>NC_048595.1:137052568-137780068 GCF_003668045.3 Cricetulus griseus | reverse complement strand
CAGTGTGTTATCAGGTTTGGACTCCACCCAATTCAAATGGTTTAGCTTACAAGAATACAAAGGCAGAAATGCACAGAAGTATTCACTTGTCTTCTCCTCAGGACCATACAGTGGAAATTCCCCCAGGAGGGGAGGAATATAGGAGAGTCAGAGTCAGTTGTGTAAGTGAGGTCCATGAAGGTGCTAAAGCAGTACTAAGGCTGAGACATGGTTACGTGGTGTGTGTGTGTGTGTGTGTGTGTGTGTGTGTGTGTGTGTGTGTGTGTGTACATGCACATCTGCATGCCTCCATTCTTTAAGAGAAATCTGCATTGTTCATCAGTTCATACAGCTTGGAAGAGTGCCTGTGCACTGCGGGCTAAAGACTGAAGGTCCAGCTTATAATCAACAGTTTCTAACTGTCATCTGGTGCAGTGCTACATGGAACAGATTGCAAAGTGACAATTAGATTCGTATTGGTATGAAGACTATGCTAATTAGCTTAATTGATTGCACAGTCAGGCATCTCCTACATAGTTTACTGAGCTCCTGGTGATGAAATCTGTAGCATTTTGAGTCATAAAGACGAATGGAAGTTGACTAGAAGTATTAGGGAAGCCTCCTTCTTTCTGAAGATGCTGGGGGAGGATGGTGTAGTGTAACTGTAGGGAAGCCTCTTGGTGCAGTTCAAATTCCTACTCCATCTTCTAAATGTTCTCTCTTCTCACACCTACCAGTAATGTAAGAATGAGTCATGGACATTCCCAACACCATAATTCCCAGACTTGTTTCTTCAGGTTAGTTGTAATTCTCTAAAGATGGGTAGCATGTAGATAAGAATTCCTTACATTATAATCCTCCTACCTCCTTCCCCACAGTGGGAATTCATCCCCCACAGTATTCAAAACTCTAAGAATCTCATGATTGTTGTATCTCTCAAAAGCAGTTAATTAGGAAAGTAATCTGAAGAAAGCTGAAAGTTCTGTTGAGAAAGTCACTAACACCAAATACCAGGACTTTATTATTTTTATTTAAGGAACAATATAAAATTTTTAGGATAAAGCAACTGTCCAGATCACATAAATTTCATTATGATAAATAATTACTAACAATTTTTCTTTATGCAAAATCAAATACAGATGATTACATCACATTGATATCAGAAAGTAAACTCAGCATAGTGTAAGGTTTAGAAGAAAATGAGTTTTATCCAGAAAATCTGCTTGCCATATTGGTCTCTGATGAGTAACTTAATAAAGAAACCAAAGACATTTAAAGGTTGTTTGTTTCTTTTGTTCAACTCCCTTTGTTAAAGAAGAATCAACAAATAAAGACTATGGACTTAGGGTGCCTGATGTGATGTTTGGAAGCACTGTGCACTGTGCTTCCACTTAGCACTGTGGAAGCACACACTCAGTGTCTATTGGTGTCTTATCACAAGTCACTGATCTTGCCTAAGACAATTCTTTGAATTATATGCCAGGAAGTTTATGGATGTCCATTTCCTTGGAGTCATTTATTGGATCTTTAATTTGTTTCTTTAGTACTGTCACATTTCTCTCGATACTCATGGTCTTGTGGTGTTACAGTGGTATCCACACACTTGCTGATGTAGTTAACCAGTCTAGTCTCTCTTTGTGGGCTCACTTTCTCAGGGAAAACCCTTCTTCTCTAAGTCTAACGAGATGAATGGCCATTTCTGGTGGCAAGCTTGCTTCCAGGCTTCTTCTGCTGTCTAGCCATCTGTCTGGGTCAGTGGACAGGCTTGTTCTAGGATCCAAATTGAAATCTGTGTCTGCCAGGGTGGTATGGTGATGTGGTGGGCCTGGAGCAGGATGCCAGTTACAATCAATATTGTTGATGGTTTGTGTAAAATGACATCATATTTACAGAAGGAATGAAGGAATGGTGTGAAATCCTTTGCTAAGCAAGTAACACGTATCAAAGAGAGAGGGTTGCATAGATGAGATGACATCAAGCAAGGGCACACATGATAGCCAAGCAGCAAAGGGGTCAAAGGTGTCCAAGGCCAACTAAAGAAAAACATCCAGAAAACCCATGGCTTCAAAATGGGAAAAATTACTGATTTTTATCTAATATCTTAAACTTTTCAGAGCGCTCTCAGTCACACGGTGCTCGGTTGTCCTGGCAAACCTTTGTGTTGCAGGGAACAACTGGTGCACGTGATCACTGTTGCCTCTCAGTGTCTTCACTGAGTCTGGCATAATATACGCCAGTGGATGAATGAGAAAAAGTGATTTGGTCAAAATCATCTAGGTAGAGAAATTTGATCCCAACATGACCTTATTACTGAAAATCCTTCGTTTTTTGTTTGTTTGTTTGTTTGTTTTTTATAAGCTTCCACTTCTCCTTTTTCTGGTCCTGAAGCCAAAACATTAAATTAAAAATAATAATAATAGTTTTTTTTCAGAAGTCATGTGTCTGTTTATTAGTATGAAGAGTAGTAGACTGTGTGCCTCAAAATCCAAGTTTGAAGTATATCCACATAGAGAAATGATAGAGAATAATATGTTTCTCTAGGTATTGGCAATTTTTTTCTATAATGGGGCAATAGCACATATGGCCAGCTTTTTTCTCCATATGATCGATTATAATCCCCCAGCCCTGCCATTTTAACACAAAGCCCAAAAGACAGAGTTAATGTTAGTGAACGCATCTGTCTGTGTTGATGCAGTTGCAGGAGAAGGCAGAAACAATCAAAAATGTCCATAAGTCACTGTAGTTCTACAATGTGATGACTTCAAATCAGTTTGGGATTATCAGTGTCTAGTCAGTCTAGGATTGCAGGAAATAAAACATTAAGACTAACAAAAAAGAAAGTTTCCTGTCTTTGTGTAAACACAAAATGTCATTTGGTTTAAACAAAATATTTTTGGTTTGCAAACTGTTGGGTCTGTCCTGATAGATCAGAGAAAAGAACAAATCTCAAATACTCTTCTATGCGCTGGGTAAGTGTAGACATCATACCTAGTTACCATGGAGAATTGAGGGAGAAAAATCAGTAGAAAACAATGTAGAAGTGTTGTTATGAAGGAGGAAGAAACAGCCTTTCCAAAGCCAATGACAAAATGGATGTCAGCCCATGCAGAAAGAGAGCAGTCAGCTTTCTCCCTGGCTGTGTAAGGCCCTGATGTGGCTGGGCATGTCTTTTAAAGCACTGGTGGGTCATCAGAGTGGCTGTAGGGTAGTCTGTTATGAAGCAGCATGAACAATGAATCTTCAGTATAAGAGTGAGATCTCTATCCTCATTCACATTCACAGTTCTTTTGTGGTTAGAGAGGAATTAACTAAGAAGTGAGACAAATTAAAGGAATTAATTGTTTTACTCTTGGGAACCTTGATACACACAAACACACACTGTAAATATATGTATATATATATATATATATATATATATATATATGTGTGTGTGTGTGTGTGTGTGTGTGTGTGTATGTATATATAATACACATGAGGTGTGGGTGTAAATATAATTATGTATAGTCAATTCCAAATGTGGTTTTGGACTATTCATTTACATCATTCCATTTTGGAGAGGAAAATGAGAATCTTAAAATGTCTTCTGAGAGCATAATTTTCAATAATTCTTGTTCCGTTGGGGACCATGGATGGATTAAACTCCTTGCCTTTCAGCTGCTAGGTAGATAAACAATCCCTCCACAGCTGGAATGATGAACTCTTGCTAAATATTCTCATGAGAAACATACATTTAGTATTTAAAAAAAAATCAAGCAGACATAGTGGGAAACATTCTTTTGATCTCTTGGAACCACTCCATCATCCTGACGCACAGCTCAAGCCTGTTTCCAACACTGCTTCTTATTTGACCTCAGTTTTTTGTTGTGGTTTTACACACTAGGTAGCAATACATGAAAACACAGAGAAACCCAAGGGCTTCCACAGCAGCTGGCAGAGTCTGAGATGCTGCAAGCCTGGCACAGGATTTATGCTTTATTTCTGACTATTGACTTGTTTCTTGGACATCAGCCTTCCACCAGTTTGGCATTGTTGGGAGTCACACAACAATATTGAGATTTTACCTTTGCCATTTTTGAATGCTTGTTTCCGAAGAATTAACGAGGGTGTGTTTCCTGTGTGTCACAGGGCTTTTCCACTTCTTCCTTCTCCTTAAAGTGGGACTATGACCTGCTGATTTTTGTTTTCCTCAGCAAGTCTTGGCTCATCTAAAGACAACCTTTATGGGCCAAAGGTCATTTAGTCTATATTTTGTACATGGGACAGGACTTAAAGGAGAAAGAGTTTATTATCTGAGGAATACCCTCTTTGGCATCCAAAAAGGGTCCACATTCATCCACAGAGACACAAATAGGTGGTTTTGTGTTTAACTGTGCCCTTAATAACTTTAAAACACTGAGAAACACACAAAATCTCTTTCCACTTTTTCATGTGTACAATTTGAATGAACTACCTTCTCCTTTGGATAGGCTTGGTTTTTGTTCTGGGGGGACAACATTGCCCAAAATTTTCATAGTACAAGATAGCAAAGGTTTGCATATCAGCATAGGCTGGTAGGTATCAGATGGGGAATCACTGAGAGACTTGGTCCAGAGGCCTTATCAAATGTTGCCCAAAGCAAAGAAGCCCTCCTATCTGTGTGAATTTCCAACCTCTTCTAAGTCTTTGAGTTTCTTAAACATGCTACCTATTTCCAGTTTGTCCCAGGTATGGATTTGCTAACTGTTTTGATACTGAAAAGTACATATTGCCATCTTTGAAAGCACTATCTACCAATTTTTTCATCAACTGCTCCTTAGTTACTAAACCAATGCCACACATTTCAATTTGGTGCAGAATTTTATTTATATATAACCACTTTTAAGATATATATATAGGTCTGCCTTAGGGTTTCCATTGCTGATCAAACACCATGACAAAAAACAACTTGCAGAAAAATGGCTTCCTATTTCAGTAACAGTCTACGACTGAAGAAACTGAGGGCAGGAACTCGACCGAGAAATCTGAAGGTAGAAACTGAAGCAGAGGCCAATGGAGGAATGCTGCTTACTGGTTTGTTCACACAGCTTTATTATATCATCCACTATCACTTGCTCAGGGGTTGCAATGCCCCCGTGAGTTGAGCCCACCTACATACATCATTAGTCAAGAAAACATACTGCAGACTTGTGTACAGGCAAATCTTATGGGGGCGTTTTCTCAATTGAGAGTCACCCATTTTATAATGACTTTAGCTTATGTCAAGTTGACATTAAACTAACCACCACAGGGTGCTTTGCTGTACATATGTCTGTGTATCATGTGCAGGCTTGGTGCCTGTGGAAGTCAAAAAAGAGATCAGACCACACAGTACTGGAGTTACAGATGGTTGTGAGCTACCACGTGTGTGCTGGTGGAACCCAGGTCCTCCAGAAAAACAGTGAGTGCTCTTAACCCCCGAGCCTTCTCTCCAGCTCCAATATATAGTAAATTTTATACCCATCAAGTTAGTGTAGATTAACTTGATACTAAATACCTTCCATAAAAATACTGGCTTAAATATTGAAAGAAAGTTCACCTTGAGGACACATGTCATTATGTTTTGGTTTCTTGTTTATTCATTTCAACTGCTTACCAAGTCAAATATTGTAGGCTGCCATTCCTAAGAGCAAAGAGGCCTGTGAAGGCTTACATACTGACAGTTAAATGCAAAATCCAAGAGGCTCATCTATCCCTTATATTCTACTCAAGACTCACTGACCAGAGATACATGTGTATCCAGAAAGTAATAACTTGGAAAAAATTGATGAAAAGCCCTTGTAACTATCACAAGCTAAACAGACCTCACCTCCCATCCAGTCATAAAGTTACACAATATAATTATTATGGCTCAAAGAAATTTTGGTGTGACATGCTGCATGCATGGAATACTATCATTTAGAGAAATGAACCTATGTGAATTTTAGTCCTTATGAATGCCTGTCAACAGCAACTCTGGGAGACAGTATGCTAACACTGTGTTCAGCTCATGTGCCGTGAGCTTTTGTTCCCTGATTTCTGTCCCTGGAACAAGCATGGTCAATTCTAGTAAATCCCCAGAATGGGCCACAGCATTCTCAGCTGGTTTGATTATATACAAGTTGCTGACCTCAAGTATTGACTCAAAATATGGCTGGTGCAGTACTCTGCAGTCTGCCATCTCTTGAAACTTGCCTTCCAGGAGCTGAAAGAAAAGAGTTTTCGCATAATGGTTAATGTGAAAATTACAGTTTATAATTTATAAACTTTAGCTATAGTGATTAAAACCAGAGATAAAAACAAACCCGCAAACAAAACTCCAGACATTCTTGTCCACCACATGGCACATCAGCCACAGACATAGTGACACAGGTGATAACTTTTAATAAGGCAGGGTATAGATGCAAATTCTGAGAGAGGAATGACTGATTTTGGAAGAAGAGAGCATGGTGTCTCTGTAGTTGGCAGCTGACATCCTATCTTTAGGATCTGTACACAATCTAACTAGTTCCTGGCTTCTGTATCTTACTGAAGTTCAGTCTTCTAGCCTGGGGGTTTCAGCATCATCTTTGGCAGCCTGTCATTGCACCTTCTTAGCTGGCCTCAGCCATGGTAAACACATGCTATCCTGCAAGGTCAAAAATCATTCGTTTCTGAGGAATATAATATCTAACACAGATTTACTTCTATGGCCAAGACAAAGATCTCAAAGTACCTGATTAACTAACTGAATGACTGCAACAGATTGCCTGTAAGCAATTCTCCCTGCTCTCACAGGTCCTTCTGCAAAGTTTGAGTTCAAAAGGTCATGAATCCTTTAACGTCTTGTTCATAAAGACACAAGTTCTGAATTCTGTGTCCCAGTGTATTTCAAAACATGGAGGTCACATGTCAAATACTTGGCTCAGTCTATTCTTTTTTAAAGATTTATATTTTATGTGTATAAGTGTCTTGCTCACAAAAATATTGTACCTAGTGTCCGTGAAGGTCAGAAAAACGGCATCAGGTTCCCCAGAACTGGGGCTATGGACATTTGTAAACCTCACAACGTGTTTTATGACTTTTGAGCCATCTATCTCTCCAGCCTCCCAATCTTTCCCTAATTGAAGCATTGGCCACAACATTAACACAAATCTTCAGATAAAACAGAGTCTAACTCAGAACAGAGTCCTTACAATGTCACTGCTCTCAAACTGTTTTGGAACTGTCTCTTATTCAACATGGATTCACTTAGTCTACATCCTGAATAGTAACAAAGGCTAAGGAAAAGATCAATTCAAATTGCAAATAAATTATTTAGAATTTTAGAAAGTACGTAAAATTCTTTTTCTCCTCCTCTTTCTTCTTTGCATCAGTGTCACAATATTATTGTTGTTGTTATTGGGCACACATGTGGCTGCTAAAGGACAACTTTGTGGAATCAATTCTCCCTTCCATCTTTAGGTAGATTCCAGAGATTATCACCATTTGGGGGACAAGAATATTTACCATACCCATCTTCCCTGACTTAAAAGTTGTAGAATTCTGTGTAGGTATCTCATGTGACATTCAGACTTGGCAGCTGCAATGACAGTGTCAGAAACACAATAAGTTTATGCCTTATTGTAGACTTTAGACTTTCGTATCTAAGTCTAAACCCTATGGTGGCTTCCCTTGGTGTATTTCAGTAGGCTGGAAACTTTTCTTGACTGCTCCTCTATTCCAAGGTTACTGCCCTCATCTCTATGGTACCACATGCTCACCCACCAAGTGTATATTCTAGACAATGGAAATGAATAGAACAAATTGCACATTATGAAATGCAAGAAGTACAAAGTAATAGAAAATGACATTAAGCTTATTCAGGGAATCTTGGATATGGCCAGTTTTTAATTGAGTATTTGTAGGAGACAGCCTACTTTGATTTTGTGGACGCCCTGTCTCTCTTTCATTCAGCTGAAATGTATTTATTTTAAAACAAGAAGGACTAACTAATCATATCTCTGCTAGGTACAACACAAGCTGTTTTCTGCACATCAGGAACAGGCTGTCTTCCAGTTCCAACCCCAGGATGTGAGGTTAGTTATCCACATCTGGAAATGTTCTCACTGTGGAGTCTCACTTCTATGCTCTCACTAAATCTCCTCGCTTATGGAACAGATACTTATGGTGTGATATGGAATCTTCAGTTCCCATTTTGTGTTCTGGTCTTTTCTTCAAATATTGAGGAACACATTTTGAAAATTGTTATCAAGAAGGTTTGCATTCCCAGATCTACTCACAGCATTCCAAATAACCAAAGCACCTTTTATTTGATAATTGTGAAAGCCTAGAGAGATTTGTCCTGGCCCAAAGCTCCAGTCCTGTGTGCCCTATCAAGTTCCATACACAGAGGACATGTGCCTTCAATACACCAAGATCAGTAACAACGGCTCAGGCAAAGAATTTCTCAGAAGACCTTGCCTGTATTTTCTTCAGGAGGAAATCTCAAACAACAAAGCTGACATTTCCTGAAGTAGAGACTCAAACATAGCATAAGCTTGGAGAGATTGGCACAAGTGCAGAAATTTGCATACACCAAATACAACTTCTGCCTGGAAGGAAATAGAGTAGGGAAACATGGTGGTTGGATCATATCTGGCTGGCTGATGGGAAGCATATAGAACAAGTGAGAAAAGGTTCAGGAAATTTCTATGGGACCAATGGACAGGCTCCAGCTTGACTGTCTGACTCTCAGCCATGCCTGAGATGGTTCTGTGGGGGTAAAGAGAGGGCCGGTACCGGGAGAGCTTGTTTTCCTCTCTTTACAGCTCATGAGTATATTTAGCTCTAAGACAGGAAGAGGCTGAAGATCTTTAAAACTATCTCATAGATAGCCTTAAGTGCCTTTGGAGTTTAGTATTAGGTGATTACAAAACATACAACTCATTTCACCCAATCTACTTTATGTCCAGTCTCTCCTACTCTTCTCTAATGTCAATCATTAGTGGCATAGTAACAGAAGGAGCACTATGCTTGGAGTTAGAAAACTAGTTGTATGTGATTTGGGACATTGTCTAAACTTCAATCTATCATAATATCCCAATTTGTGAAATAAAAATAATAGACCACATCAGTAAACATGGCACCAGGGAGACAGAGGCAGGAAGATCAGGAGTTCAAGTCATCCTCACTGACTTACCTATATGAGACACTGTCTCAAACTAAAAACGAAGGGGATGGTAAGGTGCCTCAGTTTGCACAGTGATTTCTTTGAAACAGTGAGGGCCTCTAAAATTCCTTTAGTACGCACCAAAAAAACAAAACAAAACAAAAACAGTCTGGTGGCATGCACTTTAGTTTCATTGCTAGGAAGATGGAGACAGGAGACTCTCCGGATCTCACTAAACAGCCAGCCTGGCCTACTGCATGGGCTCTAGTGCAGTGAAAAAACCTGCATGAAAAACAAGATAGATGGCATCTGAAGAACAACACCCAAGTTGTTCCCAGCCTACACACACACACACACACACACACACACACACACACATTCACACATACAAGTAAAACAGAACACCTAAAATGGAAACATTTGCCTCTCAAGTATGGCATATCAATGGGTATGGTTATGACAGCATATTGTAAAGCATAACTGGTAAAACAGGTGTTGGCTCTTACCACTTCCTTCTGGCATAGAAAAATGTATTGATTCTAGACTGTGAATTTCTTGAATGATTTGAAAAGTGCAGAAATGAAATGGGTTTTAAAAGACTCAATGCCTTCAATCTCGTTCTTGGCAGGATAAGACACATCTTCAGAAGGGTATCCTGAACACTTCCCTTGCTTAAGAGTCACTTGGGGGATTATTTTTTGAGTGCAGAATATATTTCAATGGGGCTTGAGGTTTTGAGTTCCTAAAATCCCCCAGGTGGTATCTGACTTGCTGATCACAAAGTGCCACCTTGAGTGGCAATGATTTTTTCAGAAAGATGGGGTCAAGGGAAGAGGGAATACAGGTGAAGAGAGTGATGGGCCTGAGGCTTCCTGTTTGCTGATATGGTGACTAGTGCAAAGTCTACCGAATGGCCATAACATGTTAAATCTTCCTACTGCTAACAAGATCCAGACAGGGTTCGCCTTTAATCGAGCGACCTTCTTAGGGAGTATGTCTAGTATAAGAGAAACAGAAAAAAACTGTGGCCTAACTCAGAGCATGCTAGTGCTGTCGTGGCCTTCGACCTACCTGGTGGGGAAGTTCAGCTTGTAAAAGAAGAATGCATTCTGCCAACTGGGATGTGATCCAGTGATGATAAAAATCATTATTTTCTGTGACCTTAGCTGTATTTAGAGTGTACTCCTGGGAGTCCCTAGTTTAACATGCCTTGATTGGACATTGTGAACTAACATCCTTGTCATTCACATTTAGAACCAAATGACTTCCTTTTGGCATTGGCACATCCATTTGGTGGCTTGCCATAATATTATGCATTGTTCGGAGTAATTTTCCATGTGACTCAGACTGGCTTCCTTGATTTATAGCTATTTGTAAAACCTGGCTCTCAGAAGGAGTAGAGAAGTCAGGAAGCAAATAACAAACCACTGCAAGGAGCAGACGGAGCTCAGCCAGATTCGAGTGTACAACTTCTAAATATTTCAAGCACTCTGTTTGCCTGTTGTAGGGATTCAGGGATGGGCTATTGTGATGGGTACCACAGCTACCTTGTTGAGGTGACTGTCTCTAATCCCTGCTGCTAACCAGATTGCCACACTCAATTTACCAGAATCTTGATTTAAGTGATGTATAGGGAACATGCCTTGAATATCTAATCATAAGGAGAGCCATTAGCACAACTTTTTAATATAAAATCAGAGAGAAATTTAGTTTGTTGTCTGCATTTCAGCTACATAATGAAGTTCTGACCTAGCTCTGACTTTTGTATATCAGAGAGGTTCACTTGAAAGTTTAGTTCCACCATTAATGTCTGTATGTTTAAAGAGGAGAGTTCCTAAAACTCTT
This sequence comes from Cricetulus griseus, assembly GCF_003668045.3. Classification (NCBI taxonomy): domain Eukaryota; kingdom Metazoa; phylum Chordata; class Mammalia; order Rodentia; family Cricetidae; genus Cricetulus; species Cricetulus griseus. The sequence goes on along the minus strand of NC_048595.1, from coordinate 137,769,120 downwards.
AGCTGAGCATGCTGATGGCAGTTTTGTGGCAGATTCGTACCTGTATCCAGGCTGGTGCCTTAAGTCCCTTTCAGGTCAAAGGTCGACTCTGTTGCTTTGGGGCAGAGGTGGGTTTTGTTTTTTATTCTTTGTTTTCTTTTGTTTCTTGCTTTTGGATGTTGCCTTCCACAGACAGGGCTTTTAACAGCTGTAGAAATGTCCTAGCCTTCAGTCTGCAATTACTCAGAAACCTGGTGCAGACTCTTTATTAAATCCACTTTTATTGCCTTAGCCAGTCTGTTCTTAACTTCACAGAGCTTAAAATGGGTGCCTATGCCTACATGTTTATCTCACAGAACATTTGCTGGCAATGGTTAGAGCTGAGGAAGCCACTTTTTTGGTATTCACCTGACTTCATGTGCCAGCAAGCTTGCCACCTCTCTACAGTAGAAAGAGTCACTTCTAAAGCAGTTAGAAACTGAGAAATCCATCTTTTAATTTGCTGCATAGAAGTTTCTGGATAAGCTCATTAAACTTCTCTTTTGACCTATATGAAGTGCCACTTACAAGAGGAAATGGTTGGTTTTGAACTAGTTCTCTTTTTGCTGAGATCACCTAGTCTTAGTATTTGCTGTGACTTCTGTAAAAATCAAATTAGACACCAAAACAGTTTTTTTTTTTCTTTTCTCAGACTAAAACACATCCTGGGAATATAGCTTAGTGGTAAGGAGTTTGTCTAACGTACAAAAAGGCCTGGGTTCAATCTAAAAGAGGGAAGAATAAAACTCTTTCTGATAGTATATAAATATTTATTTTGAAAAACCTACAAATTATAAGAAATTATTAGGTCTCCTCAAATACTATCACCCAGAGATAGTCATTGTTAATATTATTTATGAACACTCTAAAGTACTTGTGTCTTGAATAAGTTAGGCAGTTTGCAGCAAAAAGCATCTTTTCCCTTGTCTATAAGATGAAAACAAACAAAAACTAAAAGCACAGTCATTCAGGGTATCTTGAGTTTAAATGACTTATTGTCATGGTGTAACCATTACATGTACATATTTACAAATGGTAGAATGATCATTCTTTTTATAAAGATTTATTTATAAGTATGTACCTGTGTCTGTGAAGTGTGTGCCAGCTGAGGCCAGCAGAGCCTGCCAGCACCTCCAGGTGGTTGTGAATAGCTGACGTGGGTGCTGGGAACTAGACTGTAGTCCTCTGAACAAGCTGCTTGTGGTAGGAAGAATAAGAAACAGCTCTTGACCACTGAGCTGTTTCTCTAGCCCCAGTATGAATAGTATTCCAAAAAATGAACAAAACTATGCATGTTTCTTTGTAGCTTTCCTTCAGTTAGTTATACATTGAATTAATCTTTTCATGTAAGCCTTAAATCCTGAAACAAATGACAGGGGTGTCTATTTAACATATCAAAGCAGACCTGGCAGCCAGGTTTCCCCAGTATCCCTGAGTCCTGTTATGGGGTATGGTTGACATACCCAGCCCTCTACCCAGAACTCTCCCAGCTAGGGGCTGGGCTGCCATTCCCCCAGAGGTTCTTCCTTATATAATCCAGACATTTTGATTACCAACCTCTTTTCCCTTTTCCCTTTTGGCTCCTGCACCTGGTTCCCCTCTCTCCCTTCTCCCCTCCCACGGCTCAGGGTCAGGTCCACTCAGGACTCTCCCACATGTCTCTGTCTCTGGCTATTCTCTCTCTTTTATTTATAGCAAACTTTCTCATCCACCATACTTAGGAGCAGTCATGTCCTTTCCTTTGTATTTTTTTTTTTTTTATTCAGTAAGTACATTTTGACCCATGCCGTTGATTTAAACTTTTGGGTAATATTCCATAATATTGATATAGTCAATTAAAAAATCTGGCTTCCCTTTCATCTTCCTCCCTTAATGATAAGCATGTATCATTATATGCTTTTAAAACTAAATCTCTGAATGTGTAAGAGCAGGTAAAACAACACAAGATCTGAAAGCAAGTGATTTGTTTTTTTTTGTTTTTTTGGGTTTTTTTGATAACTCTGTTCTAGGAAGTGGCTAAGGGAATGTAATTAAGTAATACCACTTGATAAGCAAGTAAGAGAAATCCAGTTTCCTGTTGCTTGAGGAAATGGTTATGATACCATCTTTGAGAGAACGTAGCTGATTTGTGACCCACTACTTCACATTGAACTGAACATGACTGAACCTTGCTGTGCCTGGACAGACTCTGCCCAACAGGTCTTTTAAAGGGACCTACTCTATAAGCTATTTTAAGAGTCAAATAGGTACCATTTTGTTTTTAAATGGAGTGTGCCGGATGTCTCTATAATTTTGTTCAAATGACTGCAGAACCTGGAAAAGCTGTTGCTGGTATTGATGCATAACATACTGCCATTATTGGTCTATATATATATATATAATTTGAATTTTTGGAAACTTTAGCTGTGCTGTCAACTTTGGAAAAAAGTATCCCAGTTTACCGTGTTGAGTTGGCATTGTACAAAAATTAACAGCCATATTGTTCTAGAAATGTTGAACTTAATTTTTTTCCATTTGTACAGGGGTAACACACTGTATTAAATATGTAAGGTCTTAAAAAAAAAAAGAAGGGATTTTGAGAGCCCATCCCATGTGAAGGGATGCTCTCTTGGCCTGGACACATGGGGAAGGGCCTAGGCCTGGCCCAGGATGATGTGGTAGACTTTGGGGAGCCCCTTTTGAGGGCTTTACCCTGCCTGGGGAGTGGAGGGGGATGGCTAGGGGCAGGTGGGATGTTGGGGGGGAGGGGAGGGAGAGGGAGAAGGGATTGACATGTGAAGGAGCTTGTTCCTAATTTGAACCAATAATAATTTTAAAAAGTCAAATAGGAGTCCTCAGGCAAGACACGAAGAGTAGAGGCTCATTCACAGTGATAAATTATAAGTGTTCTTTTTGTTGTTGTTCACATAGGCAAAGCAAACAGCAACGGATACTGTCAACTCAAACTGATTTTTCTATAACTTTAAAAGAAGTGGTATTTTTTTTGTGTGTCTGTTTACTTACAGCTCTACCCCAAAGAATGATTCAAAACCATTCACTCTGCTTTAAGAGCTTTAAGAGTGTGAATTACTGGAGGGAGTGTTTGATATATTGGGAAACAGAGGAGGACATCATGTGGGCTGAAGAGTTCCAGAGCAGTGGCGACCTGGGAGCCATAGGGAGGATCCTGGCTAGTGATTATAATATACTTAAAACATAATTATATGTAATTACATTATAATGACTATAGTTATAATATTATAATATAATTCTTCTAAAGGATTATAATATAATATAATAGTATAAAACAAAAACTAACACATCAGAATTGGACAAAATAAGTGAACAGAAGTAAAAGAGCCCAAGACACTGGAAAGAGAGACCCACTCATTCGCCCATTCATAACAACACTAAACTAGAAACATAGTATATATGTAAAGGTCCTATATAATAAAAAGAGAGAACAAATACACACACACACACACACACACACACACACACACACACACACACACACACCACAACCAAGATAAAAGGAAAAGCCCCAACATGACACTGTGAGACAAGGAATCTCCAAAGATGCCCTTGAGTTTATTTTCTGTTGGTCATCTACTGCTGGTCATGCAGCCTACCCTTAAGAATAGTTTGTTTAGCACTTGGGAGGGAGAGGCAGGTGGATGTCTGTAATTTCAAGGCCAGCCTGATCTACAGAGTGAGTTCCAGGACAACCAGAGCTACACAGAAAACTCTGTTTCAAAAAACAAACAAACAAAACAAAACAGAGTAGTTTGTTTCCTCCAGTGAGACTCCCTTTGAGAAAATTATATTTTCTCAATATATTTTCTCAATGGCTATCAATTAGAGATTGGTTCCAGACTAAGAATAGGAACATGTTTCCCCTTCTTCTTTGAACTCTAGGGTCCCATCTGGTGCAGACCTGTGCCTGCCCTGCACATGCTGCCTAAGTCTCTGTGAGTTCTTATGTTCATTGGTCTTGTTCTCCTGGTATCCTTTGTCTCTCCTGGTGCTTACACTCCTTCTGCCTCCTTTTCCCCCAGCATCCCCTGAGCTCTGAGGGAAAGGGATTTGATGGAAACATCCAGCTTAGGGTTGAGTGTTCCAAGGTCTCTCAATCTCTGCTTAATGTCTGGGTCTCTGTATTTGTTCCTATCTGCTGCAGGAGGAAGCTTCCCTAATGGTGGCTGAACACTGATCTATGAGTGTTGCAGAATGTCATTAAGAGTCATTTAATTGGCAGGCCGGTTCTCCACGGCGGCCCCGGTCACTGCGGCCACCGCGGCGCGTGGAGTGGGGGAGCGTGCCATGGAGGAGACGCAGCCCCTACTGCAAGGCGGCAGCAAACAGCACCTAGAGAAGCTGACCCTGGGCGTCACTCGCATACTAGAATATATATATATATATATATATATATATATATATATATATATATATATATATATATGAATTTTTGGAAACTTTAGCTGTGCTGTCAACTGTCAACTTTGGAAAAAAGTATCCCAGTATCTAGTATCTAGTATCCAGGTGTGACAGAAGTAAGCATAATAGAAAAGCTGCCTGCTGAACGTCATATGATTTCTTCATGGGAACAAAAATACAATTGTGTGATGCCTGAAGATGTGAGAAACTTCTATTTGATGACCAATGGTTTTCATATGACATGGAGTGTGAAGCTAGATGAGCACATCATTCCACTGGGAAGCATGGTGATTAATGGCATTTCAAAACTGACTCAGCTCATCCAGTCTTCTATGTATTCACTTCCTAAGGCACCGACTCTGGCGGACCTAGAGGATGATGACGAAGCCAATGAAGACCAACCAGAGAAGCCTCACTTTGATTGTTGAAGTGTGATATTTGAGCTGGATTCGAGCAACGGTAATGGGAAGGTTTGCCTCATCTACAAACATGGGAAACCTGGATTAGCTCATGACACTGAGATCTGGTTCCTGGACAGAGCATTATACTGGCATTTTCTCACAGATACCTCTACTGCTTATTACCGCCTGCTCATCACCCATCTGGGCCTGCCCCAGTGGCAATATGCCTTCACCAGCTATGGCATTAGCCCACAGGCCAAGCAATGGTTCGGTATGTACAAACCCATCACCTACAACACAGGTCTTCTCACAAAAGAGGTCGACTCCTTTGTGAACAAGCTGGACCCCAGCAAAGTGTTCAAGAGCAAGAACAAGATCTTAATCCCAAAAAAAGAAAGGGCCTATGCAGCCTGCCAGTGGCCCAAAAGGACCTGGGCCTGTAGCTCCTCCTACCCCTAAACCTTCCTCTAGCTCTGGAAACCCAATCCGCCTCAGAGCATTGATATCAACGCAAAGATGCCCTGGGGTGGCCCCATCTTCAGAAGCTTTGTGACTATAGGCATTCTCCTGAGGACCAAAGCCTTAGGCTGGGAGTTGGGAAGACCATACTGAATTATCCCCAAGAGCCCTTTTCCCCCATAGGTTATGCCAATTCCATCTTCAAAAGCAGCTAAGATTTTCAGATGTGTCTAGAGGTGTTTTGTTTTGTTTTGTTTTTATGTCTATACCCAATCCTTAACGTCTTAGCAATAATTAGAGAGGTCCTCCCTCAATGAAACCATGGCTCAATTCATGAAACATCAGTAACATGTGACCACCACAGATATGAAAATTTTACACCCTCAGTTGTATTAGCCACATTCTGAGTATGCACATGATAGTGGATTCCATGTTGGATAACACCGAGATGGGGAGCATTTTTGTCATAGACAAAAATGTTTTTGGACAGCATTGCATGCAAACATTTTCATACCGTTAATGTATAATGTTGATGAGGTAATGTTGATGCCTTAGCTTTATAGGCTGTATGTTTTGAGAAGACATTTTCAGAGACACAGTCTTGTGTTGTTTACAACCTATACCACAAACACATCTCACTTGAGTCATTTTTTTTTAATTCCTATAAAATCCCATGTTCCTAATCATTTACCTATAAGGATGTTTCTTTCTAGCTTTGTTTTGATATGTCTACATTTGCCAAAACCATCTTTTTTTAAAAAAAATTGACCCCTGCTGTGTTTTTTCTGTTAAAGCCCTGACATTCATTTGCAGATAAAGCAAGTCTGTTGACAAGAATTTCCAGCTGTTCTGCTTATTCAGAATTGAGAGGTCTCTCCCAACTACTTCTGTTCTAAGCAGTGGCCTGCCTAGAATAGTGTGGGTTGCCAAGAGGCCTTTGTAAGTGTCCTGTAAGTCAGGAAACATAGTAGTATTAGACACTGAGCAACCCTACAGGTTTATCTTGTGTTAAATATTAGGCATATAACAGAATTTCTGTAAAGAAATTACTCTGATTTTCAGTTAAGAATATCTTATTCCTTCCTCTGCAGTCCTGGAAGTGGGCAGGAGTTACCCATCTAGCTCCAATGTTTTTGATGGCTGCAATTTTTGTACTGATATTCCAGAGTAGAAGAATAAAGAGTTCTGAGCAGGGGGGACCGCGCACTCCCTTTACCATTGGCTAACTTATTCTTTTTACCAGTGGTTCTCCAGACTTCTTTTTGTGCTCCCTCTATCCACTAATCATTTTAGGGTTCCTCTTTTCTATTATGTGATGGGGGCTACAAGTCCCCATCTCTACCCATTCTCTACCTGTACTTCTCTGACTTCACTTTGAATATTTAGGGAAATTTAACCTGTTTGGGGGGCTGGAAAGTTAAGGGCATCTACTGCTCATGCATAGAACCCAAACTCACTTTCTAGCACCCACATGAAGCAGCTCACAGCCACCTGTAACTCCAACTACAAGGGACCCAAAGCGTTCTCTGGCCTCCACAGGCACCTATGCACACACAAAGAATAAAAATACTTGAAAAACAAAAACAAAAACAAAAACAAAAACAAAAAAGAGTCATTTTATTGTTCCTTTTTTGATTTATTTATTTATTTATTTTTTTATTTATTTGAACAGTAGTATTTGGTTTTACCCTAGGTAGGTCCCTGGGCTATCTAGACTCAAACAGTGTCAAGTAAGTGGGTTCCATTTTGTAGATTGGGTCTTAAGTCAAATCAGATATTGGTTGGTTGCTCCCACAACTTGCAGACACTGTTAGCAGGGTCAAGAATAGTGGAAGGTTCCTCTAGTTCAGACTTCATAGCTAGGAGGAGCTGAGTAGGAAAACAGGAAGAACAGAGAGAAGGTTTGGAGCAAAAACAAGAGAAAGCCTGGACATAGAGTACCTCCTTCCGTCTACCCAATCGCTGGCAGAAGTTGCAAAGGTCTTGAGTAATGTCAGGATACAGGGTGCGTTAGGCAGCCACTTGGATTGATTATCTAAGGGGTATCGGGCCAGATTTGCCTGCAAAGGCAGATACCTTTTAAAGCCCTTAAATCAGGTGCTAAGTGTAGAGGTCTGAGATTTTCCATAAGGCATTCCAGTGGGGGAGCTTGGAGGTATGTGTAGGACGCAGTTACCATGAGTGAGGTAGGAAAAGAAGATCCAAGGCCTGAATATCCTAGCTTCCCTGGTATCTAGGGAGAATCGGATTGAGCAGCCACAAACTGTTCAATGTGTCCTCTTGCAAGAACAGGGGCCAAGGGCTAAGAGCCCGAGTAAAACATGGCCACTTGGTACCAGCCCTTGTGAACGAGGCCAAAGGGCGAGAAACCATGCTCCAGATATTAAGTCTCATTCATGGGAAATGGCCATAGGTGAGTGTTGTTGAAGAAGGTTAACTGCAGCCTTAAAGAGCATGCTTGGGGGTTCCTCTGCTTTCAAGAACACCAGGGGGTACTGGATTTTCAACAGTCACTACCAAGGATCCAGGGAAGCATTTAAGTTAACTGGGAGAAGAGGGATTTACCAATCATGCCAGTGTTGGACAAAGGGCCCAGTGATTGGTTAGTTGGAAAGTGGGCCTGTTGCAGGTAGACTGGGTACAGGATCCCGGTGTGTCTCCGCCTGCCATTGGACAAGAGGAACTAGGAGAGCCTGCCAAGTCCCATGGCACCAATGCAATAGTTTAGTGGAAGCAGGAAGGTGACCTTGGCTGGTTGGAGCCAAGGGACACCACAAAGTCACATCATACAACAGAACTTACTTGGGAGGTTTATTGGGGGAGGAAGAGGTACAGAGGCAGCCTCTGGGCCAGAGCAGAGGGAAAAGGGGAGGAGGGGTGAGAAGGGCTTGCCTTTTAGGAGGGGATATATATAGTGCATGCACACAGGGAGTGAGTCCTCTACTTAGAGGCTGCAGCTAATGATGAGTACTGTTATGTTCCTGAGAATAGGCCAGTGTAAATGCCTGAATGCTAACAGGCAGGACAGCATTGTAGATCAAAGTGTTTGTGGCTGGGTTGGTGTTTACACTTCTGCTTTGGTTGTCTATTTGAAATATCTTTAAAGGGATATCGCTTCATCAAAGAGCAACCTTCACAGCAAAGTTAGCTAACTGTACTGCAATTATTGACTCCTTACTGCTGTGACATCAACCAGACTCCAGAGTGAGGGGCTCCATTCCTTGCCTTGTTCCTTTCACTTTCCAGTCTTTCTGTTCTGCTTCTGCCTTGTCATCTCCATGTCTCTACTTTTGGTTCAATCTGTCTCTGCCCATTGAATTCAGTCTGTAATTTGCCAAGCAGCACACTTGTTTAAGGCAACATGTTGGCAGTTACTGGGCGCAAGTGATGTGGGTTTTCACTGTGTTCGGTGGGATTAAGAGAGTGCGGTGGGAGGTGCCCTACAGTTCTGAACCATTCTTGCACTTTCTGGAGTAAGTTTTGCAAACAACAATGGCGCTAAAACTCCATCATTTAATGGCATTGCCTTCTCCACTCTTCCCAGAGAGGGGAGCTTCTTTTCCTGTCTCGTGACCAGGGAGCTATTTCTCACTTTTCCTTTATTTTCACCCAGGGCTTTGCTGATCACTGAAAACAAAGTGATTCAGTTTGTGTGGTTGCTGACTAAAATGCTCTCATCCACCCTGTGTATTAGTTACCAGTGGGAAAAGAAAAAAAAAAAAAAAAAAAAAAAAAAAAAAACAAAACTGGTTACAAGAGATCAAGATTAATAGCACAGGAATGTCAAATGCCAGGCTATTCTCATCATCCCAAATTCCAACAAGGCTTCAAATTCCGATGATATTTGGTCTTACGGGTGTGAAATGTAGCCCATCATGGGTTTAGTTTTTAAAACTTTACAGGGTAGATAGAACCATCAGTTCTCTCATGGATTGGTGGATTTACTCCATATCAGCAGGCAAGTTACAACTGTTCTACTTTAGTTGGCCGGGGGAGGGTGTGAGGCTCCAGTACATGCTGCCCAAATCCCACACAGATAATTGGGACCTGATAACTGGTGAATTAAAACAAAACAGAAAAAATGCAAAATGCTCATTCCATGCTGGATATTTTGAGTAATTATCTTTGTGAACTCTGCTGAAAGATGAGTTCTGTTTTGCAAAGATCTGGCATTTCTTTCCCTGCTGGCCCGAATTTGTGAACCTTCACTCTTGTGTATGCTTTAGTGTGAAAATGACAATTGCATGGCCTCCTGAGGAAACAGCAGAGATAATAGGTAGCTGCTTCCCTAACAGAGTTAGGGAATTTCACACCCTTAGGATCATAAACAGGGGGCAGCAGCTTCACTGCAGCAGGTAGTTAATTCCACACTGAAGCCACTTGCTACTCTTGATTTTAATGACCTTTCACCACATTTAAGATAACATTTTTTAACTTTGTTGCAGTGGCCCTCATATACTGCGACCACCTGGGGAGGTTAGAGACTAGTGTTTAAATGTAATTGGGAGGTCATTAGGCTGGAATGAACTCCAGGGCTCTGAGTTCCTAGGGAACCAAGCCAAAACCAAGGCAGAGTACAAGGCAAACTGAAGCTTACAGCTAATCACAAACCACCCACGCTCTGGAGTGCAGCTCAGCGATAGATAGAAGGCTTGCTTAGCCAGCTCATGCAAGGCCCTGGGAAGACTGCAGCACTGCAAAAACAAACAAAACTTCCAGAAACATTACCTTCCATTTAGAGATTGTCCACCTCAATCCATCAAATACTTTCTCTGTCTTGCTTCTGAAAACAACTTACAAATCGTTCCCCTTCCCCTCTCAGCAGAGCCTAAACTGCCTGTGGGTTGGCCCAGCCTGGTTCGAGAATGGGGTTTGCTCAGTAAACTATTTTAGCTGTTGATATGCCTGTGCTTGCCTTTTAAACGGCTGCAATGCCTAGGTCTCAGTCAGTACCCATGGGGGGATAAAAGATTCCATGGATATAATCTTTCTTTGAGATTTCTTTTTATGTGTCCATACCTCATACATGTCTGTGTGAGCTTATTCAATGTGCATTCGGGTGCTGCAGTTATTATAATCAGTTAGGAGCTGCCTGAGGTGCATGACTTCTCTGGAAGAACAGCTAATGCCTTTAACCACTGAGCCATCCAACACCCTGATGAATATAATCCTGGGTCCTCAGATGTTTAGCTTTCTGGTGATTCTGTTGTGCAACCGTGTTTTCAGAAAAAAAAAGGGGAGGGGTAGAAAATCTAAGTGTGATGCCACTTTGCTACTCTGGCATGCTAGTGAGTGGTTCAACCCAATTCCCTAAGAAGCGAAGCCCTGTTGGCTTGTGCCAGCTTCTCTCGCGTAAATACTCTTATTGTACTTCATTTCAAACCTCCAATCTTTTCTAAAAATTGGCTTGCCAGCTCATGAAAATCAGTAATCAGCTTTTGAAAAATTGTGTTTTGTAGATAGGGTGTCACTATGTCTCAAATGGCCTGGCCTCACATTTATCATGCCCCTGCCTCTTCCTCTTAAATGCTGTATTATAGACATTTCCCCCACACCTGTCTCTAGTCATCAGCCCTTCAGAGCAGTTGCTAAACACAGCAACATCTTAAAAACCTTGATTAAGTTTGTCAGTCATAATACAATTGAAAACAGTTTATTCTTTGGGAATATGCATTTATTTAGGTAGTATTTAGGTTGGAGTAGCTAATTGCTATCTCTTATCTTAAATATCACAATTTTAAGTGTTTGTTTATACATCAATTAATTTTAATATGATTTTATTTTTGTCCGAATAGCAGTCTTGACTTTTTCACTTGGAGTACAAATTACTTAAAACATACTACTAATATCTTTTCTGTTTCTGTTCATTTTAAACAAAGTGTTCTATTTGAACGTCATTGCATCATTAGATAAAATAATAGTAGAACTGCTAGAAATGGTGTTTGTGAGCCTGTAACCTCAGCACTTTAGAGGCAAAGCACAAGGATCGTGAGCTGAGACCAGACTGAGATATAATATTGACCCTGTCTCAAGACAAACCACTAAATTAATTAATTAATTAATATATAAATAAATAAAATAAGCAATAATAGTAGAAGATACTTCTGTAATGCCTTTTTGTTTCTAACTATTGGGTTAAGCACCTTTTATTTATTGGCTTATTTATTTTTCACAACTCTGAAGTTGTGTTCTCTGACATACTTATTTTTAGATTAAGTATTAAGATTAAATAATCAGTCTGACTGTTCTTCGATACAGTGTTAAGTAAAAACTACTAAACAATCAAATTTGTATGTTGAGCCCATTTTTAAATATTATGGATCCTAAGTGCTAGTCTGATATTTCCATCATTACTACAAATACCTAAGATAAGCCATCTTTAAAGAAGGAAGTACTTGTTTGGATCATAGTTTTAGAGATTTGGGTCCATTTGATCTTCGTCCCATTTGTGAGGCAGAACTCTGTGGCAGGTAGAGTGTGGAGGACTAAAGTGGCTTGAGCTCATTCATGGTGGCTGGGAAGCAAAGAAACTGAGAAAGGCCCAGGAGCCCAATATACTCTTCAATGAGACACTCCAATAATCTTATTGTCTCCCACCGGACCCTACATAATAGTTTTATCACCTACAAATAGTACCATGAGCCGAGAACCCAGACTTCCTTTAGAGGACAGTTGGCATCCAAACCTTAAGTGTTCTCCCCATATTCATATGCTGAAATCCTAACTCACAGGTTCAATAGTTTTAGGAAGCAATTAGCTCCCGTGAACAAGTAGAACCTGCCCCCTTGAATGGGAGTAGTACCTTAAAAAGGCCCTTGGGAAGTCATTCTCCATTCTCACCATGTGAGGAAGCAGATGACACACTTGTCAGTGTAGAAGCAGGCCCTACACAGAAAGCAAAACTGCCAGCACCTAGACCCTGAACTACCCAGCCTCAGAACAGTGAGGGATGGCTTTCTATTTTTATTATGACATGCAACATAAGAAGTTTTGCTACAATATCTGAAATGGGTTCAGGTACTAGGTTTTCCCCCACTCCCTCCTTTGTGGATTAAGAAATCTTTTTCAAATTTGGCAACATTTACACTCTGCTGAAATGATTATTTTCTCTTCCTCCTTAGTAATGTAATACTTTTCCTGTTATGAAAGTAAAAAGTACTCAGGGCTTTTGGATAATAGAGTAATTATATTTATTAACGGATACATTTTGTGGCAAGTCATATTACCATCAACCTCTAAACTAGAAGCCCAGTTCTAAACATTCCTTTTCTGTGGGTTGGCATAGGCAACAAACACACCTTTCATTCAGATTGTGCTGTTTGTTTGATTTTACCCCATTTGCTTTGCCATTCTCTCTATGGTTGCATATGTATGTACATACAAACACTCATATTTTGTTCTGAAGAACGTGAGACTAAATCGCATACACCCAAAATGCCATGTGTTTTGCAAGAATAGAGATAGTCTTTCCCTTAACCACAGTTCACTATACCTAACCCCCTGTGTGCACTCTTCACAGACTGACCTAACGTTGTCCTTTGTAGCACATACTAGACACATATCAGACCAGTCACTGCAGGCAGCTGCCATGGATTTTTAGTATAATGTAATATGGAAGATTTCCACAGCCTCTCTTTATCTTTTATGACAATGACATTTTGAGGAATTCAGTCAATGCCCTCCTTCATTTTTTAAATACAACATTCCTCACTTGTTAATTTCTTGGTTTATTCTTTGTGATTATTCTCACCTGTGGATCTCCTAACACAATGGTCAATAGATGACATTACTTCCTTTGCAGGGAACCTGTTGCTTTTCAGCTCTTCATTGGTGAGGTTAATTTTGACAACCCAGTCAAGTGGCTGGGTTCAGTTTTGACACCTCATCTGCATTCTCCCTCCCCCCCTTGAAGTACATAAAATTTCTGTGAGAATGCTTTAAGATTGTCACAGAAATTTAAGATACAATCAGCAACTTGACAGGGTTTGGAATCAATTAGGATATTTCCGGAGAGATTCACCTGAGGAAAGAAGAGCCACTCTGCATGTAGGTGGTATCTTTTCATGGGTTGAGGTCCCAGGAAAAGGAGACAGCTCACTGACCACAGGCATTCATCTCTCTCTACTTCTTAGCTGCAGATGTAATGCAACCAACTGCTTCATGCTTTTGCCACATTTCCCCCACTGTAATGAGCTGTACACTTAAATTGTGAGCAGAAATGAATCCTTCCTTCTTTCAGTTGCTTTTGTCAGCTGTGTCATCACAGCAGTGAGAAAAGTAACCAGTGAAAAACCAGACTTAGGCTACTAGTCCTAGTCACAGTTTCTACTAGCTTTGCAATGCGTTGATAATTCTTGCTTGAGGCAGTGTTTGCTGTGGTAGTTGAAAAATAGTGCCTGTTTTCCAGAACTCCTTCCACAGTTACAGGCTGGTACATTCATCTACAGCTCCTTCCATCTATTACCCTCTATTATCTAGCCACAATATCCGCATGGAGTTTTGAGTTACTCTTTTTCCCAATGGCTTACAATTCGTGATGATAATTTGTGACTGCTTAGTGGTTTTAAACTTGTGGTTTTCAAGAATTTTAAAACCAAATTGTCTCAAGTTTGAGCCATGCAACTTTCTTTGTGTTTAGGTAACACACTTTTATCATTTCTTTGAGCTTTTAAATCTCACTTAGCACCTACTCTGTCTTGATGTGGAATCAGCCATCTCTTCAGGGAAATTTGATACCTTCCAGTGAGAAATGGGGGCAGATTAAGACATTCACAAATGACTGAATAAAAGAATATCAAATATTTATTTGGGAAACACTCGCACAGTGAAGTTAAAGAGCTGCGGAGGTCTACTGCCCTGGAGGGACAGGATGCTAAGATCAGGTCGCAGACATCACCCGAGAGAGAGAGAGAGAGAGAGAGAGAGAGAGAGAGAGAGAGAGAGAGAGAGAGAGAGTCCTCTCTTCCTTGTAAGGGATCATGTCTGCACACAGAAGACATGCCCTAAGACTGGCACCCCAAAAACTATTGGTGGAGTGAATTACCACTACAAGACACCAAGTCCTGAGTGATAGGGTTGCTTATATTCTGTACTTCTAAGCTCTTTGGGGAAACAAAAGTAGGAGACCCAAGCCTGTAAACACCCATTAGGTACATGTATGCATCACACACATATGTAGTTATGTTGGCACCACTGTATATATATTTATAAACATACACACAGCTTAGAGAGTGTATTAGTCAGACAAAATACCTGACATACACAATGTGCAGAAGATTTATTTTGGCTGGTAGCTTCAGAATCCAGAGTTCCAAATGCTTAGTTAGTTGGTTACATTGGTTCTGGGCCCGATGTGTCACAGAACATACACAACTGGACTATATGGCAGAGGTAACCCAAACTCATGGAAGACAGGAGACATAAGAAGAGAAAGGGGACTGCAGGTAACCTTTAAAGGCATGCCCCAAGTGATCTGCTTCCTCTATTTAGACCTCACCTGTTAAAGTTTTAATCATGTCTCAAGACAATACCATCAATCAGTTAGGGTGTCAAAACTTCAACACATGAGACTGGAAGGAACATTTCATATTAACAGCATGATAGAAACCATGGATTTACACTGATCCCATTGTCCTCATTCATGGATTTTTTCCTGTCTTCTCTCATTCTGTATTTGTATATTTCTTCCATCATGAACATCTGATTGTCATGGACAACCACTGAATTATTTAATCAATTGTAGTTTAGTTTCATTATTACATAAGCACAGTGGCTCCCCATTCCTGCATATCAGTAATTGCTAGATTCAGTAATTCTATGACTAGTTATTTATTAAACACAAAAGAGACCATATGTACATAAAGTCTTGTATAAGAATGTAGCAGCTTTATTCATCATATACAAACACTGGTTATAATCCAGTTGTCTCAATAGAAGGATGGATAGCTAAAATGATACAGTTATACAATGGAATAATACTCATCAGTAAAAATGGAACAAATTACCACTACATGCAGCAATCTGGGTAAACCTGAAAAACATCATGCTAGGTTTTAAAAGGGAAACAGAATTAAATGCATGAGGTCTGGTTCTGTTTTAGGCAAAGCTAATCTAGGACCAAGTCAGTACCATCCTTGCTGCTTGTGGGTTGAGGCAGAACAAGATATTACCTGGGGAGGGGGGTTGAGGAAACTTTCTAAGATTAAGGAAATGTGTTTATCTGGTCAGGATGTGAGCTATGTAAGTACATGCACTTGTCATAATACATTGGATTGTCTTGATAGCTATGTATCTCTATGTATTACATAGCTATGTATTACAAAACTTTGGCTGAAATGGAATGGAGGCTGCTCTTGTTGGCTCAAACCAGAGCCATTCAGTTTAAAACAGCTCATCCTCTTATTTGTTTTCTTTGTGATTGCCCCTGCCTCATAATGGTCCAGACCCTTGAGACATTTATCACTGCCCAGGTCAATATTCTTACTTTCATTTGGTAATTGATTACTTCTTTTTCATCATTATCTCAAACCATATGAGCACAGCCTTGGCTGTAACTTAGCAGACAGTGATTTTTATAGACTATTTGTGTTTAGTCAATACAGAAGGATTAACATAGTAAGATATGGATGAAAATGGAAAATGTCTAAATTAACAACTTGAGGTTAATCCTCAATTTAAACCTTTGCCTACAGGACATATTAAGACAAATGCAAAAACCAGGCAAACCAGCTGCAGTGTGCTCCGCTCTTGCTGAATGATTTCTAATCTTCGATGGACAAACACCAGTTGTATGATGCAGTCATTTCCTCAGACCTTCTCATAAATTCTGGTGCAGACCACACCCTTCATCATATATTCCTTAAAAGAGGGAGACTGGCTATTTAAAATACAAGTTAGAGAACAGGGCATTTGGAATACAATAGCAGTTTCCAATGAATTCACAAGGTTACATTTAGGAAGGAATAAAATATGCATATGCTAGTTCTCCGGTAGCTCACAATTATGCCCACTGAGATGTGAGGAAAATTTTTAAAGTTGATCCATATTACTATCCATGATATTTATTAAGCAACAATTTTTATGCATGGAACACAAGAAAAAATTACAGTTACAATGCTTAATGTTGGTTGTCACCTTTGTAGGAGTTAGAATCATTGAAAAGATAAAACAAATCTCCAGACATGTCTATGAAGGAGAGTGTATATTGGTGTAGGCGAGGTGGAAAGACCGGAAGACACGACACATGTTACATTAGAGAAGTGCTATTCCATGGACAGTGGCCATAGACTAAGACAGAAGAAGTGGGCTGGGTACTAGTGTCCATCTGTCCTTGCTCCCTGATGTCCATGACCAGCTGCCTCAAGTGCCTGATCTTAAAACCAGTTTCACCTGGGTGACTCTTCGTGTTATAAAGGTACACAGAAAGGGTTCAAATTTCCTTTGCTCTCTGTGCTATTGTTACATTAAGACTTCAAATATCCAATTTTATCATTAGCCAATGGAGCTCTGATAAGCTAGTAATCTAGTTCTGGTAAAGCACTGCTACTATTCAGTCACGGCTCAAGTTTTTGAATTTCCTTTGGTTGTTTTCTAAGAATAGACTTAAAAGTGCTTCTCATCGTAACCCAATCACAAAAAGACAAACATGATATGTACTCACTCATATGTGGATTTTAGACATAGAGTAAGGATTACCAGCCTACAATCCACACTGCCAGAGAAACTAGTAAACAAGGAGGACCCTAAAAGAGACAAACTTTGTCCCATGGAGAAGGGGAAAAGGTCACGATCCCTGAGCAAACTGAGAGCAGGGAAGATGGGGGAGGGAGCTACGAGAATGAGAAGGGAAGAAGAGGAAGAATGCAGAGGGTCAGGTGTAGATTAGAAGAAAGGATATGTGATAGGTACGGTTTTAGTTGGGGGGGTGTTAGGGAAGGACGGGAGGAAGAAGGGAACTGGGATTGTCATGTAAATCAATCTTGTTTCTAATTCAAATAAAAAAATGATTTTAAAAAAGTGCTTCTCGTCATACTAAAGACACCTAACCTGTACACACAGTCTTCTAAAAAGTTCTGGGAATTGACTCGGATGCCCCTCACAGGTCAGATGAGATAAGTACTGTTAACCAACAGCCTACTTCCTCACCTGCCTATTACAGAGGGGTGGGAATTCTTCCCCTTGCCCTGTCTTGGAATTCCCCTCCCCTAACTACAAGGGTCCATTCACCTGGAAGCTTCTAATGTATACCTAAAAGAGAAACAAAACAAAACTTTATGTTCTGCCCCTAATATGTTATGTATCTGTTCCAGCAGATTTCCAATCGATTAAAGACTGCATCCTACTCCAACTGCTGCCTGAACTCTCCTAGCTCTAGACTTTCCCTAAAAGCCTGGGCAACAAGTTAAACAGCTGCTCTTCCTGGTCTTGATCAACATTGCAACTTTTTGGGTCCCCTAACTATGCCCCAATATCCCCAGGAAGTACTCATAGATTATTTCTTTGTTCCTTATAATTCATTTCTTGTCAACAAAAAGGCTGGGATGTGTTAAGTTTCAAACCCAGGACAAATGGCTGAGGTGCCTATTTAACATATCAAAGCTGGACCTGGCTGCCGGGTTCTCCCAGCATCCCTCAGTCCCTATCTATTACAGGGTGTGGCTCACATACCTTGCCTTCTACCTGAACTCTCCAGCCTAAGGGCTAGACAGCCCTTCCAGAAGAAGCTTTTCCCTATATAATCCACACATTTTGGTTACAGACCTTACAAGGCCAAATTACTGCAATTAGTCATGCTAAATTACAATCTTTCTCAATTTCCAAGGTGGTGGAAAGATTTTTAAATTCCTTCATGACAGGAAAAACCTTTTGGTCGTTTATTATCAATTTGGGCATTATTCTAGCTCATCCTTCTCCTTCTGGTCATCCTTTGGTGACTGACAAACCACATTAGATCTCTTCAACATGATTTCTAGATGTCTAAATTAAAAAAAAAATTAAAACAAGGGGGAGATGACATGGACCACATGATAACTACTGCTGCTTGATGAAGTTCCAGCATTTCGACATTGCAGACTATGCTTCTCCAACACCTTTTAACTTTCATTTTTAATGATTCTCAGCATTAATGCCTTTCCCTTTGGAAAATTTTGTGTGGACTTTAAAGGATGAAAATGGTGGCCTCTCTAAAGAAAACAATTCTTTGGAGAAAAATCCCTGCCACTGTAGAACCAGGCATCCCACTGTGTCCTCCTAATTACACCAGAACAGGAAAGTTAGAGATTTACTAGCTACACCTGACCCCAGGGATCTAATGCCTACAATTCAGATCCAGAGCCTGAGGCCATTAAGGGCAAGAGTTCAGTGATTAAATGTGGAGAAATCAGAATGGTGCCGTATAATGGGAAAAAGTAAGATATCAGGACCGTCCCTTTTAGGAGTGTTATGTGGTGAACAGGACCATATAGTAGGACTAAGACACAAAGGGACACATTTAGGGAACAGCTCGGTGCTTATCCCCTTGGGGAATGAAAATTGCTCTTAAATTGTAGTATACTGTCTGTTCCCCAGAAGTCCCTTTTCCAAGGTCAGGCATTTGGATAAGGGCCTCTATTCCCTGGGAGCTTGAGGAAAGTTCCTGCTTGCTAAAGCAGTCATTCTTCTTATCTCTGGCAAGAGGAATTTGCTGTCCTTCCATTAGCATAGTACTGACACCTATTATCAAGGTCAAGGCTAGATTCCTCAGCCCCAGATCTCAGGTCACACCCCAGCTCACATGCCCCATGTCTCCCATTTAATCTTATGTGCAACTCTAAAATAGAAAAGGTGTAAAAGGTATGTTCTTTTTCCATAAACATGCTGGCAGCCATCCTGATTCACCCTCAGAGCCTGGCTGTGTCCCATCGTCCCAGTCTTCTCCACCCTCCCACCCCACAAGTCCTCTTTGGGACCTGAGTCCCCCACTGAAGCAGGTGTCCAGCATGATTCTTTTCTCTGAAGATGCTTTCTAGCTGGTTTTGGTCACAAGGAGACTAATGACTAAAACAATACTGATTTTCAATTTGCTCTACCCAAAGAACAGTCTCCCTAAAGAATAAGCTCCCTAAGAGATTTGGATTGATTGATCGATAACGGGCCCTCATGTTGGAACTGGCTCTTCATATAACTCTATTGCACATGGAGAGCTAAGAACCACTACACACTGAGGGAAACATTCAGAACATGAGAGGAGTGTATGTATATTCAGAGCATGTGCTAATAATTAGTGTGCATAGAACTACATACAGTCTTCAATCCTTAGAGTCCATTTTGTGGACTTTTTCCTTAATCTGATCTGCTAACTAAAGGTCTTCAGAACTTACATCTTAGATTGCATTTTTTAGATTGTTTAGTGTAAGATCCTATGGACTATTGAAAGCAAAGTGCTTTTACTACAGCTATTCTATAATTGAGCCTGTCAGGGTTATATTTTGCTTTTGAAGTGTACACTTACTTTTTTGGTTGTAATTCCAAACAAGTAACATTTATCCATATTTTCAAGATTGTTTAAACTTTATTGTTTGGATACTGCTACTTGAAAATCTTGAGCTAACACTTAAAGGACTTATATATGAATATTTTATAATTTTCCACTCAAGCACTAACTCTGGCTTTATTTTTAAAGTTATTGTTCATTTGTATTCTGAAGAACAAGGGACATTTTGAAACATGCACAATATAGCATTAATTCTGTCTTGAGAATTGGGGATATTCTTACCACAATCATTTTCCCATTCAGCAACTTTCTCTTTATAGTTGTCTCTTTACCGTCCCATTTCTGCACTTGTCTCAGAGATCCTCGTTCCAGTGTCACGATGCTCTACAAAGACAAGTTCATATGTTTGGCTTGCCTCAGTTTCCATGTAGATGTCTCAATAGGTCATGTTCAGTCCTCACCACTCTAAATCCTAGAAGGAATAACCCAATGAAGGACCCAGACTCTCACCTAGCCCCCTGCTTTGCAGCCATGACAGGCTGCAGAAAAGACCCAGCAAGATGTAGGCCTCTGACTCAGCAACATGTGTTTAGCACCCCCTCCCCAACCTTGTCTGACCTTGTCCCAGTTACTAGGAAGCCAGATACCCTCCATGTGGCAAGGAACCAATTAGAAGTTAGCTGGTGAGCTCTACTGAGAATAGTGGAATGCAGAGCATAGCAACCACCCTGGGAGGACCTCTAGGTATAGCAACCTTGCTGCAGCTGCAGCTGACCAATCAACACAAGACAGGTTGCCCAACCCTGAGGTGCACAAATCCTGAGACTGATGCTATGCAACTAACAGACCCCCCCAGACACTCCCCTTGCTCTACCCCAATATATTCCCTGCTCCACTGCTACTTGAGGTCCTCCTGCTGTGCCTGCTGTGTTGGATGGATGGAGGAACCCGAGTTAACTCGTAAAATTAAAGACTCTTTGCATCTGCATTGGATCAGGTCTCTTGATGATTTTGGCGGGGGCAGGGGGGGGAGGGTGGTTAGAGTTTGGGCACAACACCTGTCTCTCAAGAGTTGACTAGACCAACTTTCAGAAAAAATATTACATATTATATTACCTTGGTTTTTCTGTTGTCAGCTGTGGTTTCATCAAACTCCTGGCCCAGCTTGAAGGAGATCTCTGTATTTTTAAAGGCACTTTCAGTTCTTATGGTCATATACTTCCCCTTCTTGCTGATGATCACAGTGGGCTTGGCCAAATTTCCCAGTTTTCTGTTGGCTAAACCCACACCTGAAAAGCAAGACAATATCAGATTGTGTTGGGCAAGGCAACATTTCTGAGGGACAGTGGTGGCTACCTTCTGTATTCAGTGGTACCTTCAATGAGTAGATGGCAGAACTTCCTATCAAGGGCTTCCCTCATGTTTAAACAATGAGTGAAAAAGCATGTTGGTATCACAAGCATTTTAGTGTAGTGCTATAACAGTGATGCTACAGAGTCTACAGCATAAAATGTTCAGTTTGCCCGCTTTGCTATGCCCAGTGCTACCTTCACCATAAAACAAGTCATTTCAGATTTGTATGAAGCATTAAAAAGCATTTTAGCTTGTAATTACAAACATTTTAGCTGCTTTCAATAATACTGTCTCTCTTCTCCTTCTCCACTCCCCACACTGTTCCATAATATTTTCTCTGTCAATAAGCATCTGTGGGCATAGTGAACAACACCCTCCCTTATATCCTTGATAAAATTTTATTTATTTTGTAGTTCCTAAATCTGTCTGGTGAAAAAACACAATAAAACCAACTGTCCATCACCCTTTTCTGTCTGTAGCCACAGTTCCAACACAGCATTGGTATCACTGAATTTGAATTCCCTGCTGCCAATCAGTTCTCAGGCACTTTCAAATGTTACAAACATTCTCATCTAGATGTTTCATTTCTCATGCTTCACACACTTACATGATTATTTAATAATGGACAAACTCAAAGCAAATAAAGAAAATGAATTTTTAGTTTGTATAAAGATTAAAATTGTGGTTTTCTAGTATTCAACTCTTAATCTTATGAACACATTAATTTCCATTAAACCAACTTGCACAAAATCCTGGAATATGGACTGACTAAAATTCTAATATTTTCCCAAGTCTCCAATGACAAACCTGTGAAGCTGCCTTTCAGCTCCATACATTTAAATAGCTTCATTTAAGTTAAGTTCTAATAATTTATTGCCAATGAAGCAGAAGTAAATTTTATGAATGACACAGAAAATTGCACTTCAGCCCACACAACATTCCCCAGACGCCTGGGAATAAACATTAGAAGAAAATGTCTTGCATCTTTCTTTAAAGGGATGTTCACCGTGGAGAGAGTTTCTTACCCAGAGCTTTCATGTAGTCATCAAAATGCTCACTGGAGACAAGTTTCCAGGTGCCTAGGAATTTGTTGCTCATTGTGATGGATGAGAGTTCAGCACAGTTCCTGGTGGGATGCAGCAGATGCCCATGAGATGCTGAGACCTTACACAGTTCTTTTCAAAGATACCCAAAGCATGTGACTCATGCTGGGATCCAATGGGGAAAGGCAGTGACAGGACTGAGTGATGAATGGCTTTCAAGTCATAAGCTGCCTACCCAGAGGAAAAGAAACCCCCACATAATTTCAATGTTTCCAAAACCAGGAAAATAACTGAAAGTATTGTTTGAACTTTAAAAATATTTTTTGGTTGATCTTACATTTGTAGGAGTACTTAATTCCTATGTATTATATGATCGTGTTGGGGGGGCATCTTGATGACTCTTAATCCTGATTATGCACAATTAAGATTTCTTAAAGGAAGGAAGAAGTCTGTGAGCATTGTACTCAGAGTCTCAAATATGCTGTGGGAGAGAAATGGAGGTCCACAGTGTGAGGACACATTCAGAGGTGAGGGAGGATTGGCATAGTTCTCACATTCTGGGCAGTCTGAGTAGGCAGACAAGAAGGTCAGTCTGTCACAGCTGAGCACAGAAGTCGCATTCATGTGTCAGGATGAGAAGCAGCACTGTGGCATTCTCTTTGACCATGGTTAAGATTTCATCTCTTTTTAAGAAGCAGACCTGGAGTTCTTAGTTTCTATGACAACTTTGAATTTAAGACATTTAATAAAAATCCAGGGATTTATAGAGTAGATTTTCCACAAAATAATACTAATGGGTGCTGAGAGCTCATTATAGGACATGTGATGTGCTTAGTTCAAATTGCCTCACGTCATCCTCTCAGCCTCACAAGAGGCATACACTATTGTTGTGTCCAGCTTGACAATGAGAAAAACTGCATCTTGAAGCTAGGCAACTTATTTCCAAGACTAAAACGAAAGTCAGGATTTAAGCTAGCATTGTTCCCCAGTGCTAAACTCTGAATCTGGGCTACTATCTCCCTTCCACATACAGCAACACACACACACACACACACACACACACACACACACACACACACACACACACACACAAACAAACATGCAAGTACACACAGAGACCCTGACTGATATTCAGAGATACTAATATCATCATGTTTTTTTGGACATATCAGAATCCCAGTCATTGACCAGGGGAAGCAAATGTCAATCTAGTTCATACATAAGTCTTCCTCCCAAAAATGGCTAGATGGCTGCCATGCCTTCCTACCAGATTTTCTATACTAGCATTAATTCTGGCTAACAAATATTATCACCAGATTTTACATTTTCAGTACACAAGTTAGCAGTGCTCACAACTATGGAACTAAATACTCCACAACCATTTCACTTCTAGCTGATAGAATCCTTCACTTGAAAGGTGTGGTCCCCAGAACTATATAGCTGGATCATCTTTATTGCAGTCATGTGATTTGGTATCAAACTTACTGAGAAATGAGGCATCATATACAGTGAGCCTGGTCTCATCTTCCACTGCCAGTGTGTCTGGTAATTTAGCATGGGATTCAACAGTGAACAGGATAGTTCCTTAGCCAACCCACCCCCAAACCAAAAGTAATGTAAGTGGAGAAAGTTTGTTGTATTGGGATAGAAACAAACAGGAATTAAAAAGGGGCATTGTATAAAGCTAAGGCAGGAAGACCTCAAATTCAAAGCCATTAGGATACACAGTGAGACTCTGTTTTAAACAATAAAAGTAAGGGGCACTCCTATAGTGAATATGCTACTTTCTTTTCTCAAAACTTTTGAAGACGATGGCATCATTCATACTGCCACAAGCTTTTGTTGTCATTATTCTATTAAGAAGTACAATAGTCAACGTGTAGCTTTTCTGCCCAAGTCAGTGAAGGTTTTCACACCACCTTTCCAGAGTCAAGCCTTGTATTCAGGCAGAGTACAAGAGCAGGGCTCTGGATTTCAGTGCTCCCTAAGTTAAGCATAAGAGTAATGAGAGAGTACCAGATTCACAATAAGCCATATGTTCTGCCATGATAGAACATTTAAAACAGTGATGCAAGTTTATTCTGAGAAAATAATCCTTTTAAGGCAAATCATCAATGGTATCTGATTGTCCAAGCTGACCAGATGAGATCAAGACAAGATTCTGAAGCCAATGTATGGACCAAAGTTACAGATCAAAGCGATCAAAGCAATGAGACTTGATTCTTTTCTTCTCAACAATTGATGACCCATGTTATTCTTCACATAGATAAGATGTTTGAATCATACACTGAAAATTACACCCAAGGACTCAAAGAAAATGGATGAGAAAGGCATGCTTATAAAACATACCATGGAAATGTCTCTTACACATTGTTTTCCAGCTGCATTACCGTCACTCATTTTGGAAAAGAAATAGAATAAACATTGTGTAATAAATTAACAGAAAGAAATATTTATCGAGAATGAGAAGGGAAGAAGAGGAAGGATGCAGAAGTCACGAGAGAGCAGAAAGGTTGAGTCAGGTGTAGATTAGAAGAAAGGATATTCAATAGGTAGGGTTTTAGTTGGGGGGGTAGTAGGGGAGGACTAGAGGGAGAAGAAGGTAACTGGGATTGTCATGTAATTCAATCTTGTTTGTAATTCAAATAAAAAATTCAAAAAATAAGTATTTATTAATTTTTCCTGGGTGGCATATCGCACAACCATGATATTACATTTATATTTAAGGGATTGCTAAATGCAAAGTTTTTTGGAGGTATGAGTGATACATCACTGGTTCCTGCCCTTGTGAGTCTTACACTCTAATTAAGAAGACAGCTATTAAGCATTCAGGGACATGTAAAAGGCAATTACTGTCCAAGCCAGTTAGCAGATGGAGGCCATGGGAATGTCACTGAAAAGCGAGATGACTGTGACCACACTGGAAGGCACTTGGTGAGGTTTCATTTTTTTAGGTCTTTGAGCATAGTGTGTGTGTGTGTGTGTGTGTGTGTGTGTGTGTGTGTGTGTGTTCCTGTGTGTGGATGAGAGGGTGTGTGTGCTATGGAGCATTTGTTGAGCTCAGAGGACAATTTTGGGTGTCAGTCCTTGCTTCCTGCCTTATTTGAGACCTCAACCAGTGAACTTGCAGGCATTTCTTGTCTCCACTTGCCGTCTATCTTGCTGTAGGAATTCTGGGGTTACAGATGTAGGCTATAGTGTCGAACTTCAATGTGGGTTCTAGAGATTCAAGCTCATCCTCGTTCTTTCCTGGCACACTTCCCCCATTGAACCATCTCCACAGCCCTAATTTCTTTAGCTTCTTGGGTGTGTTATGAGCTACAATCTGATTCATTCACTTTCAGAGAACAGTCAATTGGGCATCTGGCATTCTTGAGGCATCACCATAGGGCCAAATATTCCAATCTTCCTCTTTCATGCTTTGAATAAATACCTTTTTAAAGTCCAAGAATGCTGAGATTAAAATTGCTTTCTTAATGCAAACCACACCTTGTAGCTTCCTTAGTTAACAGTGGCCAGTCTTTTGGTTACTACGGTGATAACTGAATTTATGCTATCCCAATGGTAGCTAATAACTTTTCCTTCGTGGGATGGTAATAAAAACAGGGGAGAAGGAGCTGTGAACCCTCCAAATGATGCAATTAGTTTTGTTCTTTGCCAGAAGTAATGAGCTCTGGATTTTCTCCAAAGACAAGTGTAAGATTTCTCCTCATTATCTCTAATAGGAGAGCTGAGAACTGAAGGCTCTCGCTGGGGACAAATGAAAGAGAGCACTTCTACATTCCAGCCTCTTCCTCTGGTAATTCCAGCATCTGCTGAGCTCCCCACAGCTGTGCTGTCTCCTTTGTTTTTGCTCTTGGAGAGAAAGTGCTGTTAACATTTTCCAAATACATTCAAGTATGTTGACCTTTCTGGGATCAACACAAAATGCTGAAGGAGACATTTTTTAGGATGCAGCCCTTCCACAGTGCCGATAGAAGAAAGGAATCTCTTTAAAGCAATTCCCTCACAAAGCATACTGGAAGTGTGTGTGTGTGTGTGTGTGTGTGTGTGTGTGTGTGTGTGTGTGTGTGTGTGTGAGTGTGTGATTTCATTTCCAGGCATGTGCCATGCTCCTCCTTTATTTCCTTGATCTCACCTTAGAATTTTGTTTTCAGAAACTGAGGAACTGAGGTGGTTCAAGGTTGATAAGGTGTAATTTGCATATGGTCTTCAAGTGTAAATACTTGAAATTGGGTCAGAGGAGCTTTGATTCAGTCAACCCCCTCATTATTCCCTCAGATGGCTGAAACCTAGATGTTTAGTTTTCACATTCTAGACTAGAAAATACTGTATGTACATGACTGTTCATTTCAGCATTCTCCATGCCAGAAGACATATATGTTACTTGATTTCGGAATGGCAAACCATCTCTGCCATAATGGCTTCAAATTTTGGGGCACAGAATCCTCACATCATATTCTCTCTCTCTCTCTCTCTCTCTCTCTCTCTCTCTCTCTCTCTCTCTCTCTCTCTCTCTCTCTCTCTCTCTGTGTGTGTGTGTGTGTGTGTGTGTGTGTGCGCGCGCGCGCGAGCGCACAGGTGCATACTCTCTCTGGGTGTACATGTGCTTCTGTGTGTGACTGTGGAGGCCCAAGAGATAACTTCAGGTGTTTCTCCTCAGGAGCTATCCATCTTTTGTGTTGTTTAAGTGAGGTCTCTCACTGGCCTGGAACTCACTGGGTAAGCTAGCTGGCTAGCCAGTGAGCCTCTAGTACCCACCTATCTCTGCCTTCCAAGTGCTGAGATTACAAGTGAACCCAGTGTACTGAGCATTTTTATGTAGGTTCTAGAGATGGAACTCAAATTTGTATGCCTGAAAAGCAAACACTTTTACCCATTGAGCAATGTATCATTTCTTTAAATGTTTATTATTATTTTATTTTATATGCATGGTGTTTTGTCTGGAAGTATGTCTGCTTATGCATCACTTAACATGCCTGGTGTCCATGGATGCCAGAAGAAGGCATCAAATCCCCTTGGAATTGTTGTAAGCCACCATGTGGGTGCTGGGAATAAAACTCAGGTCTCCTGGAAGAGCAGCAGGTGCTCTTAACCACTGAGCCATCTCTCCAGCCCGTCTTTCATTTGTTTGTTTGTTAGCACATGGTCTCATTATGTAGCTGTTAGTATTCAGGCAGCTGTACTGGCCTGTTCTTGGGGTTCTGACAGGATATGCCCCCAGCTGCTGTTACTAAGAGCACCACCTGTGCGTATTCACTATGTTCCCTTTTAAAGGGGCCCTGCCTACCTCTCACCCTTCTCTCTTTCTCTCCTTCTCTTTGTCTATTCCATTTTCTCTCTCTCTCCCCCTTCTCTCCCCCCTTTCCTCTCTCCTCTCTCCTGCTGTTCCTGTCTCTGGAGGCAAGTCTTGCCCCTTCCCTTTCCCCCTTTTATGATCCCTTTCCCTAATTAAAAAAACAAAAAACAAAGAACAAAAAAACAAAAAAAAAAACCCTCTGCTTGAACCCTGTCACATGGCATCTTTCTCTCAGGAGCTACATTTCTTACTTTACAACAGTAGCTCTGGCTGGTATGAAACTCAGTATATAGACCAGACTTGCCTCAAGATCACAGAGATCCACCTACCTCTGCCTCCTGAGTGCTGTGATTAAAAACATGAATCACCACCATTTCCTAATGTTAAATGTATAATGGGATCCTGAATGTAGAGGATTTATGACTTACTACATGGATGGGAGCTGAGTTCAGTTTTCTCATTTGTAAAATACTTATTAATTTGAGAAGCAAGAAAGATTGTTTTGATGTAGTTGCTTTGTGACTTATATGTTGAAGAGTTGATAGACAGTTTCTGAAATCTCTACTGTTTTACAGAGTAAGCCACAATCCAGTTTCTCTGTTCATTGTCTTTGCAGGAAACCTCTTAGGAATTACCTTAGGTCAGTGCTCTCAGCAGGTTTCTGCCTAGGCTTCTGCTCATGGTTCACCAGTGGCATCCTTCCTGCTCTTCATATTTGGGTTGCTTTGTCATCAGGGAAGGAGATGCAGGAGAACCAAGATGCTGGGTGACTACTTGGGCTGGCCCGTTTCAGGCCATCTTTATGCTTCCCACAACCCTGAGGAAGAGAAACATCTCTGTTTGGAATAAAATGAAGTGGTGAGGCAGCTCTTGAAGTCTACCACTTAGCCATTAATGACTGAAGATGACAATGCAAGGCTAGCTCTGACTGATCCCCAAACCACTCCCACTTTTCTGTGCGTCTCTCTGTGGCAATACCTGATCTGTCTTACTGCTGGGGCTGGTGGTCAGATGGTCACTCTACACTACCATCATGGGATGAGGAAACAGGGACTGGATACAGAACTACAAGAAGAATAGACTTTACTTTCTCCATAAACGTTCAAAGCAGAAATACAGAGAGCATGAAAAGGCACACTTGTGAGTGTGACTGCTCCTTTACCCCAAGGCTCCACCTACTTTTGATTACTGTCTTGGTGAGACTGTTATCTTTTTGAATCAAGTGGAAAAACTATGTTCTTTTATGATTATTGTATCTATGTGTACATGAAAATTCTTAAAACCTGTTAAGAATGTGGAAAACATTTCTTATCATTGATTTATTAAATACTGTTGTGTAACAAAAGGGAATGTGATGATCTCTTCTTGAACGGTAGGACTAACAGTAGCATCAGAATGATTGCATTGGGATAATTAATTTTCCTGTAAAGTTCAGCATGTCTTTCATGTAATGACTTATTACTGTTATAATGAATAAAAAGAAATTTCAAAATAAAACATATTTTCCTCTGCAGGTTATAAAGTCTGGTCTTGGTCCATATTTCATATTCTCTTGGCAAGTAATTAAATAACAACTTTTATATCACTTGCTAGAGTGAAAATTGTTATTTTTCTTCTGTACTCTATGCAAAGAGATAAAGCTTTATTTAATTATTATGCACACATATGCATGCATGTCTATGTGTATTTAGTATATTTATGTGCACCACATGTGTGAACTTGCCTGTAGAGGCCATAACAGTGTCATCTGAGTCATTTGTGAGCCACTCAGTGTGCTGCTAGGAACTGAACCTGAGCTGTTGGCAAGAGAAGCGAGTGCTTTTCCTTTTTCTTTTCTTTCTTTCTGTTGTTAAATGAAGGAAGTTTTTGCTCCTTCTTGCAGTTCATTATGGTGGGAAGTCATGGAGATGGGGGCTCAGCTTGCTTTCTCCTTTTTATTCAGTCCAGGAACCCAGCCACAGAATGGGGTCTTTGCATTTAGGGTGGGTCTTAATACCTCAGTTTACTTAATCTACAGATTCCCTCACCAAGAAGCCCATAGATTTTCTCTCAAGGGTGATTTTAGATCTGGCCATGTTAACAGGAACTTCCTGTCTTACTAATTCTGCAGACTGTTCCTGGGTGGTTTGAATCTGAACCGTCCACCATAGAGTCACATGTTTGAACACTTGGTTTCCAGATAGTGATACAATTTGGGAATGTTATGGAATCTGTGGGAGGGAGCCTTTCTGGAGGAAGTACATCAATATGGGCAGGTTTTGAGGATTATAGTCTAGCTCCATTTCCTGCCCTGGCCCCGTCCTTCCTATGTAGGGATGAACCATGACTTCTCTGCTTCTTGACTAACATGCTGGCTTCTCACTTCCGCTACCGTGCATTTCCTGCTGAGACAAAGAACA
Source organism: Cricetulus griseus (assembly GCF_003668045.3). NCBI lineage: Eukaryota > Metazoa > Chordata > Mammalia > Rodentia > Cricetidae > Cricetulus > Cricetulus griseus. Next base: position 137,739,262 of record NC_048595.1, on the reverse strand, counting down.
GTATCCCCTCTTGAACTGTGAGCTAATGTCAACTCTTCCTGCTCTAAGTGGCTTTCTGTCAGAATGTTCTACCTAGGAATAGAAAAGAAACTCACACCATCATCCATAACTTTCAGTATCAAATGGCTGGGAAACTGCATTTCAATTAGTGCTTTTATTGGGCAAAATCTTTGCTGAAAATGTTTTAAATCACTGTCCCTGAGGCTAATTTTCTTCAGCAGCAACTTTTCTGCAGTGGCCAAGTTCTTGCTGGTGTCTACCTTCTTCCTTCATGCCTTTTCGTAGATCCTGGTGCTGACAATATTGTTCATGGTGCACTCCTAAAGGTAGAGAGGTATGTTAGAAGATGTGACTGTTTCCAGGTCAAACTGTCCTTTCCTCTTTCCATAGACCAAGCCCTCAGTTCAGGGTACAAAGGCAGTTGAGGAAACTTGATGGATATGCATCCAAAACAGCACGTAAAAATATAAACTTAGGGAACACTCACCACTACCATTTTTCCCTCCACAATTTTTCTTTTGATTGTTGTCTCTTTGTCGAGCCATTTTTGGACCTGGATCATTGACTCGCCTTCTAATGTTACAGTGCTCTGTAAATGCAGAGAAAGTGATTGGAAGGAGTGCCTCACCGCTTCCTACCTATTAGAGCACTAGACATCTAGATGTCGAACTCAAGTCTGAAAGTCTGTTCTTCATCATGCTTACCTTAGTTCCTTCTATGATTTAATACCAGAAGTCTCAAGAGACAATGAAATTCATGTTCTCACAGACAAGAATCCACAAGCTATTTGAGCTTTTGACCTTAATAATTGTTCTCTGTTCTATATGACCTTTCATATAATAACCAAAAAATCAGAAGAAGTAGAGGAAAGTGCAGATTGTCAGGCAAGGCGGTACATATGTAACCCCAGCACTCAAGTGCCAAAAGCAGGAGAATCCTAAGTTCCAGGCCAGCCTAGGCTATATAGGAAGATCTTGTCTCAAACCACAGCACAAAAGGGCTAATATGAACCTGAATAATTAGCAAAGGATTGACTTTTTTGTATGCATAGATTTAAGCAAGCCCAAGCAGACTTAGTAATAAGTCAGACGTTAAATGAACCCTACCCAACCACCTAAATTCCACAATGGTAGCAAGATTTAACTCCAGCTTACCTTCACTTGCCGGTTGTCTGCAGTGGTCTCATCAAATTCTTCCCCTAGCTTGAAGGAGATAACTGTGTTCATGAAAGAACTTTCGGTTTGGATGTTCACCTTCTCCCCATTGAGACTAATATTAACACTTGGTTTTACTGAACCTGCCGCATCCCGTGCTGCAAAATCCACTCCTGAGAGACAAAGAAAGATTCGCACCTTATTGACACATTCAGGAAGATGTGTAGAAATCTTGACTTTTCTTCTTTTGAGACAGAGTCTCATTATGGAACCCAGGCTGACCTTGAGCTCAAGATCTTCCTGTCTCCACCTCTGAGTACTGGACTCACAGGTTGTGTGCCACCATGTCCAGCCACAGTGTCTTATTTGATGTTCTCAGTCTCTAGATTAATCCAAGTCCTTCCTAGGTGCTGCTAGTAATTCTTCCATCTTGACAAGCTAAACTCAATTTCTCAAACTTTTGTGCTTGATGGGAAATGTGTATTTGCAGGATGGCTTTTAGGGTACCAAATGCTTGCATTTAACTTTGTGGAAACTTGCAAGGACAGTGCTGGAAGCACTTGGCTCAAAATCCTGGCCCTGTTGCTTAGATTGGAGATGTTAAATTGTCAAACATGACTTTTACAGGAGGTAGACAGAAACTGACTCCTGCCTATGAATACGTATTGAAATCTACAGTCCTTTCAGACTATTGGCTTGATGTACCTCTGTTGGAAAACAGATGTGCGGATTGTGAGAAAGAGTGAGATGCTCAGAACCTGGACTCCCACCTCGACACTTCACAGATTTTCTCCCTTTCAGCTTTCTCCTTAGTAAATATGCATTGGAAAAGTACATGAAAGGACTTAGAAGGGCCACAGAACACATTAAGACTTCAGTTGCTCTTCCTCCTTGTTCTAGGCTTAACCTGGCTCCTAGACAATACAAGTGCTATTCTGACTATAAGCCCAAGTTCCTACCCATTCCTCTTCCATATCTATTTTATGTCTATATTTATGTATAAATAGATGCATATATAGATACAGAAATATGGATAGACAAAGGTAGGTAGATGGCATATAATATTATCTGTAACCCATATATAGTATATTACATATATAACATATTATATTTTCTTTTCATAGGTCTTCCTATGTAGCGAGGCTGCCCTTGAATCCTCTGTCTTCCTGCCATAGGCTTGTGACAACTAGGATTGTAGGTATGCATTGCCATATCCATTTCCAAGTTTCTTAGATGCCTTAAAATTTTTATTCAAAACAAACATGTCTATAAATCCATGAAGGAATAGGGAAATTTTTTTATTGCTTCTGGGAAGTTAATACTGTCTGTGGAAGAGGAACCAGTATTATATTTATAAGCACGCTAACTTATTGGAGGATAAAGCATTTTTTTGTTTCAGTGCTTAGAAAGAGTAAATATGTTAGTAATAATGGCAAGTATCCATTGGCCATTCTAGGCAAAATGTAAAAAGTGAATAAAGCTTCTACTTTGCATATGGCTTATTTATAAAAGAGGTTGTTATTAATTATGAAAAATGAGCTAACTATTGTTCTTCCAGAATTCATAGAAAGGTGTAGCTGTGACAGACATAATTCATTATAACTGATGCTTGACTGCAGAGCTTGAAATAGGCAGGACCATACTTCTGAAAGACAGCCAATGAGACAGCCAATCGGTAAAGAAAACCTTCAAAATCATGCACTGAATAGCACTCGTGCATATGTGAGCACTCCAGAAAAACTCTAAATGCTGTTAGTTGCTACAGTGCTTCTAAGTTTATAACTAAAGTAAACCACAGACAACTTCGATCTATATACAAATTACAGTGATTCTTTTACAGCAATTTGGGGTTGAACCAAAGCTGCTAAATGAAATGCCAACTAAAGAAAAATTCTATCGGGACGATCTGCATGGTGTTTTACAATGGGGGCCTGGGCTGGAACACATGGACTGTAAGCTGGGAGAGTTGCAAGCCTAGTTAGAATTTGAAAATGCTAATTGCTATTTGTTATAAAAAATAACTAGTAATAATAAATAGAATTATAAATATTGTCTCATATAAATGTAACCTAGAGACACAAGGAAGAAAATGTCATTGTGAGGTACAAAGCCAGCCCCAACACCAAAATCTTTAGCCACAAATTCCTGAGTCCCATAATGGTGTGTCTCACCCAGTTCTTTCATGTAATCCTCGAAGTTTTCGCTGGACACCAGTTTCCAGGTCCCTAAGAAGGGCTCGATCATCGTGGAAAGCTTGTGGGAAGATGAGGCACTCACAACCGGAAGCCAAGGAAGTGTGGGCACCTCTGTGATTCCAGCAGCTTGTCTTAAAGTACATCTTCATCACGTGGCATTCCTGAAGTGACCAATGGGCTTCCAGGAGTCTGAGAGTCCAGGTACCAGCATTTGACTCATTGTATTTACTTCCAAATTAAAAGACAGAAACCCAACCTGCAAAACTTAATTCAGCGAACCTCTTTTAACTTCTAGCAAAGAGATTTACACCCAGGAGTCACCAGATAAACCTTACTTGCCGAATGGAAACAACTGTCAGTGGAGACCAACCTTTGAACACTAAACGCTGACTAACCCCGAGGGAATATCAGACAAATGCCTGACGAACTCTGACTTGATGTTTTCCCACTCCAAACAAGGACATCCTTGATCGGTCTGCCTCAGCTGTTTTTTGTTTGTGCAAGTCATGGTGCCCAAACCTCTCCTTCATTACGAGAGAATCGTCCCTTCCCTTGCTTGCAGGGTTGATGTATTGATATTGTTAATGTAACTTAAAATGCCTCCAGTTACTTGGAGAGAGTTCTAGGGTGTTATTAACAGTATCATTGTTGTCAATCAAGAATATTTGAGGACCAGAAAGAAGGTGGCAATTATTAGTGAGTAGAGCTTTGTGATTTAAGCCTTAAAAAGGAGGGACATATTGGCATCAGTGCTTAGAACCTCAGGTTTCAGACACTCGCTCTCTCTCTCCCTGTCTGCATGTCTCTGTCTGTCTGTCTTTGTCTCTGTGTGTGTGTGTTTCTGTATGTGTGTGTGTGTCTCTCTCTCTGTCTGAGACAGGATCTCCCTATGTAGCTCAGGCTGGCCTCAAAGTAGCAATCCTCCTGCCTCAGACTCCCAAGGGCTAGGATTACAGACATGCTTTCCCATGGATGGTTTGCAAACTCATTTTTATATTAAAAATGCCGTATGGAAGACCTCACCCTTCCTGGGGAGCAGAAAGGGTATGGGATAAATAGGGTGTTAGTTGGGGGGCAGGGGAGGAGGGGAGGAGAGGGATCTGGGATTGACACATAAAATAATTTTCTTTCTAATAAAAAAAGAAAAAATGCCATTTGAGATGATGTAAGTAAATTTTGGGAAGTTTTTTTGGGGGGGAGTAGAGGGGTTATGTATGACATCCAAATTCTAAAAAGTAAAACAGCACAGCGGTAAATTAATTCTTCAAGTAATTCTTTCTTGATTCATGCTCTGCACCCCAAGCAATTGAAGTAGGTCAAAGGCCCCAAGTTTTCTAAGAAACATTTGATTGAAGGGGTTGATGTTGCTGTTCTGCACTCTGGCTGTGTTAGAGAACTAGAAATTTAGATGGTCCGAGACCAGAATATGAGTATTGACATTTTTATCTTCTCTATGTCAAATAGCCCTTCTACCGAGAAATATCTATTCATCTTTGTATATAAAGCCATCTCTTTAGATAAAAAGCAAATAAGATATTGCTGTTTGAGCACCAAAGAGTAATGATAACTTATGAGGGAGAAAGAATTGCTTTTGAAGTAAAGATATAAAGAAACGGGAAATGCTATATTTTATGAATTGAAAAGTTACCGAGATATCTGGGGAGAGCAGAAGAAGGCAACAGCAGCGCCAGAGTGGGTCAGGAAAAGTTGCCCTGATAAGTGCCTCAAGGGAGACCGTGTGCTCAGATTCGTGTTCAGATACAGAGCAGGCTGCCAGAGCCTGCTCTACTGCTTCCAGCTGTTCTCCCTGAGCTTGGAAGGCAGAGAACATACATCTGTGTATACTGACCAGGGGAGAGGGGTAGTGGGCAACTGTCCCGACCTTGTTATGCTGATATGGATTCAGAAGTGAATACCGTGGTCCCTTTTAGAACTCAGTAGGCCTATATAACAAAAGAGAAAAGTCAAATTTCCAGCTCCTGTAGAATTCCCCACTCCTCGGAGGGACTCACAGGGAGGGATTCTGCATTGAGGCTTCCTCTGCACACACTGATTTCTTCTGTGATGCTATACTGCTGCATCCATCATGATACAAACTCAAAGATGGAGCCAGAAGCAATTTCTGTTACATGAGGTCATAGTCAATTAACAGTCTTGTGTCTGAGATTCAAAGTTACTTGATGATTAAGCCTTTTACTACTGACATATCTTTTTAAGTAACTTCATTAAATGGTTAATATGGATCTGGCCAATTACTTGTATTGTGGGCAGCTGATTTCATACACATCTACCCACCTTCAGAGACCCAACTCTAGCATGTGGCAATCTGGTTTGGAGCTATTCAATACCTATCATAGCATACAGTTAGACCTTAGAATGAAGTGTCATAAAGAACTCAGTTTATAGCATTGCATTTCTCTCAGACATGTGCAAGCTACTATAAAAGTGAATCAGAAACAGGCAATACATCATACTCTTTTCTATATTCCTAGGACAGCGCCTGCTGTAAAAGACACTGTAAATGTAAAGTGAAGGATTTATGAATGAACAAAAGAAATAAACAGCACTCACTTTTTCTAATTACCATAGCACTTCTCCTGATTAGTGTTAGCAGGAACTACAGAGTGTGAGAACATGGTGCTTCTCCGGTTCTAGGACAAGCCTTTCACTCTGGTCCTCTCTGGATGGGATGTTATTTTTGCATTGCCATGACCCCAATACCAGACAGACACAACTTAAGCAAGGAATTGTTTATTTTGGCTCTCAATCACAGAATTTTTTGGTCCACAAGTGGGAGTGGAGGGAGAAGCATGGTAGAGCTCTCAGTGCTAGGAGTGTGAAGCAGTGGCTCATCACATCTCAGCACACCAGGAAACAAATAATGAATGAGGAGACCTTAGAAGTTGACATTAATGGTTCACAGAACCATCCCTAATTGCCTACTTCTGTGAGCCAGGATGCACTTTCTGAAAATACACAGTCTCTCAAATAGCTGCAAAACAAGCATCAAAACACGAATCCATGGAGGACATTTAAGAGTCAAACCAGAACTTTTGTCCCTGTCTTCCAAAGGCTCATGGCCATCCCATACTGTAAAATGCATTTAATATTTAATCCAACTTAAGTAGATTCTAAAGCTTCAGCATGGTTCAGGATTCAGAAGTCTACAATTGCTACTAAGACTGAAAATAATTTTGTGGCAGCTTATAGCTAAAAAATTGTCTTCAGCCTTTGAATAGACTTTTCCAATTTTTTATTTTATTTTTTTTGCAAGTCCTGGGATTTTTATTGTGGTTGATATTGGAAATTGCATATTTAAACTTAGTATTGTGCTAACTATGGTAATCAGATTGCAGCAAAATCTTATAAAATTCTTTTGATAAAAAGCCCTAACTCTCCGGGGCTGGAGACATGGCTCAGTGGTTAAGAGCACTGACTGTTCTTCCAAAGGTCCTGAGTTCAACTCCCAGCAACCACATGGTGGCTCGCAACTATCCATTATAAGATCTGGTGCCCTCTTCTGGTGTGCAGATATACATGGAAGCAGAATGTTGTATACATGATAAATAAATAAAATCTTTAAAAAAAAAAAAAAAAGCACTGATTCTCCACTTGTGTGTAACACATGCCCAATGAGTGACTGACCGCACCTGAAACTTGCCATCTCTGTCTTCATGTTTATTTTCCTCCTTTACTTCGGGTTAGATTCCTATTCAACTCAACGCATAGATGTATTAAAATTTTAGTGTGTCAAGATTTGCAGTGATATTCAGCTGTCAATTTTCATAATGTCCAGCTCTAGATTAACTGGTATAGTGTCCACAATTTTCCAATTATTGTTATATGCTGTGGAGCAATCTTTCTGTACACTGTGAATATATGTCACTAGAATTGGTTTAATAAAGAAACTAACTAGCCAATAGTTGAACAGATTAAAGACAAGAAAGTCAAACTGAGGATGATGGGATGAAGAAGGCCTGAGTCCAAGGAGTCTCCAGGAGATAAATGTGCCACATGGCAGAGCATAAATTAGGAATGTGGATTAACTTAAAAATGTAGGAGCTAGTTATTGATAAGCCTGAGAGCTATTAGCCAAGCATTTATAATTAATGTAAGTCTCTGTGTGGTAATTTGGAAGTGGCTCCAGGGACGGGAAAACTCCACCTACAGTTAGAAGCTTAACATGACCTTGGGTTCTAAGAAGAGTATTTCCTCTCAGATCTATGTAGAATGAGACCACCCTAATTAGGATTAACTGGACAATGATAGAAAGTGAGGCTCTCTCCTAAACAGAGGCAATCATAGGGCTCATTAGACTGTTCCCTCAATAGACAAGGACTTCACTAAAGCTGCCTTACAGAACCAGAACTGAGATAATTATCAGTGTGTGAGCACCTTGACTAAGAGAGCTCAGTTATGTACAATGCTTGCCCTGCCTCAGGTTTCCTGTTTACAGACAAGGCTCAGATCCACACAGCTGAGGCGGGCAGAGATGCTCAATATCCCCTGCCTTTACCAATGTAGTCATATTATCAAACCCCTTTAACTGCCTTCCCATTAGTTTTCCTTCTGATTTCTGGCTTGTGTGGCCAGTTCTATTGTTGAGACTTGGCCCAGAATCAAGCCTTCAATCTAGGACACTGATAACAAGATTCCCTCCTACATTCTTTGCTAGGACTTATTGGCATTTTTCATGTTTTGTTTTATTTAGATTGCTAAAGATCTGTATCTCCCCAATTCCATCCTTCCATAAGATCACTTCTGAATGTCCTAGTCTTAGGGACTGTTTCCCCAAAGGGGAGAATAGAAAGATGGAATAGAGAGGAACTGGCCATGTAAATACCTTGGATTTATAGGAATAGGCTCTTTTAGTACCCTGAATTTCTTCAGCCTAAGAAGACAGGGCCTACAACAGTGAGGGGTCTCTCTCTCTCTCTCTCTCTCTCTCTCTCTCTCTCTCTCTCTCTGAGTGTGTGTGTGAGTGTGTGTGTGTGTGTGTGTGTGTGTGTGTGTGTGTGTGTGTGTGTGTGTGTGTGTGTGTACTTCTGGCCTCTATGAATGACTGCAGCTGCAAGCATCAATCAAAACACTTCCAGGGTCTGAGAGACATCTCAGTGGATTAAGGCACTTTCTGCCAAGCATGAGGACCTGAGTTTGATTCCTAGGACCCATATGATAAAAATGAAAACTAATTCTTACAAGTTATCCTCTGACCTACACACACACACACACACACACAGAGAGAGAGAGAGAGAGAGAGAGAGACAGAGACAGAGACAGAGACAGAGAGACAGAGAGTTGGGGGAGGGAGAGAGAGAGGGAAGTCCACAAAATACTATGTAAAACAAAATACTATGGTCCATCCTAGCTCTTTAAGGGTGTGTGACAACTGCTCCAGAGACTTGTGCCCATTGGATTCCCACAGACAGGAGAGTAGCACCTGGCCCATTTCTCCAACCTCCCTCCATCACAGTGTTACTCATCTTCACCAGAAGATGAATACTACAGACTGTAAAGAAGACATCTAAGCAGTGATATCAACATCAGTACACACTTAATGCTTTATTAACATGTATTAACTATACATTAATTGTTCTGCTGCTGTGTTAAGAGCTCAAATTGACCAATATTGACCTCAGTTTATCATGTGTTTTCTATAGTGCCTTTTCAAATCTGAGTTCTAAAACAGTTCCATTGGAAAGAGTAGAGTATAAGGGTATCCCAGGGTAACTGTTGTCTTTGTGGGGAGACCAGTTTCTGGGGAGCACTCCTTGTTCATCTCCCCAGAGTCCATTGGAACTTTATCTCATCAGGTTTTGTTACCACCCATGGCTTCCAGACCTGCTTTCTGCCATGATAACTGTTGAACTTCAGAGCCCTACACCCGTTACCCACTTTGTTTTAGTGCTCTGAACTCTAAGGCTTGGTTTTCCCATCTTGATGGAAACAATAGCTCCTCCCATCAGATCATTCTGGTGATCAGTGATCTATGGCATGCAAGGTGCCTGACACCACAGTTTGTTCTTAAGAAATAAGGGTTTGCCAGTATTAAGATTTGTCCTAATCAATCCTATACAGATCTAGTGAACCCAAATTGTGGAGCCCATTATTTTTTGTGATTATAAAAATATTCTTGGACAAGGACCCTGGTCCCTTCTATGGTCCCTCTAAACCTTGGTGTTACACAAACAATAGGTTGCAGAAAACGAACAGCTTTAGAAATATGTTCTAAAGACGACATCACAATCATAACACTTGGAGTGTACATTTTAATGTATCTTAATTTTTGTTACCATGCATTAATTATACATGTTGGGTAAGTGTATGGTAGTGTGATACTTGAACATATTCATACAGTATACTCTGATACAATTCATACTTCCTCCTTACCCTAAATAATCTCCATTCCACACCCAAGATGACTTTCCTTTAACTTCTGCATATGAGACAGAAGGAACATGTGACACTTGTTTTTCTGTGTCTGGCTTGTCACCCAGCATATTCCATGCACTATAGATATCCCTGTACTATATACTCTAATCTTGTGATTTAGAAGTCTTACTCTATATGTGAAAAATCTCAGGGTAGAGGTTTTTCATGCCTCCCACAAGAGATGCATGCAACACACATAAGTACACACACACACCAGAACACATACACTTCCTGAGAAACTGATGGTTTTTTTTTTTTTTTGTGTGTGTGTGTGTGTGTGTGTGTCCACAAATGTTTTAAACCTGTTTTATATTTGTATGTACACTGGTTTTAAGTTTCACTGTTATTGTATGTCTGTATGCATACATTTCAAACCTCACTGTTTTTATGCCTGTGTGTGCATACAAGTGTTTCAGATATAATGTTTAGATATCAGTAGAGGCTACTGATAATAAACATAAATGTTTGGAAACAGCTGAAAATTATTGCATATTTATTAATGAACCAGAATGTCATACTTGCCTAGCAATAAAATTATGGGATGCCTGGCATGGCTTCTGCACGGCTTCTAGGTGCAGCATGTTGCTATGGTTTGTTCCCTGAAGGTTCAAGTACTGGAAGCTTGACGCCCAGCATTGTATGTTAAGGTGCTGGGAGCATTAAGGGATGGAACTTACTGAAAGATTGTGATAGTTCAGTGTAGGTGAGAGTATGGTGGTGGGGGGATTATTTCCTCAGATGGGATTAGTGGGGTCTGTTAGATCCCATAAGAACAAGTTGTTGTACATGACAAGAATGTCTCCTCCCTGCTTGGTGTCAGGGAGATACCCCTCTCCCTTATCATCTCCTCATGGTAACACCTACCATGAGGTCAGTGCCAACTCTCTGGGGCTGCACGATCCTGACCTTTCAGACTCCAAAACTGATAGCTAAGACAACATTTTTGTTTTGTTTTGTGTTTCCAGACAGGGGTTTTCTGTATAGCCTTGGCAGTCCTGGAACTTGCTCTGTAGACCTGACTTAAGTCTAACTCAGGGATCTGCCTGCCTCTTCCTTTGGAGTGCTGGAATTAAAGGTGTGCACCACCATTACCCAGCAATTTATTTTGTTTTAAAGCAAACAGCCTCCACATTTGATTACAGTAATGAAAGACTGACTAAATCATCTGTTTTAGACTGAAAATTTGAGACTAACTGAGCATGGTGGTATATGCCTGTAACCCCAGAAACATAAGAGACTGAGGCAGAAGAATTGAAGTTCAAGACCAGCCTGGACTACTTAGTAAGACTCTCTCTCTCTCTCTCTCTCTCTCTCTCTCTCTCTCTCTCTCTCTCTCTCTCTCTCTCTCTCTCTCTCTTTTACACACACACAGACACACACACACACACACACACACACACTGGAGACTAGAGTTCTTTTCTACAGCATTGTGTGCCCTGCTGAGTAACAATACTTCAGGACAGGACAAATATAAATGTCCATGCTTGAGTCACATAGATGTGGATAATGTTCCTGTGTTTAAAATTACCCTGGGTCTTGTATAGATAGCTTCTAATTTTAGGTATGTTAAAGTAGGGCTTACTTCAGTCTTGGTCCCTGTATACTGTCTCTTATCTAGGGAAGTTCATGGACACTGACTTTTCTACCATGCAGTATTATGAAAGACTTTATTACTTCCATCAGAACCAAAATTATAATGCATTTTTTCTATTCTCTTCACTAAATTATGTATAGAAAATTGGACACATAATAAAAATATCATTACACCACTTTGTAAATCTAAAAAGGTTTTATTTAACCAACACAACCATATTCAATAACATCCAGCTTCAGGAAAAAATAGTTTGTTTGCTAATTAGTGGAAAATCATATCTTTTTAAAAACAATACATCCAATTGAGTATTGTAGAGTTCGATGCAAATTTCAGTCCAGGGCCACTTCCCTTGGCTCATGCCCTTTCATAAGTTCTGGTAGAGGTGACACCTTTCATGACACATTCCTAGACACAGGCACAAAATTTCCAAGGTCAATCACTGAGACAACAGCATGCATTTAATTTTTGTCTCTCCCAGTGTTGGAAAGCAAATGATACTCAATCAAAAAACACATGTTCTAGAATTCTGTGTTTGTATTGCACATCTATCCCTGAGTGTAATTGGTTAGGGTAATGCGAAGACCAAGAAGATACAGGTCTTCTTCTCAGGGAGTTGGAAAATCTCCATGGTAAGTGGGTGCCATCAGCAGAAGTATAGGATACACTCTGGTGAGGGTGTTGCACCAGGAAGCCTGTGACTCCGGAGAGGAAGCAAGGACTGCTTTCAGGGGAGAACGTGCCTGGGTGGAGCATGGCTGCATGAGAGTATGGAGGAGTAGCTCAGAGGGGCAGAGCACATTAGGCAAGCATGAGAACCCAGCTCCAAATAAACAAATATGCAAATGAGCCTTTGTTCTGCCCAAGAAGGTGAGTTTGCTAAAGCGCAGTAATGGTCCTGAGGCCCTGAGGGTGGGTCTACAGCTAATTATGAAGAATATACTCACCACCACCAGCTTGTCACCCTCTCGCTTTCTCTTTATGGTGGTAGACTTCCCATCCCACTTCTGCACCTGTACCAGGGCCCCGCCATCTAGGGTTATGACGCTCTGTGGGCACAGTGAAAAGAAATTGCAATTTGCATATGAAGGCCAAATATAAGATTGAAAATATGGAGCCTTGGTTATTCTGAGGTCCTTACTCTAAGTGACAAGAATATAATCCAACAAAGAAAGAAAGAAAGACAGACAGAAAGAAAGACATCTTAAAACCAATAATGTAGAACTCACATGTATATATATCTACTTATATATTCTGAATAGAAATAGAACATAAAATTATAATTTGAAAAAAAGGATGTATTGTGAAAGAAACTAGATGATAAAACTATTCTGAGGTGGTGTCATTATAGTGATTTTTATTCTTTTGTAAAATTCCTGTAGGGCTGAAGGGATGGTCCAGTCATTAAAAGCTAGCCTCAAACCAAAAATATAAAATTCTTCTAAAATTTTATTGCTCTAATTTACTTCATACACACTATTGTATGATGCACAAAATATGCTAATCATTTTTACTATGAGGACAACTCAGTAACACATCATCTGCACTCTGATGGCCACAGTTTAGATGTGGGAGCTCAGAGACATTCCAACTCCAATGGAAAGCTTTTCCTTCCCTTGTCTTGAAATCATGTCTTGTAGGTTGTCGAATTAGAAGCCAGGCCCTCTCCTTGCCCCCAAATCCTTATTCCTCACCTTCACTTTCCTGTCATCTGCGGTGATTTCCTCAAATTCCTGGTCCAGTTTGAAGGAAATCTCAGTGTTTTTGAATGTGCTCTCTGATCGGATGGTGATCACATCTCCGTTCACACTGATGATCATGTTGGGTTTGGCCATGCCGGCCACCTTTCTGGTGGCAAAGCCCACTCCTGGAGTTAAGAAGGGAAAACATGGCAAACTTACATTTTTTGTCCATGAAGAAAAAGATGCTAGATTACTTGACGCTCCTTTGAAACAAGCTAAGCAGCTAAGCATATTGGCCCTAATCCTCGAGGATACACTCAGGAGCAACCTATCCAGATTCACTCTTAGGTTGTCCCCTCTCTACTTTAGGAGACTCATTGATTTCAACATAATCTATAGAGATTAAATCTTCATACCTCCATGTGTATGTTTTTAGATATATGTCAGCATATCTATAATATACCTATAAGAATATGGCAATAATGCATGTGTCTATATACTGTCTCTATTTCAGATCTCTGATTGAGACCATTTGACCATTTCATTCTTTCTTAAATATTAAAAGTTGTATTTAAAAAAGAAATCTAAAGTCAGAGACCAGGCCTGAAGTAGAGTTAGTGGGTTAAAGGTTCATCTATTTTGAGTATACAGAAACCACATATCACAGCATTTGTTGCCAAGTGTAATTTTCTAGGTTTCTTTCCCATATTACTCCCTCATGAAATGAAGATCTCTGATTAATTTCTCTAAAAGGAAAAATGCTTCCTGCATGCCATGCCATTTTAGAATGCCAATACCATTCCCAATATTGTGCAAGGAAAATTAAAGGGAGAATCAGTAAATATCTTTTGAACTCAATAAATCATAATTCCATTGTTTAAAATAATTTGGAAACTAACACTTTGCATCTCAGTCACTCAAGTTGTGAGGTCTTCTTTGTTTAAATGAGGGAAATGCTCTCCTGTAGAGGGTGAGCAACTTAAATCCTTAGATGAACAGTAATCACTTGCGTTCTCTGTGTATGTTACACAGAATTTGTAGTCACCGATGTGCTAACTTTTCCAACACAAATGCTTAAACAAAGTTTTTTTTCTTTGACTAGAAGTGACCACAGGTTAGAATTAAGGCTGTCCTGAGAAACACAGCACAAATAAGTGATGCAGAGCCGGCAACTTGGCTCTTTGTCTAAAAAGTAGCCCCAGTGAGAAAATGATGTAGTTCTGCCTTGAACCCTCACTCTGCTGCATAACACATCATTCAGTTCAGTCAATCAATATGAGGGAGGGGTGAAATGTGGAAGACTATTCCAGAGGGACTGAGACTAGGAAAAACTAAGCTTCACTTGTTTCTTTCTGACTTTATTTGACCACAGAAGGCAATACCTGCCCACTGTGCCTCAGTTATAACTGCCAGTTCCATTCAGGAAATACTTACTGCCTTTAATTACGAGTCTTTCACAATTTAAAGTGTCACTATAACTTAGATATGAATATTACAAGTACAAAATGTTTGTTTCAAAATGTCAGTAGCTAAAGGTGGTCTAAAACCCTGGTGTTTCTGGGTCAGTACACGGGAACTAGCATACTAAGCTGTACCTAGCAGATATGCTAAAAGGTCAGTCATGCTGAAAGTCCTGATTCTTATCTACAAACAGGAAGACAATATTGACAGATAACCAAAAGTTCCCACTGTATAACTCAGGGAAAGGTTAAGCCTTTGGAAATTTAGGGGATTCTGTCCTAATGAAGATACTCTGTAATATGGGATCTGACCTTACGGAGGTCATGGAGAGAGGGGGTTCAATGAAGAAGCTCCCTGAGAAAGTGCATCACTGGTCGATGGCCACTGCATTGCTGCCAGTGTTATTTAATGACCACTCACACAGCAGCATGCGAGCCGTGCTGACAGAACCTAAATCATTTCGAACCTCTGCTATCTGAAAGGCATGTTCCATATGTGTTTCACATGCCAACTTTCCCTTTGAATTACTCACTAAATCTATGACATCCATATCATTCCAAACCAATGAATGTTCAACCCCATGAAGAAAAATATTTCCTAACGTCAAGCAGTCTACTGTGATGTTGATATCGGGAAAAAAATGCTAAAATATATTTTTCAACATGATTTTTTTTCTAAGATGGGCAGTGTCATGACTTCAGTTTTAAGGAAAAAGTACTCCGTGCAATAAAAAAAAAGTCTATTTTTCTTTCTGAGTTATTGCAACATTTTTATTTAAAAGGAGATGTTAAAAACAAAGAGCCAAGTGCAGAACAGCGACACACGACACAAGGGTGGCATTGAAGGCAACACTTATCATTCTGTGGATCCTAACAGACTTTTATTTAGACTCCTTTCCCTTTCCCTGCTGGCTCACCTGCAGGAAGCACTAGGTTGAACCTTTCATTCAGGAGGCTTCTAGAACAGGCTCTTTCTTGTGGCTTCTACAGCCTCCATGCAGAAAACAGCCTTTCTCTCAGCAACTGCTCCCAAGCTGGAAGCAGGCTACCAGCCCTCTCCCCAGCGGGGGAACCCCTCACCCCCCACAGCACTCACCCACTTCTTTCATGTAATCATCGAAGTTTTCACTGGAGACCAGTTTCCAGGTTCCCACAAAGGCATCACACATCTTGTGAACCTTCTGAGATTTCTCTACCAGGTGAGAAAGAGGCTGCAGGAGGGGGAAGGTGCTATGATCCTCTTGAGTCCAGATAATTCCTTTTTAAAGATGTCCCGGCCATGTGACTGTAGGAGGGACCAATGGAGGTTGGCCCCAGATCATTTCCTTCATGGCTAGCCCCTGTATTTTTTCCTCTGAGTCATGTTTTTAATAGAAATTTCTCAACTTTGGTTCTGCCTGGCAATGATCAGTGGACTTAGAGTACAACTTATTTTTAACCATGAACAGAGTATTTTAAACGTTCCTGTTTTGCCTAAATGCTTAGTGCATTGAACTTCCCCCTATTATTCCATATGTATTTGTGGAGGAGACAATTACCTTGGGACGCACTTTCACCCTCTTGTTGAGTTTTCATTTTACTAATAAGGCAATAATGTGCCTCGTTCTGTGATTAAGGACATAAAGCCTACCTTAGAGATTGTTAGTCCTAATGGCTCTTTTGTTAAGACTGCACTGTTTCAGGAATTATAACAAAATAAACAATGACACTTGAAACTGGCCTAGATTTTTTTTTCTTTTTTTGACACAGTGTCTCTCCAAACAGCTCTGGTAGTCCTGAAACTCACTGTCCAGGCTGTTCTTGAACTCACAGAGAGCCTCCTGCCCCTGATTCTGGAGTGCTGGGATTAAAGGCGTGTCTACCACATCCTGGCCAAAGTGGCCTAGATTTGTAATTTCAAATACTTAGTATGTATTAAAAATTTATTCATATCATTGTTCAGGAATCCAGACCACAGATTTAATTAAATTAAAATTAAGCCTCATTCTTCTCACTTCCTAAATAATTATATAGTATTGATTTTTACAGACCCCTTAAAGATGGGGCCCAATTCAAAATATGCTCCTCATCCCATTTCTGAAATATATTGTAAGTTTTAAATTTATACAGATCTAAAGAGTGTGGCCTTACATAAATTATCAGATGTAATGTGGTCACAAGTTAGCAAACCTGTTTTTTCTTTGACATGGTGACTAACCTGAGATAATGTTATAAAATAATCTTGGTTCTCAATCTCCCTGCCTCATACCCGAATGATGGAAGAAGTTCACTTGGACCACAACACCTGTGAGCATACCTACATTTCAAGGTATGGGACAGAGATGGATTGCTACACTGTGCCTCACTGAGACGTACCTGCTGGGCATCCGATAGACTCCCAAGCCCATGTCAGTATCCCAAAAACATGTCCAGGGAAAGGGATACTGCAAACAAGGGATTTTCTGTAGGAAAATAAGCTACTATAAAAGTTTGATAAAGTTAGCTTACAGTGCCAAGTTTTAATTGCATCTGCTAATGGCACAGTAATAACATTCATCCACTATAGACTATTACATGAACATTTAGGTGGTCATCACAAATTCACCTGTTTCTCGATGAATAAGATATTCTGGATTGAAACTCAAGTAAAATAAAGATTCTTTTTTTAAGATTTTATTTATTTATTGTGTATACAACATTCTGCTTCCATATATATCTGCACATCAGAAGAGGGCACCAGATCTCATAATGGATGGTTGTGAGCCACCATGTGGCTGCCAGGAACCAAACTCAGGACCTCTGGAAGAGCAGTCGGTGCTCTTAACCTCTGAGCCATCTCTCCAGCCCTAAAGATTCTTAATACAGGTATAATTTTGGAAATGTTCTAAATTGTTTCATTTTGAAATATTTGTTGGTCCCTAAATTTAACATGTTTTCAAATGATTATCCCATTGTGTTTATTGCATGAGCATTATAACTAACACTATGGTTTAGACATGTTGTAGAGAAAGCCCATCTAATACATGTGTCTGTATTTATATAAAGCTCTTCTGCTTGTGCCAGGTGACTAATATGACAGTAAATCTCAACTTTAAATTGTACTTAATTTCAATTAAAAGAAAATCAATTATAATCAATTAGGTGATTGGAAAAATCATAAATATGTTTGGAACAACTTGAATACACTGATCTAATTTTTGTAACTATAAGCTTTGTGAACTTTCAATAATGATTAATATTTCAAAAGAAAAAATTTGAATCAAGATGCATATTAGTGTACAATACATATTATAGTTAGAGTTAACATAAAAGTTTAATGTATAATGAAACTTTCTTACATTGATTAGATGTTGAAATAACCATAGCTGAGGCATGTTAAATGACACATATTACTAAAAATAATCTGGTTTGTTTTTCCTTTTCTTATTGTGACTGCTAGAAAATTGTAACTACACATGTGGCCTGTGTTCTGTTTCCCCTTGGAAGGGTAGTGTAATAGTAGCACAATGGCACCATGTCTAACCATTTATGCAAGTGTGTTTAGGCACTATGCTGACCACTGGGAATTCAGCAGTGAGCCTCACCAGGCATCAGCCTGCTCTCACAGAGCTTTCATTCCCACTCTGGAGAAGTTGAATGCAAAGGGACAGCTAAGAAAATCACTGTTCAGAGCAAGCATCACAAGGTAAGCTGACAATGACTAATGTGAGAGTTTGACACTAGACAGAGCCATCTAGAAAGGTGGCACAATGGAATTGTCACCTGAAGATAGAAGGCAACCATGGAAGACTGGAGGAACAAGGAACTGCAGGATCGCTGGTGTCGTGCTTGTCATGTTAATTTCACTCAAATGATGCCATGAAGATTATCTGTAAGTCAGGACAGATGTTTGGCTATATGTGCTTAGTAAGCAAGGACCAACTTTAAGGTGGTAATCTTTGTACAGACAAATCCACTGAGATACAGATAGTCGATGAAATACACCAAGGGAATGTTAATTGACCATGTTCCTTAGAGTCCATCATTCCCTTGTTAAAACAAAAAAACCTTCAAAAAACAAAAACAAAAAAGCATTTCTGTGGGCCAGCAGTCATGTTCTTATGTCATCATATTTAGCTCCTTATCACTGACAGGGGTATGGTACTAGTGAGATATTCTAGAGAGGACCATAGGTTCCTTTAATTATTTCAAGTATAAGAGAGTAGTCTACAAGAGTGTGTCTTTTTAACTTAAATAACAGTGAAATGAGATGTAAGAGATTAGTGCAATCTCTAAGAAATCTGGTGGTATTATTTCTAGGAAGTGACAGAGCAGCCCAGCTTTTACCTAAAGGGATGCTGGTACCAGAAGCAACTCCATATATATTCCAAACACGTGGGTGGTCCTGTGGAAGATTAACATTCTTACTATACACCATCATTCTTACTACACATATACTAATTTATGTCTCAGGAAAGAGAGAACTTTCTAGACAGTGAGATGTTCAGTGCAATGGAGAGGCCCTTGTCTCACACCTGTAGTGTAAATGGAAGTGCAAGTGATACACTCAATGCTTAGATACCTCAGAAATTACTTCATTTCTGTCCTTGAAGCATTTATATTGGTGACATGAAAAGACAGAGCCTCCTCTCATCCTGACCAGCTAGTGAACTGTCAGCTGAATAAGAGAGTACAAAATAAGGAGAACCTTGCTTTAAAATTCAGTGTTCTTCCCCAAACTCGACCTTCCTGATCCCTCATGTTCTCTTCCCCCTCTCTCTTCTCCCCTCCTCTTTCTCCTACCCCTCTCTTCACTCCCCCATTATCCCAATTTTCTCAGGAGATCTTGTCCCTTTCCCCTTCTCTGGGGGACTATGTATGTCTCTCTTAGGGTCTTCCTTGTTACCTAGCTTCTCAAGGGTTGTGGACTGTAGGCTGGTAATCCTTTGCTCTATGTCTAATATTCACTTATGAGTGAGTACATAGTCTTTGTCTTTCTGTGTCTGGGTTACCTCACTCAGATGGTTTCTTCTAGTTCAATCCATTTGCCTTCAAATTTCAAGATTTCATTGTTTATTTGTTGTTGTTGTTGTTGTTGTTTATACTTCAGAGTAGTATTCCAGAGAAGGAGGGCAAGGAAAGATATACCTTAATAGAGGTAGCTGTTTTGGGCTTAATGAGAAGCCTGGCACTAGGGAAATTTCCAGGACAGCTAGGGAACCTGTATAAGACTAAACCAGGCCCCCTGAATGTGGATGTCAGTTAGGAGATGTGGGCAGTTTAGGGAGCTCTTAGCAGTGGAACCAGTATTTATCCCTAGTGCATGGACTTTGGGAGCCCATTCCCTATGTAGAGATACTCTCTTAGCCTAGATACATGGGGCAGGGCCTAAGTCCTACACCAAATGATGTGACAGACTTTGATGATCCCCCATGGGAGGCCTCACCCTCACTGAGGAGTGGATGGGGGTGGAATGGGGAGTTGGTGGGGGAAATGGGAGGATGGGAGGGAAAGGGAACTGGGGTTGGTATGTAAAATAAGTTGTTTTTAATTTAAATAAAAATCAATTTTAAAAAAGTTCAGTGTTAAGATGGGCAAGGTGGAACATGACTGTAATCCCAGCACCCGGGAAGCTGAAGCTGGAGGATTGTGAGTTTAAGGCCATGCAGAGCTTCGGAGTGAAACCTCATCTGAAAAAAAATAGTATACGATTTGAGGTACAGTGTTGTTTGAACAATGCCTTGAAACATTAATGGTGAGTGCCTAAATTTAATCAAAGTTGTAGTACTCATGTTTTCTTTAAAACATGTAGATTTTATACTGCTTACATTTTCTTTTTTTCTTTAAATTAGAAACAAGATTCTTTTACACATCAATCTCAGTTCCCTCCCCCTCCCCTTTACCCCTGCCCCTCACCAACCTCCTATCCCAAACCCTTTCTGCTCCCCAGGGATGGTGAGGCCTTCCATGGGGATCTTCAAAGTCTGTCATATCATTTGGAGCAGGGCCTAGACCCTCCCCAGTGTGTCTAGGCTGTGAGAGTATCCCTCTATGAGTCCATTTGTGTACTAGGGGTAAATACTGATCCACAACCAGTGGCCCCATAGATTGTCCAGATCTCCAAACTTACTTCCTCCTTCAGGGAATCTATAACAATCCTATGCTGGTTTCCCAGCTATCAGTCTGCGGTCCATGAGCAGCCCCTTGTTCAGGTCAGCTGTTTCTTGTTCAGGTTAGTGGGTTTCTCCAGCCTGTTCTTGACCCTTTGCTCATCACTCATCCCTCTCTGCAACTGTATTCCTGAGTTCAGCTCAGTGTTTAGCTGTAGGTGTCTGTGTCTGCTTCCATCAGCTACTGGATGAAGGCACTAGGATGGCATATAAGGTAGTCATCAATCTCATTATTAGAGAAGGGCATTTAAGGTAGCCTCTCGACTATTGCTTAGATTGTTGGTTGGGGTCAACCTTGTAGATCTCTGGGCCAGATTTCCCTAGTGCCAGATTTCTCTTTAAGCCCATAATGACTCCCTCTATGATGGTATCTCTTTTCTTGCTCTCCTCTATTCTTCCCCTGACTAGATCTTCCTGTTCCCTCAAACATGGTTTTATTGTGGAAAGTTCACATTGGTAAATAATTTTCAAGATACCTTTTTTTTTGCAAGTTTGATATGTCTAAGGCTCCATGCTACAAGGGAATAAGGAATAAAACATGACTGACTACATGGACTAGAGAGATAGCTCAATAGTTAAGAGCACTTACTGCTCTTGTGGAAGACCCTGGTTCACTCCCCAGGTCCCACATGGCAGTTCACAACTGTCTGTAACTCCAGTTTCAGTGGATCCAATGCACTCTCCTAACTTGGCAGACCTCCTGGGTTTCTGCATATACATGGTGCACATACATATACTCAGATATGTGCACATAAACTAACTAGCTAAATATTTTAAATAACTTCTGCCTGTTTCCAATAATCCAAATTCCCATTTAGCTCACAGCCAAAGGAAAATGTGAAGCCTAAATGTTCTCTTTTAATAGCTGCCTTGAAATGAGCATTTTTGAAGCAAAGGCCATTTGATATTTTCCTGAAATCTCTATACCTTTAGCATCTTTTATCAGCATAGAGTCTGTAGGATATAAGATGCCCCCCATCCTTCCTGTCTTTTCTCATCCCTGATATTGCCCCATCCATGCCTTAATGTTTCTAGTAGTTTTCTTACTTATTGACTATTAATCAATGAACTAATTCACAAAATGAGGGAAATATGGGTTTAGGTCACATCATCGTGTGTGTGTGTGTGTGTGTGTGTGTGTGTGTGTGTGTGTGTGTGTGAAGGCAACAAGCCATAAACATCTCTTTGTATTTTAGAAACATGAGTGCAGTAGCCTTGGAAGGGTGGTTGACGATGGTCATGATGATCCCATGTAAAGCTATGCACATGGCAGGAGTTATAACTGATGGAGTTGGGGGCAGGGGAAACAGCAGCAAGATGGTGGTAATGCAATGGGAGAAACTGAGAACTGACGCAGGGAAAATTCTTTCCTCAGGACTCTGGACCTACGAACAAGGTTGATGGGAGACAGTTTGGCATTGGTCCTGAGAAGAATTCCCACAGGAGCACCTATCCTTGACAAATATCAAACACAGGATTAAAGTGCATGCATCAACTGGGTTGGGCACCCCTATAGTCCCAGAATCTCAGGATGCTGAGTCAGGAGAATCACCTAAAGGCAAGGCCTGCTTGAGCCACAGAGTTAGTTCAAGGACATTGTAGTTACTTTAACAAAGAGCATATCTTAAAACTAAACAATTAAAAAGAGTCAGGGATGTACAAACATGCAAACAATAAAAAACAAAAAGACACAGCAGGCTAGATATTTCCTCAGAGTCATGGGGGAGGGGTCTGCAATGGGAACAGCCTGGCTTTGCATTGGGAACACATCCTCAGAATCTCAGGGCAGATACCCTCCCTGGTCGAGGCTGTTTGCCTTGTACTTCGTTCCTCTATGGGCAGCTTCTGTGGAATGTATCTCTCTGACCTTTGCCTTTGTTTATTTCTTTTGGAGGAAGTGAGGATATTATTTCTGACAATTTTTAATTAATGAGGAAACAGACCCTCTCTGGATAATAGAGTCATGACAAAACTGCAGCGAGAGGAAGGCTTTTCACAATTCGTTCATGCCAGCTAAGGTGAGGGTTCATGCTCAGGCTCTCGTTTTATTGGAGGCAAAGTTCCTCTGCTAATGCTCTATTACTACTCGTGTCTGGGTGTTTGTTAGCAATGTTAAGATGAGCCTTCAATTGAGTATATAGGCACATTTTCTTTTCTCACTGATGGGATCACTTCCCCTGGGAACTGTTCTGCATCCCCTGTCCAGCTAGACCAGTGTGTCCTTCCTTACATGTACGGTCTCAGTCCCTAAGTATTGACTCTTTGACCTCAAAATAGTCACAGTTTTGGAAAGAGTGAGTATGCCATAGACTCTGCCTTGGGTAAAGGGCAGTGATTAATGACAGACTGTGAGCACCTTGGAGGCTCTTAGGTAACTTCTTCATTTGCCTTCTTGCTCATGGGAACTCACACACAATTGAGGGTGTGCAAGCACGGGCCCATGGCATTGGGGTGGTAGTGGCAGAGTGCTCTTGAATATAAACTATAACCTACTTGGTCTTCATTTCGTAAAGCAAACCCCACTAGGAACTAACTGTAGGCAAAGGTGAAAATCTCAACCAGAAAATGCAGAGAAAAATGCACCAACAGGCCAGAAGTAACGAAGAAAATAAGTATCCATGAGGGCAGACACATACACACACACACTAGTTCTCTTCTTTGTGTTTGTGTCTTAATACCTTTACCAATTTCAACATATATAATGTAATTTATACAAACAGAGCTAAATACAAAGAAGATATTGAATCGCTGATAAGTATCAGTTGTGCCTGGTACTGCTGGTATTCTGACACAGGAATAAGGCAGCAGGGTAAGGCCAACAGGGATCACTATCAGGTAGGGAAGATCATAAGAACCACAAGGTGCTAAGAAAATTTGCCTAGCTTCTATCAGTGAGTAGCAAGGGGTGAGGGTGACATATAAGAACTGCTTAAGGATGCCTTAAGTAGAATTCTGGGCAACACTGTGTGACACATAGATGTCTAGAGAGAGGCTAGGAAAACATTACAAACAGCTCTGCCACTAATGTTCAGGTATTCTGAGTCCCTTGCTCTCCTTTAGCCTGTGCTTCTGCTTTCAGAAGGCTAGGGACTTAGTAAGTAAATGTGTTTTAATCACCGACTTCACAGGGGTGGACCATAGGGCTGGGCTTACCCATCATGAGGTTTTGGAAGAGGGGGAACTAAACGAGAGAAAAACATAAAGAAGGGCAGGGGAGGGAAAAGAAGAAAGCTCAAACACTTGGACGCCCAAGGTTGCAGAAAACATGGAAACCACAGAAAGAAAGCCACAGGAGGTGGCACATGCCATAGTGGGTTCCAACTGTGACTTGATCTTGCTAAGAAGACAGACCAGGAACAGTTCATCAGAAGTGACTGGATTATAAGGCCAGGGAACACTGAGCTTTCTGGAGGGCGCTGGTGCTGTGACACTTCCACCAGTGAACTCTGATCTAGTGAGAAAGCCCGGACGTCAGGCATCTGGGAACTTGATTTGCCATCTGGGTGTTCACTTCCCTCTTGACTACAATCTCTCCTCACTGGGTGAAATGTACATTCCTGCAGTTGTGTGGTTTGCCAAGATTCCCCCATGGCTCTGTGTGATTTTCCAGCTACATGATTCTTGCTGGGAATTCTACACTCTAAAGACATCATCACTTTAGAACTGTCATTGCATTAGAATTTAGATTTAGTGGGTGATATTTTCATTGTTGTCTTATAAATCATGTTACAGGCTAGAAAGCTCCTTGAGACCTGGGGTTAGATATGTTGAAATTCTTTTTCCACCGCTCACCAGCTTCAGCCTTTAGCGAGCCTTTAGCGAGCTGATCAGTTTCTACAACACTCCTTCTTCTCATTGGTTTCGACAACACTCTGTCTTCTCATTGGGTTCTACAACACTCTGCCTTCTCATTGGTTGCTACAACACTCCGCCTTCTTATTGGTTTTTATAACACTCCACTTTCTCATTGGCTGCTACAATACTTCCTCCTCATCTGTAGAGCTAGAAAACCACAGTTGGTTGCTATCATTTAAAATTAGAAACCTGAACTGTCAAGTTCTTTTGCAGGTTATTAGCTCTACCTCGCTCCACATGTGACCATTTGCATGGGTTATAGCAAAGAAGAAAAATCACACCCTTGGGACGCCTGGGCTGGGAAGAATTGGACTTCTCCCTGACCCAAAATAGCCTTGCTCAAAAAAACAGTGTTTGGTCTTGGAGCTTTCAGAGGGCTGAGGTCTCTGCTGTGGGGACTATAGAGGGACAGCTCAGTCTTCACATCTTGAGATCAACTTGAAGAAATTCATGAAATATAGATAAGCTGTCTTAATATGCATAATTCAGATGAAGAGTTATTTTTTTCCTTCAGAGTTGGGGATGATAGTCAGTGGTAGCCCATTTACCTAACCATGTTCAACCTCCAGTACTTCAATAAGGATTTTTTTTTCCCTCAAGAAACAATACTGTATTAAACAAACACAGCTTCATCCTGTGGTGGTGGGAAGTATATATAGACATGTAGATATACTGACACATTCATAAGGTTACATCGGCTGTCAGGATGAGACCCAGGGCCCTGCACAGGCTAGGCAAATACTTTGCCATGTAGCTTCATCTCCAGGCTCTGGATGGGAATATTTGTAGTGCTTAAAAGATAGGGAAGTCTCGCTGGGCGTTGGTGAGTTCGAGGCCAGCCTGGTCTCCAGAGCGAGTGCCAGGATAGGCTCCAAAGCTACACAGAGAAACCCTGTCTCGAAAAACCAAAAAAAAAAAAAAAAAAAAAAAAAAAAAAAAAAAAGATAGGGGAGTCTCTGGCTATACTGGCTATGACAGTATATAAGTAAGCCCTTCCAGGTGTCAGTGGCCAGGCCCTGCCTCCAGACTACTCTAACAGACTGTAATGGCAATTTCCAACCCCTTGAGATGCAGGTGGCCAAGCTCTGCTGTAGAGAGAGAAAAAAAAAAAAAAAAGAACCAAGACCAGGATACAAAATCCCACCAATCCCTGAGCTCAAAATCCTACTAATGCCCAGCTTGCCCCAAGATCAGGCCACACAAAATTCCCGCCAATCCCCAGGCTATTTTAGAATACCCCCCACCCCGGCCAAGAAACCCTATACAAAGCCTAACTGCTGCTCAGTTCTTTGTTGTTTCTCTCCAGCAGAGGCAGCCACCCTCTTGTGTCTCTCCTAATAAAACTCTTGTGTAAGGTTTGTTGTACAGTGTGACTTTGTGGTATTCCTTGGCTTCAGACTGCCAGGATACCTTTCCCCTAAGAGAGTGTAACACTTCCAATATGCCTGTCTGCAATCCCAGAGGCTGAGGCAGGAGGATTGTGAGTTTGAGGTGAGGCTCAATACAAAAATACAAGAATACAAGAATACAATACAAGAATACAAAAATAAAAAAAATGTAGATATAAAAGAAGTGGTAATTATTCCATTCTGGGCTGGTATTTTAATAATTCCAGATCTATAGTGTCAGTCCTTTCCCATATATGTGTAAGTACACATAAGGCACATTTTGTTGGAGAGTTTCAGGAGTATGAGAAGCTACATTCATGTCTACTTTCCTAACCTTCACTCATTTGTTTATAAGTTGGTGCCAAGTATTCCATTTATTTATGTGCTTATTATAACCAACACCTTCACTTTTCATTGCAAAAAAAAAGAAAAGAACAACTTAGTAAGCATTCTTGGACATTTATATTGTTGTCTGGTTGGGAAGTAGTCTCTGAATAATGAACATTACAGGTAGATTTGTGATTCCATACATTGAAACACTAATATTCATTACTGTAATTGCCATGTTCTGCAAACTCTTCCCAGTAGTAAGTGGCATAACATGCTATCAGGGTGAATACCTTCACATGAGGCCTATTTTCAATGATACTTATCATTTGGAATAATCATCATGAGCATGAAGTAGGTATTACATTAAAACCACAAACTCAACTACTAGACCAAGAGCCAGAGCTTCAGGGAGCCTGGAGAAGTCAATAGTGCAATACCCTTGAGGACAGACTGAAAGCTTGAGCCAAATCATGGATGTTGGGAAGGGTCACATAATTAAATGAGGAAATAAGAAACATTTTGGAAAAACATTAGTATTCCTGGTGTGCTGAAAATGAGAAAGTAAGTGTGATTGGGGATTTTGAAGCAACTTCTCTTTAGAAGGCACAGGGAAGTAGTTCACATTTTAGTCCCAAAGGCAGGCGTTGTGTCTTGAATTGTGCCCTTTTAACTTTTTTTTTCAAATTGCAGTTACTATGTGTGGGTCAGAACTACTCTCTCAAGATATATCATGACTTCTTAAAGTATGGATTTTCCTTATGTCACTTCTGGATAGTTGAGAATTTGCACCATTATTTCCCACAGGAGATTATTTTCCTCATTGTGAGTATGGCAAACAGGCTTGGCATTCTTTCTGAGATAAAATGATTCACAATTCAAATTCCTTTAAAATACTTTCCTAAATTACACAATGCCCCTTGATGACTGAAGATGGTGGGTGTGAAGTGTAAATCTTTGACACGTTTATGCGCTAAATATGCTTTTCAACAGTGTAACTCTTAACTTAGAAAGAGACTTACAGAGTACCTGATCACCAAGTCTGATTTAGCATGCTGGACACTGTGCTTTGTTTCTCAACACTATGACTTCCATGCCAAAGAGAGCACACTGGGGTCCCCTTGCCCATTTCACAATACCCTCTTCCCATGCTGTGCACACCAAGAAGCCTCCTCCCATGACAAGTGGTGCGTGAAGCAATACAATCTACCAAGAATTTGTTTGTCTTTAGGCATCAGGAATTCTGCAAAGACCAATGAAGAAACACAATTGCTATCAAACGTCTTTGGTGATTGCTGTTAAAAAACAAACAAACAAAAAAAAAAAACTGCTTTCCTATGTTGAGCTTCTCTATTCTCAAATTTTGACATCCAAAATGTTACAAATCTAAAGCTTTCTAAGTGCCATCATGACTACACAGTGGAGATTCCACCGCAAGTAATGAACATTTGCTTAGACTTGTATCTCACTCTCAAGAAAGCTCAATATTAGCCGGGCAGTGGTGGCACACACCTTTAATCCCAGCATCCAGGAGGCAGAGGCAGGCAGATCTCTGTGAGTTCAAGGCCAGCCTGGTCTACAGAGTCAGTTCCTGGACAACCAGAGAAATCCTGTCTGGAAAGAAGAAGAAGAGGAGGAGGAGGAGGAGGAGGAGGAGGAGGAGGAGGAGGAGGAGGAGGAGGAAAAAGAAAGAAGAGAATGTCCTTTGAAAAGGACATTCAAAACCTGGACATTTTCTTTCTTTCTTCCTTCCTTCCTTTCTTTCTTTCTTTCTTTCTTTCTTTCTTTCTTTCTTTCTTTCTTTCTTTCTTTCGAGACAGAGTCTCACCATGTAGCTCAGGCTATCCTCTCTACATAGACAAGGCTATAGCCTTGAACTCACAGAGATCTGCCTACCTCTGCCTCCCAATGCCAGGATTAAAGGCATGTTCCACTGTGCCTGGCAGTACCAGATAGTATATATGAGAGGTAGTAAATCTCTAATGCTACATATTGATAACAAAAATCGCCAGAAGTGTCATCTATGGCAAACTCAGTCTACCTCTTTATTACCTCTCAGTCAATTAACCATCAATTGTCTGGTGTGTTAAGAACTAGGCACCATGTGCTATGGACTGATTAGGAATTTTACTTATCCCCACCCCTTTTTCTGTAAAAACATCATTTAACGTTTTTGGTTAAAAAAGCTAACAGTTTGCAAACTCATATATTGAAGTCTATGTTTTTCAAATACACATTGGTGTTTAACTGTTTTTGACATTTGTGTTGTTTTAAATCTTCTTTAGAATATCCTCACATTGGACTGGGGGGCAGGCGGGTAGGCATGCATGGCTTCCTTATGCCCATCCTACTCATTCATTATACCTCATACCCTACTATGCAACATTTCTAAATTCTCAAAGGGAAGAATGCTAACCCATGGAAAACATCCTCTATTGGGGGCCTTTTCCTTGCTACAATGTGTAAGTGTTTTTATCAAATGGCTTTCTTTTCCTCTCTTGGGTGAGTCAAAGGAAGGTATCAGTGTTCTTTCACAGCATTATCAGACAGTGTAGGAGCCCAGGCATTGGCAGTGATGCCAGAGCAGTTCGTCCACATGCAGGCGGCTCCTCCAGGCTTCTGATTGCTGATTTCCTTAGAACCTAGAAGCCATAGTCCCAGCTCCTGCTCTTTCCCCTAGTTGCCTGGCCAAGCTATGCAAATGGCATTCTTGCTTTCTTACAAATCCTTCCCAGGGACATTGTCTTGACTCTGTGACAGATGGCTTTTTTTTTCCTGTGTCCTTTGACATACTTCCGAGTTCCTCTTAAGTACAGAAGATGGACTATTTTAAATCCAGTCAGCAAGACACTCCTCACCACCATCTTCATGTTTTCTATTCAAGTGCATGGATTATCTTTGTTTAAAACTGTGTTTATCACAGAACAGGGGGTGACATTGGTATTTGGGTAGCTGCAAAATATACCAGAAACATCAAACTATAGTGAGCATTCTTTTCAAATGTACATTATTTTGACTAGCTCTCTAGAACTATGATTTAAAAATAGAAGTTTAAAACATATTAAAAGACATATGAAACTGTATGGATAGCATATAAACTCATTTTATGTCATTTTAGTCCAAAAATGTTATTAACCTTTTATGGAATATAAGGTATATTGTTAACAAATTTATAATTCTGTTTTTCACTGATATATTCCTTCAATTACTGCAACTTTACAATGACATTCAGAAAATAACTGGAAAAACCATAGATTGTACTGAGCTTATAAGATCAGCATATGTTTTTCACGTGTGTGTATTATTTTAATGTCTATTGTGTTTCCTATTGAGGCATGCATTGGGGGAATGAATTCTCAAAGGAACAAAACAAATAATAAATCACTTCAAAACTCCCTGCTTTTTCCCTCTCTCTCCAATTGGAAATACTGCCTGGGGATCCTGAAATGACTTTATGAGTGGTCACAGTCAAAATAATTTAGTTTTCTAAAAGCTCCATCATTGCTAACTACTATTCACTCATTTAGCCAACAAGTATTTAGGAAGTGCTTGTGCCTTATGTAAAGCACCTACTATCAGATGAGATCCTCGTGCTTCTCACACTGGACAACTGTTTCCCATAAGTAGCAGAGGTGAGTTAATTCACATACTGTGTTAGTTAATTCGCTTACACCACAAAGTAGATCACCTTTTCATGGACATAGGATAGTTGCTACTGCCACTTTTATTCTTAATGATATTAGGGACATTAACAAACTTGGTGACCCTGTATTGTGGATGATAAACTGTTATGAGAGATTTATTTGTGTTGTTGCTCCGAGACCTCCAACAGAGTCAAGCCTTGGTTCAGAGGGGAGGGTCCCTGTGCATCTGGACCATAGAGTTTTTCTGGCTGAATCAGAGAAGATTGTTGGGCACAAAAGGAATAAGGATGGGTCAAAGGAGATGCTCGGCCTTTCAAGCAGGGAAGTGTGGAGAGTAGAGGTCACTGTTTGTTCTCTCTGTTGCTCTGTATCTATCAGGTTATATCCTAGTGTCTGACTCCAGAACTTTTTTATTAATACAATAATAAAAGAAGCCGCTTTAATTTTTTTTTCCTGATTTTCAAGACAGGGTTTCTCTGTAGGTTTGGAGACTGTCCTGGAACTCTCTTTGTAGACCAGGCTGGCCTCAAACTCACAGAGATCCACCTGCCTCTGCCTCCCGAGTACTGGGATTAAAAGCGTGCGCCACCACCACCAGGCTCAAATAAATAAAGGTATTACAGAGTAATATTCTTGTACAAGTATATCCAAGATTTAGGGGGATTAATGCATCTACTTGGAGAAGGTAGAAAATCTTTCAAATGATGAATCATGCTCTAGTGAAAAATTGAGAGTTGAAGAGTTGGCCAAATGGTCATGGAGAGGATGTTGCAGGCAGAGGCATTTCTTCATGCCACCCTGTGATCATCCATGAGTCAGCATAGAGGAGGAAGCTGGAAGTGGTCAAGGGCTACATTACAAGAATCTTTACCTCCTTTTCACAGGTATTGAGGTTTGGAGTGGGAAAAAATACAGTGCATTCCTATAAATAGCAAATAGTGGAAAAGCAAAAATTCATCATATAAAGGTAATTCCAGCAAAATACAAAAATTGAACCAAAAAGTTAGAGCTAAATGGGATGCAGAGAAGCCAATGGTCCATGGAATGCACAAAGGCAGAGGAATGTTTGATTAGGAGAAGATAGCAGAAGCCCACCTTGTCCCTACAGTCTCTCCCCTTACTCCTCTCCCCCTTCATTAAACTGGCTTCTCAGATGTCTGATGGTACATCAGAGAACTTTTGTAGCTGGCCAAGACAGGTGAATGTTGAACCCCACAAATGGGCCATGTTCCCTTTGCCTTCTGCTCCTTTTTGGCAAACAGAGTGGTGTGGTCTTCTGGCCATCTGCCCCAGAAGCACTTTGTAGACTAGGATGTCCACTCTTGAAGCTTAATCCAGCAATAAGATTGCCTTGGGGGCTGGACTTTTCCACCTCCTTCACCACCATGGGAAGCTTTGAGAACCTCACAAGAGACCACTGAAAAAGTGGTTCTTACTCAGAATTTATCCTTTAACTTGCTTCAGACCTTTAAGAAATATTCTTGGAGGTTCCATCCATCTGCAGATGTGAAGGCCCAGGGGTGAGCAGAAGCCTGACATAGCAAGGCCATTCCCAGAGGCTGGATGCTTAGTAAGATTTAGAAACCATTGCCTAAGATTGTCTTCCTGGTGAATTATACTTCTGACGCTTGAATAAATGAAATAATTAGTCCTCTGACCTTTCCTGGTATAATTACAAAGCAGTAGCTGCATTGCAATTTTATGGAATTAGCCACATAAAGATCTTGGAAGACAAGCTAAGATGAAAGGTGATCCCTCTCATACCTTGTTGCTAATAAGTGATGGCCTTGAGACAGAACAGTCAAGATGACCACAGTACTTAATACCTTGATGTCTACCAAGGTACACATTATACAGAAAACCTCCTGACATGGGACAAAGAATTTCCTTTGATATAATCAATTGCATCAGAGCCATTTTCTCCCTTCCTCTCATTGGCCCCAGAAATCCCGGAACTCCCTTTGCTGTGTTTCCAGTTTGGAAAACAGAGATCATCATTTCGGCTCACCTGCCAGGGAGTGTGAGGTTGATTAAATCTGAAAAGAGTTTAATCTTAAGAATTGTTGGGGGTTAAGGTAGAAGTAGTTAGGGTAGAAGAAAATTTTCCAAGGAAGCAGCTTAAACAGAGGATAGCTTTCATTCTTTCCTAAGCCTGACTCCTTATCAACCTTACTTGCAGAATTTCAAACAAGAACAAAGGCTGGGGGTGTAGCTCAGTGGTAGAGTGCTGACCAGGAATGTGTGAGGCTCTGGGTTTAATCCCCAGTACACACATATACACATGCGTGCTCACGCATACACACACACACACACACACACACACACACACACACACACACACACACACACTCACACACACACTCACATGTACACACACATGAGCATGCACACACACAAACATGAAACCAACAACAAAGCAGATTTCTCGGTTTTGTCCATGGTGTTAGAATCTAATGAAGCCCTGTAGCTCATGGGTTAGACACTGATCTCACAGAATCTAATGAGTACAGGATCAGAGTTTATAGGACTTACTATGAAATAAAAAAGCATACAAGTGGGAAGTGTTACAAAAACAGAACATTGTTCCACTAAGTATCACCCTTTATAGCAGATCTGGCCCCACCTGTTTTTTTTGGGGGGGGGGCAAATGAACCCCCGTAGCTGTGCCTATTATGTCTTTTTCTACTGGATACATTAGAGGGGGATTTTTTGCTGCCTTCAAATGGAGATGATGAAAGAAAATTGCTTCCTGGAAGTGTTTCAAGGGAGTGCTGATTACAGCTCAGTTTTGCTTTAATTCATCCCGGTGGAAGAAGTAAACAGGTTTCTAGGAAGAGGCTTTTTGAGAGCTCACAAGGAGGAAGGGAGATGGGCTCCTTCTGCAGTAGAACCTGAGTCTTCTATCATGAATTTTGCTTAAACAACCATGGAAATGGTAACATGAAAATACCACTGAACTGTCAGGAAAAAGGAGTTTACAGTGAAGCATTGGCCTACTGATGACAGGGCTGCTCCACCATTTGCCTTCAAAATTCCATAAAGAACAATCCCACTGTAACCTAGAAGTACTTAGTCCAAGTTTATTAGGGAAGGATCAACTTCATTGGGAAAGCTGAGAGAGCCTGGAACATTGCCTGAGCTCACTGTGAGCTGGAGTTTGCCAGGTAGAGGAGGAGTGGAGGCCCACATAGGTTGGTTAAATCTGAAAAGATGGAGTGGGTGGGAGAGGAGGAGCAAATGCAGGCACATACATAGACAGACTACTTTGGTGCTAAAGAAGCTTGAAGTAGAGATTAGCCATTGAAGCATCTCTGGGGAAGGTTGGCCTGCT
This sequence comes from Cricetulus griseus, assembly GCF_003668045.3. Taxonomy (NCBI): domain Eukaryota; kingdom Metazoa; phylum Chordata; class Mammalia; order Rodentia; family Cricetidae; genus Cricetulus; species Cricetulus griseus. The sequence continues at coordinate 137,706,075 of NC_048595.1, read as the reverse complement.
CATCTTCTTGTGTGTGTGTGTGTGTGTGTGTGTGTGTGTGTGTGTGAGAGAGAGAGAGAGTCCTACACGGTGCTGATCAGCAAGAATTAGAAAGCAGAACTCCAGGGGCAAGTTTGTTTGTAAATGAATTTAGTCCTAACAGAATAGTGCAAGTAGGTATCAGTCTATGGCTAAGCAGGTGAAGGTGTTTGCCTACAAAGGATTTGAATTCAGTACCAGGGACACATGCGATGGAAGGAGAGAAGTGATGTTCACAAATTTTCCTCTGATCTCCACAATCTTCATGCACTGTGGCATAACCCGCCCCCCCAAAAAAAAACATAAATGAATTTTTTAATTAGAAAAATAATAGAGGGATGATGCAAGTGGTGGAGAAATTAGAAATATTCCCTGATTACCCATTTTATCAAAACTACTACAACTGGAAAAACAACACTCTGAGAAAGGGTAACTCGGGTGATAAATGAGAAAGTCCCCAGGAGTTATCCAGAGGCCCTTTACTTGTATTCCCTTGGGTCTTTTGATCCTATTTTTTTTACCACTGGCTTTTTTGTCAAGATTATGTGTGCTGGCCAGAAGTGGTGGTACACAGATATAGTTCTAACACTGAAGCAGGAAAACTGCTGTATGTTCAAAGTTTCCCTGGACTACACAGTGAACAACAAAAACTCCTGGAAGCCCCAGTCCTATGCCTCCAAGTCAGCTCACTCACCACACCTCAATATGGGCTATTGGTAAGTTTATTTTTTCATTAGGTTTCCCTCTGTTGCTTGGAATCTAACTTTGGATGAACTGAAGCTGCTTAGGATCCACCCCCTCCCCGCCACCCCAATCTCAGACCATGCACATAGAACTCAACCAGGGTTTCAAATCAGTGTTTACCATGTGCAGCACTGCCAAGTATTGCCTGAGGTTTGCTATGCATGATCCATGTGTGTGAGGAGTCTAGAGTTGGGTGGGTCAACTTGGCAAATTCCAGGGATAGCAAACCTCCATGTTCTATCAGGAAAGAGGGCCTGGAAACCAGAAAGGTGGGGTAAGAGATACCAAGGATGAGATAAACTAAATAAGTGTCTATCTACCCAGACTTGAAGAAAACATTGCAAGGTTTTCTTTCCTAACACAGCAATGCGGTTCAGCCTACTCACTGATGACATGATGCAAACCACTGCCTCCCAAATGAGTTTTCCCCACTTGAAGACCATCTGAAGACCCTGTAAAAAATGGGAACTCCAGGCTTTGTCCCCAGCTGTTGAGATGGACTTTCTAGGATATGAACTCAAAAACCTACATGTTCAAAGCATGTTCTTATTCAGGGCCTAGAGAGATGCCTCCTGGGTAAGAGTGCATGCAGTTTTCAGTTCCCTGCACCCAGGTCAGGTGGCTCATTATTAACAATGACTTTAGCTCTAGGGGATCCCGTGCCTCTTCTGCATTAATTTACAGTCCACCAATCCACATACAGAAATTAAAACAATTCTTATGCAAAGTCATGTACTGATGAATGCCTACAACCCTAGCACGTGGGAGGCTGAAGGAGGAGGATTTCAAGTCTCTCTAGACTACATAGTAAGACCTTGAATCAAAAAAATAACAACAAAGAATCGTCTATGCAATGAAAAATAGTCACCTGACTAAGAGCTTAGTCATCTCATTTAACCTCTCTGGGAACTTTTGTCTTAGTTATTTTATCTACATAAACAAAATAATCTCCCCAGAGATATTTTATTTGCAAAAATGACCTTAGCTTCCTAGAGCCCTGAAATTGGATCTGATTATCTAGTTAGTATCTGATAGCAACAGTTCCAGAGCCTACCACTCAATTATATATTTTCTGAAGATTCATCCCTATTTCTTTGTATTCATACGATCTCCTCCACCAAAATATAATGTAATAGCTATCTTTTCCATGGAACTGACCCTAATTATTCTGTCCCTCCTTTGTCCTCTCAAGTCTTGGCACATTAGAATTTCCACCAGTAACATGGCCTGAGACAACAAAGGCTTTGTGGTGACCAGGTGCTAACACAACATTATGACTCATATTGACATCAAGGACTGTTTTTGTTGATGAAATTGACAAAAAACATCCTGTAAATTGTCATTTAAAATAGATTTATCTCAGTGTGGCCATACACTCCTATAATTCCAGTTTTGGGGAAGCTGAGGCAGGAGGATGAAAAGTTCGAAGTCATATTGACTAGATAATCAAATGCAACAAAGAAAAATAAACCATGATCATGGTTTGAAAACCCTGTTGTACAACTTCTTCAAGCTTAGTTCTTGATGGATTGAAGTCCCTACGATTTTAGTTTTTATTAATTAGCTAAATGTAGCCAACAATCCAGTGTCTGTATCCGCACTTCTCAATTAGGAATGGTTTGGGTTATTTTCAAACTACTGAGTTTTAACTAAATATTTTTAAGGTAAACTTTGCACTGGTCTGAGTCTTAGGAGGCATGTGACAATGATTGAAATATAATGCTGCTGAAGCTGCTGAGATGGCTTAGTGGCTAATGTGCATAAGTGTCAGTACTTGAGCTTGGATTCCCGTCACCCACATAAAACCTGGTCAAGGAAGAAAGTACTAAGCACTGAGGAGGGTGGAGACAGGTGGACCCCTGGAACACATTGATGAGCCAGCCTAGGACACTTGGCAAGGTCAGGCCAGAGAATGACCCTGTCTCAAAAATCAAAGTGGAAAGCTCCTAAGGAGAAATAACATGCACAAACATGTTCTTACACACACACACACATGCACACGCACATGCACACGCACATGCACATGCACACGCACACGCGCACACACACGTCATTGATGTAAGATTATGACAAGCAGGCACCTGTTTTAAATACTTTGGTAGCAGAAGGTCCTTAAATGTTGTCTAATTATCAGCTTTAACTGGTGGTGTTGTTTGAAATACCCTGTCTTCTTATCTGGAACCCATACTTTTGGAACTTGTGGCCTTCAGGTTTGGAAGAGGAAGAAGAACATCCACCTCCTTAATGAGCAATTACACAGAGACAAGGAGTCCAGAATGTGCTGAGTGGAGCCCCAGTGTCCTCTGGAAATTCCATGTGCTGTGTGTATTGAAGAAAACAAATGCAACAGGCAGAAAAGAGCCCTGTGCCTTCCTCGAGGACAGACCCCCATCTTTGTTGGTGGTCTTCCATTATCGTAACTTTATCTTTCTCTATACTTACACAAAAGAGTGAATACTAAGAAAGTTTACAACCACAAAGCCATTTATACCATAATCAGGCTTCTTGACCACCTACTTGACATTGTTCAAGTGTTCCAGATTCTGCTGTATAAAATAGGAAGCAGGAAGGGTGGAGACTGGGTATAGGGAGCTAAGAAAGCAAGGGACATGAAAAATATTCTTTTAGCCATGATTGAGCAAGTTACTAGAAAACAATCCAAAGGTTACTTCCGGCAGCATTGTTCTTCTAAATAGTTCATTAAAACATAATATCTTAAAAATATCAGAACCAGCTGGGCAGTAGTGGTGTATGCCTTTAATCCCTAGGTTCAATCCCCAGATCCTACAGGCCAGGCATGGTGACCATGCCTGTAATCTTAACACTCAGGAGATTAGAGTTCAAGGTCGTCCTGGACTATATAATGGATTTGAAACTAGCTTGGAATATGTGAGAACATACCAGAAGGGAAAGAAGGGGGAAGGACTGAAGAAGAGAGGAAAGGGCAGGGGAATAGCAATGTATGTAACTGTAGCAACACTGAAAAGGGCCAAGGGCATGAACAAGTAAGGCAAAGTCACAGGACAGAGACAGAAGAATGCTGGTAAGAAATAAGGCAGACACACTAACAATACTGATGGAGCCATGGAGTTAGAAATAAAAACAACAGTGGGAGTTGTAAGCCATTCCCAGGTACAAATTAGGTACCTAAGGTAATTTTAAGGTAGGAGAGACTTACATTTCATTAGTCAGAATTTGGAATATCCTGCCATTTGCCCATTATGCTTCTGAGTTTTCTTCAGAACTGAGAGGTAATATATTTTACTTGCCTCTCTGGTAATAGTTTTATGTCACTTGTACATAGTGTGTCCTAAGTAGCAGGAAACATTCCAAGTGTGTTAATGCAGACTAAACATTTTAATCTTCACAACAACCCTATGATGTGAGCATAACTGTCATTGCACTTTTACAGTGGGGTAGACTGAGGCATAGAAATGTTTGGGGATTTAGTTTATGTCACCCAGGGGCCAAGCAACAGAGTCCCATGTTTAACCTCAAGTGTCAGTGACAAACACTTCTATGGTTCGTAAGGAGCAGGAAATTGCTGTGTGGACTGACCACCTGGTACACTGGTCCCCAGAGGCTGCCCAAACACCCTGTAGCCATGAAGGAGTCACTGTCAATGACCTTTGTCTGTCTGAGCTCCACACATCCACTCCAGGATAGAGCACTAGACAATGTTCTCTGTGAGAGCTCCATCCACAGTCCTGCTGGGGCTGCTGCAAAATGACTTCCCTAGAGACAGAAAATAAATGGCGAAAGTCTCCCTTCTTCATGCTTGTTCTTATGCCTCTAATATCCCTCTAATATGGACCACCATTGATCCTTAAGGCAATTAATATCACCCTACTTCTTAGTAGCATTTCATTTGTTTATATCCCATATTTCATCTAAGTACCTCCTGAATCTGAATTCATTTATCTCCTAAATTTAAATACCAGCCCAAAAGAAAATCTCAACCTCTGGGTCATGACCCTTTTGGGGGTCACATATTAGATATCTTTCATATCAGATGTTCAGATTACAATCCATAATAGTAGCAAAATTACAGGTATGAAGTAGCAATAAAATAATTTTATGGTTGGGGATCACCACAACATGAGGAAATGTAAAGGATCACAGCATTAAGAAGTTGAGAACTACAGAAATAGAAGATTGAATTATTTATAACCTGGGGAGAGGGGTTGTCTCAGGAATCAATTGATATATTTTATAAGAAAATAGAGATATTACCTCTGTGCTCACATAGTTGGCAAATACTGGATTACATTTGTCATGATCATTTTATGTTTGTGTTAATTTCTTTTTGTATTGGACAGTTGTGTGGACATAGGAATTTGAAAATGCAAGGACCTGCAGCTGTCAGTGTGTCTTCAGAGCTGGCACAGCTCTGTTCCCATCCATGTGCCCAAGAGTTCAGCCAAGTATTTGAATTTAAGAGTAACATGAAATCTGTATAGTTTTGTAAGACAGCAGAGAGAAAATCCTCCCAGGGATACTAGTTGCAGCAATAGCCCAACCCCCATGCCCATTCTGTCACAGTTGTCTATATTCCGTCCCCCAAGACCTGTGGAACCGGAGCTCATCCAATATTAGAAAATTACTGAAATTAACCTAGTCCTGTTCCCAACAATGTCTGGTTTTGAAAGAATTCTCAAAGACAGAAAGCTTTCTGAAGAGCCAAAGAAAACATCGTCATTTGAGAACTCCTGGTAGGAGATATCAGGGAGGTGGAAGAATCAGAAAAAGATTTACACTAAATATATGCATCTTATACTGGGAATAAACTTTTGGAAAATGAGTAACTATGATTTTACTCATCCATTCTATAGAAAACCTATTTTTTTCCTCACATATTTTTACCTTTCTATCTAGACCTCATAAGTTTTGGGGAATTTGCAAAAAAAAAAAAAAAAAAAAAAAAAAAAAAAAAACCCAACAACTAAAAATATATCAAAACTAAGAAATTAATGGGTTAGAAAAGGCTGGCATGACTAGGCACCTATTAGAATAGATCAAAGTTAAAGCTATTCCATCTATTGGCAAGGAGGTGACAAAATTGACATTTCGCACAGTGCTGTTGGGAGTGTCTGATAGCATGTTCATTAACATCAAGTTTGTGTTTCTGGTATACCCAGCCATTCCAGTTCTGCATATTTACCCAAGAGAAATGAGATGGAGAATGTGTCTATCATAGCCAATAATCACGGCTCAATCCTAGCACGGGATAGGGGCAAGAATATGAACTCGGATTTTTTTTTTTTTCTTGAAAAGAGATGGGAAAGTTTTTTAAAGGCTTAAATGATAAAGAGAAGTGGATCAGCTATCAAGGCTGTTAGTAATGACACAGTTGACCCTTGCTACTGTACATAGCACCACCTTGAGGAAAACCATGGGAAGAACTATTTCATATTTAACAAAGCCTGAGTCATTGATGCATTTGCTTGGTATTTACACAGCATTTCCAGGTATGCAAAGCCTTGTTCTGCCTTCTGGAAACACAGTGAACCCAAACAAAATGAAACAATGCCCTTTTTCTTGGAATTTATCAATGAAGAATGTCAGTTTTGTTTTTAAATAATGTATGGTCATATGCAAACTAATTCTTAAAATAACTATAAATGTAGAGAAACATTAAAGAAAGGTTTCTGTATCACAAATAGTTAAACCAGACCATCACACATTTTCCTTTCTTAATGATTTTATAGGAGAGATTTGTGTAACTCATGGTTTAATTGTACCACTCCATTCAGATAATCCTAACTTTAATGGGTGGTGTGGCACACTACCATACACTACTTTGAGGACTGAAGTTCAAGCTCCCCTGACCTACCTGAAGGGTGAGCTTCTGAGGACTTGAAGCTGTGACCCCACCCTAGAATGATGTCAAATTGTCATTGGTTTTGTCTTCCAGGAAAGTGTTTACACATGGATAAGGGGCTCTCTTTATCCCAAAGCATCCCCCAGTCTGCTCTTCAATCTGTGTGTCAGCCTGGGGAGATTCTTTTGCTGTGTCTTCAAACCTCCTAATTTCTTTCTTAAGGTTCTGATTGTTCATTTAGCAAATGCTCATTTCTGCTATTTTATTGACTTTAGCTCTAGCTGTTTTGCCATACTCCATTAATCTCATTATGCCCAGTTTCATTAAATCCATCAGCATTTGAGCATATTTATAATTTAAAAGTCCGTATCTGCTAATTCCATTATCTCTGTCATTTCTGGATCTGTTTCAAAGACGTTTTTCTATTTATAGACTATGTTTTCCTGTTTCTTGTCTTGTATAACAAGTTTTGGAGTGCTGCATAGACAGTATAAATGTAGTCTCATTGCGTGCCTGTGTGTTTGTGATCTTCATTTAAGGAGTGTTGGGTCATTGTTCTTTTTTTCTTCATTCCTTTAAAAGTTATTTTAGCATAATGTTTTTACTTACTGAGACTTCCATAAAAGCACACAATGTTTTTAGATCATATTTAACTCCTCCTCTACAACTCACATTACTCTGCCCAAGCCTTAGGTTTAATTAATCTGACTCTGGCATAATTTTTTCTCTAGGAATAGATTAGCTTTACTGCTTAGACAAGTCACTTCTGGGCCATTTCTAAGTGCTGAGCGCTGAGACTGGTTGCTCTGCTTCGCCTCCAGCTCCACTCCCAACTCTTCCGTCTGCTGGTGCTCATTCCACAGCAGTTTGGCCATTTGTCCCTGGCTTCAGTGAAGTTTTCACTGTGTGCAAGCTCAGGGCACCCTTACCACCAGCATGTGGATTTCTACTTTCTGTAGCCTCCCTTACCCCCAGTACTCTACCCACATCTTTCAGGTGCCTTAAAATCCTGTTCAAACTGCCATGAGGCCACTCTGTTCTGATGACAACATCTCAGCTCTGCCATTAAAACTGTGCCTAAGTAAAACACTGTCTGTGGTGGGGCCCCTTTCTAATAGTTCCCTTTCCTAAGACGCCATGGTCTTGGATTTCCTATGTTCTAATCTTCGAAAACATCTGCTCCTAATATTTTAACCAGTGTTCTAGCTATTTATGACAACAATCTTTGTGACAACAATGACACTAAAACCAAGAGCCTAATCTCCGGTAGCTCTCATCTGTGCATGTAGTACGTCACCTCCGGAATGCAAAGCTTCCAGTTTATGACATCCTTAGGATGTTTTGTTTACTTGTTCTAGGGGTCAAATCCAAGGCCTTGAGCACACTAGTGGAGTGCTCTTCCAGTGATCTAGATTTCCATCCTAAATCTTCTTCATTAAGATGCATTTGAGAGCTATTATGGGATGTGAGTGTGGAGCATAACTTTTAACTATCTAGACAGTAAACATGTACTGCAAAGCAATGTGGCAGAGGAAGAGAGATGCCAGTCTAGACTCAAGTAATTCTGGCTGGGCTGTCTGAATTAACCAAGTGTTTACAATTCAGGATATACCAGAACCTTGTTTTTTTTTTTTTTTAAACATATTTTAGTCTCTCCTTAAAGAGGTAGACAGAGCAAATACTGCCAGGCATAATACACCGTCTTTCACATGTGTTCCACCCTTGACAAATGGTGTTCAAGAACACCATTACTCAAAATCCATTACTCAAAAGTAAGAAAAATAATATGCCCTAGTGATACAGGCTCTTTTTTTTGGGGGGGGGTGAGATGTCAAAATCTAATATTTACAATTTGATAATGATTGACAGTTTTATAAACACCCTAAATACACCATTGAGCTGTGTATTTTAGCAAGTGAACTCTATTGTGTGTGAAATGTATCTCAATAAAGCTTTAAAAAAACCCAACCCTTTATTTGAAATAATTGATGTGAATTTTATCTCATTGCTTCATCACAACTTTGTGCAATAATTGTAGCTTTGTCCATGCCAATCTGCAGCATCATTAGAGCAACAAAAAATACTTAATTTTTGGCAATGATTGTTGGAGATAAATTTTTAGTATGAAGAGGCTGGGTGTAACCAAGAATAATGAGTACTGTTGGACAGGAAGTGAATAGGTCGCTTTCAAGGTGTTCTCTGGAGCCTCCCTTGGCAATTCAAGGAGCATGAGACATGCAGCATGAGACTCTGCTTGGCTTTTTGTTTGGTTTGGTTTTATTTTTTGGCATTGCATCCTATAGACTGGAGAAATCCTTTGCTAGAAAGATGAAAATTGTTAGTAATTAAAATTAAGCTGTAAGTTCTATGCAAAGAAGACTGTCTCCTAAGTGAGGAACATCTGGCTCATTTGCAATAAAGCTTAAAGAGTCACCGTCAGCAAGAGCCCTGTTTGCACTGGCTTTGGACTCTATTCAGTTTATTTACATTATTGTCTCATCAACAATTCCAGGCAAGGCGGTGTATGCCTGGAGTCTCAGCTTCTCAGGAGGTGGACACAGGAGGATGGCTTGATCCAGAAATGGAGGACCAGCCTGAACAACCTTACTGAGAGTTCATCTCCAAATGCCCCCTAATCGAGACAGCTGGTGTGGTGCACATTTGTAGCCCTACCATACAAGAAGCTTGGGGAGGAGGGCTGTTGAGAGTTTGAGGCAAGCCCAGGCTATATAGCTAGACTCTTTCAAACAAAAACAAAAACAAAAAGACAAACAAACCAAAATTCTGCTTAAAGTGGTTACAGATATGGCTCCGTTTTTCTTTGATTTTGTCCATGATGATGGGCCATGGCTAATAGCATTTGCTAAGAGAAGGCCACACAGTCGAAAAAGATCCTGCTACCTTCCGGCTGGGGCACCTTAGCTGTCTCCTTGTTGAGTGAAGAATTCTACTCTTGCATCCTCAACATCCTGCCCTGTGCTAAAAGTGTGTTTTCATGTCATCCCCACACGGCATCAATCTAAACTCTTCCTAAACACCCACCAGTCTTCCCGAAAGAGAACTCTAATCTGCAATGCTAACCTCAAACCTAGGCGCTTTCCTGCTTCGCTGCCTCATGCCTCATGTCCTTAGAGCTGATCATTGAGCTACAGTTCCTGGAAAATCCTACTCATGTAGGTGACTGATGAGTCTCACCTGGGCTCTCTCTACTCTGGCATCTGCGGCTGAGGCAGGTTATCTCTGTGATCCCTTCAGGACATGAGAGTTTAGGTAGGGTAGATTTCTCAGGCTTTACAAGTTCAAGTTAATACATTCAGGTTTTTACATGTTTTTATTACAATTAGATATTCTCTCTGTATGCCTGTGTGAATACTCACACGCTAGCATATTCCAGACAGACATGATTGTGGAGGTCAGAGGAAATCTTTCAGGGTTCCTATCACTCCTTTCCCCACTTGGGTCCTAAAGATGGAATTTGCGTCATTAGGCTTGGTGGCAATTGCCTTTACATGCTGAGCTGCCTTGCCAGCCCTCAAGTTAATAGTTTGACTTTTACATTATTGTTATTACACACAGAACTAAAAGAAACTCTAATAATTATTACCTTTATTTCTGGAGAAGCATCTGGCATCACAACTGAAGAATATGGATTTTTGAGTCACAAACTTAGTTTCTAACTCTGCCCTGATGTTGATGAGCTGAGGGTCTTTAGACAAAATATTCAAGCTCCCTGAATCTTAGTCCTCACATTTATAAATATCTCACAGAGAAGATGAACTCACTCAGGGGAAATGTATAACACAATGAGTATTGCTGAAGCATAGCTTAGAAACCAATCAGTCATATCATGTGGACTGTGAATTAGGCCCAAATCCCAATGGGTAGGCAGCTTGGTCCCCGGGCTTACAGCTATTAGAAAGTGGTGGGACTAGGAACCAGCAGGAGGGAGTTGGGTCACTGGGGGATCTTCAAGGGGATTTGAGCCCCTTATCCCTTTTCTCCCTTTGTTCCTTGGCCCATGAGAAGAATAGCTTTACTTCCTGCCTTGATGCCGGGCACCTTGCCACGGGCCTAAAAGCAAAAGAGCAATTTAGTCATGAAACCGTGAGCCAAAAGTAAGTCTTCCGTCTTTTTAAGTTTATTTCTTTTTCTGGTACTTCACATAAAAATACAAAATGGGTGAGTACAGTTCAATATCAGTATTGACATTTTTGTTCATCTCAGGTTATTATCAGCTTAATTGTTCAAGTAGGACATTACTGTCTCAAACATTTACTAGACAGAAAATAATGATTACTAACCCTATTATTTAAATAAACTCTGTACTCATTTATTTATTCTTGGTTTAATGAGATGAAATTTTGGTATGTAGCCTAGGCTTATACTCAACCATCCAGCCACATTTAAAAGGCGAGCCATATATTGATCTTTGTGCAAGCAATCCTAAGATTTTACTTGGGAATTTTATTCAAATAGCATCAGTAGTTGGGTCACAACTTGACCTTGAGATTGAGTGTTCTAATACTCTCTGGTACGTACGAGTACAGGTGACATTATTCACTGCACTTTCCTAGAAGATAGAAGATGGAAATATTTCAGTAAAGCTGACAAAATTGGCACCTAGGAAATATTGACTACATACTATCCACATATGAGAATTTTTGGAAGTTTGAAAACAAATGTATATTAGATTATACAGATAGGTACTACTTATATACATATTATTCTTTGTGGATATATATATATATACATATATATATGCAATTATATATTTAGAGATATGAAAAGAGAAGGGAATACAGTTTGGAATCTGAAGCTTTTAAGTATTTTAAGGCTCTACAGTGAAGCATTTTTGCTGTCTTATGTATTGTCCGGTTTTTAAATAAGTATACGCATGCACATGAATGTAGGATTGCACCATTTTCAGAGAACTGACAAATTCACATGGTGTTCTGTTGTCTCAGCCTTCTGAGAAGGTACTGCTCACCACTTAAGGAGTTCTGAGTCATGGGAAGATTTAATGACTTGTCCAAAGTTCTGATTGACAGAGATAAACCTTAGATTCTTCCTAGTAAAATTAACTACTACTATGAACCATTGTTTGCCCACTGGTTAATGTCATTATAAGAAGCAATAAGCTCGTTCTTCCTTTTTTTTTTTTTTTTTTTTTTTGAGACAGGGTTTCTCTGTGTAGCCTTGGCTGTCTTGGAACTCATTCTGTAGACCATGCTGGTCTTGAACTCATAGAGTTCTGCCTGCCTCTGCTTCTCAAGAGCTGGTATTAAAGGCATATGCAGTAATGATACAAAGAATAAAATTCAAACCTTCCTTATAGCAAGAAAAAATGTCCTGTATTAAGAGTGTGGACAGACCTTTTTGTTTTCCTCAATGTAGACCTTACGTCTTTCCTTTGAACTATGTTACATTATGCCATGGATAGTTTTCTTTTTCCCTTTTTTTTTCATTTTGGTGCTGGTAGAATTTGGGATAAGAATCATTGCCTGGATTTGATCCCATCTCTAGAAGTTGGAAAGGTACCTGAGAAGCCTTGCTAAGAGAAGCAAAAGGGCTCAGTAAAGCTAAGCTGGCATTCCGCCAACTGAGTTCTAATTCCAACAGCCCCACATTCCAGCTCTCTGTGTATAGGTAGGTCAGTGTATGGATCTGTTTTCTGGTCTGTTCCATGGGCTAGTTTGCCTTAGCTCACAGGATTAGGGTGGGGATTAAGTCAAGAATAACACAGGGATGTTGTGGAGACACACACTTGCCCTTAGTTGTGTTTACTCATCCATATGCTGGAAACCACTTCAGTTTCACAGCTAAGTTAAACCCTCTTTTCTTCTACAGTGACAAATCAATCCTGCTATAGAGCAGAGCAACAAAGCAACCTTTCTTTGTTGTTGAAGCCTTTATTGCACAAGTCTGTGCTTGCTTTTGTTCACTTCAAAGTGGGAGAGACAGACACACATGACTTTAAAATTCTTTTTAGAGTTTCAACTCTTCAATCCATATGCATTTCAAATTCTTATTTGTTGTCTGCACGTGTTTCCTCTCAACTCTTGTAAGAGAAGTAAGACTCGCTTTCTTGATTTAGGACAGGCTTGGGTGCTTTTCTGGTAGATGCTATAGGAATCAAGGAAAAAAATGAGAAACTCCTCACCACCACCATTTTCCCATCGACCAGCCGCCTGCGGATCATGGCTTCTTTGCCATCCCAGTCCTGAACTTGAACCAAGGAGTCGTTATCTAAGGTTACTGTACTCTGTAAAACAGAACCAAATTCAGGATGACACATTTGAGCACTTGATGTCTTAGAAGGTGATAAACTCTCCTCATCTGTTGTGACACTGTGGATTTAAGATGATACTAAGCTTTTTGTTTCAGAACCTTCCCAGCAGCACTTTGTTGGATGATTCTTCTGGGGGATGGGAAGATTTATAAGAATAAAAGTGACGACTTAAGGAAGTGAAACTTTATCTTTTGCAGTCTAGAGAAGGTCTTATTGTGATCAATCAGAAATAAGTTTCAGTTTCAACAACATAAGACTAATTCAAAAAGTCCCAGTGAAGCTTGAGGAGACAAGTCCCCTTTCTTGTTCTTAGGCATGGTATTTCCCAAAGGCTGTTTGTTTTCGATGTACTTGTCTTCTTAGATTCTTTTAAAGATTTTGTCACAGATACCTCAGATGGCTTTACTAATTGTTTCAGGTCAAAATTATTTCAATTTACATGTATCAGAATTCAAAGCCTCTTGTTTATTTAGTAACTCTAAAAAAGCTATAATAATTCCTTTTATCAGAATATTGCCCTTAGTAGGGATTAACAGTCCTACTGAGGTCATTCACCTAAACAGAAAGGATTTGTTGACCAGCTACTATACACCAACCACTGAGCACTGTGAAACAAATGACAAATGCCATTATTGAGATGGTACAATCTAGTATGGGGAAACTGATAACATACAATAAATGAAATATAGGTAATATATTATAAATAAATGCTATATTTCAATGAGAGGCAAGTAAAAGTTACCTGTGTCACTTTCAGGCTATGAAAATGAGCAATGTGGTGTTTCCTTCTCTCCCTTGTTGACTGAGGAGACCACACTTAACAATGGTACAGTTACAAAGAATGACATATCTGAACCTCTGGGACCCTGGGAGATTTAAAACCACGAAATTCCTACACACACACACACACACACACACACACACACACACACACACACACACACACATCCTCATCTCTACCCCAACAATTCATATATATTTGAATTATTAGAAATAATTCTCCATTGTTTTTAACCATGCAGAATCTCAGACTTGTTACAAGGTTACAACCTCATCTAGACTCAATTGTTACAGGGTTACAACCTCATCTAGATCAGCTAACACAAGTTGTAATCATTGTAAAATCCCATGTGTGGAGTCCATGCAAGGAAAGGGAGAACATTTGCTTCTGAAAGGATTAAGTATTAATTTGGTAGGCCACCCTCCAAATGTGGCCCACTAAGCATCACACGGAAATCACTGTCTACTGTGCATTTTCAGGGGCTCAACAAAGGGGGAAACTTAGTGGTCACCTAGGTCACAGGACGTAGAGCAACATGGGAAGAGTCTTAGTGAGGAACTGTCTGGATCAGGTTGGCCTGTGGGTATGTCTGCGGGGGATGGTCCTGATGGCTAATTGATGTAGCAAGACCCAGCCCAGTGTATGGCACCATTGAGCTGGAGAAGAGGGGTGGTGAACAGTATAAGAAAGAAGAGAACTAGCTGTGAGCCAGTAAGAAAGCAAGGCCATGTTTTTCTCTCTGCTCTTGACTGTGAATGTGATGTGACTAGCTGCTTGAGTTCCTGCCTTGACTTCCCTGAAATGATGGACCATGACCTGGAATTGTGAGCCAAATAAACCCTTTCTTCTCTAAGTTGCTTTTTGTCAGGGTTTTGTCTCATTGGCAGAAATAAAACTAGAACAAGTAATAAAATATATCTCACACCTCCACGGGATAAAATACAATCCAAGCATCTGAAGAGATCTTAATGTATATTTGCTTTCAACACCTTCAGGTTTAGCATTTAAGCAAAAAATTGTCTAAGAAACCCTGAAATGTATTGCTGCTGCCTAACACAATGTTTATAATTAAATGCAAGTTCTTTGAAGGTCTGATGCAGGCCTCACCTTTATGCAGCCACTTGGTGTGATTTCCTCAAACTCCTCCCCCAGCTTGAAGGAAATCTCATTGTTTTTAAAGATGCTTTTGGTTTTGATGGTGATCATGTCTCCTACTGTGCTGATGGTCACAGTGGGTTTTGCCAGACAGCCCAGCTTCCTGCTGGCTCTTCCTACTCCTAGAAGGAAGATAACAAACAGTTACACCTGTTGTTGGCTTCAAGAACTCAATCTATTTGTACAATTATTTCCTAAGGAGGAGGTTTCTGCAATAAGCAGACTTCATGCTGTATGAATTCAAATATCTATCTTAATTGCATTCATTTATTTGTGTGTGGTGTATGTGTACATGTGTATGGGTTATTTGTTCTCTATTATATTTTTTAATGTTATACATTTTATTATTAAAAACTTTACAAATAAATAAAAAACATTACATACCAAAATTTACCAGACCTAAAGTTTTATAGAACTCAGTATTACACATCTCATTGTAGCAAAATACACATAACACATATTTACCATTAAATGTTCAATCAATGGCATTATATGTATTATGATGTTGTATAGCCAAGTCTGCATATGGAGGGTCTTAAATATATTATTATTGCATTAAATATGTTGTTGTTCATCTTTCCTTTCTTTTATATTTATGTCTTGGAGATTTTAACATCAATGCATAGAGATGTGTATTTTTCTGTATGTACATCATCATCTATGAGATGCATATACCAAAGTTTATTTTTTTCTATCCCCCCATTGGCAACTGATTAGTTTCTATTTTTGTTGCTACAAATAATATTTCAGTTAACAGCCTTGTGCATTCAGTTTTCAACAGTACATGTAGGGATGTTTTCAATAGAAATAGACTTCCAGGTCAACAATATCTAGGGTAGGTATTTTAGCAGGTGACTTGGGAAATACTTTAATGTGGTTCTTGTGTATCCTGTTAGGATATAATCACAGCATATGTCAGATTAGATAATCGCTTCCAAATGAGTCATGTCCTAATTCCCAGAATCTGTGGCTATTACCTTGTATGCTGTGGGGACAGAGGATGTGTGCAGCACAAGATTATCCTAGGTGGTGAGAGAACTCTCAGTGTAGTCCCAGTGTGCTCATAAGAGAAAGCAGGCAGGTGGTGAGATGGTTCAGAGGGGAAAGAAAAGACTCGTGACCTAAACCCAACATCAGCACCCACACAAGGAAGAAGGAAAGAAGCAAGACACCACAAAGATGTCCTCTGACCTCTATACCACACCATGGCCCAGGTACTCACATGCACACACATACATCATGTTCACACACAATAGTAATTAATTAATAGTAACTTTAAAGGAAAGACGTATTAGACTATAGAAAAAGAAGGAGAAAAAAAGCAGAGTGAAAAATGGCTTGTCCCTGGAACCCTAGTGCTGGAATTAAAGGCATGTGCCACCACTGCCCAGCTCAACATTGTTTTCTATGTGAAAGAATGCTCTTATGTCACACATAGCAGGTCATACACTACCAAAGTATCTTTCATACTGGTATGATGTGCACATAAGCATGGCTCACCCAGTTCCTTCATATAGTTTTCAAAATTTTCACAGGAAACAGATTTCCATGTTCCTTGAAGCTGGTCCATCATCACGTCTCAGTGAAAACTGCTTCATATGGATGTGTGCTTTGGTGTTCCCTGAAATGGGTTGGGAACCTATTTTTAATACAATTCTCAACAAAGAAAACTAGGAGGAAAAGCGAGGAACACCCACCTTCATGGTTTTCCCTCACTCTATCTAAATCAAAAGCTCGCTACAGCATCAAGAAGCCAGCATGGAAACAGATATTTGGTAACCTTCAGCAGAGTTAGACATAGCTAAGCCAGCACTTATACGCTACTTCCCTTCTCCAGCACTGAACCCCACAGACGATATGATTCCTCTTATGCCACAAGACTCCAAGGTCTGCATCTGCCCACAGATGATTTGTAAAAAGCCACTATGCTGTCTGTCTGTGGTTTTATTTTCTCTTATATTCTTCTTGATAATTTGAATTAAAAGCCAGAGCATATGCATCTTTAACACCTGACATTTGAATTAAAAGTTTAGTTGGAGTCAGAACCAACAAGCTCCTTAATTCAGAGTGGCACTCTTCTTTTCAACCTTGACTGTACCTCCCTAATATCTAGAAGTATATGCACTAGCTCAAACTACATGACCAGAACTAGGACAGTAAACACACCAACTAGAGAACAGGGCTGGAGTTGGCAATTAGAAGGACAAATGTCCTAAAAACCACCAGCCCCTGTGGTGGTTCCAGCCCCTTAGGTTCTAAGCAGCACTTGGTGTCTATATATTGGCATGTGGCCATTAGGAAACATGGGTGCTACAAATTCCCTAAGACAGGAAAGGTGGTACAACTTTTATAATTCCCATTAAAATGTTCAATTTCCAAAACCCACAATAACTGTAAAGATCATTAGCCAGGTCAACTATTTTCCTAACAATTATCCAACAAGCATAAATGGAGTGACCAGTCTTGCATGCCGAAGAAGACTAAGACTTTGTGCATACTGTTGACTAGATATACCCTAGCTATAGTGGTAAGGAGACAATAGTATTGTGGTTGGATCGTTCCTGAGTTAGGCAACTTGGCATGTTTACTTATATTAGTGTGTAAATATTATGAGTTTATGCCCACTCCGTGTAGACGTCATGAGTGGTAGGCAAGAAATGACCTGGTGATTCTCAAATAGAAAGCACTAAAATTCCTATGTTGAACATGCTACTATTCATGTTATTGTCCCTCCATCATAAACACATAGCTGGTTGAAATCTCCTGAACAAGACACCACACCAGAATGATATTGCTCTGTGTCTCATAACTTGGGTTTTAGGACATGACAGTGGGTGAAACATGACAGAGTTCAGGCATAACTTCTCTCTAACACCTGACTCCTCTCTTCCTGAGGAAGCATGTCAAGTGATGGATGCTTTCTGATATTCATTTTTATGAGTTAAACATGTACATTCCATACTGCCTCAGCTACGCTTATCTGCCATTATCTAGTCCATCCTCCCAGATTCCCAACCAGCTTATGTAGTCACCTGTTATTACATCTGTATTTCTGTCCTTAGCCATTGCTCCCTCTACAGGAGATAGGTGACAGATACTTCACTCTGTCCATGGAAACAATTTTCCTGCACTACTTCTTAAGCCCCCTCCTACTCCCAAAGTAATAAAATGTGGCCATTACAGCTTTCTCCCAACGTTGAGATGGCTCACACATAGAGCATCTGCTCAGGATTTCCCTCCCCTTTTAATTGGCTATACTGTCCCCCTATGATTCTAGATAACATCTGAGGGTGGGGGGCAGGGGGATTCTGGTGTTCTGAGATGTGATATGGGAGTCAGGGCTCCGTATTCATGAGATCACCTTGTGACTTTTGCACTTCCTAAGCTTGCTCTCAGATGCAGTTTAGTCTTGTGGTGGATTGCTTCTGGACCTGTGTGGAGTAATAACTATGTATCTATAGAGCCCAGCTCATAATGGGTAGTTCCATTCCTGGTGGAGTCCTCTAGCTCAGAATTCTATCACTACCAAACTACATAACACAAGAACTCTTTATCAAATTGCATGTATATTTCTGTTGATTGTCCAGAAACATCAGAATTCCATGTTGAATGCTCCTGTAATGCTCCCACTGGGCTAAACATACAGTCTCTTTCCTGTCACTATGATCCAGCCATCAGAGGGTTTGTCAATCATATGAATCAAGCTAATACTGTATCCCTAACTTTCTGCAGATCTCCTTCATGCATGCTGCTCCACTTAAAGGTAGAAGACTGTTACTTGGGTGAGCCCCAGGAAAAAACAGAAAGCAGGGATTTTTGCCCTATTTATTTCCTAGTCAGTTATTTTTAAATTCTTGTATCTTTCTGCCTTGCAGCACCAAGACTAATTTTTTAAAAATCCCATCCACATGTGACTGATAGCTAACTCTCATGTAACTTTTATAAAATGCCAGACTTTAGCTCTTTCTGACAATTCTGTTGTCTTTACCCATGGCATCATTGTAAAGATCTCTCTCTCTCTCTCTCTCTCTCTCTCTCTCTCTCTCTCTCTCTCTGTCTCTCTCATTTTGTTATTGTTTTTGAGGCAGGAAGGATCAGAGTGAGTTCTAGGGCAGCCTCCAAAGCTACAGAGAAACCCCATCTTGAAAAAAAAATATCCAAATCAGTCTTTTTCTTGGATGAACTCATGTTTCAAATATAGTTTTAAAGTTAAAAATAGCATGTTATATATTGGTAAGATTGCTTGATATTATGAATATTGAAAACCAATAATTCAATAAAATTGAGCAATAAAATGCCTCTTCTTCAGCTTCCTGATATACTATTAGGTATTCGTATGAAAGCATGGGGAGATGCAACAGGTTAAGATTCTTTTATAATGCTGGAGAATTTTGTATGTCTCCTTCAAGTCCCCCTGTGAAAGGAAAGACAGTGTGGGGATGTCATTCACTAGGTTCCAAAGGGCTAATTTCACTTTGTCCAGCTCTAACATACTTCAAACTGCTTAGATGAAATAACTCAAATTCATTATGCCAGAAGCTGGAAACTCTTATATGGTGAAGCTTTCAACCCCTTTGGAGTCAAGTTTTAGGATCTATTGCAGATTGGTATTGTCTCTATATCTTTCCATGGAAAGGGTGTGTGTGTGTGTGTGTGTGTGGTGTGTGTGTGTGCGTGTGCGTGTGCGTGTGCGTGTGCGTGTGCGTGTGCGTGTGTGTGTGTGTGTGTGTGTGTGTGTGTGTGTGTGTGTCTGTCTGTCTGTGTCTGTGTCTGTGTCTGTGTGTGTGTGTAGAAAATCAGATGAGTATGTTCCATGAGTCCAGAAGCTCCGTCATTTATGAGGCGATTAGGAATGCACCAGCGGGAGAGACCGCAGAATATATCTACCTTAGCAAGGGGCATATTCCTGTATCTTCCCAACCTCATCCCTCTCCTGCCATGGCTGTAATAATAGATCAAATAATGTTGCATTTGGAGACTGGGAATGTGGTTCGATGGTCTCATGTCTGTTACTGTATTTAAGACCCCAAGCTTGATTCCCAGCAGAACCAAAACTAAAATTGCATTTAGTAATGGTGATGGGGACAAGTGGCAAATATTCCTGCTACTCTGAAGAACATAAGAAGTGATGTGCAGCACATTCCTCATGTAGTCCACTGTGCTGCCTTGTCACATAAACCACACACATCCTGGAGGTTGACCATTGGCTGCTGCAAACTCAGAGGACACCTGTGTTATGGCTGGCTGTGCTTGATGGTTTAGTCAAGTGGCCTTTGAAGGCTCTCCTCCAACATTCATGACTTCACTAACCCTGGGCGGTTGACTAGGTTTCTAGTATCGAGCTTTTTTTTTTTTTTTTTCCTGGTCAAAAGGTCTTAAGTCCAATTAGAGAGCTGTTGGCTACTGTCAAAGTATCCATGTCACTACGGCACTCTCGGGTTATCATGCCATGCTGCTATATGCTGTGTTCACAGGCATCATAGCTATGGGGGGCTCTTGGTTGCTTCCCTCCTTTGGAAGCTTGTGTGGCACCTTCTGGTACCATGAAAACTAGTCCACAGGGAGCAGGCTTTCAAGTCAGTTCCAGCTCAGGGACCTCTGAGCCCTGTGTCTGATGTACATTGTGTCTTCAGAAATAGGGACTTATCTTCCTTATGTGGGGGAACCTGAGGAAAACAGCAGAAACTTGTAATGTTTGGGGAGTCTTTAGACAAGCTTAACAAACAAATCAAACAGGGGTGGGGAGGTGGGGGGAACATCTCATGCCTGGGTGCCTGGGGTTAGGGTTTTTGTTAAATGAGCTATGACTCTTATGAGGAACATTGTCAGCCCATTTAGTGGGTATGTTTAAGAAGATGTTGGCAAACTTAACCATGAATGAAATCTAACCAATACACATAAATGACTTTATTAGATACAGACATGGAGATAATGCTCTTCTTACAATAGCAAAGCAGGGTAGCTGCTACAAATAGTACTAAAGGGGGAGCTAACAGATTCAGTATCTGGCTCCCTGGGAAAAAAAAAAAAAAACAGTTTCTCAGCCAAGTATGGTGACAAATATAATACTAGTGCCTGAGAGGAGGAGACAGGAGGATTGTCATGAATTTGAGGCCAGCCTGAGCTACACAACAAGGCCTTGCAAGCTTATCTTACTTAGGATAGAAGAATCATAGCTCTCATAGTCATCCACAGCTTTTTCATCAAGACATTTCTGCCAGGCATAATGACACATACCTTTATTCCCATTATTTGAGAGGCAGAGGCAGGGAGATCTCTATGAGTTTGAGGTAAGCTTGATTGTCCAAGAACAGCCAGGATTACTTAGAGATACCCTATCTCAAAAAGACAAACAGAGAGAGAGAGAGAGAGAGAGAGAGAGAGAGAGAGAGAGAGAGAGAGAGAGAGAGAGATTTTTATAATGATGCCATGGGTAAGGACAACAGAATTGACAGAAAGAACTAAAGTCTGGCATTTTATTTTATAAAAGTTACATGAGAGTTGATTATCAGTCACAGATGGTTGGAATTTTTAAAAATTAGTCTTGGTGCTGCAAGGCAGAAAGATACAAGCATTTGAAAATAATTGACTATGAAATAAATAGAGCAAAAATCCCTGCTTTCTGCTTTTTCCTGGGGCTCACTCAAGTAGCCAAAGAGCCTGCTAACTTATAAAGCTCCCATCAGAAATAGCCGTGGGTATCTATATAATCCTCCTGCTTTAGACACTTTAATGGTGTTAAACCTTCCAGTTGATCATGCAATTCTAATGTACTCAGATCAAAACCATGCTGTAAAAGGAAAACCTTCAGAATGACTTTGTAAAACTAACTGAAAGTAAGGGAAGAAATTAGTGTTGGAGCAAAAGTAATAGTGGTAACCACACCCTGAATGGCTGCAGGGTTCTGTTACACTGGCTGCCTTTGTAGGAAGAGTGTTTCAGGAATGTGGGACAAGTGTAGTCCTGCCTGGTCATCCCTCTGCATTGCTTACTGAGGACAGCAGAGAGCAATAGCCACTTAGCTGTTAGGAGGCCCTGAACAGTTTCAATGTCCCTACCAAAGGAGCAGCCTTGTGTGGGCAGACTGAAAGCTGAACAGAATAATTGGCACTGGCCCATTCAGAGGCATCTACCAGGCATCAGGTGGTACTGCTTGACAGTCATACTCTCCATATACCTGTGCAATACTTTTAGTGGGGTTGGAGGTCCCAGCAGGTTGGATTGCGCCCCTCACAAAGATATGTATGTTTAAGCTCTAACCCTGGTACATGTAAAAGCGACCTTGTTTAGAAAGGGAATCTTTACAAATGTCATTAGCTCAACAGCTTCAGAATTCAGGCACACATCAAACAAAATCAGATATGTCCTTGTAAAGAAAGGAGATGAGGATTTGAGATAGAGGACAGGGGTACATGAAGAGTGATGGGAACTCTTGAGCCAAGGAGAACCAGAATCCAACAGTGGACTCTGCAAACTGCTTGATGGTGTACTTCTGGCCTCTGTCACTGTCCTGTCCCACCACCCTGCCAACACACATGCCCCAGACCCTCCTGCATGCTAAGTACATGTTCTAACACCAGCAATACACCTAGCCCTATCTGTTGTATGAAGCTGCCAAATCTGTAGCAACTTGTTAGGATCACCCTTAAAAAAATAATATGTGGATAAACTAGCTTTAAAAAAGTCTTACATCTCTTTTACATTAAAATAAGGAGTTTATTTCATTGTATTAAATTCCACTTAAACTTACTTGGAATTATCTTTTTTTGCACTGGATTATTTTGGTCAGTTAAAAGTCATAATGGTGGCCATGATTTTACCAAAGATAGAAATAAAGTTTATAAATAAGAGCAGCTATAGAGCTAGAACATAATTAGATAATAATAAATATTATAATTACATATTAAAGTTGCAATTTTTGACATTCATATAAGAAAATCATGCTGATTAATTTTTGATAGCATGACATTGAAGGGACCAGCTTCCCTTTTGGCAGCCATAACGGCCGAACACGTGCTTCTATGACCTTGTCCTAGACACTAGAAAGTCAGATGCCTACCTCGTGACAAGGAAACAATCAGAACTTAGTCACTAGAAAGTCAGATGCTGTCTCGTGACAAGGAACCAATCAGAGGTTAGTTGGGGGCGCTATGCTTTACGACCCTGGTTGTGCTTTACAGACAAGCGCACAGCAATGATGTAGAGAGCATAGCAACCACCCTGGGAGGGCCTATGGGCCATAACAACCAGTTGACCAATCAACACAGGGCAAACCTTCCAAGCCTGGAGGCACACCAATCCTGAGCCTGTGCATACCCCTAGATACTACCCTTATGCTGCCCTATAAAGATCTGTACGCAGCGGCTTCAAACTGTCTTTTCTAGCCATCTGCCATGGCGGGTGGGTGAAAGACCCGAGCTAGCATGGAGTTAGCTCGTTAAACTACAATAAAGCTTCATGCAATTTGCATCAAGCTTTTGCCTCCATTCTGTGTTTGGGGTGGCCGAGGTCCTGGGCTAAGATTCTGGAAGCCTCAGCTTTTCGAGGGTCTTACAACATAAACTAGAGTCAGTCACCCAGGGAGGACCTCAGTGATGAACTGCCTCCATCAGATTGGCCAGTAGGTGAGTCTGTGGGCCTTTCCTTTGTTAGTGAGTGTTATGGCAGGGTGCACCCCACTCTTGAAGGTGCCACCTCTGGGCAGGTGGTCCTAGGTCCTATAAGCAAACAAGTTGAGGAGCAAGCCAGTAAGCAGCATTCCTCCATGGTTCAGCCCCTGCATCTTCTAGGATCCTGCTTGAGTTTCTGCCCTGACTTAGCTCAGTGGTAGACTGTGATATGGAAGGGTAAACAAATTAACCCTATCCTGCCTGAGTTTCTTAGGTCATAGTGTTTAATCATTGCAACATAAAATAACTAATACACAAATCGTTGCTATACCTCTAGATTTTATCCCTCCTTCTACTGCCACATTCAGCCAGTTGGTTTGCTTTTAAAAATCTGTATCCTATAATTCCATTGGGTATATATTGAAAGACTCATGATTTAGACAAGAAAATAAGCCCATGGATGCTGGTAAACAGTATTGAGCTGTGATTTCTTCTGCCCCAGGGTTTCAGCTCATTCATGCTGAGGCTGGAATTGGCCGGCTGGTGCTGTGCACTTCTGAGAAACCATGTGATTCAGACAAATCGCAATAATGTGGAGGCTTCCTGGTGGGAAGAATAAAGGATGTGAGGTCTGGGCCAGGTGGCCTGGGGCCTGTGATTCAAACCTGCTGTGTTCCCATGCTCTGCTGCTCCGACTTCCTGAGGTGGAAGCTGCTAAAACACAGCTGGGCCTGAGTGCTAGCCACAGGCTGTCACCAAGTGACACTTCATTCAACTGTTGGAGAATAGCAGTGATGCTAGGGGTTTCCCAGCATGGTTTATGTTAATGCAAATGCCAACTCCTGTAAACCACCCTGAGCCTTCTTAATCAGAATTTCGGGTTAGGCCTGGGAATATATATTCTATTGCTAGAGCTTCTCCCAGATTATCCGGACTCAAGTCTAAGGTCCAGCAACTAAACCACTGCTCTAGACTAAGGACTCTCGGGTGTGACTGTGGTGACTGTTAATTGTCCTAGGATTACCTGGGAGACAGGTCTTTGGGTGTGCCGATGGGGGGGGGGGTATCTTGATTGTGTTTACTGTTATGGGAAGCTCCATCTTCATTGTGGGGGCTGGCATTCCCTGGGCAGGGGATCTTGGGATGTTTAGAAGGGAGAAAGTTGCTGTGCACAGGCACACAGACATCTGTAGCTCTCCCTTTCTCAACTACAGATGTGCCTTGCTCTCATGATGAACTGTAGTTAGAATGGTGAGCTAAATGAAACTTTTCTTCTTTAAGCTGCTTTGGTTGGGTTGTTTTATCACAGCAGTAGGACAAAAGCTCAGGCAATGGTCCTCAGGACCCTTCATTCTGTTAGACCCCCCCCCACCGAAAGATCTTATAGGTCAGCGTAAGGGGAGTGTCTAGGGGTACGCACAGGCTCAGGATTGGTGTGCCTCCAGGCTTGGAGGGCTTGCCCTGTGTTGATTGGTCAACTGGTTGTTATGGCCCATAGGCCCTCCCAGGGTGGTTGCTATGTTCTCTACGTTATTGCTGTGCGCTTGTCTGTAAAGCACAACCAGAGCCATAAAGTATAGCACCACCAGCTAACTTCTGATTGGCTCCTTGTCATGAGACAGGCATCTGACTTTCTAGTGTCTGGGACAAGGTCATAGAAGCACGTGTTCGGCTGTTATGGCTGCCAAAAGGGAAGCTGGTTCCTTCAATTCAACCTTCTGGGGTCCCTAACTTCGCCCCAAAGTCAGCAGGAAGTAGTTTGGGAAAGAATACGTCGTCCATTTTCCCTGGTTAAAATGCTAAGTCAAAAGGTACTCCCTTGCATGGGGATGCCAATATCTCCCATTCCCTAATGGGGGCGTTAGAGAGACAGCAATTCCATGACTGGAATTTCCAAAAAAGAAAATGGGGGAATGAAGGGAATGAATGGCAGCCATAACGGCCGAACACGTGCTTCTATGACCTTGTCCTAGACACTAGAAAGTCAGATGCCTGCCTTGTGACAAGGAAACAATCAGAAGTTAGTCACTAGAAAGTCAGATGCCTGCCTCGTGACAAGGAACCAATCAGAAGTTAGCTGGTGGCGCTATATTTTATGGCTCTGGTTGTGCTTTACAGACAAGCGCACAGCAATGATGTAGAGAACATAGCAACCACCCTGGGAGGGCCTATGGGCCATAACAACCAGTTGACCAATCAACACAGGGCAAACCCTCCAAGCCTGGAGGCACACCAATCCTGAGCCTGTGCATACCCCTAGACATTCCCCTTACGCTGCCCTATAAAGATCTGTACGCAGCAGCTTCAAACTGTCTTTTCTAGCCATCCGCCATGGTGGGTGGGTCAAAGACCCGAGCTAACATGGGGTTAGCTCGTTAAACTACAATAAAGCCTCATGCAATTTGCATCAAGCTTTCGCCTCCATTCTGTGTTTGGGGTGGCCGAGGTCCTGGGCTAAGATTCTGGAAGCCTGGGCTTTCCGAGGGTCTTACAGTTTCACTGCCTCCTTTGAAAGCAGAATCTTGCTCTGAGAAACAGAAATAGGAGGTCAGACGTTGGTGGTGCATGCCTTTAATCCCAGCACTCAGGAGGCAGAGGCAGGCGGATCTCTGTGAGTTTGAGGCCACCCTGGTCTCCAGAGCGTGTGCCAGGATAGGCTCCAAAGCTACATAGAGAAACCCTATTTCGAAAAACCGAGAGAGAGAGAGAGAGAGAGAGAGAGAGAGACAGAGAGACAGAGAGACAGAGAGAGAGAGAGAAATAGAATTAGGAATATATATGAATGGGAACAACAACAACAAAAAATAGAAGTCTGGAAACCTATAGTTGCTTGTGTAAGTGCTATATTCACTCCTTAGTTTTGGCAAATACACACTTAAATTTGACATGTTAGCACAGTAGGGGAGGGGACTACCAGAAGGTTATTTGGGAACTCTATATTATATTTACAAGGTCTCTGTAAATCTAAAATCATTTTCAATATTTTAAAATTAGAAAATCAAAGCAACAAAAATTACCAATAAAATGAGAATGTGATTGATAGACCAGCAACTCTAGTGTCACTCACAAGCTCTTGGCACCACAGGTTATCAGCACTAACCCTTGGTTTACTAAGAGCATCCACCCCATGTGAGTCATGTAGGATAGAATTTAAAAAGTCTGCTCTTTACCATAAACCTGGAATTTAGCTCAACTTAGCTTGTCCGCACCTGAAACACGCATCAGTATTGGTTACTAACCATCTGTCTGCCTCTCAGCTGCCATACTCAATTTGCAAACTCCCCATGATACCACAATCCTATACCTCCCTTTGGCCTTCATCCTTGCCCAGTATTCCCTCTCATGGAGCTCAAATTGTGTCTTGGGTTCACAAGACATTTTCCCCCCAAACCCTGAAATTGGGAGGCACACACCTGAAATCCCAGCAGCCACAAGGCAAAGCACAAGGATGGAGGGTCAAGACCTTTCTAAGTTACACTGCCAGCCCCTGTCACAAAAGATAGAGTGCTTGACTGGCAAAGCAAAGCCCTAGGGTCAATCCCCAACACCATATATCACGTTCCTTGTTCTGTGATCAAGTAAGTGGCAAGGAGAAATTTAAGGAAGGAAGGGTTTATTTGGCTCACAACTCAAGAACGGATACAGTCCATCATGGTGAGGAAGACATGGTGCAGGGTTATGAGTCAGCTGGTCGCATGGCCTCAGCAGTCAGGAAACCAGAGAGCAGACAGGAAGCAGGGACAAGCTGATAAACCCCAAGATCTTCTCCCAGTAGCTCACTTCCTACGTTGAGGCTCCAGCCCCTAAAGGTTAGACAACCTTCCAAACATCACCACCATTTGGGGGCCAAGTGTTCAAACACTTGAGTCTTTGGAAGACATTTCATGTTTAAACCATACCACCATGCAAAATCAAAACAATACAGAAGGCCAAAATCTTACCTTGTCTCTGATCTCTGACTCTGCTTGAAACTCGGCTGCTGCTCTCTGCCACAGACTTCCCTTTTGTAAATAGCCACCTGTGATGGTTGGAGTGAGAATGGTCCCCATAGATTCACATATTTGAATGCTTGGTCCGTGGTTGGTAGAACTGTTTGGAAAGGATTATGAAGTGTGGCCTGGTTGGAAGAGGTGTGTCACTGGGAATGGGCTTTGAGGTTTCAAAAGTTCACACCACTCTCAATTAGTCTCTCTGTCTCTTGCTTGTACATCAAGATGTAAACTTTTAACTGCTGCTCCAGAGCCGTGCTTGCCTGCCTGCCTACTATCATGCTCCCTGTCATGATGGTCAAGGACCCTTACTCTCTGAAACTGTTGCCTCAATCATGGTGGCTTATCACAATAACAGCAAATAACCAAGACACCAGCCTGCCTGTTAAATACTGATGCCTACAAGTCTCTGGCATGCTGAGCTGTTCAGGCTGCAGTGGGTATTGCTCCTTTGCTGAAGCCTGGGCTACATTTGAGCCAGCAAGTTGTATAGCACCAGTGTATCTATTTCTAACCAGTGTGTATCTTATTTCTTTTAACTTTCTTCTTTGAAAAGCTCTAATCGTCTTGCTGATGAACTAAGAAAGGAATTTTTCCATATTATGAGCAGCATATAGGAGAAATTAACAACTTTCACAATATTACTTACTCAAAGTATAAAAAACAAAGCAAAACAAATATATAAGACAAATAACACCAACAAACAAAATACAAAGTTGGGTGTGGTGGTACAAGCCTTTAATCCTAGCACTTGAGAGGATAAAGCAGGAGGATTAGGAGTTTAATACCAGCCTGGCTACATAGCACCAAGAAAGAAAGAAGAAAGGAAGGAAACAAAGAAGAGAGAAAGAGGGGGTAAGGAGAAGGGAGAAAGGAAAGGAATGGAAAGAAAAGAAAAGAGACAGAAAACAAGAGAGAAAAAACAAGGGAAGGGAAAAAGGCAAAGAAGGGCTGAAGAGATGTCCCAGCAGTTAAAAGCACTTGCTGTTCTTTCAGAGGACCCAGATTCAGTTCCCAGCACCCATGTGATGGCTCACAATGTCTGTACTTCCAGGTCCAGGGACTTGACCCCCTCTTCTGACATTCTCAAGCACTGGGCACACTTGAAATACAAACATAGATGCAGGCACAACACTCATATACACAAGGTAAAATAAATAAATCTAATAAAATTAAAAACAAAAGAAAAAGTTGTCAAACTTGGGCCAAATAAAAAGCTGACCCTGGCTGCTAGAAGGGCGATGATGGACAGGACTGACTGTATTACATACTCTAAGGAGAAAGCCTTCAATCTATTCATAGGTTTGTGGATACTTTGGCACTGCCTCTCACTTAAGACGGTGAGTTAATAGTTTCACCACTTTACAAAGTAGAAACTGGGATGAAGTATCCAACATTAGAAGATGCTGTTATTGGAGGGGAAGCATTTTTGCCTAGCTTTGTGATCATCAATGAGTTTATGAGGTGAATAAGCTTCAGGCAAGGCACTGCATGAGCCATGTGCCCCTCCCACATCACCATCAACTAAGAAATCTGAAATGAATGATGACATTCCGGGAATAATTGCCTATGATACTTCTTCAGCAGGTTCGGGCAATGTAGAGTACTGTCAGACTCTTGTCTCACTCTCTGTTGATGGTGGTACTTCCACTGGCAAGTCACAAGGCCGACAACTAGTGTAGTCTTGGCTGCATTTCAAATCAGATTAAAGGTGATGAATTACTATTTTGAAATTAATTTAGGAGCTTGCAGGTGATTGATCAAGAATTGTCTTGGGGGGGGGTGCCTAAATCTAAATATTAACAACCTTGACAAAAAGGATGGGATTATTCTTTTATCTTTGTTTTTCTTTTTTTTTATGTATGGTGCTAGGAATCAAACCTAGGGTCTCACACCTGTTAGAGAAAAGCTTATATATCCGCAAATGTTTTGTAGTTACAAAACTAAATTCTATCTTTGAAAGAAAGTATATCCAGTAAGGTTTGGAAAGGGCTGATAGGAAACGAGAGAAGTTGTAAAGTGCCCTTCCAAGACAATAGAACACGAAAAGGCAATTTGAATTTGAGTGTATGGTTCATGGTAGATTGCTTACCCAGCATGCATGAGGCCTTGGACTCAACTCCAAGTACTAGAGAGTAGGGAAGGATTGAAAAATAAAAGGGAACTTGAGTACAGTTTGAATAGACAAAGGGATGCTTAACTTAAAGTGTGTGGTAGAAGCAAAGTGTGGTGGCATATGTTTGCAATCCCAGGAAGGCAGAGAAGGGATCATTAGTTCAAGGCCAGCCTGGGCTACATAGTTGGATCCTGCCTCAAAAACAAGAAGTGTCTGGTAGAAAGCTGGAAAAGTAAATCTGGAGTATAGGAAACAAATGTCCAGCTTTAAAAAAAAGAAAAGAAAGCTAGGCAGTGGTGGCACACCTTTAATCCCAGCATTTGGGAGGCAGAGGCAGGCAGATCTCTGTGAGTTTGAGACTAATTCCGGGATAGGCTCCAAAGCTACAGAGAGAAACCTTGTCTGGAAAAACCAAAAAAGGAAAAAAAAAAAAAAAGAAAGAAAAGAAAGACAAACATGGTATGTACTCACTCATAAGTAGATGCTAGGTGTAAAGCAAAGGATAACCAGGATACAATCCCCAGCTCCAGAGAAGCTAGGTAGCAAAGAGGACCCTAAGAGAGATATACATGCATCCCCCTAGAAAGGGGAAATAGATCTCTCCTGAGTAAGCTGGGGGTGGGTGAGCTAGAGGGGAGGGAATGAGGGATGAAAGCGTGAGGGGGGTGGGCGAGTTGGGGGAGGGACAGAGAGGGAGAGCAATGAAAGACATCTTGATAGAGGGAGCCTTTATGGGGTTAGGGAAAAACCTGGGACTAGGGAAATTCCCAGGAATCCACAGGATTACCCCAGCTAAGACTCATAGCAATAGTGGAGATGGTGCCTGAACTGGCCTTCTGCTGTAATCAGATTGCGGACTACCTTAATTGTCATCATAGAACCTTTATCCAGTAATTGATAGAAGCAGATACAATGATCCACAGCCAAGAACCAGGCCTTCAGGAGTCCAGTTGAAGAGAGGGAGGAGGGATTACATGAGAAAGGGGGAGGGGCGGTCAAGATCATGATGGAGAAACCCACAGAGACAACTGACCTGAGCTTGTGGGACCTCATGGACTCTGGCCTGACAGCTAGGGAGCCTGCAAGAGACCAAACTGGAACCTCTACATGTGGATAACAGTTGTGGCTTGGTCTGTGGGACTGGGACCTGCCCCTGGCATGTGAGCTGTCGAGCCTGTTCCCTATAGTGGGATGCTTTGTTCAGCCTTGATGCAGTGGGGAGGGGCTTGGTCCTGCCTCGACTTGATATGCCAGCCTTTATTTACTTCTCATGGGAGGGTTTATCCTTTTGGGGAGTAAATGTGGGGAGAGGAAGTAGGAGGAGGGTAGAGAGGGGGAACTGTGGTTGGTATGTAAAATGAATTAAAAAAAATTTAAAAAATGAATGGCCACCATAGGCTCATATGTTTGAATGTTTGGTCATCAAGGAGTGGTGCTAATAGGGAGATATTAGGAGATGTAGCCTTGGTGGAGTTGGTGTGGCCTTGCTAGGGGGAAGTTTACTGGGTTGGGGGTGCTTCGAGGCTTCAAAAGCCCCAAGTCAGGCCCAGTGGCTCTCTCTTTCTACAGGATTCAGATGTAGAACTCTTAGCTACCTCTTCAGCACCATGCCTGCATGCAGTCATGTTTCCTTCCATGACAATAGACTGAATCTCTGAAACTGTAAGCAAGCCCTAATTAAATGCTTTCTTTTATAAGAGTTGCTATGGTTATGGTGTGTCTTCACAGCAATAGAACACTAAGATGCCATCCTTCCTCATTCAGATTGTGGTCTGTCTTTACTGATGCTGTTTCCCTCCTAAATCTGCTCACCTTCACGTGGCCTTCTCTTTGTGTGTGTCTCCTATTATAAGAAAACTTGTTAAGAAGGAAGCAAGGTGGCTCAGTGGATAGAAGTCCAGGAAAGGCTATTGGTGAAAGTGCAGCCCACTTGCAGCAGGAGACACTGGCATTTGGGGACACCAGTACCATGGGATGACCTAACTTGAAACCTTTAAATTTGTGTGTTTAATTTGGAGTGTCTTGTAGAGACTAGGAGGCTAAAAAGCTCCATAAGAGAGGAAACTCAGATAAGCCTTAAGAGGAGTAGAGGCGCTCTAAGAACACGAGTGAGAGGGAAGTAGAGCGAGGAATACAGAGGGTTAAGAGGCGATGAGGAAGTCTGGGTGGGATAAGGGGGTTTTAGAGGGGAATGGGGCCTCTAGATGAAGATAGGGGATAATAGGGCAAAACTAAGGATGGGGTCTGGGTGGAGGTTAGGGGGGCTTTAAGGGGGATGGGGGCTCTAGATGGGGATGGGGTGATAAAACAAAACTAATGATGTACCAAAAAGCATTGGTAAACTCAGTATTTTGTAAGTAAATTTTTCATTTTTAAAACAGAGATTGAACTGAGAGGTACTGTGCCCTGTACTAGTTTATGATGGTGTGCCCAGAAGCCAAAGGTAATAGAGCCAAAAGTCCCTCTTCCATGTGTAGGATATTTCCTTATGGAGGGCCCCTGGGATGCCAAGCAACACAAATTATTGTGGTCATGTATGGTTTCCCGCCAGAACTAGATGGTAAGACTGTATTGTTAAAAGTATCACACACTTTTATTACAGAACATAAAGCAAACTGAAAAAGCTGGAAGCTTTCTGCTGACTAGCTTTCATCATACCTGAAGGTGCTATAAAGGCCACCAAGTGAGAAAAGTCAGCAGTGAACTCTGTGCTACAATACTGACCAAACAAGCAAGGCGTGCTCATTGGTGCAATTGTGCCATGACTGTTGTCGAGAACAAAGCACATTGATTGATTTTGAGGCCCATTACACAGGATACCCATGCCTGGTACTGTAAAACTGGTCAAATGCCCATGGCTCTAGGGGAAAACTGTCTACTATAGTTTTGCTAAATGATTGTGTTGTCAAAATGCCTTCTAAATACTTAAGTTTATATCCATAGATTTATTAGTGCTGCTCTCAACCTTGGTCTGACAAGCTTCTTTTTGCAGTGAGCATCAGTTAATGCAGAGACTTATAACTAGCCAGAGTGGTGAGACTTTGACTGTTGGTCCAGACCTAAACAGAATATCTCCATCACATACAATGCTTGGAAAACATCACAGGAGAGAAGGAAGAAAGACTAAACGCTGGAAGACGAGGAGGAATGGTGTGAAATGCTGTATTCTGAATACGCATGTCTGCTGCACTCATAATCCCACAGCAGCTTACCTGAAAAAGACTTGCACAACATTGAGCCTATCATTTCCAGTGATGGGGAGGGACTCATGAGGCCCCGCCCCTGAGGAGCTATTAACAGTTAATGGTTATTGGCAGGGGGAGTTATTTCTCTTCCGTGGTGAGGCCACTGGTAAGTTGCCCAACTAAATAACCCCACACTCATGCTCATACAAGCAACCCTAATTAAGCTCAGAGAGTTTTTTTTTTTTTTTTTTTTTTAAGAAAAAAGGTCATGAAATAGGAGAAGGATTTGTTGGGAGTGAGAGGAAGAAGGAAAGAGAAGATCATGGGGGTGCATGAGTAAAATGCATTATACATATTTATGAAATTGTCAACAAATAAATAGAAAAGGTGGGAAGTAATTAAAAGTGGTTCTCTTAAAATTGATCCGTTTACTTGTAAAATTATTACAGTAAATGGAGCATTAGTTTAACTTCCATCCTGATGTTTTAGGAATATTGACTATTAAGCTATGAGTTTAAAATTTGGTATTTCAACCTTGCAAATATATTCAACTAATATTGTGGAGAGCTTACAACATCTTGAGAAAACCCTTTGGAAGTCTCATAGTCCTGTGGGCAGCTCTGCATTGATTTTATGCCTTGCCTTTACTACACTCGTCCTATCTGAAGCTTCAAGGACTTTGGAAGTGCCAGCAAGCCTACCTCGAACCCTGTGTCCTCAGTAAGTTAGATGACAGCTCAGGAGTTACATGTAAGCTGTCTCTGCCCCTTCCCCAGTCACTCTATAAAACACCGAATGATTTCATGTTCTTGGCCCACAATGCTAAGGTTTTCTGACTTATTAATAGGCACCTCCCTGCACCACACAAGAACATAGACTCTGTGAAATTACTGACTTTGTTGGAGTATCACAGAAATCAATACTCACACCTAGAAGGTTGTGGGTGCTCACAAAACATTTGTTCTCCAGGCATAGAGACACACACCTGTAATTAAACCTTATCCAAGAAACTAAAGCAGGAAAAATATGAGTTCCAGGTTAGCCTGGACTATATAAGGAGTTCTAGGCCAGCCTTGACTACATAGGGAATTCTAGGCCATTGTGGGCTACATAAGGTATTCTAGGACAGCTTGAACTACATAGAGAGATCCCACCTAAAATTAAAATATGGAACAAATTTTGCTATGTGATAAAAATCTA
This sequence comes from Cricetulus griseus, assembly GCF_003668045.3. Lineage (NCBI taxonomy): Eukaryota > Metazoa > Chordata > Mammalia > Rodentia > Cricetidae > Cricetulus > Cricetulus griseus. The sequence goes on along the minus strand of NC_048595.1, from coordinate 137,672,168 downwards.
GCTTTGACTTCTCACTTTCCACAGTCATAATGGAAATGGCTGACTAAATGAAATGATGACTAAATAAATCTTATAAAAGTCCATTTTTATCTTCCTGAACTTTCTCTTCTTTAGTTTTTGTCTGCAGCATTATAAAATATAAAATTAAAAGTCTAATCAATCATTTCACTTGATGTTATTTATGGGGTGGGATGGGCAGGGTTTCACTTTGTAGCTTGCATTAGCCTGGAGTTCACTAGGGTAGTCCAGGTTAACCACAAACCTGTAGTCTTCTTGCTTCTACTTGCCAATATTTGAGGACAGTTTCACATACATTTAGGACCACATCTTACTTAGTCTGAAGATATTTACTGGGCATCTTTGAACATACAAAATGCCAGTTCTGGGCTGGGTGTGGGAAACATATAACCATGATTCAGTCCCCAGAAGTGGAAAAACTTGTTTGGTTCCTACAGCACTTGGAAAAATTATGTGCCCCATTGTCAAAAGAAATAATAAGTATATTAATTATTTCATATTTAAAGTGAAATCAATCAAACTCATTGAACATTGATTATTTACTGTATGGATTTTGGGAACCAAAAGGTTCAGAAAAGGATCCTATCCCTAAGTAGGACTCTAGAAAAACTTTGAAATTACATTAAGCAACAGAATTGTTAATGCTAAGCTGTAGGGTACTCATTTTTATGCTTTTGGGGGGCGGGCAGTGGATTACCATGTCTGTGTCTGGGGAGGACAGGCATCAGTGGGAGCCACTTTCCCTGTAGAAAGATGAGCTCGTATGTAGCTGGGCTGGTGGAGAGACATCAGCTCAGCTGCCAGAAACCACAAACGAAAAAGCTCAAATGCTCACGTGTTCACAAATCAAAAGAGAGCTGTTGGAAAACGAATGCTGTGGCTCAGCACTGTCAAATTTAAGAACTCACTCAAGCCTCTGGAAACTGAGACTGATCCACCACAAATAGAAGCTTTCGAAGGATGGTGGCCACTGGATTGTGTAGATGCTACTCTAGTTCCCACACCTTTGCCTGGGTACATCTAGCTCCTTTTCATTCTGACCACCTCAAATGTCACTTTCAAACTGAGCTCATTGTAAGTTGGGAGAGGAGTCCACTTGGAGCAGGGACTAGAAACAGGGAAAGCTGTCAGAGTGGAGGTGGGAGGAACAGGGTTTGATATGAACAATATTGGGGACATAGGAAGAGGCTCCAGGAGAGGAAAGAAACAAAAATGTCCCCTCACTGTCAACTGGAAGAATGAAGTGACACACTGAAACAGTGGCCTAAAGGAGAAAGCCAACTTCCCAATCCCCAACCGCAATTTCAGATCTGAGCATCTCACAATGTAAAAATAAATCTAAGTCTCATATTTCTCTGAGGAGACAGGTTGACTACAAGATGTTTCATGCCTGTTATTCCAGTCCTCGGAAAGCAGAGGCAGGAGGAAACAACAGGGATAGGCCAGTGTGTCTTATACAAAGACCATATCTCTATATAATAGGATCCGGTCTGTAAAAACAAAATGAAATTTAAGAATTTTAAAAATACTAAAAACAGAAACCCAGGCGCTACTACAGCACATGGCCTATGTCTCAGGTTACCCTTCTTAGTCATGAAAAAAAAATGTGTAAAATTAGGTTTTTCTGAGTTCATTACCTTTGGCTTCGAGAGAAGTCATTGGGCCTGTAATGAACTATCTGAAAACTGCATTTGACATGAGAATGAGAAGGGTCCTATCTGTTGGCACAGAGCACAGGTGTTGAAAGTGAACTCGAATAATACTTAACAGAGTGCATGTTGAAAGGCAATGTCAAAATACTCCAAACACCAGTTCTCCTCCCAGTTAGTTCCCAGCTCACTTCAGCAGGTCTAGACACTATCCACAGTAAGGCAACTGCTTGAGGCCTAGCATGTAACAGCTGTGCCACAAGATTTCCTGACATCATTTTTCACTCAAGTAGACACCTCTGAGAAAACCACAACTACAGAGCCTCGAATACTTGTGATTTATGTTCCCATTTCTTAGCTGTTGAATGAATTCTGTCAGTGTGGACAATCTCCTGTCTCCACATGCCTTCCTTGAGTCACAGAACACCCAGGCTTCTTTTGAAGCAAGACCACAGTACAGCATTTTCCCTCTGGGGGTTACGACTTGTTCAAACAGATGGAGAAGTGTTCTTTGCAAAAGCTCACTTGTTCTGTTTGTGTTTAATACTACACTCAGGGTTTCCCATACTTCTTAGCAAAATTGAACATTAGCAATAATCTAGAAATAGAAGTAGTCTTTCACTTGCTAAGAGTCCTGACATGTGGATCGTTTTCCTTAACATAACAAGTGTGACCAAGTGTGTTACCAAAGTAACATATATGTTATGGACAAACATGGATGTCACACTCATAGCTAAATGAAGGGACTATTTGTGTTTATCTTTCTCTCTCCTTCCGTTTATTCCCTGACTTACACACTGACCTTAACGTCCCTGGATGTCAATGAAAATCAAACATGCTCTTGCAAGCAAGGCTTAGAACAAACTATTTCATTTGACCCATTCCAGCGTCTTAATTACTATGAGTTCATTTTAATAGGAGAAGTTACTGTTCTTGTTTAATCCAGCAGGTTCTGGCAGAAATATATTAACAAAAATGATTGCAACACATCCTGCAATTAACATTTTCTGTTCTATCTGTTCCCCAGAATGGGATGGTAGACGTTTATTTGAGTTTTACCCATTGCATTCATTCACTATTGTGTCCACTGGCTAATTTTCCACTCAGGACACATTTCAGATATGCTGTGAGTTTTGTGCACCTGGCACTCTTACTAGTATCTGAAGTAGACTAAGAAAACAAAGTTTGGAAGGGGTTTTGATTTTTATGAGCATCTACTGTTTGCAAATCACTTTTTCCCCATTTCATATATTATTCAAAACTAACCTCCCATTGATAGGTCTATTGTTATCCCCATTTTATTAATAAGGAAAAATAAGATTAATGAAGGAAATAGACCTTCCAAGGAATCATACAGGAAAAAGTAGTGAAGTCTTTGATGCCTTCTAAGGTTAGAAGGTTGTCTGGTGACCACAATTCCTCCTATCAGGGCTAGGAATTGTGTTCACAAAGAAAGAGCCCTGATAGTGAACATGCTAGAATTACTCAAATAGCCTTTCAAAAACATGAGTGACGGTTATCCACCACAGCTATTAAGTCAGACTTGGAAAGCATGGCCTGAACGTGAGGGTTTTCCTAGAAGGTTCACAATCATTCTCTAGTGCATGCAGGAATATTGCCCCTCAATAAATCACACTGTAACCAAGTGCCTTCCTTCCCTATATGAGTGTTAGAGAGAATGAAAGTATTCTTGGATGCCATTAGCAATGAAATGGATAGACTTTGCATAAGTCAGATAAATTCTCCTGGCCCTCATCTAATCAGTTGATGGACTAAGGGGATAAACATGGTCCTCCCCCACGCAAGTAGGAATTGTGGTCACCAGACAACCTTCTGACCTTAGAAGGCATGTTTTGTTGTTGTTAGTGAAGGGTTTTTTTGTCTTGTTTTGGTCTGGGGTTTTGCTTGTTTGTTTTTGTTGTTTTGAGTTTCCAGCTTGATGACAACCCTGCAAAGTTGAGTCTTACACATCCACAACTCTGTGAATGAACTCTCCTCCAACTTGTCTGCCCCACATACACACCACCCTGCTGGTCTGCTTAACACAGAGAAATCTAAATAGCAGACAGAAAAGTTAGAAAGATGACCAAATACACAGAAGAAAGACTGGATGCAAAAGCTAAAGAACCTAGTCTTCATGTACCTGGGATTACGGAAGTTTTCAGATAAAACAGGGGCCTCACTTCAGAACACAGGCTAGCCCTTGGACCTACCCTCCCCTGGCCTCCAAGAAGAAGCAACAGTATATGGTGGGAGCTTCTCCTAACATCCGGTTCTCTTTAATCTGATTACCCCCTCCCCCATGTGTTTAGATGGAACCGCAAATTAAGTATGATGACCTCATTGTTATAACAAGAACCACCAAATTATCCTGGAATGAACACCAAAAGAAGTTGAAATAATGTGCTGAGCAATGAAGCTGTGCATTCCAGATGCTTGGAGAAGGCACACTTGTGTTCTGAAATTTTACTGGATCTTGGATCTTCTTTTGATGTTGAAGGAACCAGCTTCCCTTTTGGCAGCCATAACAGCCAAACACGTGCTTGCCATAAACCTGCCTTGGTCACTTAGAGGTCAGATGCCTGTCTCGTGACAAAGAGCCAATCAGAAGTTAGCTGGTGGCGCTATGCTTTACGACCCTGGGTGTGCTTTACGGACAAGCGCACAGCAATGACGTAGAGAGCGTAGCAACCACCCTGGGAGGGCCTATGGGCCATAACAACTAGTTGACCAATCAACACAGGGCAAGCCCTCCAAGCCTGGAAGCACACCAATCGTGAGCCTGTGCGTAAGCCTGTGCGTAAGCCTGTGCGTACCACTAGACACTCCCTTTACGCTGCCCTATAAGATCTTTTGGGAGACCCTAGGAGCCATCTTTTCTAGCCATCCGCCATGGCGGGTGGGTGAAAGACCCCAGCTAACATGGGGTTAGCTCGTTAAATTACAATAAAGCCTCGTGCAGTTTGCAGCAAGCTCTCGAATCTGCCTGGTGATTGGGGTGACCGCGAACGTGGCCTGGGACCCCGGATACTTGAGTTTTCGGGGGTCCTACAATATAATAACCATGAAAATTGCCCTGGGGTTTTTGAAGATAACACAAGCTAGACTTGAGGATTAACATAGGAGGGCAGAGCTGGAGAGATTGTTAAGTAGCTAAAAGCACTTACTGCTCTTACAGAGGACCAGGGTTTGGTTCCCAGCATCTACATGGTAACTTACAACTGCCTGTAACTTCACTTCACCTTCCAAGGACTCCTGCAAGCATACAGTACACATAAACTCACACAGACTCATGTGTCAGAAGCCAGCCTTGGCCACCCCCCATGCCTAGCTAGCTGCCAGCTAGCCTAGCATCCCACCCCTCAGGTTCCCGGACCTGGCCTGAGAAGCAATTAACACCTTCCCCCATTTCCTTAGTTAGTGCTTGAGATAAACATAGGAGATTCCGGATACCTGGCCTGAGAAGCAACTAACACCTATTCCTTCCCCCACTTCCTTAACACAGGAGATTCCGGATACCTGCCTGAGAGCAATTAACATTCATTCCTCCCCCTACCTCCTTTTTCTTCGCTTCCTTCTTTCTCTATAAAAACCCCTTGTAATAATCAATAAATGGGCCTTGACAAGAAAACCTGCTTGGTCCCGTTCTTTCTTTCCCGCCCATTATTTTCAGGCGTGATCCACCTTGGACTCACGAATTACCGGAGCCCCACGGGATGGGGCACTCATGCAGATACAAATACTAAATAAATGAATAGTTCTTTAAAGCTGGCAGCGGGCAGAGAAATGGTAATGAATAATTATGATATGAAAGTAGAGGGAAGCATACCTGGGGGACCCAATGGAACCAGCTACAGAGTGGGAGAAGCCAGTGAGAAAGAGGGAAAAAAATGAAAATAAAATGTAATAATGAGTGTGTGAAAATACCATGATGAAACCCATTTCTTTTATGCTCATCTAAGAGGTCAATAAGATAAAATCTACATAAATAAAATAATAACCAATAGTAGTGGTATTTAATAATAATAAAAAGGATTAAAACAAAATACACCAAAACATTGAGCATGATGATATATGCCTGCAATCCCAGCACAAGGGGCCAAAGTAGAAAGATTCTGAAGATTCTATTTCTAAAAAGATTTACAAGAGGAGGGAAGAGAAGGAAATATAGTTATAACCTACAGCCTTAAGTTGGTTTTCAGGCTCGGCTCACACAGGTGAGACTGGCTGGGACTGGCTGGGACTAGCTGGGACTGGCTAAGCAATTGTTCAGCTGTTCCGAGAGGACAGAAAAACTGCTGACCACTGCTGTGTTTCAAAAGTGGCTTTGCAGTGACACATGTTCTGTAGTTCTTTCATTGGTAGCAAGTTGTCTCTGTTTTAGAGGTGTCTGGCTCCCCTTCCTAACTTGTCTGCAGTCTGTCGGTCTTCCCCATGCTCTTCCTTCTCATGCTGGAATCCCATATCTGTCATCCACTCAGTATCTGTCCAGTATTCAGTCCCCCTGCTAAGCCCCACACTGTGGCGGGTGTTGGGAGAGCAGTGGTGAGCAAAAGAGACAGTCTTGTTCTCATTATCTGATGATACCTGAAGTACTCTAATGGTGAACAGGATTAATAAGGAGAGGCATTCCAGAAATTACTGACACAACTTCTGATGGTACTGCACTGGCCAACACACTGTGAGTCTTCTGTGTTGCTAAAGATTTCTAGAAACCTCGGGGAGGTAGAAATTCCATGAGTATAAATTTCTTAAAATATTTTTATTCGTTCTTCAAGAGTTTCATGCAATTTATTTTGATCATATTCACCCCCATTTCCTTCCTTTACTTCTCCCAGACCCACTCCACCCTCACTCCTTCCCTAACTTTGTGGCTTTTTTTAAAAAAAATAACCCATCACCTCCAATTTGTGCTTCCCACATACTGTGGGTGTGCAGTGTGAGGCCATCCACTATAGCATGGTCAACTTACCAGGAACCACATACTCAAAGAAACTAACTTCCTGTCTCCCAGGAGCCACAGACTGTTCGAAGCTCTTCATTTTGGGGTGGGGCTCTTGAACTCCCTTCTACTCCATGCTAGAAGGCTGATGGAGTCTATCTTGTACAAGTCTTATTCAGGCAACCACAGCTGCTGTGAGTTCATGAGTAAAGCTGTCCTGTCATGTCCATAAAACACCATTTCACTCCAGCCCTTCCTCACATCAGGCTCATACAGTCTTTCCACTCCTGACATAGGTGCCCCATTTGTGGCTGAGCAATGAGTGAACATTCTTACAAACACATACTGTTTCCAGGAGATACACAGTGTGAACTCTACTCCTTCCCTATTTCCCCCTTTCTCCTCTTTTCCACTTAACCAGTACATTTGAATTTCACGTGTGCTTAATTAAGAACAGACTGTGTGCACTCCTAAATTGACTGTAAAGGGGCAAGAACCACACAAGTCCACACCATTTCTAGATTCAGTCAGTGCAACAAAGAAAAGACACAACACAGAAAGGATAGGGGAAACTCAGTCTGCAGATTCCAGGGAGGTGCCAAACACCAGGACCTTTACTCCACTCACAGAAAATCGTGGAGTTGCTCAATCAATCTCAGCCAATATTAGAAATGCTGTAACTTCTCTCCCCAAGATGCTTCATAAAACTTAGTCTGCTGAGCTCTACTCCAAGTGCAGCTGGTTTTCTGATTTGCATGGTCTCACTGCTTAGTGGTTGTGAACAGATAGCATCTTTCCTTTCTGTGGGAGGTGCCTCGGAGTGGTAAAAGTTAAATAACTTTTACCCATCCACTCTGGCTGCTGCTGTTTGGCTATGCCATGAGTTTGTCTTAATGGCTGCAGAGGAGGCTCCTGTGAGGTTAGGTAGAGAGCATAAATACTGATCCCAAGTCCCATTCCAAGAAAATCTGGTTCATTTGAGGTTTGGAACAAGCTTTTGATGTATGGAGCTACATTGCCTTTTTTTTTTTTTTTTGTCAGGAGTTGTCTCTGCTTTCCCTGGATCTGAGACCATACACCAAGCGTGTGTTATGTATGATGACTGGCTAGGCATGTTTCAAGGATTACAACTTTTGAAGAGTGTTGAGGGGATGTATAAATAAATACTGGGTTTGGGTTTGGAGTTGCCTGAAAGCCTAAATCTTCCAGCTCAGTTTGGAAGTTGTAGCTGAAGCACAATTAGCTCAGCTACAGAGAACAAATGTATACTTACAGTGGCTATGAATTTAGGACTGTAATGTTGCAGGCTTAAGATTCTATCTGAATTCAACTTTAATAACCTGCAGCTATGACCCCTCAAGGTGCATGATCCTCAGTGGGATGACCAAAACTTGAGAATCCTAAAGTCATTATCATTTCATGCAATACAAAAGAAAAGGCCATTTTCTTAGAAACACACACACACACACACACACACACACACACACACACACACATGCACGCACGCACACACGCGCGCGCACAGCAAAAAATTAACACTCTATATAAGCCACAGAGTTGATCTGAGAGAAACATGAATACGATGGTCTGAAAAACTGTGTGGGACAGATGTCAGACTGGGCCACAGCAAGCATGCAGAATTCAGTGCCTTAGAGAGAAGAGCACTGGAAGGGAGGAGATATCAGGAAGAGGGAGGGTGGAGAAAGAGGGTGAAGAAATTGGTGTGGAGCTGGCAGTGAGCCGAAGGGTTTAAGAAACATTGAAGAAGCTGGCTAGCTGGAGCCCTGGGAGAGCCTGCTGGTTTGATATAGTGGATCCATTCATTATCCTAATCAGCTCAGGTACCATCTACCCACTCACGCAAGACAACCCACTATCTTCCTCAGACTAGGAAATGTTTGAATTGCAGGTGAAGGAGTGTGTTTTAATTTCTAGACGTGGGAAGACACTGAGTTCCTTAGCCTGGTATTGAAGAGGAGAGCTGCACTTTATGGTAGGTACAAGACAGAGGAGAAAAAAAGAAGCATGGGGGACTGAGTAGAGTCAGGCAAAGATAGAGAAATAGGAAAGATGGAAGCACAGTGGACTGGGTGGAGCTAGGGAAAAATTGAAGCAAGGGCAGGGAAGGAGATTGGGTAGAGTTAGGGAATGTTAGAGGCATGGGGACTGGGTAGAGTTTCACATCTTCTCTGAAGCTTAGGTGAAGCCCAGTGCCTGATGACTATATGAAGGGGAACAATAGGATGTTTGTGTGAAAGACCCATTTTGAAATAAGGATCTGCAGGAATCCGTCATTGTCTATTTTGTAGGTGGTAAAGAAGAAAAAGATGAGTCAAAATTATTCCTGGGCTGTAAGCCTGGGGGATTTAGGAAAAGTGAAAGCATGAGAAACTTTGTGGGAGATGCTGGGATCTTGGGGCCCATGTTGCAACATGAATATAATAAATAACTAATTCTAGCAGTTGTCCCCATGGAAGGATCTAGATGCAATCATCTGTTCATTCACCTGGGTCAGAATGAGTTTTCCATATATATTTTGAACTAGTAGGACAGGTACTTTTCCCCAGGGAAAGAAACCCACAGCAAAATGTGCTGATACCCCATCCCATAGTTCAGTGTGGAGAATTACAAGTCTGGGGAACTAAAAGTTATACACTGCTGCTATGATTTTTTTTTATATTAGTTTGCTAAGGCTCTATGACAAAATGTCACACACCAGCTATGTTAAACAATGAAAGACATTTCTTTTTCACTGTAATGGAGGCCAAAAGTTCAGAATCAAATTTGATTTCCCCTGAGACCTGTCTCCTTGGCTTTCGGTAGCATTTTCTCACTGTGTCCTTGCATGGTCAGGAGGTACATCCCTAGCACCCTTCCCTTCCTCTTTGATGATACTATCATACTGGCTTAAGACCCACCTATTGAATGATCTCATTCAGCATATTTACCCCTTCAATGGCCTTGTCTTTGACTGTTGTCATACTTTGAGGCCCTGAGCATAGGAATTTAACCTATGAGTGCTGGAAAAACATGATTGACTTCATAACAGTAAGTGTGCCCTCTCATTGTTCTCTTGGAGATACCAAATGTTTGGGAATCAGAAAGTTGAGTTTAAACATTGCTAAGAGGCCTAGAAAGATAGCTCACATATAAAGACACTTGCCACCGAGCCTGGTTGATCAGAATTCAGTTCTAGGAACCTTTGTGGTGAAAAGAGAAGAGCTACTCCTGCAAGTTGTCCTCTGACCTCTACATGCACAGGTGTGCACTCATATGTACATACATACCCACATGCGTGCACATAAAATAATTATAATTTAAATTTTTAAATGCCATGGGTAGGTGGTTTCTAAGTTAAAGAACATCTTTTCCTAAAAGGAAAGGAAATTAATTTATCATGGGTATCCTAGGAAATGCATAGCTGAAAACACATTATGAAACTAAATGGCCTATTTTTTGGTCCCACCATCATTCTCAATTTGTAAGGAGGAGGGGGAATGGTACTTCCTCTCACCATCTTTAAAGTTCCTACATGCACTGTAGCATCTGGGTGCTACCCCTCAAAATATTCATTTCACCCATGTACTCAAGTTCATATGCCTTCACTCATAGAGCACTCCATGCCCTGCACTGAACTGTGTCCTACGACATAGTAGAAAATAAGGCAAGTGCCCCATGACATCACTTTTGTAATCCAGTTTGGAGCTGGGACAAGCAAATACACCATCACAGTAATGTGTGACAAAGGCAAGATGAGGTCTGGCGTGTGATGCCAAGCAGAGTCAACACAGCAGCCCTTGCCCAATCTCTGGGACTTATCAAAGGCTTCCGTGAGAAAAATGACATTTCAATAGCCACCCAGGGAATGAGGCAAGCATATTCCAGTCAGAAAGTGACCAGCATAACTTCAGGTGTGAGAAAGTGAGCCAGGTCTTCCAGGGCAGTTGGAAGAAGTTCAGTCCACGAGGGGGTGTTGTACATGGTCATTGAAAGGATTAGAGGGCCAGTGTACAGTATACCTTAGAGAGGCTATAGTCTCCTCCAGCATGGGAGCTGTGGACAAGATTTAATCTGCAGACTGGCTTTGGTCAGACTTGTGCTTCAGCACCTTCTTCACTTTGGTTACTGCTTGCAGAATAGATGTGATGGAATGCAAAGGAAGACACTTGTTAGCCTGTTGGAGGAGTTAGGAGATGACGTGGGAAGCAGAGTCATGCAGTGTGGGAAAATGAACAGGCTGGCTTCTGGTGCTACGTTCAGACTCCACAGAGCACAGTAGAATTTTCCACTCTATTTTGTTCACTGGTATCTTCTAAATGCTCTGAGTATTACCTGGCACATAGTAGGGGACCAGTAAACATAAATTAGATAGATATCTACTCATTATAGATATCCATTTTAGGGGATGGATAGATAAGAGAAAGAGGGAGAGAAAGAGAGAGAGGGAGAGGCTTATTGTGATGGAGTATCATACAGCTCAGGCTACTCTCACACTCACTATGTAGCCAGAGATGGCCTTCAACTCCTGGTCCCCCTTCCTCCACTACCATTCCTAACTTAGAAACACATTTTTCCCTCAAATATTTTTAACTCCTGGCTTGTTGAATCTGCAGATGTGGGGCTCAGGGCATGAGTTGTACACATTAGCCAGACTTAGACTTGGGAATCTCAGAGGCTTGTGATGCTGTTTCCTGAGATAGGGAATAAGAGAGAGCAAGGCTCTAACTTCTACACTTCGTATACTTCTGAAACATCTCAATGGAAATGTAAAGTAGTTTAAAGATCTGTGAGAATTTAGTATAATTTTCACATGACCCATGTAATACTCAGTGTGATTATGGTTGGGGCCAATAGTGTGCCAACTGAAGGGGTCTGGAATGTATCCTGAAGATCCTAATGAGTTTTCCCTCCCTCTTTCCCCTCTCTCCTTCTCTCTGTTTCACTCAGAAATCACCATGTCACTCAGGCTGACCTCCCATTCATGATCCTTGTACCTCCCTACCTCCAAAGTGTTGGATTACACATGTATGGGATGGACTTCCTTCTACCCATTTTTCGTAACTCTCCAATTACTGGACATTGTTGTGCTTTTCTGATGGGGGGGATACAACTAGCAGCTGTCTTCCAAATATTTTAATGTTGTGCTTCAAGTATTGGAGTTCTTGGTTTGTTTTCCCTGATGGAAGGAAATAGAGACTCAAACCTCCTTCGTACCACCTGGTTTCTCACCACTCTCCTCCTCTTACTGAAGCGATGGCCCTGAACTAAAGAGACAGACGAGATCCCCAGACAGAAGTAGAATGAACACAGTAGCACAGCGTGCTGCTGGAAGGTTGGTTAGCATTTGGGAGGACACCTGTTCAAGCAGTGGGGCCGACCGATGAGCGATGCTGTTGACTGAACGGTGCTCAAGCAGTGGTGCTATCGGAGCCCGCTGAAAAGAGCCAGTAGTTTTAAACCACAGGAGCTTCTGTCTCTTCTGGGTTAAGTATGTTAATTAAAAAGATAAGATTAAAAATTTTCATTTTGTTTTCTATAGAAAGTCTATTTTTTAATTTGTGGAAACATAAAATGAAGCATTTGTTATTAAAAAAAAGTCATATCCTAATATTGTTTAACTTGGTTTGGTTTTAAAATCCTGATTAGACTGGAGCAGATGAATACACCCTGGCACTCATGGCCTTGGGCCTCCCTAGGCAGGAGGCCTGTGGAGGCCGAGGTCAGCACACTGGTAAGAGGGGTCTGAGAAGCCAGTTAGGTCAGGAGCCACTGGAGCACAGTAGGCCGAGGTTGCCCAAGCTTCCCTCTGGGCCAAATGGACATGAGAATTGCATGAACGTTGTCCTTGGCTAATGGAGAACTGGTTTTCATAACAGCCTCCTTTCTATGCTGTCTTGCGTTCTGAAAGGAGGGGAGATGCTAGGTTCTTCCCCAGAAAGGGGGGGATTGACACCACAAAGTTACATGAGGACACATCTCTCCAAGCTCCCCTCACACAGAGGGAGGAACACAAGTAAAGGGAGTCTTGCACTTACCTAGGAGGCTACAGAAAGTCTAGACTCAGAGGTCTTCCAAATCACCCTGTGGTCATTTAGGGGTCTGTGTTGTTTGCCACTCTAGGAAGGTAATGGTAGATTGGAAAGATTAACTTATCTCCATTGTAGGATATCTCCTCACATGTGTGTGTGTGTGTGTGTGTGTGTGTGTGTGTGTGTGTGTGTGAGAGAGAGAGAGAGAGAGAGAGAGAGAGAGAGAGAGAGTGCTCGTGCATGCAATCACACACCATGCTAAGCTGGGACTACCTTCTCTCTCTCTCCTCTAGTTTGTCTGTGCCATGAGCCTGCTCTAAATGAGGTCTATCATAGCCTTGGTGATCACATGGCCAAGGTACTTGGAGCATGTATTGGAAGAGTACTTCCAAAAGGCAGAGTCTGGATAGCAAGAGGACATGTTTCTGCTGTTATAGCAATTTCGTTGACCCCAAACTTGCACCATACACTCAACAACATACCTATTAACTCGAGAAGCTCTTCCACCTTAGAAGGCAAGTGAGAAACTGTATCTTGTTTCTTGAACACCTGTTATGGAGTCTTACCCACAGATACCATCCTTTGCAGGCCACACTTTATTTTATATACAGCAATACAATTTACATAACAAAAAATAATAGAGTGATTTTATATAGCATTAAACAGAAGGAAAGGTAGTACTTTTCAAGTCACAGAGCCCCTTATAGACAGGAGAAATTTTAAAAACTATTTTTTTCTCAGTGGGATGATATGATACATACATTCAGTGACTAAGCACATCTGACTCTTATTGTGCTAATGTCAATGGAATTAAAAGGAAAGCGCAACTCACAGACTCTACCTCAAGGATACCACGTTAGATTCTCTGGAGATACAAAGATTCTTTCTACTGCAATACACAGAAAATTGAATTCACATGTCCACCATGGGGAAAAAATACTGAAAATTTGAAACTAAAGAAAAAGTTAGTTTTATTAGATGTCTCTTAGGACAATGGGAAGGCAGTTTACTGGTTTATTTGCTGTTTTGTGCCCCTGGACAAGGTTTCCTGACTAAGGCCTTAAGTTTGTTTTCCTAATGGATCTAGGCCCCACATCCTGTCCTCGACCAAGATAATATGGTGCCTGGCTGAATGGAGACTAAGAGAACATGATGGGATGGACGTTTACCACATGCCTCCCATTTAGACAGGAAGCTTGATTTCTGTAACTCCCATGGGTGTGGGTTGGGGGACCCTTTACCAGTCTCTCCTGCACTGACAGAGAAGTCCTTCCTGTTAACAGATATTGTCTTCCCGCAGACTGTGTTGTGCCTATTGCCCCGTTGCTGGAAGTTCTAGACATGCAGGACGTGACCATTACTGCTACCTAGCCTGGGAAAGAAGAAGAGACTTCTAAAGGTCACTCCATGAGGAAGCATAGATGTCTAAATGACACAACAATAACTGAGAACCAACATGGAATCCTGCAGAATTCAAACAATTCTCCCTTGGAATGCAAAGCTCAGAGATCACTGTATGGAAAGATGATATGCTTGTGTGTGTTTTCCTCCCTACACCCTCTTTCCCAGCCAACCCAAACTCATTTTTTTTCCTCAACTGATTTTGAGAAAAAAAGAATTGTGGAAGATATTTTCTCAGCAAAATTGTCTCTTACCACATCCTCAGCTGTGTTTATATATGGCTGAAACAATAGTCTGCTACAACGGTTAAATAAAGACTGTGAAAATGCCCTACTGTTTTGTCCCTTGGCAGTTCTCTGTCTCTCTTGTGCCTTACTTAGGTTTAGGAGACAGGGCTTGGGAAGACCCATCCCATGTCTACATTCACAAGAAGATACTGGCGCAAAGCCCCAATCTTAGAAATTCTAAGGAAAAATGAAAGGCACCGGCCTTACATCCTATCCAAGGCATTGAGGAGAGTTATTTTACATCCTAGATCTGTGTCATCACACTGTCAGCCAAACAAAACACATCTGTGTGTGGGCAATATTCTTCTGCCAGAGTTTTTCAAGTCCAAACCATCCCTCCCTCCCACTTTCCATTTCTTCCTTGTTCCTCCAGAGCACTTCGGGAGGCCCTGTCCAGGCTTCAAGGTCATTATCTCAGTAACAAAAGAGCAATATCTCCATTGCATAGAAACACTGACTTAGATGAGGTCAGTTCCCACAAGAGCATCCAGCTGGGAAAGGGATGGGGGTTGCAGAGCAGGACACTGGCATTCAAGTCCATGCTCAACTGTGAGCTGTTCTCTCCAACAGTAACCCTTCAGGGCATCTGCATGGCCTGGTGGAGCCATGTTCCTTTGGAGTGTCACTGGGCCGAGATGGCAAAAGGGATGGCCACACTTCCCATCACAAGGGGCTGCTCATCCCACCCCATGTCAGGGCTGTATGTCTTTTCTGAGGATACTTTATTATCTTTCTCCAGACTCTGCAACACCATGAAGTTTAGTAAAAATTTGACAGACCGCCCTCCCCACAACCAGTCCTAATTGTTCTGAATTCTCAAGCCCTAAAGTAGAGTGGTTAGTTCTCTTCCTGGGAAAATGAAAAACAGTAGGATATCTGAAAATACTTCATATTTGGGTAAATGACCAACGTTCCACACTAACAGAGGCTTAAGTTTTTATAAAGCCGCTGACAACAAGAGAAGATTGGAGAGACTAATCTTGCCCTCTCGTGGCACTTACAGTAGATGAGATTCTCAAGTGTACTGGTATTTAAAATGCTGATGTAACAAAAGGAGGCTTTGAGTAGAAACTGCTATGGTTGTCAAGCAGGTTTTCCCCGTCTTTTACAGTGAGGCTCTGTAGTGCAGCCAGAGTGGTGAGGTCAATGGAGAGCCAGCTTTAAGCCTGGAGGCCCAGGAGCTGGTACCCACAAGTAGCAGCTGTCTGGCTCAGCCATGTTATGGTAGCTGAGCAATTCTTTGTGGTGCCTAGCTCCAGCACAGGGAATATAAAGTAACTGGTTACATTGGATTGACAGTCAGTAAGCAGAGGGCTTGAGTCAAGCCCTGAACCTATGGCTGTATGTACAGAGGCTACACAACCTCTCCACACAGAGGCTCTCCTGTACAGAGGCTACACAACCTCTCCACACACATGAGCATGTGAGGATATCACACTGAAACCATATCAGTTGCAAAGCACTTTTGGTTACAAAGTCCTTCACTTCCTTGCTATGAAAGACAAGACTAACGTGGTGGCCACCTTCTGTCTGTCTCCCAGCAGAGTAAGGCTGGGGGAACCCAGCAGGCTCTTCCTGCTTCCTGGATAAGCATTTCTAGACTGCCCACTGAGAGGACTGCCTTCATTTGCTCTTTTATTTACTTGGGGGATCTGCTGTTTACAGACAGTTTCTCATGTATCCCAGGCTGGCCAAGAACTCTCTGAACTCTCTATGTAGCCATGAATAAGCTTGACTTCCTGATCCTCCTGCCTCTACCTTCTAAGTACTGGGGTTATAGGAGTGCACCACCACACTTAATGTCAAAGAGTTCAGGAAGTTAAATGGATTATTTTAACCCTTGATTTTAAAACAAATCACATCCCACTGTTCGGCTCAGAGAGAATCTCTCTGCATAGTAATTTTTTTTTTTTAATTTACCATTACAAACTGTCTTCCAAGAGCCTATCTTATTTTTTGAGGAATGAAGAAACTTACTTTCAAAGAGGAAAAGCCACATAGTTAGAAAGTGCAAGGCTAAACCTGATGCCAAACTTTGTTTTTCCAAATGCTGACTGTTTTTCTAGGCTCCATCCCTTGCAAATATCAGCAAAAAGCCTAAGGTCACTTCAAGTCATTGCTTTGTATGCAGCAAAACAATGACAAGCCCAAGGCAGAAAAGGTAACTTGCTCTCAGCTTTCTAGAAGGAGCCCAACTTCCTGTTCTCTCTCAACAATTACTAACTCTGTCTTAACAGATTTTCAAAAACCTTCTCACCCATATGATTTTGGAAAGAAATATTCTATGCGATGCTAATATTTGCCCATTTTTTTTTAATTGTTTTGATTGAGTCAAGGTCTCCCTATGTAGCCCAGGCTGGCCATCAACCAGTGAACCTTTTTTCTCTGTCTCCAAGTGCTAGGATTGCAGAAGTGTGTCATCACATAATCTAATGTTGTCTGGTTTGCTTTGGCTTTTTTGAGACAGAATTTCAAATAGTAATGTTGTGTAACTTTGTTTTTTTGTTTTTTTTTTTTTTTGTTTTTTTTTTGGTTTTTTGAGACAGGGTTTCTCAGTGTAGCTTTGGAGCCTAACCTGGCACTCGCTCTGGAGATCAGGCTGGCCTCGAACTCAGAGATCCGCCTGCCTCTGCCTCCCGAGTGCTGGGATTAAAGACGTGTGCCACCAACGCCCGGCCTGTTGTGTAACTTTGATTTGAATTCCATATATGTTCTTGGCCATTAACCACTTTAGTGTCCTTAGTATTCACCTACTCCATCCTGCCCCCATGGCAGTGTAATGTAATTATTTTTTATTTTAAATTTTTCATTCATTTTACATACAGATCACAGTTCCCCCTCCCTCCCACTTCCCCTCTCCCCCCTTCCCACATCTACTCCTCAGAAAGGGTAAGACCTTCCATGGGGAGTCAACAAAGTCTGGCACATTAAGTTGAGGCAGGACCAAGGCCCTCCCTCCTGCATCAAGGTTGAGCAAGGCATCCCACCATAGGAATGGTTTCCAAAAGCCAGCTCATGCACCAGGGACAGATCCTGGTCCCCCTGCCCTGGGCCCCCCAAACAGACCAAGTCACACAACGGTTGCCCACATGCAGAAGGCCTAGTTCGGTCCCAGACAGGCTTCCCAGCTGTCGGTCTAGAGTTTGCAAGCACCCACAACCTCAGGTCAGCTGTCTCTGTGGGTTTCCTCATCATGATCTTGACCCCTTTGCTCATATAATCCCTCCTCCCTATCTTCAACTAGACTCTGAATCTCGGCCTGTGGATCTCTGCATCTGCTTTCATCAGTTACTGGGTAAATGTTCTATGGTGACAGTTAGGGTAGTCACCAACCTGAATACAGGGGAAGGCCAGTTCAGGCACCCTCTCCACTATTGTTAGGAGTCTTAGTTGTGGTCATCCTTGTGGATTCCTGGGAGTTTCCCTAGCCCAGGTTTCTCCTACCCCTGTCATGGCTCCCTCTATTAAGCTATCTCTTTCGTTGTTCTCCCACTCATCTGTGGAAGATAAAATTGCTACATCTCAAGTAGAACAAGGACTAGAATTGGTTGCCATGTTTTGGTTTTAGTTCTTGGTCCAATTACTTTAAGTGACTTCAAATTATTTGTAAATTATGTCAAGTCAGAATCACAGTCCTGGATGTTGCAACAGAGGGCTGATATCGGAGATGTCCTTCTCTCCCCTTATTTATTTTTTGTTAAAGGTGCTAATAGTCCAATGGAAAAGTAGTTACACTCTGCTAAAACATGACTCTCTGAGGTAATTGGATTAGGCTAAGCAAAGCTCACCCTTTTTTTCTCTAGGTTCTGGAGACATGCTAGGAAAGGACTCTGCTGCTAAGCTAAATCCATGGCACAAAGCTAATTTTGTAACCAAAAGCACTTTGCAGCTCTTATGGTTTCAGTGTGGTGTCCTTACAGGTTCATGTGTGTGGCAAGGTTGTGTAGCTTTTGTACAGGAGACCATTCCGGCAGACATACAGCCATAGGTCCCTGCTTGGCCCAAGCCCTCTGCTTACTGGCTGTCAATCTAATGTAACCGGTCACTTCATATCCCCTTTGCTGGAGCTAGGCACCACAAGCCACTCATATAGGCATGCCTTCTCCTGCATGGCAGAATATATCCTCTAAGCTATGGGATAGAATACATCTCTCTTCCCTTAAGTTGTTTCTGTCAGATATTCTGTCACAGTGATAAAAATAGTAACCAGTGCTGTGCTGGTCAGTTTTCTGGCAACTCAACATCTGAGAGGAGGGACCTCGATAGAGCTAAAGTCATCTGAGAGGAGGGACCCTCAATAAAGAAATGCCTCCACAATCCTTCAGGCTCCTGCCTTGTGCTGTAACAGAACAACAACTGCAGCCTCCCTTCCCTCCCTATCCATGTCTCTGGGAGATCCCACAGCCCATCCTCTCCTGGCATCCTCCCACCACTCATGGCTGTGTCCCAGCCCCCAACTCAAGCAGACACCCTCTGCTCAACCACAGACCATGCTTGCCGGAAGACCAGGTAGCTTGTTGGCAGATTTTCTCTAAACACTCTGTTCCCCCAGACCCAAGTCCTCAGCCTGTTCCCTACTGCCACAACAGAACACCAGCTGAAGCCTCTCTTCCTCCCTGTCAATGCTTCCTGTGGCTCCCACAGAATATCCCTTCCTAAACTCCTTCCCCTACTCATCAACATATCCAAATCCCTGACTCAAGAACACACATCCCGTTCATCTGCCAGAAAACCAGTTGTGCTGTCTGCAGAATTTCTCCACTCTCTCTGTTCCCTAGAGCCATCCCTCAATCTTCTCCCTAGCACTGCAACAGATTACCAGCTTCAACCTTCACCCCTACCCCCTGCCCCATACCTACATCTCTTGTGGATCCCACTGACAATCCCTTCCTGACCTCCATTCCCTACACTATCTGCATCCCAGCCTATCAACACTAGAGGCATTCTCTGTGATCACACCAGCTGAGCAGGTCAGTAAAACAGGCAACATACAGCCATGACACTCTGAAAATCCAGAGAGGAAGCAGAAACCAAGGAGGAAAAAAAATCCACCCAACAAAGACAAACCGAGAAATCAGCAGCTAGATACTTAACCATCCCAAACCCAGATGCATATATACCGGCATAAGAACAAAATCAATAGCAACCAGGGCAATATGTCTCCACTAGAGCCCAGTTATCCTACTACAGCAAGCCCCGACTATTCCAACAGAGCTGAAACACAAGAAAAAAAAAGGCCTTAAATCCAACTGGATTTAAGAAGGAAGATGATACAGCTCCTTAAAGAGCAAATGAACAAATCCCTTGAAGAAGTCCAAGAAAACACAAACAAACAATTGAAGGAAATGGAAAAATCCCTTAAATAAAACCAATAAAAACAAAGATTTGAAGGAAACAAATATGTTCAAGACCTGAAAATGGAAATAGAAGCAATAAAGAACACAAACTAAGGGAATTCTGGAAATGAATTATTTAGGAATTCAAACAGGAACTACAGAGGCAAGATTCACCAATAGAATACAAGAGATGAAGAAAGAATTTCAGGCATTAAAGATAGAGTAGAAGAAATGGGCAAATCTGTCAAGGAATATGTTACATTTTAAAAATTCCTGACACAAAACATCTAGGAAATCTGTGACACTATGAAGAGACCAAACCTAAGAATTATAAGATTAGAAAAAGGAGAAGAATTCCAGCTCAAAGACTCAGAAAATATTTTGAACAAAATCATAGAAGAAAAAAATTTCCCTAACCTAAATAAGGAGATGCCTATGTAAATACAAGACGCATACAAAACACCAAATATATTGGATCAAAAGGAAAGTCTCTTAGCCACATAACAATCAAAACACTAAACATATAATGTAAGACCCCCACACCCCCCCACACCCCACACCCCCACATCCCCAACCCCCATCCCATCCCCCCCCCCCCCCCAACCCCGGAAGCTCAGGCCTCCAATATCTTTTCCCAGGACTGCGGCCACCCCAATCACCATGAGGAGGCAGAAACTTGATGCAAACAGCAAGAGGCTTTAATGAAAGGTGGACTTTGTTTGTACAAACAGGCTCTCTCAGCATGCAGGCTAGAGAGCAGCCCTGTCCCCCAGGCACAGGTGTTTTTAAAGGCAAAAACCACAAGCTTAGGGAGGGGCCTCGACTCTCTGTTCATTGAGTATGTGTCCAGAGTCATGGGTTTCTAGGAGGCCCTTTGTCTTGAGGAGAGGGCTGGGAATCAGATGGCCTCCTGACCCACCAGTTGTAAACCTGCAGACCTCAGGATATGCTTATCTTGCCTGAGCAAATGGTAGCTATCTCTTTGTTTCACAGGGACCCTTAATTGTTAATTATTGACATATTGGCCAGTGGGGCAATCTGTTTCCTCCATGAGCACCTTGGGGAGGGTGGCCATCTGGGAATTCTTGGTACCCAGTTATCTTATGGCCTTGTAAGCTGGTAAATTCCAGGCACTAAGTCATAGTAGTGGCCTTAGTTTCTGGGTTAGGCTGCCCTACATTCAGTTTGGAGAGTTTCCTTATCTGGGCTATATTTCTTTGCTAATTTTTAAGTCTTTCAATAGAACAAAGAAAGAATATTAGAAGCTACAAGGGAAAAAGAGGAAGCAACATATAAAAGCAGAGCTATTAGAATTATACCTGACTTCTCAATGAAGACTCTGAAATACAGAAGGTTTTGGACAGATGTGCTGCAGACTCTAAGAGACTACAGATGCCAGCCCAGACTACTATACCCAGCAAAACTTCCAATCACCATAGACGGGGAAAATAAGATGTTTCATGACAAAGTCAAATTTAAACAATATTTGTCTGCAAATCCAGCCATACAGAAGGTCCAAGAAGGAAAACTCCGACCCAGGAACTACAGCCATGAAAACGCAGGAAATAATCTTACACCAGCAAAACCAAAAAAGGGAAGCATGGGCACATAGGTTAGTATACTTTCAGGCATGTATGGACACACACACAATAACAACAACAACAACAAGGAAACAAGAGGAATCAATACTCATTGGTCATTGACATTTCTCAATATCAATAGTCTCAATTCCACAATAAAAAGACACAGACTAACAGAATGGATGAGAAAACAGGACCATCCTGCTGCTGCATCCAAGAAACACACCTCAACCTCAACCCCAAGGATAGATATTATCTCAGGGTAAAAGGTTGGAAAAAATATTCTAAGCAAATGGACCTAAGAAGCAAGCTGGTTTAGCCATTTTAATATCTAACAGAGTAGATTTCAAACCAAAACTGATCAAAAGAGATAGGGAAAGATGCTACATACTCATCAAAAGAAAAATCCACCAAGATGATACTTCAATTCTTGACACTGATGCACCAAACACAAGGGAACCCACTTTTATAAAAGAAGTACTAATATAGCTTAAGTCACATATTGATCTGTGTCACCAATGCACAGATCATCCAGGAAAAACCTAAACAGGGAAATATTAGAGCTATCAGACATTATAAACCAAATGGATTTAACAGAAATTTATAGAACATTTCACCCAAACACAAAAGGATGAACCTTCTTCTCTGTACTTCACAGAACTTTCTCCAAAATAGACCACATACTTAGACACAAAGCAATTCTCAACAGATACAAGAAAATTGAAATAACCCCCTGCATCTGATCAGACCACCACAGATGAAAGCAACAGCAACAGAAACCTTAAAAACTGATGGAAACAGAACAACTTTCTACTGAATGAAAATTTGGTCAAAGCATAAAGAAAGAAAGAAATTAAAACTCTAGAATTCAATGAAAATGAATATACAGCCTACTCAAACTTATGGAACGCAAATGAAAGCAGTGCTAAAAAGAAAGTTCATAGCACTAAGTACTTACAGGGAAAAAAAAAAAAAGGAGCGATCTCATGCTAGCAACTTAACAGCACATCTGAAAGCTCTAGGAAAAAGGAAGTATGCCCACCCAAAAGGAGTAAACTGCAGGAAAAAATCAAATGGAGTGCTGAAATCAACAAAATAGAAATAAAGAGAGCAACACAAAGAATCAATGAAACAAAGAGTTGGCTCTTTGAGAAACTTAATGAAGATAAACAAACTCTTACCCAAACTAACTAAAAGGTGGGGGGGCAGAATACACAAATTAAAAAAATTTAAGTGAAAGGGGAAACATAATAACAAACACTGAGGCAATCCAGACAATCAAAAGGATGTACTTTAAAAACCTGAATTCCACCAATTTGAAAATCTACAAGAAATGAATAATTTTCTCAATAGGTACCACTAACCAAAGTTAAATAAAGATCAGATAAACAATTTAAATAGAACTATAACCCCTAGTAAAATAGAAGCAATCATTAAAAATATCCCAACCAAAAAAGAGGGAGAAGATGGTTTTAGCAGAGAATTCTACCAGACTTTCAAAGAAGAGTTAACACTAATGCTCCTCAAATTATTCCACACAATATAAACAGAAGAAACATTGCCAAATTAATTTTTTGAGGTCACAGTTACTCTTATACTTAAGTCACAAACTCAACAAGAAAGGAAATTACAGGCCTGTTTCCAGACAGACAGAACACAGACAGAACACAGACACAGAAATAATAAAACACTAGCAAACCAAATCCAGGAACACATCAAAAGGATCAACCACCATGATCAAATAGGCTTAATCCCAGAGATGCAGGGTGGTTTAACTTATGAAAATCTGTCAATGTAATCCACCAAATAAACAAGAAAAAAACCCGCATGATAATCTCATTAGATGCATATAAGTTATTTTACAAAATCCAACACCCCTTCACAAAAGAAGTCCTGGAGAAGTTAGGGATACAAGGGACATACCTAAACATAATAAAGGCAATTTACAATAAGGCCATAGCCAACATCAAATTAAATGGAAGGAAACTCAAAGCAATTTCATGAAAATCAAGACCAAGCCAAGGTTGTCCACTCTCTCCATGACTAATCAATATAGTAATTGAAGTTCTAGCTGGAGCAATAAGACAACTGAAACAGATCAAGGGGATACAAATTGGAAAGAAAGAAGTTAAAATACTGTTATTTTAATAATTCTACTGTTATTTGTATACCACATCTGGTGGTATACATAAGGGACCAGAAGAATTTCACCGGGGAATTCCTACAGCTGATAAACACCTTATGGAAATTGCTTGATATGAGATTAACTCCTATATACAAAGAACAAACAGATGGAGAAAGAAATCAGGAAACAACACCTTTCACAACAACTCAAATAATATAAAATATCTTGGAGTAAGTCTAACCAAGAAAGCGGAAGACTTGAATGCTAAAAAAGTTAAAACACTGAAGAGAGAAATTGGAGAAGGTATCAGAAGATGAAAAGATCTTCCATCGCCCATGGATCAGCAGTATTAACATGTAAAAACAATCTACAGATTCAACTCAATCCCCTTCAAAATTCCAACCCAATTTTTTAAACTTTCTTTTCATTTATTCTTTGTATCTTTCACATCATGCCTCCCAATCCTATCCATCTCCCTCCCCCTAGAATAAAACAAAATAATTTTAAGAGTAAAAAAGGGGGGAAAGGGCAGAAAGGGAAAATCTCATCATGAAAACTGCAATGTGACACAGTCCAACACAATTCTTTATAGACCTTGAAAGGACAATTCTTAACTTTATATGGAAACAAAAAAGCCAGGATAGCTAAAACAATGCTGTACAATAACAGGATTTCATAAAACTGAAAAGCTTCTGTAAGGCAAAGGACACATTAATAGAACAAAACAGCAGCCTACAGAATGGTTAAAGGATGCACAGACTCACAGCCAGATACTATGCAAAGAGAAAGTCTAAATTGGAGGTCTCCATTGGGTCACTCCCCTTGGAGCCTGTGAAATTCTACAGATGATGGGGTCTGGAGAAATCTAGGAGTCATAATGAATGGAGGACGCCCGGAGAACATGGCCCACTGAATGAACTCACCAGGGATCATGTGGCCCAACAGAGATGGAAGCAGCAAGCACAGATCCTAGCTGGGCCTACACCAGGTCCTCTGCATATTATATATTGTGGCTGTCAACTTGGTGCTTTTGTGGGACTCCTAACAGTGGGAATGGGTATTTCTCTGACTCTTTTGACTATTCTTGGGATTCTTTTCTTCCTGGTAGTTTGCCTTGTCCAGCTTTTCGATGTGAGGCCTCTTGCCTTGTTGTATTTTTGTTGTTGTTGTTGTGTTTGGTGTTGGCTCTTAGAGGCCTGCTCTTTACTGATGGGAGATGGAGGGTGGGTGGATCCTGGGAAGATTAGAAGTGGGTAGAAGCTGGGAGGAGTGGAGGAGTGTCAGGGGGAATGTTGCCAGGATGTATTGTATGGGAGAAGAATCATACATACATATATATATATATATATATATATATATATATATATATATATATACATATGATACCTCCATGAGATCTGGCTGTACACAAGCCTATAGGCCATTTTTTTATTAATAATTGTGGGTGATATCACCTCTGGGCTGATGGTACTGGGTTCTACAGGAAAGCAGACTAAGCAAGCCATTGGGGAGCAAGCAACTAGGCAGCACTCCTCAATGGACTGTGCATCAGCTCCGGGCCTCCAAGTTCCTACCATGACTTCTTGCAATGATGAATAGTGATGGGGAAGGGTAAGCCAAATAAACCCTTCCCTCCCCAGTTTGCTTTTGGCCATAGTGTTTCATCACATTAATAATAATCATAACAAAGACAAATACAGAAATACTCAATGAGTAGAAGTTCATAGCTGTGATAAACCTGGAAAACTCTGCAAGCCTTTGGAATCAGTTTGTAGGAGGAACATGAAGAGTTTAGAGCAGTAGGCAAAACAAACAAACAAACAACAAAATCCCTGGAATTGTATGAGTAGGGCTTAAAGGGTGCTTTTGATTACAATGGAGAAGACCAGAATACTGTGCATACACAGTCTAGACTGTGCCCACAATTAAAAGGAGAACAAGGACTCTGTTGGGACTCAAGCTAAAAGCCATTCGTGTTACATTCTAGGCAAGCTGTGTCCTAAAAAACTGAATAATGCTAAATTCAGAAGCAATGGACTACTTTGTTTGGTTGAGAAAATTTCAAGAAAATATAACTGTGCGGTGACTACAGTTCACTGTCCGTTACCTAGGTGAAGCAAAGCAGAGGGCTGGTTGGAACGTCCCATACACACGTGGAACAATAGGGAGACATGGCCAGTTTGAAGAGGCAGGATAATCAGTTTTACTGTTGGAAGTTCTGGTGGGACTGGTGGACTCATCTCTCTCTATCAAATCCTCAACTCTAAGTGGGTTAAGTTTGATTTTCAATTAATACAAGTTTATGAGTGGTAGAGGGAGAGAAACCTCCAGATTTTAAGATAACATTCAGTCCTTTACTACAGTCTTAGGCAATATACCAAATTTCTGATTAGTGGGGCTAAAGAGATGGTTCAGAGGTTAAGGGCACTGGCTGCTCTTCCAGAGGTCTTGAATTCAATTCCCCAGCAACCACATGGTGGTTCAGAACCATCTATAATGACATCTTCTGCCCTCTTCTGGCAGTCAGTCATACATGCAGGCAGAACACTGTATACATAATAAATAAATAAATAAATAAATAAATAAAACCATTATAATGAAAAAATAGTTTCTGGTAAGCCTTGAAATCTCTGACAAAAGACAAAATTACACCAACTTAGTTTAGATGTCTCAGTTGGTTTTATTTTCTGTTTAGAATGAGACAGTATTTCATATCCTGAAATAACAAAAAGCATCCGATAGGATGAGTAGAGGTGAATATAGACAAAGAAGAAATCAAAAAAGAAAACAAAAAAGCAATGTTGTCATTTCAAAGTTATGGTCCTTGTAAAAGGGGAACAAGGAATCAGACTGTGGGAAAATGACTGACTGGCCACCTTCAGGCTGCACCCTGTAAATTAAAGCCGAGGGACTCATCCTGATGATGGAAACTGATCTCTTTGGGAAAGTTGGCTGCGATTCCTCTAAAGCTCACTTTTCAGAACCCCAGAGAAGTAGCTTGGTTTGAGGAAGGCAGCCACAACTTTCATGTGAGTAGCTCCACTTGAGTATTGACTTGGTGTATCAGGACCTCCCAAAGGAGTTTGGTTCAAAACAATGGTCTCTTGTGATTATTATTTGACACCTCAAAAGGTTACATTCACAGACATTCAAACATCTGAGCTAATTTTGTGGTGCTTAAAGAAATTCCATTTTGTGCTAGGCATCCATCTTGGTACCTAATAGCCATTTGTCTCTGACTCAATTTCCTGGAAGATAGTTCCCAGCATCCCTGATTCCTTGATCCTCACCTAGAAATACATAGCTATGACCATCTTCTCGTTATGATAGGACTAACTGCTGGTTTTCACTTTTGCAACTTGCTTATGCAGACATTCAAGGACTATTTTGGGGTCACCTTGACTATCTAATCTTGGCAGAACAGAACAGCTCCTGTGGTTTTTGTCTTTAAAAAGCCCTTCCTTCGCCTGCCTCTGTGGGGTATGTCTCTGATTTGGGTAAGAGACTGTGGCCCTGCTAGAAGCTTTAATAAGTTTGCTTAATTCTAATCTAAACATAGTGTGGAGTCTTCCTAGTGGTCTTGAACTCTCTAACAATTTCATCCTACAGATCCTTCTTAGGTAGCTACCATGTACAAAGGTGGACACGGGGCACCATTCCAAGGCAAAGAATCACCTTGAGGACCTCCAATTGATTGGGAGTCTTGTATGGTAAAGCATGCATTCCAATGCTTGGGAGGCAAGACAAAAGGATGTTTCATGGGCTACAGGGCAAGACCTATCTCAAATTTTTTGATTAATTAATTAAATGAAAAGGGCATAACTCACTAACAAAAGAAAAACTGTCATGAGCTAAAAGAAAGTGTCACTGAGAATTACTTAGAGTTTTTGTGACTGAACGGTAATCGGCACTATAACTGTATTGGAAATTTATTGTTATTCTACACATTGTATATGTAGAAACAGAGGTCCAGAGAAGCTTTAAACAACTTCCCAAGGTCCTGTAAGTCAGTAGCTCAGGCTGGCATGGAAGTGGTGATTCCCCTGCTTCTGCCACCTATGCTATGATTTCAGGACTCCACCACACCTGGAACCCAACAAACACCCCTTGATCTTTTTACTTATTAAGAAAAAAAGAAATAGAGAAACTGCCATGTTGTTGAAAATTATTTTAAGGTGTGTTTATGCTCTGGAACATTTGTTTAATGATGTAAAGATGTGGTGCTTTTGTTTCTGTAGCATTTGTTTAACTCTGTGAAGCTGTGATTCTTTGCCTGTCTAAAACACCTGATGGTTTAATAAAGAGCTGAATGGCCAATATCGAGGCAGGAGAAAGGATAGGTGGGGCTGGCAGGCATAGAGTATAAATAGCAGGAGAAATCTGGAAGAAGATGAAGATGCAAGAGAGAAAAAGGAGAGGAGGAAGATAGGGGCCAGCCACCCAGTTACACAGCCAGCCACTGAGTAAGGGTGAAAGTAAGATATACAGAAGCAAGAAAAGGAAAGGCCCAGAGGTAAAGGGTAGATGGCATAACTTAATTTAAGAGAAGGGGACAAGAAACAAACCAAGCAAAGGCCAGTCATTAATAAGAAAGAATAAGACTCTGCATGTGATTCATTTGGTAACTTGGTGGTGCCCCCCCCAAAAAGAACAAAGAAAAGAAAAGTAAAATACAACTACATCTTGATGTTCCAATGTGAGGCTAGAATAAAAGAAAATTCAACAACACTGTCAATTTCAAAAGCAAACTCATTTTCCAAATAAAAACAAATGGTTGAATTTAGGAAGAAATATTTACAAAAATCATTTTAAAAATCTTTTAGATACCAGATGATAAGGTTTTCACTTATAAGCATGTTCCTTTTGCTTATAATAAGAATGTAATGCTATTCTCATGGCATTTTGTTTAGAATAATATACAGCCATTATTAGATAACTTTTTGTTTTGTTTTGTTTTTTGAGACAGGGTTTCTCTGTGACTTTGGAGGCTGGCTTGGAACTAACTTTTGTAGACCAGGCTGGTCTCAAACTCACAAAGATCCACCTGCCTCTGCCTCCTGAGTGTTGGGATTAAAGGCATGAGCCACCACTGCCTGTATATACAACTTTTATACATATAATTGGTAGGTTATCTGAGAAGAATAGTAGTAATGACTTGAGTAGCTATTGGCTATCAACCTCTGCTCCTGACCTAATATCCTCTTAATTTTCCCACAATATTCTTGGAAGCCATCCCAAAATATGGTTCATCTAGCCATCACCAGCCCTTCAGAAGGTGATGCAGAGGACTTCTAATCCCAGAGATTTTCTGCCTTCATGGGGACACCTGTGACGACCCACCTATGGGTTTCATAAGCACACTGGTTTCTCACTTCCTGCTCTGCGCCTATGGAGTTTGTGTTACTTTTCCACGAGGGAACATGCCAGACAAGGTCATTTGAATCCATGCTTACAGGCTGTGCTCACTCATACTTGGCTCAGAATGAACGTTTATTTCCTCAAAGCAGAGTATTCTGTGCCTATATGTAGCCTGGTTTTTCCACTTTGTGAAAGATACTTGTCATTGATTTACTTTAACACATACAGGGATCTCTGAGTTCACAGTTAGCCTGGTTTACAGAGTAAATGCCCAGAGTACACAGAAAAAAAAATTTGTCTTGAAAAAAAACAAAACAAACAAAAATTATGAACTTTCTGGAACCAAGGAAGGAACCAGGAATTAATTACTTTCTAGAGAAGACTGGAATAAAACATGTGACTGTACTATTCCTTTGCTGGTGATGCTGTTATGCCACAGCAAACAGCAAAGTTAGCAAGGTGGGGTGTGAGTTAGTGGAATGAACTGGGAACTGTGAAAGTCTCATGAGAATCAGTAACGCACTCCTTAAAATTACTGATTACAAGACGATCACCTTGTGAAGAGGTTACTCCTTGGGTCCACCTGTGCCTTGTGCCCCTTCACATCCTCTCTCCCCAATTAGGAGATTAATGCTATAGTATATCTTACTTGCATTTACTCCACTGGGGCTTTAGAAGTGGATGTGTATGGGCTCACCACAGAAAGACATGCTATGTGCCTGAACTGTAGGCTGAGCACATGTTTGTTTTGGCATTCACTCCACAGTTGTATAAGTTGGAGATTGAGTCTTTTATCTTCATAATATGTCCAAAGCCAAACTGTAGAGTTCTTGGCTATGGATTTTTTTTCCCCAAGAGTTTTGAAGCAAGGTCTCACTCTGTGGCTCAGCTGGACAGCAATTCATGATTTTCCTGCCTCAGCTTCCAAGGGCTAGGATTACAGACATACTTCACCATACCTGGTCTATTTCTGCAATTTTAATATAATTTAGTACATTTTTTTTTAAACCTGGTCTGCCAGCTTCCTCTGAGTGAGTTCAGTGAAATCCTACTTGAAAGGCAGCCACTCCCTGTAAGATCAGAAATTCTGTTTGCCAAAGGAGGAGGCTCAGCCCCTGAGCAGATGCCCAGGGAACCTGCCAGTGTAGAAGTTCTGCACTAGGGAACTTCACAATGAGGCCAACACCCAGAAAGGAAAGGACCACTCAAGGTCAGGGACACTAAGGGGCACTTGCAGCAGGCTTTCTCTGCACTTTGAAATTTTCATAAGCTAAAGTTTGTGTTTGTTTTTCTGACTTGAGAGAAAGAAGTTGCTAAAAGTTTGATCTGAAACATCCTCCACAGCCTCCTGTTTTGAACTCCGTTCCTTAGCTGCTGGTTGGTTTCACGATTTTTGGAGGCAATAAAACATTCAGGAGGCAGAACCCAGCTGGAGAATCAGGTCACTATGGGTGGGCCATTGAAGGGTACAGCCTGGGCCCTGGTTCCTTCCTGTCTATTCCTAAGTCGACCATCATGTGAGAGGATTCCACCACATACTCCCACCACCATGAAACCCAGCATGTCTTCCACCAGGATGGATGAAACTGAGATTCAAAAATAAGTCTTTCCTCCCTCATGGTGTTTCTGTCAAGTATTTTGCACAAACAATGAAACAGTAATTAACACACCAGTGAAACACATGGTGAACTCAGGGTCACAAAAGAGGTTAACAGCAACTCAGGTGAGAAGACATGAGGAATGTGTCCACAGGCCTGTGGTGCTGCAATGAGCACACAAAAGGTCACCAGCCCTGCACTGTATAAACAAACTGAAGACTTAGTCAACAGGACATTCACTAAAGGTGAAAGATGGTTCTCTGGACACACACACACACACACACACACACAGAGAGAGATAGAGAGAGAGAGAGAGAGAGAGAGAGAGAGACCACACACACACACACACACACACAGAGAGAGAGAGAGAGAGAGAGAGAGAGAAGAGAGAGAGAGAGAGAGAGAGAAAGAGACCAACACACACACACACACACACACACACACACACACACACACACACACACACACACAGGGTTCAGGAGAACCAGACCTGTGGATGTTATTAAGTTTTGAGTCTTGAGGAAAGGTCACTCCTGTGCCCTCTAAGCTGTTCTGATGAGCATCACAAGGCTCTCTAAAGAGACAGAGAGGGAGAGTATCACACCACAGAGAAGACCATGTGAACATAGACACAGAGGCTGGGCTAACGAGCCCAAGTCGAGGAACACAGGCAGAGACCTCCAGAGTAGGAGGAAGCAAGGGAGCACCTTCCCACAGAGCCCCCAATAAGAATGCACCCACCATATTGGGATTTTAATTTATGGTCTAGTGATAATGAAGTTCAAATTTCTGGCCTCGAGAACTAGGTGAGAGGAAATTTCTGTTGTTTAATTCAACAGTTTAAAAGGATTTGCTATAGGATCCACAAGTGACTAAGACAAATTATTATCTAATGTGAACACATAAAAGCCACACACACACACACACACATACACACATATACTTCATTTGGGATCTGAGAAAAGACAGCAGAAGAGGAACTTAGTGGAAAGGGAAGCACTGTATACATTTGGAGAGCTAAGTAGCTAAACAAGCCAAAAGCATGGAACATACACAGCACATCCTTGGTTTGCTAAATCTCAAAGTGGGATGCTCCAGAGAAGAGACTCTCCTGAAAACATGCGGAGCATGAGACACACTTGCTGCTTGCGTTAACTGAGGGATTAGGAACCATCCTATTAGAGGAGGCCGGGCAGCCAGAGAGAAAAGCCCAGACGGAGGTCAGAGGTCGGGGATAAGGGCAGTCTCAGAAAACATGATCCATATGCTCAACGAATGTAAAGGAAACCAGATGAGCTAAATTGGCCAGACTTAGATTTCCTTCCATGTGGCAAAACTCAGAGTAATCTTAAATGTACACATGATAACAATGAATTATGAGAAATGGACACTTATGGACAAACTGAAATGTTTTACTAGGAAAAAAAAAGTCATTTATTTCTAAGTTGTTATCTAGGTTTGGTGTAATCCCAGTACTTGGGAAGTGGGCACCTTAAATTTGAACCGTCGCATGACTTTGATAGAGTGTTGAGTCTCTAGAATTTCAAACAACCTGAGAAATTGGACTCAACACAACTTTCTTCTTTACCTCCTCCCTCTCTCCTTTCTTTCTCCTTCCACCCTTCCTTCCCTTTCTTTCTGCTCCTTTTTCTTCATTCCTCTTCTTTTCTTTTTTGAGAAAGAATACCATTCTGTAGTCCAGGCTATAGCACAGGCTGGCTTCAAACTCAAGATCCTCCTGCTTGAGCCCCCCCCCCATGTTGACTACAGGCTTGTACTCCCACACCCCCGTTGTCTCTATGTAATCAACTTAACAGGCATTCCTAAAGTTGTTCTCATTATAATAAAATAAAAATCAGCATTTAGGCAAGTGTCTCATACCTGAGAGTCCCATGAAAGCATACACAGTCACCTGAGAAAGGTCCTTGGGTTCCTTTGTCTCATGATGCAGGGGCAGCCTTTGTCCATGCACCCTGTGGTTAAAGGATTTCTATGCTCTGTGAGAGGATTACTGCTCTGCTTTTGGCTCCCGCCCCATCATCCCAATGCGTGTCCCATCCAGCCTTCATTGTGACCAAGAATGCTTAACAAGAATATGAGATAGAGAGAAGGAAGCTTGAATGAAAAGCAAAGTACCCTGTTCCTCACGCAGGCTCACAAGCAAAAGTGAATGCCGACTTCAGCTTTGTAAGACAGGGAAGTGTAAACATTTCCATGGGATTTTCAAGACCTCATAATGTGGGTGCAAAAGGGTTAAAACCCACAGACGTTACCTTGTGGTGACATGTTATTCCGTTTGCTTTTAACAAAATTGAAGCAAGTTTTTCCTTGGATTTTGATTCTTGGGATACGAAGTTTCAAGTTTCTAGGAATCATCACCTTTGGATCATTTCCTTTGCCTGTTGCCTGATGAGCTGAGACCCTCCAACCTTTTAAATCACCTAGCAGTATGCAGGGTATAGTTATTTGATCATTCTGTTTATTTTCAGACTTGGAACGCATGACCATCCTGCTTCAATTTCCGAGTTGCTGGGATTTTTCAGAAGTCAGCCACCAACACCCAGCTCTCATCATTTCAAAGAAGCTTGAGAGTGCTTGAGAGAAGCTGACACGTTCCTTCTTCTAGTGGAGGAAGAAGACGACAGACATGGTTGATTTCTTTGAAGATGAATTAGAACTGTAACTTCTGAGCATTGACTCTGCTACGTGGTTTGGATTCCCTTAAAATTACTTCTTTGTATTTGTCTGCATTATTGTCATTTTTCTAGGCGGGCTCTTTGTCATCAAAGTCTTTCTGCCTCCATTGAAGCTCTGCCAAGTGTCTGTAAGCACCCAAATAAAGAAAAACAATTCCAAATCCTGCTCTGTGGACCCTAAAACATCAGATGGCATTATCCTGTGCTCCCTAATGGCCAGACTGTGACATCATTGTCTGAAGTTATTACTGAAGTGAACTGTCCAACTCTAGGCAGGAATCAGCCAAGAATAAGAATGTACCAAAGATCACACGGCAGGTCAGAGAAAGACAAGAATACCATCAAGAGCTTTCCTCACACAGTCACTCTGTCAAGGAGACTGACCAGTGGCTCTGAGCTTAGGGTCCTCTTTCTAAGCATTACCGTGATCTTTTCCACAACTGTTTCCTTCAACTGGAGTGAGGAAGGCTGGCTGACTTCGCATCCCCAAAGCCCTAACAGCCAAAGCCCACACTGTTGTCTCTCCAGAAGCCCAACCCCAACACACACACACACACACACACACACACACACACACACACACACACACACACACACACACACACGACCTTAAATAATAAAGTAAATGAACACAGAGCGGAATGCAGGTGTGCTTGACTCCAAAGTCCTTGGTGCACTGGTCCAAGGACATCAGTTTGGAAATGTGGGACTCTCCTATTTTCAGTCCATGAAGAGAAATGTGTATAAAAGAAACAATTTGATTCTTCCCAAAATTCAAAATCTTCCAGCAGATACTCATTTGCCATTGCTCCTGAATTCCATGGGTTTCCGTCATAGGGCATTGAGGCTGTGAGGTGACAATGGGTATGGTAGCACTCAGCTGCCCCACCCATGGCACCCAGGAACCTATTCAAGTAGATTTCAGAGCCAGGATTGTTCCTGTTGGTGTATGCTAATTACTCTCCCATCATGATATTCCTATGCATTAATTTGCTCCCAGCCAGGTGACCCAAGAGTCTAACATATCATTCACATATATTAACTTTTCACTCTGTGTTTGAAACACTCTGGCCCAGTTTCCAGTGGTGGAATAGTTGATACTGAAGAAGTAATCTTGCTGTCTGAAGTGCTTCTGACTAGAACAAATGTTTGCCCAGGTTGGAGCTCTGTCCCAGAATGACTAAAAGGGTGTGGCAGGCTCACCAGTCAAGGCCTTGGGAAAATGCCTAGGCTCAAGGATGGGTTTTATGGCACATGTTTCTCAATTCACCCTGTATATGTGTGTAAAAATATGGTATAGAAAGTATATAATTTATTATCCATGTGTGTACCCGAGGCATGGTTTTACTAGGAAGCCCAGGATGACCTTCAACTCTAGATGCCTCGCCCTCGGCCTGCCAAGCTCCCTCCAGAGTTTTATGGCACATTGTTCATTGTACTCCTAGTTTGTTTTCCCTATTCTCTTATTTCTAGTAGTCCAGTAGTCCAGTTTAGTGATGCCTGTGTCTGTCTCACGCTCCCACCCCATACACCAGATAAAGCATACACACCTTGTATGAAACTGTCCTGGGCTTAATTGTCCCCATTGACTGGGACTGGTGAAAGCGGCGTGGGAGCAGCACCAATGGAAGGACAGAATGAATTCCCCTCATGGAAGTTTATCTAAACCCGAGGACCACACACTGGAGCACCCATAGTTCATACCTTTCGTGGGATTAGTGACCAAGGGAGGAACACTAATATAGGGATTACAGTGAAAAGGTTTAGGGCCAAAGAAAGGGCACAAAAGGGGGATTTGTCCTTCCCAAACATTCAAATCACTGTTTCTAATGAGAGCATTCCAGGTGTTCATGTACAATTAGCACAGTCAAGAGAAATAGGGAAGTGCTTTTGCCCCCTCCCCATTTTATTTGGGGGGGCAGTTTTTTTGAGACAGAATCATGCCCTATAACTCAGACTGGTCCAGAATTCTCTATGTAGAACAGGCTGCCTGTGAACTCAAGATACTCCTACCTTGGACCCCTAAAAGCTAGAATTATAGGTATATGACACCAGACATAGTCAGTGCAGTTGTTCTTTTGTGGGAAATTTAAAAACAATTAATAAATATGTAGTCTTTTCATTCATATGTACAATTTCCGCCTTCCTGCCAGGCAGCAAGAGTGGCAAACATACCCACACACACAGAGAGAGAGATGGACAGATAGACAGACACACACACACAGAGACACACACACATGGCCTTCTCCAGTTCATTCAAAGGTTCTCACTCGGCGCTTATTGACAAGAACATTATTTTCTCTACAGAAGTTGGATATAATAAGTTATTAATGTGTCCGTCCGGTTCCTTGCCATGTTGTAAGACAGTCTTAAGGTGACTTATTTGGATATGCAACATGACGTGAATTTAAATTAGAAGTGAGGTCAAAGAAAGAAGAAAGGCAAACCAAAGATAAAAGCACAGGCGATATAGATAGGTCAAGAAGAAAAAAGCTTACTAGTCTACCTATCAATGAGTCACTGATCTGCTGTTAACTCCCCAGTCATGCAGTCTGATGAAGAAACCTGTTGATTACATTAGTCTGTAAGGGTGCCCTCACTTCTGTATGTACTTGAATTACTAGAAGAACCTGCAATGCTAGAATCACTCAGAGTCATCTACAAAGTTTCAAAATTTGTAGGTATAAAGTGAGTCCCTGAAGTTTGTCATGTTATAAATTCCCACTGATCTTTCAGGAGAGAGAGAAAGAAAATTCAGGACAACATGGTTTTTATATTAAAACCAGAGAGAACCCTGTTCTGGGAGGTGACAAAGGGAAGCTTGTCACTGGATACTCACTCAGAGACATAGGGATCTGTGGTGGTTACTGTGGCCTTCAGATTAGATTTTCATACAGCCCTGTGCTTCGTTGAGACTGGATGAAAGTGAAGCAAGAATCATAATAATAGTCCCCGGGACCTTGGTTTTTGTTAGTTTGGCCTAAGCTAGGGCAGATAGAAAATGCAGCTCTTGGTAAATAGGTCAGGTAGACCAGTCAGCATGGAGGATTAGCTGAGAACTCTCAAGAGGTTTTGGAGGGATGTAATCCAGTTTAATCTTGTCTTCAACTTGAATCCTTCCTCCAGGCCTCCATCTGTGAGTTGTGGAGGAAAGAGGCAGAGGAGCGGTGGGATGCGGCTTATTGTCATCATAAAATTGCTCCCTGGGAGGACCACAGGCTGGTTTTTAGGATCCTGATCACCCAAAGTTCTCAATGTAGTAACATTCTCAGTATCTGGGAATGTTTCGTTATCACATAGCTTTGTTCACTTCCGTAGCAGAAGAGGAAGTTTATTATATATTTTACATCTCCTTCATCTCACTTTGAATCTGAAGTAACCTGCAAGGCTTTGGGGTGTTCCATAGAGTTTCATTGGCTTTGGATTTAACACATACCAAGTACTAAATGACGTGGTCCTTGGTATTTCTGGGGGAGGGACAATTTGGAATTCTAGACAAACTATATTTTGCAGGCATGCTTAAAGTTCTGGCTCTCAAATCTGAGTACAAAGTGGTATAAGAGATGTCGTTAAACACTGGAGCCCTATGCATGTGTTCAGAAACACTGCTCGATTGGTACTTTCCAAATATTGTGCTTCCATGATGAGAATGCAAAGGAGCAACTGTTGTGATGGTGCATACAGCCATCTGGAGGTCTGGGACCTGAGGGTGCCGGGCGTTGTGAGACTACCCCAACGATGTTACTGTAGTATTCTTTAATGTAACGCAATCGGTGTAATTCTTTGTACTCAGATTTTGCCTGAGTCTCAATCTTCCAGGAGTTTCCAAAGATCGGTTAAGTGGCAGAAAGTGGTGAATTTGCGCCCTCTGCTGTATACTTCTGAAGTTGCTACAAGCGGCCGGAGAAAGAAGAGTGAGCCGTGTAAATGTAAGTAGGTCAATTACTTAAGAAGGATATTAAAATACATTAATAGGAAAAGCATTCTTAAATACGACAACAAAAGACAGGTGTTCTATTTTGTATATGTTTATGATAAATTATCTACCTTAAGAAAGAATCTAGAAGGCAGCTAAAATCCAGGGCATCACATGTATGGGTACCCCCAGTTCTGGGTAAGGAATGTGAGTCAGCCCACAGCACAATTCAGAAAGAATTCTCCTGTGTTGTTTGTTTCTTTATTTATTTCTGCAGTGATGATGTATCAGTACTACTGGCTTAAATACTACATTATTAACATCAAAGATCAGCTGAGGTTATTATTTGAATGAGAAAACATTTCAGCGATAAAACACTTGAAGCAATCCAATGATTCTCTATGTGTCATTTGCCATCTAGTGTTCATTTTTGGAACTTCAAAAAGCTAATTAGAATTACTTCTTTTTTGTTTTTCAAAGAGTTGACCCAAAGTTTCTACATGAAACATTTCTACATCTGTACCATAAAACTGTTGGTTGTGGAGGTAGGAGAGTAACCTGGCTACTTCTAAGAAATCAGTTCTTTCAGGGAAACAAAATGCTTCTTTCCCCAGGCTACCTGATGGTATTACCTGGGAAATGGAAATTACAGAGATTCGCTGGCTAGGACCTCATCAGTGGCATGTGTCCAAAGGTGATTCTAACGTGCAGCCAGGGGTCTCCACAGAAACTCGTAGCTTAGCTGGGTTATCTGTGCACGGAAAGTCGGCAGATTGAATAGCATCTGTTTCTATGGCAATTATAATCTCCATTAAGATTATTGTTTGTGGTTTATTGAGATTGATCTTGCTTTGGTAGCCGTGGCTGACTGGGTATTCCCTATGTAGCCTAGGCTGGCCTCAAACTCACAATTTTCCTACCTCAGCCCAATGCTGGGATTATGAGCATGCAGCACCATCAACCCTGGTAAATACATTGACTATCTAGTGTTCTGCATAATGTGCTCAACAAATGCAAACCTTTATTGTTTGGAACAAGGTCTCTCTATGAAGCCCAAGCTAAACTAAAAAACTCTAGCCTAGTATACAAGCCCAGATTGGTCTTGCACATATGAACCTCTTGCTTCAATAAAAATCACTAGTAACATTATCAAAGAAATACTTTGAGGGCTATTTTAAAGGCCTCTGGCCCAGAAACCCCATGGGCCCCTGGTTGCTTTTCCATCCACATTCACTGTTTACAATGAAACTGCAACCAAGATGCAGATTGTCATTCAGATAAACCCTCACAGAGAAGATCGTCTACTCAATGTTGGACCTGCAGACACTGTTGAAAATGTAAAGACAAGGAAGAGATTCCATTTTGTCATCAAAGGCTGACGAACTGCTGAGAGATGCTGTAATTTGTCTGACTAAAGCATCCAAAAGGGGTCCACTCTCCATCTTGTGTTGAAACTTCATGATGGTCCTGAGAAGAGGAGGAGGAATACACCATGCCCAAGGGGAACCACATAAGAGGAGGTCACATTGACTGTTCTGAACCTTCATGAAGACTGCCCTTCCAATGTGGCACTAGAGTTTTCATGGCCAGCCACTTTCAGACATTACTGTGCTCAATATATTGAGTTACTGCTTCAACAAACCACAGGACAAGTGATTGTGTAGGAGTTAATAAAAAGACAGGAACTGGAAAGATTTGAAAGGATAAAGTACTTAAAAGAAAACATCGTATATTTGGAACATTAGAAGTAGATACATTTCTGTTCCTTCTGAACATACTGACGTGATATTGAATGCTCATACCCAACTCAAGATGAGGGACATCTCTCTCAAGAAGCAGTTTCTTTCATTTTTCTGGTAGTATGAGCTAAGTCTTCCTATGTTACCCCTACTGGCCCAGAACTTGAAATCCCCCTTCCTGGGTGTCCCGAGTACTAGGATCACACCCAACTATGTTACTTCTTACCCTACCTTGGTGGGTCTGGTGTCCTCATGACTTCTTGCAGGCAAAAATAGACTACAAGTGCAAAATATGGGCACAGCCATGTGCTAGGGTTAGTGCCCAGGGAAAAAGAACCAGTGTGACATGTGGGCATCTTTATAACTATACAATGAAAGATCTATTGTGGACAGCTGGAGTGACAGCTGGAAAGGAGTCCAGTAAGTGCTAGTTTCTAGTGTGCTGCAGTGTTCAGTGAGAATTTCCACAGATTCACGCTACAAAGTGTCTGGCTATCACAAATCAGAATGTAGGAGACTTGGGACAAGTAAAGATCAAATAAATGAGTTCCCATTCAAAAGGGGAGAGAAAATGGAGCATTGCATGACACTCTGAGAAAAATCCAGCAGTTTGACACACAAAACAGAGTACCTCCTGGGAACCAGAAGTACATTCAGGTGAACTTTTGGAAGGTAAACACGGCTGAAAGTTGAGACCTGAGAGTCCAAATCAAGGATGAGATAGTCAAATCCATGGGCATGTGTGTGCCTTCCTTGGTTGCAACCTAGGGACAATGTCATACCATAGTAAAACCTTAAGGTGGTTCTAAAAAAAGAACAAGGGGACAGAAATGCAGATCAACTTAGAGGCACCATTTGGGTACACCACAATTTGGCTTCTTTAAATTAAGCCACTGCTGGTGGTTTCAGAAGGGGCATGCCTTTGAAAAGCAGTGACTGAGACGGGCTGGAAGTCATCACATTTTCCTGGTAACTATCAGCCCTCCCTTTTTCAGTGCTGTGTAGTATTCACTATGAGACTCTTCCATACCCTTTAAAGCCAACCTGCTGTTTGGTAGACTGTTTTACACATAGGGCAACTTTGGCCATGCAGGGTGGATATTTGAGGCATGCTTCTGTGAGGTATATGCCAAGGAGTGGAGACTGGATCCTGAGACAACTGCCACTCTCCTGGTTGGATACTTCCTGAGTATCGTGAAATACATCAAAGTACACTTGCAGGGGTGCATGGCAGTTGAGGTGTTTCACATGGTTACCAATCCATGCTGTCCACCTAGGTAAAACAGAGTACCTGTTTTACCAAATATTTGGTATTTGGTGTTGCTGGGCTTCAGTTTTTTGTTTTAACCATTCTGGTGTGGGGGTGTTATTCTTTTCATTTCTTGGGTAACTGTACAGAGTAGTTTTATGTTTGCTTGTTTTGTGAACTACATATTTGCTTACATTTGCAAATGCATTGTCCTCTATATGGGGATGTTTTTTATAGACAGTTTCTAACATATAGAGCAAACTTCCTGAACTATAGTTCTTTTCTTTTTTGAGACTGCTGGTCCTCCTGCCTGCACCTCCTGAGTGCCAGGATTACTGGAGTATGGATGCTTTGGCTTCTGAAGCCTTGGTGTTTCAGTAATAAAGTTACCAACATAGTTCAGTGTATCCATCTTTCTTTAGGTTGCGTGTATTGTATGGCCCAAAGTGTGAGAAAACATGCTATCTTTCAGAAACTCTGTTACTTTTTAAAAACTTAATATGGGGATGGGATGTGCACAAGCATGGTATAAGCTTAGTTCTCAGGACAGCTTCCAGGAGTCAGTTCTCCCCTTCCACCACAGGAATCCCAGGGATCAAACTCAGGTTGTCAGCCTTGGTGGTAAGCACATTTGCCCATATTGACGCATCTCAGTGGCCTCTTTTTACTTTTTGTATGATTTTAGTTCTAGAAACTGATCCTTGTACTTGTTGGGATGGAGTCAGTTTTTCTCCTATTTCCATGAACATCCAATTGCATGCTACTCACAGGAAGACTAACCCTTCCCTTACCCAATTGCAGTGTTATCTTTCATAAACTAAACCACGGTCTAACTGGGACTCTTATCTCACTGACCTCCTTGTCTGGCCTTGGGCAAACACCACTGCATTAATTATGGCACTCCACTCATATCTGGTGAATAGTCAGACTCGAACTTTGCCTTCTTATTCCGGATGGGTTTCAGCCATTTAGGGTGCTCTGAATTTCTGTGTTAATTGTTAACTTTCTTGCCTCACCTCTTTTTTTGAAGAGTTTGGAAATTGGCTGTCCTCCAAAGGCATGTGTAGTAAAGGGTGGTCCCAGCCAGTGTGGTAGTACATGCCTGTAATGGTAACATTATGGAGGCAGATATAGGAAGACAGTGAGTTCTAGGCCAGCCTGGACTACATGGTAAAACCTGCCTCAAAAGAACCCTAAATGCAGGGAGAGGTGGCTCAGTGGTCTGTGGTCTGTCTACTCTTCCAGATGACCCAGGTTCAATTCCCAGCACCCACATGACAGCTCACACTGTCTGTCACTCCAGTTTCAGGTCTTCTGAAACCTTCACACAGATACAAGCAAGCAAAGCTCTAAATACCATCAAAATCTGATTGGGAGGGCATTGAAAATATAAACTACATATGCACCTGAGAGAACACCCATCTGAGCAATACTGAGGGCCCTGAAGCATAAGCACACATTATGTTTATCAGAACTTCAGGCTGGTAATATGGATTGGTAGAGAAAGGGGCTTGTCCAAGCCTGACAGCCTAAGTTTGATCCCAGAACATAATGAAAAAGGAACCAATTCCCAAAATTGCCCTGACAGCCACAGGCACACTGGAGCTTGTATGCACACCAACACCACCCCCCTCATATAATTTTTTAAAGAATCGTTAACATTTTTTTTTTCTCAGTAACGATTTAGAGTTGTGTGCACGGCTCTTGCACAGCTTCCATTAGAACAGTCTTCCACATGCTGATGTATTCCCGAAGTGCTATTGTGCACACTCCTGCTTATACAAGCAGTGGCATCAACCTCATCTCCAGCGACATCATTCATTTTAATGATGCTTCTGAAGACTCTTTTGTATTTTCTAATCACATGAACAATGAATTAGACCTAGTCCTTCTAACCAATGTTTTTTTGCCTTGCATTTAAGGTTACAGACCTCCTTACATACAGTCTCAAGTTGCAGCCTACCAACTCTATTTCCAAAACAAAAGGATTGTCTATCAGAGAGTTGAGGGTTCTCAAAAGTTAAGAGATCAGAGCAAGAAATGCCTGAAAATGAGAACTAGAGGAGGTAAATCCTAGAATACCGTAACATGTTTAACGTAAGAGGCTCTGTTATAGAAAATAACATTTCCCAATTATTTTGGGGGTACTACCATCCTTTTTCAATATCTAAGTAAGATAATACTCAATTGCATATAGAATAAAGATAGCTAGCCACAGGGGGAAAATACCAAGTGTTTACCTACATTGGGAAACTATATGAAAAAAGGTGAAAATATATAACCAATCATATTAGTTTCAAATATTGGTAACTCAACTCAAACCCCCTGAAATGTGCTAAGACTATAGACTGATGATACATTGTTAATTATACTTTTTAGATGTTATTCATGGGCTGGAGTGCTTATCTAGCAAGCATGATGCCCTGGGTTCAGTCCCGAGTGACACATGAACCAGCTGCGATGGCACACTGCCATCCTCTCTGCATTTTAGAACTTATGTCAGGGCCACAGAGAAGGCTTCACTTCATCTTAGGGTCAGAGAATTCAAAACTATCCTTACTCTTCCAAGGTTAAAGTCATAAGACCTAAAGGTCTAAGGCATGGCTACTGTAGGATGTTTGGTCTTAGGCGTGGATGTTTTCTCTAAATAACAAGAGACTTGGTCTGAGGTGTGGTTACTGTTAACCCTCAAGGCCAGATAACGAGAGATTCAGTGTAAGGCGTGGTTACCAAATGTTTGGAGAATTAAGGAAGAAGGTCTCTTCCTTGTAACCTGGTAAAAAAGTCTTTTGCCATTTAACCCTTTTTGGATGAGGTATTTAAGAATGCACTGGATTGCCCTCTTGACTCTATTCTGTGTCTGTCTTTTCCTTAGCATTTTTACCTGCCATTTCTCAATCCACACTCCCATCTCAGGTACAAACCAGGCTATTTTGCTGGATCTGACTGAAGCCCCACAAAGATGGGATACTACAAACTTAGAGTGAGTAAGGACCATTCAGGAATTCAAGTTCATTCTC
The DNA here is from genome assembly GCF_003668045.3 of Cricetulus griseus. Lineage (NCBI taxonomy): Eukaryota > Metazoa > Chordata > Mammalia > Rodentia > Cricetidae > Cricetulus > Cricetulus griseus. Next base: position 137,629,225 of record NC_048595.1, on the reverse strand, counting down.
AAATATATAACAATTCTGAGGCCAGCTTGGGATTCATAAATAAAACAAAATGTTATTCGTAATCGTCTTACTTAAAATAAATTTAATTGTAAAAACAACCTGTCTTATAATAGAACTTACATATTGTGTGACGTTTTAAATCTTGTAGTTAACAGCAGAAATACATTACAGTGCCCACATCAGAATATCATAGAGATTTAATCTATTAAATCACCCAACAATAAAATGTTTCCTGCCTTGAAACTTACAAGAACACTTCATTTTATCAAATGCAAGGTTCAAACATACTAAAAAACAAAATATTTGTTCATATCCAAGGACCAAGGCTAGACAATAAATTAATACTTTAAAAAGAAATAGGAACCATTAATTTTTCTTCTTGAGTTTGAGAGGCCCAAGATCCTCACAGAATATATAGACAGCAGTGATGAAATTAAGCAACAAGTTTGGAAAGAAATCAAAAAGTTCACCATTAATACATGTGCCACAATACCTCTGTCAGCAGAGCCAAAAACAGTTTAGGTAATGAATGTGAATACCACATTTAGTAAAACGTTACACTGCAACTAACTACACCAGACACATAAAAGATTTCTGTGAAATCTCTTCTCCAGCACAGAGACTTTAGATAGAACCTACAACATAGAGTAGTATACTAGCTGTAGAAATACCCATAGTAAGCAATCGTCTCTGGCAGGATGGTCCTATGAAATGGCATGGCAATATGAAACAAAAAGGACAGTGAGGTAACGTTTACTTCCAAACAGGAAGCAAAGATACAGAATGATCATCTCATTATGTCCCCATCAGGAGCAGGAACTGAAGCTTCCAGGACTCACTGTAAGGTGATGGTTTTAGATCACCTACTGTTCGTCAGGTACTGTAATTCCTAAAACAAGAGGGCTCTCTGCAAGGAGAGAACCTGCTTGTTACAGTCTCACAAACTCAATTAAGTATGGCTTTTAGAACAAAGAGAAACACTTTTACAAAAAGAAAACTTTCTAATTGAGAATTGTGCATATAAATTGTACATTAAAATCGAAGGGTCTCATGTGGACTGGTGATTATTCAATGGCTAGTTCATTAATTATGCTTCCTGTATATTTTCCCTAAGATAGTCTTACATGCAAATTTTCTTTCAACAATCAAATACTCCATCCAATTTTGCATGAGTCATCTTTAAAAATGTTCCCATTTTCAAATCAGGGTCTCAAAGACAAATTGAAATCAGTGACATCATACATTTCAAACATCCCAGGGTCAGCAAGTGTGATGGAATGGACACTGTTCTGTGCCAACTAACTTTCATCATCTCTTTGTAAAGGTATTATCTCAATTTCTTTGGCTATTCTTTCAGCTAATGTTTTATTATTTGCAGCAATTATTCTCCGAGACATCAAATCAAATGGTCCACCTGAAAGCAAATTAAATATGGAAAAGTTATACAGTGTACGACAACAATAAGGAGAAAAGCAAGTACACAGCTATATCTTATGGCTATGGCTATGCTAATATTTTTGTTTGTTTGTTTTGGTTTTTTTGTTTGTTTGTTTTTTCGAGACAGGGTTTTTCTGTGTAGCTATGGAGCCTATCCTGGCCTCGAACTCACAGAGATCCGCCTGCCTCAGCCTCCCAAGTGCTGGGATTAAAGGTGTGCACCACCAATGCCCGGCATGACTATGCTAATATTTTAATTGCTCAGTTTTCTTTTTTTTAAAAACCCATCACCCAATGACAGTGTTCAGCCTTGAGAGGATGTAAGTTTCTAGGCATCTTTTCTGAGTAAGTACCAATATGAGGGATTTCAAGTGGAAATGCCACCCTCTCTTTCTGCTTCTTGTGGGCACTCTTACACTTATTCACCACCCAAGTGTTCACAGATACATGCTTTCACTCCGATGCACTTTCTCATCGCTTTCTTCCTACTTCCTGGTTCACTATGCTGTATCTTCTTGGTTACTGCTAAACTCTTGGAACCCAGGCTTATTTGCTATGGCTTCTTTCTTTACACTGTGTGAAGATCTGTCACTGTGACTAGCTTAATAAACAAGCTTACTGGCCAATAGCTGAATAGAATACAGTTAGGTGGCCAAACCAGACAGAATGATGGGATGAGGAAGGGCAGAGTCAGAGGCACCACCAGTTGATGCAGAGGGAGCAGAAGATGAATGTGTCATGTTAATAAAGGTACCGACAGGTGGCAGAACATACATAAGGAATATGGGTTAACTTAAAATATAAGAGCCAGTTAGTAATAAGCCTGAACTATTGGCCAAGCATTTATAATTAATATTAGCCTTTGAGTGATTGGCAGAAGCTGCAGGACAGGGAAACTACTGCCTACACTTATTCTCTGCAATTTCACCTTCTGCTCAGTGTAGGGAGACACCCTAGCCCCGCCCAATAGTCCTGGGACAGGTTCCAGGTGGACCCGGGACTCGCCCATAAGGGCGGGGTGAAGGAAAGCCGGGGTGACGTAAGAGAGCTTCTTAAGGGGCTACATGTGGGGACCCTGGCCCTTTTTGTTCTGGCCGCGCTGGCTGGGTTCTATAACCTAGCTCTGGCCTGTGTTTTACCTTGGTGTAAATAAAGAGACCACAATCCTACAGCTCAGAGTTAATATTTAACACACCTAGCCCAGAGCAAAAAAAAAGGTGGTGGACAAAGCCTGTTGTCTCCTCTCACTGTGGCCTGTTCAAAGTCCATGATATGAGCCTCAGAGGAGAGTAGACCTTCCCAAGGCCTCTCAGGAGTGCCTGACAATTAGCACTTGAAGAGTCTCAATCATTTCTCATTAATGTATTACCACAAGCTATCATCTTTGTCTCTATCTCCTAATGTTTGATTTTATAGAAAATTACGCAGCCGTTTCTGTACTGGGACATGTAGAGGACACAGAGAGGAGAGCCTAACCGATGTGAAGGAAGCATGCTTTGCGGTGCCAGGACTTCACCTGTCACGTCCATCAGCACTCCACCTGCTTCGGTGACGATGATGCCAGCTCCGGCCATGTCCCAGCAGTGAATCCCCATTTCATAATATGCATCTGCTCCTCCAGTTGCCACAAGGCACATATTAACAGCAGCTGTTCCGACACTCCGGATTCTAATATGAAAATAAAATTGGAAGAAAAAAAAAAAAACTCTCAAAAAAGGGTATTCCTCTTTAAGGTCACTCTCAATGCCAGCTGAGACTGCTTGCCTAAATCTAGAGAATAATTGTGGATAAAGTTTATACTTTCTATTTTTATAATGTTCTCTATATACTTAAAATAAAGTATATAAAATTAAAGACCAGGGCTGGGGGAAATGGCTTAGTGGTTAACAGCACTTGCTACTCTTGCAAGGACCTGAGTTTAGTTCCCAGCATTCACATGGTGGCTCACAACCACCTGGAACTACAGTTCCAGAAGGATCTAATGCCCTCTTCTAGCTTCTGCAGTCACTACACATATGTGGTACACACACACACATATACACAAGCAAACATTCATACATATAAACAAAAATAAATCTTTTCCAACATCCAATCGCTATGTACTATGTAAATCATGAATTTATCATAAAGTAACCATTTAATAAGGCAAACATGATAACAAAGACTAAGGGAAAACAAAATAAAAACACCAGAGAGAGTCGGGTGTGATAGTGCACACCTGTAATTACAGCACTTGAGTGGCTATAGTGGAAAGATGGTGAGTTCCAGGCCAGCCTGGAGTACATTGTATCAAAAAACAAAAATAGACTAACATTGAAGAACAATGACACTTAGTTACATTCCTGTGTTTGGACCCAGATACTACAATGCCTTCATTCTACATCGTCAGCACAGTGTAAACAGTCTCCGGGTTGTGTAAAACACCATGCTACTGCTCACTGCCAACTGGAAAAGCTTCATGGTTGTACTTGAATCCACAACAGGCTAGCTGGGCTCTGCATGAACATTCAGTCTTCACTTTTCAAAACCGTCACTGTTTTCTACAATTATTAGGAGCTTTAAAATGCTCAAAAATTTCAAGCTCAAAACAAAATGAAAGACTATGAAACTACTTTAAAGGAAATGGATGAGCAATGAGAATCAAACTGTGTATACTGGTACACACCTTAAACTCAGCACTTGGGAAGCCAAGGCAGGAGGTTCATGAATTCAGGAAAAACCATGCATAAATGCAAAACTTGGTGGTCTAGTATTGGTCTTCGCATATTAAATTTAAGGCCAGCTGAGGCTGCAAAGTGAGTCCCTCAAAAATAGAGAGGCTGTCGAGATGGCTTAGCGACTCAATTTAACTGTCTGGCAAGTCTGCTAATCTGAGTCCAATCCCTGCAGCTCACAGTGGAGGGAGTCCTAGAAGCTGTCATGTGGTCTCCATGGTTGGACTGACACACATGCAGAAATGTGAGTACTCCTGCTTGATGTGCTTATGCGAATGAGCATCTCTTACTAAGAAATAAACAGGTCAGAGCACCAGTTCTCAACCTGTGGGTCTCGACTCCTTTGGCAAACCTCTATCTCCAAAAATATGTACAATACAATTTATAACAGTAGCAAAACTCCAGTTATGAAGTAGCAATAAAATAAAGCCTGGTATAGCTTTACAAACTTAATTAAATATTGCTTTTGGAACGAGAAAAACCACAACATGAGGGACCGTATTAAAGGGTGACAGCACTGGGAAGGTTGAGAACCACAGCTCTGGAGTGTAGGTCGGAGGAGGCTGAGGAGGACTGTCATGAGTTTGAGGCCAGCATAGGCAGAATGGGACCTTGTCTCAAAAACAAACGCACAGCAACAACCATAACAAAAGGGAGCTAGGGAGCAAGGGAAGTTACTTTCAAACTTTTAACCAAATTTCCCTTTTAATTTTATTTATTTGTTTTAGGCATTTTTTGGGAGGGAGGAGTGTTGCTGTTGTTTTTGAGACAGGGCTTCACTAAATGCTCCAGACTCAAACTCCTTCTGTAACTAATATCTAAACCTCTGGACATAAGGCGGAGATTCATTCTCTCAAAGTTTATATTTTTTCAGAAGTACTGGAAAAGTGGCAAATTGTGTGGCTTTTTTCTATATCTACAAAACAAAAATAAAAGCTGCACTAATATGTTTCACAGGCCAGATTTTTTAAAAGGATAGGAACGTCAGGTCCAAAGGGATTTACTCCACTTCCCCCTAAAAAGAACAAACCCACTGACTCATCTAAAATTGAGTTTAGGCCCAGTTCTACCTGACAACAGGATTTCTGGCTATTAGACAAAAGCCAGTATTCCTCATGAACTTGTAAAACTGGTTCCCATCTGTCAAAAGGAGTCATTCATTCCCTTACCTTGGCAGAAGGGACATATGGCTCCACTGACATAGCAGCTTCCAGGCTACCTCAGTCCCCCCACAAGTACTTGTTTCACATGTCAAAGCCCCCACGCCAGTCTATTGGCCCTTCCCTCTCTCTGGCTACTCACTCTCCTTATAGCTAGTCTCACTGCGTTCTCTCTCTCTCTCTCTCTCTCTCTCTCTCTTCTCTTCTCTTCTCTTTCTCCTCTGTTTGCTCCTGCTTGCCAGCCCTGGACATGTTCAGTCTACTTTTTCCCTCTGTTCCGGACTCCTCCAGATGCCCTTGGCTACTCTCTCTCATATGTATAGTCAGAACCATAACCACACACAGTGGAGCAGTCGTGTTGGCAGTTTCTTTACTGAACCCCCCTTTGAATGTGTTTTACAACTTACATTTTTGCTTCATAACAAATTTAGTGAAGAACTAGCAAGAAGAGTCAATCCAATTCCAAGTGACAAGTTTTAGCTTATTAAGAAAGGTCAGGTGAACACAATGGTGATGCCTAGAATCCCAGAACTCAGGAGGCTCTGGAAGGGGCACTGTAAGTCTGGTGCTACCCTGGGCTACTGAGAATCTGATGCTATCCTGGGCTATTGTAAGCCTGATACTATCCTGAGCTACTGTATGCCTGATGCTATTCTGGGCTACACAGTAAGACTGCCTGAAAGGAAACAAACTGAAAGCAAATCAGGGCAGGCTACCTCCCTACCTCTTCCGTGAGACAGGGGCATGGGGAAGTTCAGAGCTCAAGTTGTGGGAAGAATGACCAGGACTGATCACAAGTAAGCACTTGTCCCCTAACACTCAGAGGCACCTAACACTCAGTCCCCTGACCAGGGAAACTCCTGCTGGCCTATGGTTGGCACCAAGGGCTCTCAGGCAGGGGTTTGGCAGTCAGTGGGAGCTTATTCTTCTGGGAACAAGCCCTAAGGATCACCTAGGACATCACTCTGCTAGCAGTGACAGCAAGATGAACTGGATCTTCATCCGATCCATCTAGACTGAGTGTGCGCAAGAGGGAAGAGAGCTTGCACTGCATCAAAAGAGCTGGGTCTCTCATGCTCAGCTGCTTCATAATTTCTTCAGATTTTCACATTTTTTTGTCAATAAAAGGGGAGCAACTTACCTTAAACTACAAATGCAATGAATACAAATGATATATTAGTAAAGAGTACCATGCTTACTACAAAACTGCTCTATTGTGGCCCTGCCCAATTTGAGTTTACAGAAAATTGTAGACTTAACACGAAACTTTACGAGGCTGTATGTGATTATTTTTTGTAACTTGATTGTACAGTTCTCAGATATGAACCCTGAAGATGACACTGTTATGTCAAAATCTCAAAATGTTGGACACATCTGCATTAATTTCCCCCAAGCCAAGCAACTGATTCATCATAATTTACTTTGCTCATGCCTGTTGTAACCTCCTCAGGAACTGGATGGCTGGTTTACCCGTTTCAGTTGGTCAGACAAATCATGACTTTTTGATCTCTGTTTTGTATGAGCAATTCTGAAATGACTGAAAATTAAACAACTGGCTGAATACAACAGAGCACAAAAAGGAGTAAGGCAACAGTTCTTATCCTTGCTAACATTTTCCTGGTTTAAATAAAAAACAAAACAAAAATAAAACCTAAAACTTATTTTTATTTCAGTCAATAACAAATAAAAACCTACAGTATAAAGCACTTGAAGCTGAAGCTGTTTCACAGTCATTTTAGTACCCCTGGTTAAAGTACCACTTTAACAGCCAACTGTAGCAGTAGCTTTAAAAGGCACACTGTTCTTGCCTCAAGGATACTAAGCCTTGGGCCTCAAGAGTTCCATGTTCCGGGAGGTTGGTAGCGAGGTGACAAAACCTCTCATTTACCTTACTCATGACTACACAGACCACAGATTTATAGTGCCAAACCATAGTTTGTAGCATGGCCAAAATGGACCTGGTATATCTTAACTCCTAAAAGAGAAGCTAAAAATGAAGAAGAGAAGGATCTGGCAGCCAGGGCTGTGGTCCTATTTCCATCTAGCTGTGTGATCTCCTGGAACCACTTCATGCAACTGAACCTCTGACCTCAGCTACAAAACAAGGCTGGGTTACCAGATGACCCCTGAGGAATTCTCAGGGTCTATCCCTGACCATACTTTCAGGACAAAAAGAGTAGCAACAACTGGCAATAAGACAAAATCATAAAATTCTCCTGCTATTCAATAGCCTAATTTAATTTTTTTTGAAATGTGCTCTCGCTATGTAGCCTTGGCTTGCTCAGTGGCTGGGATGACAGACATGTTATGAAGCCTTGCTTCTCAATGGCTTCCGGTTCACTTGACACAGTCTCTTCTTGTGCAGCTCAGGGTATCCTTGAACGAAGTTCTGCAGTCCTCTTGTCTCAGCTTCCTAGAGGCCAACGTTACAGGTATGCTCTGCCATGCCTTGCTTTAGTAGCTTTTTTAATGATTATCTTTACTGAGACAACTATAATAAAGGTCATAAAATTACTACTAATATAACCAATAACTGTGTTAAATTTAAGGACATCAAATCATTAGCTTTTCCTAAAACCTCTAGGGTAAGTACTTGCTTCAAAATCAAACATTTTTGAGCTAGGATCTCACTATGTTTTCTCGACTAAACCCTAACTTCAGGAATCAATCAATCCTCCTGCCTCAGCCTCCTAAGTAAGCAATAATGTCAACATGTGCCATCATCCCCAGCAATATTAACTTTTGTTTTATTCACTTACATAACCTATCATTATTAAATTACTATGAAGTTGAAGAGCAGTGTTATCACGAGTGTAAAACATATAATCAACCCTAGTTATCACTCAAGAGGCTGAGGCAGGAGGATCACAAATACCAGACCAGCCTGTGTTACACAGTGACATCCTATCTCAGACACACACACAAAAAGAAAAAATACACACACACACACACACACACACACACACACACACACACGCACACACAAAGAACATTAGATTTAATACAAAAGAAATCTGTTAAAAACATAAGCATTTATAAATACAAAAAAATTAAAACAAAGCAAAGAATTAATGGAAAAAATAAAGTAACTACAAATAATACAGAGAACAATAACAACACAATACAGAATGAAGGAATAGCATTATCAATATATTGTTTTGTCAATAAAAAATTTGCAAATTAATTTATAAATTGAAACTCCACCCTATGTTTTATACAAGAGACATACGTAATGTGGAGAGACAAAAATAGAAAGACAAGGTTAGGCATTGTGGCATACACCTAAGCCCAGCATCGAGGAGACTGTGGCATTGGGGAGGCTGAGGCAGCAGGCCTGCCTGAGATACACAGCAAAACCATATTGTAAAAACAAAAAACAAAACAAACAAAATTCATCTAAAGCCATGAGGCAGATATCCAAGGCCAACTCTAGATCAACTCTAACCTCCACATGAGCACAGTGGACATGGACACACATGCTCAAGTGTCCCGAGGCATGTGCACAATGTGGGTATGCACACACACAGAAAAATAAAAATGAATACCTTCAAAAAGTGAACTTATCTGGCAGTTTGGTGGGAATGAGAATACTTACCCATGGATGGGAATGGAGCAAAGCTTTTCCATGTTGGAGAGGACAGTCCGTAAAGTCTCTGGCTTCCTGGATGAGCCCAACTCAGTCACCAAGAGTGATTTGGTAATGTCTGAAAGGGGAAGTTATTTCAAATAAACCACTAGATGTTAATAACCAAAACTCTAGAAAAAATCTAACATAATTCGGAATAAAATGGGATGTTTAAATCCTTTTTCCTAGTTTTAACAAACTTTTTCCCAAGCTTCAGATATTAAATAAAATACTTAAAAATTAGGTATGTTGCTTGCCACAACCCTGCAATTAAAAATAAAAATAAATCATTTAAAAACAACAACAAAAGGAAATGAACTAAAACTATGCCCTCAAGTATTTAAGAGAAAGGTTATGGCTGGGCATAGTGGTGTACATCTTTAATCCAGAGGCAGGTGGATCTCTCAGTTCAAGGCCAAGCTGACCTAGACAGCCAGTTCCAGGCAAGAGCTACAGTGAGACCTTGATTCAAAACCAAGCCAGGGAGGGAGGGAGAGAGGGAGGGAGTGAGGGAAGGAAGGAAGGAAAAGGGAAGGAAGGAAGGCTAGTTTATAACAGTCTGCAAAGATTTCAAAATCAAGACTGTTTGCAAGTTTAAAGTACACACTAAACTAAGAGGATCCTGATTGTGCAAACCAGAAAATGTAGGACTGACTTTATGAAAGAAAGGTGACTTAAACTGCCAATTAACTGTCATACTGAAACAGTTAAAACACCCATGTCTACTTCAGTGAGTATGTATGTATGTATATATACACACAAACACACACACACACTTGTACAGAGTCCACATTCACAGACTTAACTCCTCTCAGATGACAAACAACCCCCACCCCCAAAAGAAACTCTGTATCTGTACTGAATATGGATTCTTTTCCCATGTTATCTGTCTAGGCCATAGAGTTTAACAACCATTTATACAGTATCAATACTGTATTAGTTGTAAATAACCTAGAGACAAGGAAAAAAAGGGTATGTGGGTAGGTTATATGCAAATACATTATTTTCTATGAGGGACTTGACCCTGACACAGACTGAGAAACTACTGTGTATCATTCTTAGGGATTCTCAGGTGGTTTTGCTTGTTGGGAAAAGTACATAATTTTTTTTTCTCTGATGGAGTTTTGCTACAGAACACAGGTTGCCCTAGAGCTTGCTTTGCCCAGGCTGTCCTCAAACTACTGGTCCTCCTGTCTCTACCTACTGAGTGTTGGGATTCTAGGAATACGCACACCCCCATGCCCAACTGATTTTGGCTTTAACTTGCATTATTTATCATTTATTGATAAATGGGCTGAGTGGCACCAGTCAAATCCAGAAACTCTAGGAAGAATGGGATACTGAGGTTGAAGCACTGGGTCACGAACCTTCAGAACAGAAACCCTGTCATACACAATCAAATCTGTTGACATCACCTAACCCAGAGTGCACTTGCTCAGTGACATCTGCTTTTCCTGTTCCAACTATCACACTACGAACTGAGGTCAGGAAGGAAAAGGAAACATAATACAATCTCAGGTCAGCTAATATGTGCCAAGTCCAGAGGCTAATATACAAATATGTAAAGTGCAAGCACATTTCTCTAAGGGCACCAAGCACCGGAGGGCACACCTACCTTCCTGTTGTGAGACCTGAAGCCTCTGACCATTACAAAAGGCTCCTTTTCCTTTCCTGCCGGTATACATCTTGTCTTCCACACAGCTGTACACAACTCCAAACTCCATCTGCATAGGGAAGCAAGTCTTTTTTTTAGCAAACCTGAGTTTTTAAATTAGTGGTCATCTTTTTCTGAATAAAGTAACAAGAAAATCTAGTATACTAATAAAATATACTCAAACAGCTGTGGGAGCAGGTGCTCAACTGAAGCCCCCACACAGCAGGCCATCAGACCTCAGTCCTTAGCTCTCCTCCCACTCAAGTCTAGATGAGAACACACTGTCCCTCTCTCCTAGCCTCGGGAGGAGGCAGCCTTTTGTATTTTCTATAATGAACACTGTGTCCTCTTGCGTCAGGATCCCTGCTCATCCAGTCTCTGACAAACTCCATCCACGGATCCTCCTTCTCTTCTGGTGCCTTCTCTCTAAGTTTCTCCCTTCCTTGTTGCTCTTTCGGATTCTTGGCCCTCCACCTTCATGCTGAATTTAGTTACTAACAGAAGGGTCCTGGGAGGCCTGGCCTTTAAGAGGCATCTGCCTTCAGCCATGTCAGGATTCAGTCTGCTTCCTCTACAGGAGCACAAGGAGCACAGCCTCAGGAGAGAGTGGCCTCACCAGACACCAACCTTAAACCCCACCCTCCACAGTGAGCCAATGTATTCACATTCATTACCCAGCCTCCCAGGTCCTGTTAAAGCAACCCCTTCACATTTTGTACTTCCTGATATCCTGCTCACACCCTGCAGTCTGAGCTCTGCACTGGCCAGCCGGTCGGTCTACTGTAACTGTAATAAATCTTTGCTGACCCCAAAGGCTTTTTGTCTAAACAACTGGAGATGGACAGCCATCCTCAAAGCTCTGTAACACTTAATTCAAAAACTCCATGGTTTCCTGGGCTGTCCCTTAAAAGTAGACACCCCAGGCTTCCAACCCATCTTGCATTGCTTCCATTTCCCTCCTAGCACTCCAGATTCTCATAGTACCTTCAGATTCAGATTCAACTACTAACAATAATAATTTTGGCTCCCATAAATTCTATCACGGGAGTCTATGCTTTGTAACTGTCTTGCAGAAACCTTTCAAAGAGGTCAAAATCATACCAACTTTGCCAAATTAGTCTATCTGATAAAACTGTCTTCCTTCCTTTTTTTTTTCTTCCTTCCTTTCATTGTTTTTGTTTTTTTTTAAGCTGGAAAATGACTAATTTTCAAAGTGGCAACTAACACAGCCAACTTCTAAGATACCTTCTGCTATGAGGAGTGCCCCATTGCACTACGGATGAACTGTGTATGGTCTTTTCTGCCTTCCGCTACACGTTACCTTTGCCTGATGACACAGCTGACTGTAACAAACTGCAGATTCAAAAGCAGAGACCACTTTTCTTCTCAGGCTGAGTCTGTGCTAAGGGCTTATTTAGGACCACCAGGTGTGCTATGCGACCAACGCTACATGACCGATGCAGCCTGTAACCAAGAGCTCGTTTGTACTAGTGTGCGTGCGTGCGTGCGTGCGTGTGTGTGTGTGTGTGTGTAACTGTGTGCCGGGCACGAACCTTGCTAGGGATTCAACTGAGGTTTATATATACTAGGCAAGCGCTCTACCACTTAGCCTTGGGCTTTTATTTCAGAAATTTCTTAAATTCATTTTTGCTCATGCTGATCAAATGCAGTGAACAAGCTCCTTGAAGACAGCAGCCAAGCAGCCAAACAGCAGGGAACGAACAAAGAGAGAGCACAATAGCTAACATCTTACTCTACTAAGTTTTGTATGTTAGCTTTCAATTATGTCTTCGTTCCAGCCTTCCTTTGGCCCCTGACACATTGTTGTCTTTCTCCAACCACCCACTCTCCCACCCCTGAGACAGAGTTCTCTGTGTAGCCCTGGCTGTCCTGAAATTCACTCTGTAGACCAGACTGGCCTTGAACTCACAGAGATCCACCTGTTTCTGCCTCTTAAGTGCTGGGATTAAAGGCAAGTGCCACCACCACCCCACAAGTTGTTGTTTTTCAATGTCTTCCTTCTTTAATATCATGAAAACATGCTTAGAAAAGTCCCACCTTGTCTATGAGACATTTTAAACATTAATTCCTGTCATAGCTGTGTGTGTCACAAGTATGACAGTGATTGGTGTTTACTTGTTCTGTTCCTCATTCACACTATGTCTTCTCAGGACATAACCTTATCCACTGGAAATGTATGTGAAAATGTGGCCGGTCTTGTAGCTTATGTTTACAGTGATCCTGTGGCATAAACCAAACTAAGAAAAATTTACTTTTTATCAGAAAAGTAAAGCAAGATATTTTATGAACCAAACATTTAAGACATACCTGTTTCTTTACAACAAAGCCAATTGAAACAGCTACAAAAGGGAACCTTAAAAAAAAAAAAAATCCACAAACTAACCAAGACAGAATTTAATTTCAAAAGTACTTATAAGATTAATTTGAATAACCCTGAGGATGGAATATGTCACAAGTTATGCATATAAATGGGAGAAAGAGGCATGATTTACACACACACACACACACACACACACACACACACACACACACACACACACACTGCTTCTACAGACATTAACATGACTGAAAGGGTCATGAGGAACTGGAACAATGTCACTTCCAGAAATGGATCCCCAGTATCAGGGAGACAGAAGTGGGGAGAAAATGGTCTTGCACACCATCCTACAGCTCTTGAATGTCAAATACTGTAAATAAGCAGTTACTTACAGGACTTTTTTTTCCAAAATACAAATTTAAAGTTCCTTAACACTGGTCACAGTTAAAAAGAAAAGAGTCCTTTCATTTTTGCCACAACCAGCAAACACAGGGAGAAAAAAAACTGTGTGTTCCTATTCTGACATGAAACTTGGAACTGAATGTTAGAAAAACAGTTAGCCACAGTGGTATCAAGGCTTCTAGTCTGCACAGATATTCTATATTCTCTCACACAAGTGAATTGGAATTTTTAAAAAATTAGGCAAAATAGGTTCAAACCTAACTAAGCTTTATTTAATACTGAACTGAAAATAAGCCTAAGTGTTTAACATGGAGTTTTTATTTTAATAAAAACACATTACAATCTTTTGTTTTATTCAGTGTATCTCAAGCAGCTTCCATATTTAAAAGGCACAGTGCCTTGTCACATGTAGATTCTATACCTTATAGCTTTATAGACTTTAGTAACTGCATATATAGTATATGTAGCATACACATACATGTGCACATATACAGCTACAAGACAACTTACACTTACCATGTCAAGCACTACACTAAGTTCTTATGGAAGTATACAAGAATCCCAGCAAGAAGCAATTTGATGAAGCAGGTGCTATTAATATGGCCATTTTACAAGGTCTTTTAAAACATAGGTATTACTATGTAGTTTAGGCTAGGCCAGGCTGCCCTCAAACCCATGATCCTCCTGCCTCCACTTCCCAAGTGCTAGGATTATACTATCATATTTTGTCAACTTGACACACATCTAGACATAGCTAAGAAGAGGAAATCTCAATTGAGGAATTGTCTACATCAAACTGGCCTATAGGAATATCTGTGGGACATTTTCTTAATTACTAATTGATGTAAGAAAGGCCAACCTCCTGTTGGTGGTGCCATCTCTGGGCAGGTGGGCCTGGGCCATAGAAGGCACCAGAGCAGGGGGTGGGGGGGAAGCTAACCAGTAAGCAGTCCTCCATGGTTTGTGCATCAGCTCCTGCCCTGGGTTCCTGCTTGCCTTTCCTCAATGGTTAACTGTAGAGTAAGATGAAATAGCCCTTTCTTTCCCAAGTTGCTTTTGGTCATGGTTTTTAATCGCAGTAACAGATAGCAAACTGAAACATTTGGATTTTAAGGTTTTTTTTTTAACCTTTATTTTTATTTTTTGGGTGTTTAAGCACCATATTCATGCAGTATCTGTGCAGACCAGAAGAGGGTGTTGGATCCCATGGGACTGAAGTTCCAAATGGCTGTGAGAGGCTATGTGTGTACTGAGACTGTAACCAGGGTCCTCTGGTTAAGAGCAACCCGTGCTCTTAACCACTGAGCCATATCTCCACCCTAGTTTTAAGTAGTTTCTAAACTGAGGCTTAGAAAGACTAACTTGTGCAAAGTCACAAAGGCAATAAACAAGCTGAAGGATTCAGATCTCAGTCTGTAGATCTAGTACCCACATCCCTTTAGCACCCCTCTTTTCACTCTTAGAGGGAACTCACTGTACAGATAACATTGCATCAGTGAAATTACCAATTCCTTTACTGAAGTCCCCTATCATCCCCTCATGTGTTTATATAGTCTTCACAGTAAGAGAAAGAATGGCGACCAGGCACATCACACAAATCCATACAGTACCATTTCTTCACTTCCTCCACATCTTAGAGAAAACTTGCATAGTACATTTAGCTCCACCATTACACTTTATATACAGTTTCTTGGAATAAAGAAACAAAAACAATTTCCTAAAGTATGTTTGGCTTCAACAGAAAGTCATCATCCAGTTAACACACACTATGGTAATTACATTAAAATTAAAGGCATACTTATGTACAAAGTTAGTGGTTCCATCAACAGGGTCAATGATCCACGTGGGCTTGTCTGTGAAGACGGTCTTTTCCCCAGCTGCCACAGATTCTTCCCCAATGAAACTGAAAGCAAGAAACACAAACTTCAAACCTCTAAGGTGGATTCAGGACTTTATGCTTCATTTCCTTAGCTACAGTGTTTTCCATGAAACACAGCCAAGTCTAGACTATTGTCCTATTGTGGCTTTTTGGGTTTTTTGGTTTTTGAGACAAGGGGTTTCTCTGTGTAACAGCCCTGGCTGTCCTGGAACTCTCTTTGTACACCAGGCTGACCTCAAACTCAAAGAGATTCACCTGCCTCTGCCTCCCAAGCGCTAAGATTAAAGGTGTGAGCCACCACTGCCTGGCCTGTTTTCTTTCTAAAAATAAAACACACACACACACACACACACACACACACACACACACGCACGCACGCACGCACGCACGCACACACACACACACACACACACACACACACTGGATAAACACGACAAATCCCTACTTTCCCCCAGAACAAAGGCATGTGAAACAGTACAGAATCCTAAATTCTAAACAAATGATGGCATAAATGTAGGGAAAAGCTCACACATCCAAAAAGGTCATCCTTAAATGAGAAATTAAGGAAATACAGAGATTTCAAAAGTAAGAGCACAGGGAGGGTGTGGCTGCCTAAAATCCTGGTGCTCAAGAGGTACAGGAGAAAGAATAATGAATTCCTGGATAGCCTGGGCAAGAGTGAGACTCTGTCTTAAAATCAAACAAACTGAAAGAATAGTACAAAGACCACAAATTGTCTAGGACCTATCAAGATGTGGAGGCCATACAGCATTTTCTCCTGAGTTTAAAGGTGACTTCTATCCACAGAATACAGCAGGAGTGATGGTTATATGGTCTCATTACTGGCTTGGTAGTTGCCATCTTGTCCACACTGTTTCTCTCTTCCTGTCCCAGGAGAAGCCAGCTTCCATGCAGCTCTGGGAGGATGCCTCAAAAGTGCAGAACTGCCAGCAGACAAGCCACCAGGAGCTGAAGCTGCCAGCAAGCACAGACGTGAAGGGACACTCCAGAACTACTGGAGCCATGGTCACTGCACCTCCGGACCACTGACTAAGACCTCAGCCAGGGCCATACAGCCCAGCTACTCCCTCCCATCTCCCCAACTCTGGCAAAATTATAAAGCACTGTGTCTGTCATTTAGAATTATTTTTAAAGGAGTAATAAATAACAGAGAGCAGTCAGTAAATTAATGAGAATATAAACTGCCCAGCAAAATGATTATACAACAACCATAAGTTGATTTTATAAATGGTGTCTGAGTTCATTGGTTTTCTTCTCTCCTATTTTCTTTTTTGAATTTTTTTATTGTTTGACATTGAACTGTCCTAATAAATATTTGTCCCTTTCCCCCTTTCTCTCACTTCCAAGCTGTTTCATTTAAGGAAGCATATTCAATCACAACTTTAGATATTTTTCCTTCTCAGTGGCTAAAAGACTGACAATAGCTGATGCTATAGAAGGGAAAAGTAACAGAACTACAGCACTCACACTTTCAAAGGATGGCTTTTGATTTCTTAAAGTTCTGGGGATCAGACTTGGGGATTTGTTCATTCAAAGAGTATTCTACCGCTGACCTGTTTCCAACCTGGAGTTTCCTGAGACAAGGTCTCACTGTGGAGCCCTGGCTGGCTATACATCCCCATGCCTCTTAACTCCATCTTCATAGTGTCAGTATTCAGGCATCTGTACTGGCCTGCCCTTGGGGTTCTGACAGGATACGCCCTCAGCTGCAGCCTAAGAGCATCACCTGTGCATATTCACTATGTTCCCTTTTAAAAGGGCCCTGCCCACCTCCCATCCTGCTCTCTTTCTTTGTCTCCCTCTGTCTGTTCCCCTCTCTCTCCTCTCTCCTGCTGCTCCTGTCTCCGAAGGCCAGTCTCCCCCCTCCCCTGTCCCCTTTTTATGATCCCTTTTCCTAAAAACAAAACAAAAACCCTGTGCTTGAACCCTGTCTCATGGCATCTTTCTCTTGCATTATGCTTTTCTTAAATTACAACACCGAGTGCTAGAATTAGGGGCATCTGCCACCTTGCCTGGCTAACAACAGTGTTTCTGCTAAATTTTTGTGTCTGTACAGAGTCTTGACTTTAGGATTTTCTCTCAAACTTCCCACTACTAACTACCTTTTCTCTCACACACATAAGAAAGTTTGCAGTGCAGAGTTTAACTGAGATTTTCAATTGTGCCTACAAAAGAAGACAATTAGTTCCACCATCTACAAATTCCTCCCATTACTAAGGAATCCAAAGATGTCCTCTTGCCCCATCCCAACTCAGCACCAGGGAATCTTTCTCAGGATTTGGAACCTTAATCAATGAGGTAAAAATATAGAACAGATTGGTCAGAAACAGCCAAAGCCATCAGTCAAGACCAAGACCAAGACCAAGACCGCACACACTATCCAAAGCAATGGCCCAGACATCACCCACAGGTGGGTATTCTTCCTTCCCATCATCTTGGCCTAAGCCACCCAATACCCTCAAATAAGGTCTTTTTCTAGCTTAAGTCAACTTACCACTCTGTATCTAGAAACAACACTGGCTTTGTGCATAGATTACAACCTAGGCTTAATTTTACTACTTTAAATTGGCGCAAGAAATACCTGTGAGATGGGTACTTTTCCTTTATAGAAGAGAGAAGCATCTTTTCAACTTTCTGATCGGTAACTGTTACCAAGTCAGCTGGAGAACTTTTAATCATGACATTCATCTCACTTTTTAGAGCTTCCCGAATCATCTAAAAAGATGTTTTTGGGCAAGCAAATAAAAAAAAGATGTAAGTAATTTTAAACCAAACAAAAAGGTAAATTACAAAAATAATTTCAAACATTCAGTCTGTCTTACATGATGTTCTTAAATTTTTCTTTCAAAAGTGTCTATGAAATAAGACAGTTTAGAGTTACGACCTTCTAGGTAAAATATTACATGATTTCATATCCTAGTTTAAATTCAGGACTGTTGTCACTAAAGCTTAACAATACAAGCTGAAAATTCCAGCTGGAAATGTCATGCAGTGCCAGTGCGTGCCTAACCCCCTCACATAGTCCCAGGTTCCATCGCTAGTTACCCCCCACACACACACACACAATCAATTCCACTGTATTTAAAGTGTAGCCTACTCAAAATATGCTGTATGGAACAAGGCCGTACTGCAGTATCTACACACATCATTCTGGCAACAAAACTGTAGTTCATACCTCTCCAGCTTGTCTTGCGAGGGTTACCGCATAATCCATGCACTCCTGCCAGGGGTCTGACATCTTCTAAACATATTCAACACAGGTAAGCACAAATCAGTTAAACTCTGCAGGCATTCATTTACACAAGCATCTCAATTAGAAACTTACTTTTATTTTGATTCACCCCTTCCCTGGTCTACAGTTCTATATTTTTTCCCAAGATATAGGCCCAGTAAAAATCATTCTGAAATATCCCATACTTCACCTCTAGAGTGGGAACTTTTTGTTACTGCTGTTGTTTTGAGTCCGTGTCTCATAGTCAAGGCAGGTCTCAAACTCAGTAAATAGTCAAGGATGACTACTTACTTGAACTCCTGATCCCCCTGCCTCTACTGCCCAAGTGCTAGGATTACAGGCATGTGCCACTATAACCAACTTAATAGAAGAATTATCAAAGCAAAGAGTCCATTCAATATCACATTTTGGGGAGTGACCATACCATATCACGTTGTGGGAATGGTGGGGGTCCAACTGAACTTAGGTAATAGACAGGTCAAGAAATAGTCTAAGGGCTAGGTAGGTGTATGAGTGGACATTCCTTGCTTTCTGTTACAGCATTCTGAGGGAAGAAAACTCAAGGTCTAAAAATATAATTATAAAAGCAAAGACACCATTTACCTCTGGGCTTCAGGGAGGGGAAAGCATTACTGTGTGACTTGCCAGCTTTCTGCTGGCCACTGGAGACCTACCACAGTCTTGACCACATACTAACAAGGGTTCCTAGCACAGGGAAGCATGGAAGCAGTCAAGCTCAGAAAAAGGCGGCCTTCTTTATAAAGCCACACTAACTCCTCTTCACAAATGAACGCAAGGGATACCGTGCTTCCTCTTTAAGCATCTGAAATCTCTGCCTCACTGCACAGGAGAGAAGCACAGGGACACAGAGCAGATGTACCAGCATCCACTGGCTGCTGCTTCGTTTTCCTTTTTTACTTGAGATAGGGTGGGCTTCAAACTCTTGACTATCCTGGCTCAGGTTTCAGAATGCTGGCAGGGATTACAGGCATATGCCATCGTGATTAAATGCCTTTTCCTTGTGATACAAGCACTCAAGTAACTGTATAAAAGACTACCTTTTGAGTTATATGATTAACTTCTTAGAGCTCTTCAAGAATGGTTTCCAAACTTTATCATTCTTGTTCTTATCGTCTCATCACAACTCGACACTCTTGAGCTGGTCTGCTTCCTCACCAGAAACTCAAGCCTCTCACATATCACTTTGTGACAACACTAACAGAACACCCACCAATTCCCCAAGACCATTTCAAAAGCTATCCATCACCTCTTCAAAGAATTATTCAGCTGAATAGATACCAACCAATAGAAATTTGCAGCTACACAGCATTTAATCATTTGTATACATGCTATATCTCCTCAATCACTCTGAATACATTTCTTGAGGAAAGGGGACTGATATATGAAATTTTCTAAGATACCCTGAAATTTACCGAGGTCCAGAAGAAGGAAGAGATCAGGAAGGTCAATTAGGTAACAGCTGTTTAGAGTTTGTTCTTTTTTTGTGGGGTGGGGACAATAATGGAGAAATAAAAGGCCTGTGCATTTAAATCCACAAATACGTTAGCTATAGATCTCGAAAGCACTTTTTACCCTTGTTGGTAGTTTACAAAATGTGCCCTAGCTAGTATATGTAAATGGCTCAATACACCCTTTTATTTCAAAGACCTCTCTGACACAAGACTTGTTTTCACGGGGGTCATATTCTATCGGCCTTCACCTTGGGAACAAAATCATACAGACTTAAAACTGTTTCTATCCTGCACTACCGCTCCATTCTCCTATCACCAGTCCCCGCTCCCGATGCAAGACATCACCGGACCTGGGCCTGTCCATCCCTAACCTTGTGATTTTTCGACCCAGGACTTGCCAGAGAGATCCCTGAGGGCTTCGATAGAGTCGGGCTTATTTTGCGACACAGAATCTCAGAGATCAAGGAGGATGACCTAGCGAACCCGTTCGTGTGTTTCCGGAGAACTACGGAAAGCACCGCAGGGAGAAGGGCCCGGCCGCCGCCCCAGCCCAGCATGGATGCAGCTCGCCAGAGCCAGCGCCTCGGCCACCGAATAACGCTGCGCGGAGATGCAGGGACAGAACGGACTTACCTCGCGTGAGCGTACCGCGATGCTCAACTGCCGGGGTCGAAGGCTCGGCTTTTCCGGAGGTAACGGGGGTTGCTCTGACAGGAAGTCCCGCCCCTGAACGCCTGGGGGCCGGCCCGGGACGTCTAGGAACCCCGCCTTCACGTCTGGACTGTGCTGGGTGTTGCCAGACGGGACATCCTTGGCATTGCAAGGCTTGGTCTGGTTGAAGTTGGTGTATTCTGGCATTCTCCTGCACGTCTATTTTGCAATTCTCCACTTTCTCCCATCTGCTGCTTGAGTTCCATCTTGTTCTTTGGTCAAGATAAATTGGAGTTGTGACTATCATTGTGCAGCTCTTCTTTACTAAACGTGTCCTAGGTAAGCCTAACGGAGATTTTAAATTTTTGAAAATTGGCCCTCAGCACCAACACTCTTCTTCTCAGTAATTCACTTGGATACCGGTTGTTGTTAGTTGAGGACTTGACATGCTGCAGGAAGTTGTGCTTCCCACCCACCCCAACCCTCAGTTCTAAGGATAAAACCTAGGGTTTTGCAAATAGTATACAAGCACCCTATCATTGGGCTACCTTCCCAGCCATGGATTTTTAACAATGTCCCATTATGTAGCCTAGGTTGGCTTCTGAAGTCCTTGATCCTCATGTCTTCACTTCTGGAGTTCTTAGGTTATATGTATGTGCCACCACACCAAGGCAGCAATTGTGTTCTTACATGCTTAAACGTAAGTGTTGCAACAGTTCCATGAAGATTCTCTTCATTATACAGATAATGAAACTGGAACTTGGAGAAGTTAAGGGGTTTGTCCCAAACTCAAGCAGCATGAGCATATCTCCCGGACTCAGAAATGCACATACAGAGAATATACATGGCTCAACCAGGTTGCTCCGTATGGGCAACACAGGCTAGTGTATGGTTCTTAAAATGTTTATTTACATGAAATGGTAGGTCAGGTATGATGCAGGTATGTTACTCCTAAGTGGAAAACTCTACACACATGACCTACCCACAAGAGGACCACAATGTCCTTGCATAATTGCTTGTGAATTCATTGCTCCTCTTGACTTAATAAAAAGAAAATAAATTATTAATGATGTGCAACATGTCTGAGAGATGAGTGGCAGGAATGTTGAATCCAACTTGTAAATTCCACAAAGAGCCAAAACTTACCTTTGCTCTTCTGAAGAATGTTACCTTAAGAAACTGATTTGGATACCTCTATCAAATACTTCTTTTTAAGGTCTTCAAGAACTAGGGTTTTGGGTTATCCATTCCATTTTGAAATAAAAATCTTATCAAATGTATGCTGACAGGCATGGATTGTGAGCAAATGGAATTCTCCAAGCACTTAAAAAAATATCAACCTTCAACCTTTTATAAGTTAAAGTTGTCCCACTGCCTTGGCAAGGCCACTAAAATCAATGTAAGCATCTTGAAGTAAGATAAACAAGGGAATATATATATATATATATATATATATATATATATATATATATGATTCATTTACATTAAAGCTAATGCTAGCTTCCTAATCAGATGAACAGGAACTCTGGTTTTGTTTTTGTTTTTGTTTGTTTGTTTTGGTTTTTTGAGACAGGGTTTCTCTGAGGCTTTGGAGGCTATCCTGGAACTAGCTCTTGTAGACCAGGCTGGTCTCTAACTCACAGAGATCCGCCTGCCTCTGCCTCCCGAGTGCTGGGATTAAAGGTGTGCACCACCAACCCCCGGCTTTGTTTTGTTTTTTTATAGCAGCTTCCGATGCTTCTTAGAACTATTATTGTAAGGCAACTCAGGTTTTTCAGCACAGTCCATTCTGTTGCCAAGTGATTTCTGAAAGTAAAGTGCTCAAAAGTGTCTGATGTTCTGATTCCATTATGGCAATGCTACAAGCTGGTGCCACAATGTACAAAACCCTGTTATTGAGTGTGTGAAAGTTGATTCTGATGGTTGTAGAGACCTCCATACATGACAAGAGAAAGACTCTTGAGATGATAGAGAAATTTTAAACACACACACACACACACACACACACACACACACACACACACACACACACACAGAGACAGAGAGAGAGAAAAATAGAGACAGAGATGGAGGCGGGGGGGGGGGGGCATGATACCTGTCTAGGTTTTACAGATTTGAAAACGGATACTCTCAGTGTCATAAGGTTGATCATAAAGCACAACTAGAAAGGCAGGTTTCCTGGCTTGCAGTTGGCAAATTACGTTCATTAAGAGGTGCCTAGTTAAGTTTGTGCTATATAAATATGCTTATATTTTGAGCCTCTGAATAGACATTTCTATTAAAAGGAGTCAAATATTCCAGGGAGGCAATCATTGCTTTTAAAATCAGGATAGCCATCCACCATCACACCATCAGGTCTCTTATGAATCTTGTTTTTTATACACTAGACTTAGTGACATAAGAAAGAACAGATTTGTCTATCTTTTATCAGTAGAAAACAGAAGTTCCCAGTACCACAATACTATAGGCAAGAACAACAATAGGAAAATATTAAAGGTTTAGGCTCCAAACATAGTTATCTAATTGATATTTCAAACCACTAGTATGTATCTGTCAGTGTCAACAGTTTAAACTCAACAAAACTAATATAGTTAACCCTGTGCTCTGCTAAGCACAGTATATGTATAGTTGAATATAATTCCCAGGGCAATCTAATGGAGTTGACATCATTATTTCCACCTTTTTAAAATAAGGGAACTGGACTGTGGGGTAATTATTTTGCCTCCAACAACAAGGAAATAGCAAATAGGGAAAGGCATATTCTAAAGAGTGGTATTTTTTTTTAAGCTTAATGGCCACATTGTCTTTGACAAGAATACAGACTGTCTTAAATACTAAAAAATGCATTGAAAATTTCAGTTATAAATTTTTGATGATGCAAAAATCTATCCCATGAAGTGCATATAGAGGTAGGAGTGTGTGTGTGTGTGTGTGTTTATTTTTGCAGTGTTAAAATCCAGAGCCTCAAATATGGCAGACAAGCACTCCTCCTAAACTACACACCCCACCGAAGACTAATCGATTACTTTTGAAGCATAGTCTTCATCTGAGTCCTAGATTGTGCTTTAACAGTTTGTTTGAATAAGCATATGGGAAATTATGTGCTAGAGTGATAGGAAAAAATCAAAATGGGTTTCATGCTTAAGGATGAGTAAGGAGATTAAACAGAACAAAATTTGCTATAAAACAACTGGGTTAGCTTACACAAGATTTACCTGTGAGCCACTCGCCTCTGCTTTACACAGAAGCAAAAGTCTGTATAAGACAAGAGCGTGTTCCCTAGGCAGAGCCAAAAGAAACCCACAGAATGTAAAGAAGCCGCAGGGAACAAACCAGAAAGCTGTATTAAATTTGGGTGATAAATGACTTACCCGGGAATAGGAGCTTTATGTTCATAGCAAATGGGCTTCACTGCAGAGAAATTATGCGATCCAAGTTAGACTTTTATAAGATTCATGTGATTGACTGGAGTTATAAGAAAGAAACCAAAGCCACTTTGGAAAGGTTTGGGGAAGAAGCAATATACCAGTAACAAGAGCAATAGCCCTGGGAACAGGGAGCAGGCTAACTGAAACACTTCACGATAATAAAGTTGACTGTTCTTTAAAAGGGACAGATGAGGGAGGAGATGTCCTTTCCAGATAAGTGGCAGTACCTTTGGTGGGGAGTATAGAAGTCAGAAGCACATGTGGCTGTGGAAACAGAGCTGCTGCGTTTATTCCAGGCATGCTGCTTCCAAATGAGCTAGTGGGAATGCCAGATAGGAATTTGCATACCCATTCCCTGAGTCAACATTTTCTGCCCATCGTAAGGACTTTTTCCTTAAAAACTGAGGATATACACAAGTCACTGGTTATTTCCATTGCTGTTCCTCATTAAAAGATTGTAAAATCTTTAGCAAACTATCAAACTGCAATATATACTGTAGCAGTCATTAGGTGCTTACTATGGGTAACATATATGTGTGTGTATTCTATTTATGTGTTATATAGAATATATATGTGACCACATATATGACACATATAAGATATACATACAAACATATATGACATACATATAGGTGTATAACGTATTATACACCTATATGTTACACACAGAAATATATAAAACATACACATAAAGGTATTAGAAGAAATAATCTCCTCACCGCCCATGTCAAGCTTTTAGCCAGATGAAAGGTAACTTTAGAGCAGGCATTATTTATGCATAGTTTGAATTTCCCACAGTATTTCAGCCAGAGCAAGAATTAGGAGTGCTGTAAGTTTAGACTAGAGGAGTTTTTTCAGTTCCTGTGCTAAGGATTCCTCTTTTCTTACCCTTGTAGATCAGAAGGAGTAGCAACATTTCACATCCAGAACACATGGCTGTTGTAAAAGGAGCTACAGAGGCTTCATAGGCCTTGGACTGTGAAAAAGAGAGCTGAATAATGGCCAGGGCTAAGAAACTATTCAACATCCCACTTTCGATAGCAACCGTTTTGCAAACAGGAAGAGGTAGCATGGAGACCTTAGCAAAGGAATAGCCAAACAAAAAGCCCAGTGCAGGGACCAAAAGCCCCAAAAGAAGCATATCTAAGTTGGCCATTCTCAGAAATACCAATCCCATCCTGAAAGCCAAATAGATCCCTACAAACATTAAAGTCAAACTCAGAGGCCGAACTACTCTCTCTAAGCAGGCTGCTTTTTGGGGTGTTTTGTGCTTGATGACTACACCAATCGATATTGGTGTGAGGATGAAAAGGAGTGTAGAAACAATCTTTAAAACAGGAACATGAAATACACCCGGTAATCCCAATAGCCTACTGTATAAGTAAGAATTGACAGGCATCATTATCAGAGCCAGGGTTGTTGATGTGCAAGTCATCAAAATGGCCAAAGTGATATCTCCTTCCAGAAGGAGAGCAAAAAGATACCCCCCACCTCCTCCTGGACATGTGCAAGTCAGTACAAATCCAAAAGCTTGTGCTTTGGACAATCCAAAAATCTGAGACAAAAGAAAACCACAGAATGGCATAAGAAAAAACTGTGTAACTGTCCCAAGAACTACTGGCAAAGGTTTCTTCCATACTGTTTGAAGTACCTGGAATTCAATCTTGCAGCCAAAGGCACATTTATTTAAAAGGACCATTGATAAAATAAGCATCAAGATGTATCTATTGACATGCATCGGTGCCTGGAAGAGGCTGCCTTTTGTCTGTAGCAGCACTTTGACTTTAACATTCTTTATCTCTTCGATGAGTATTTTTTGCCTACCTTCAGAATCCCAGAGTTGAATGGTCAGATTCGTCTCCCCTGGGGAAGTCATTAGGCTGATGGTAAAGTCTGTGACATCCAGCAAGGTCTTGGTCACGTTCACCACCTGAAGCACCTTTGGATCTTCTAATTTTACAAAAAGGTAGCTGGAGTTAGGCCGTTTATCTTTATAACTGGACCTTACAACGACCGTTTCTTCTGTCTTTGCAAATGACAGTATTTCTGTATTTTGTATATTCAGAAAACTGAGAAACGACTTCCTTGCTTCTCCTGGTGTCACCAACAGAAGTAGGATTAGAAAAAAATTTCCAAACATTTTGAACGGTTAGATAAACCATATGTGGTAACTTAGGTTTTTTTTTTTTTCTTTAAAAAAAACAAAAAAAACAAAAGGCCATTCTTCTTGAAGGTCTTCAGTGGCAGAAGGCATAAATGTGAGTTAGGTAACAACTGGGCTTTGTTGGGTCAAGGTCCAAGAGGAGGAACTGCTGTACTTTGAACGAATATAAAGCTGTCTAGTGAGTGACACAACCAGTTTAACTTGTAGTTAGGGCAACTGAAAAATAAAGCCTTGTGTTTAATAGGTATCACCACCACAAACAAAAATCCAATTTCTTTCCCAGAGTTCCTTGTTACCTGAGGATAAGATTTTGGAGTTATTAGTTTTTTTTTAGTTCTCCTTCTTCCTAAGGAAAATAATAAAATAAAAGCAGCCAGGAATAAAAGTCTAAGATAGATACTAATGCTTGGAGATCATTATTCCGTTTCTACCAAGTCAGAAGCAAAGAGCATGTCTACATACTGGTATGATGGGTAAGTGTGTGGTGGGGATAGAGAAGGAGGGGGAGGGGTTGAGGGAGAAGAAGAGGGAAGGGTGTAGGGGAGGAGGGAGGGAGACAGAGAAAGAGAGAATTAGTGAAAATGGGCATATGAAAGAAAGATACCAGTTAGACGAAAGACTGGAAGCCCCTTCTTACCAAGACTGTCTTCTAACTGAGCATGCCTGGAAAAACAATGTGTGGTACTAATGTGCCAATCTGCTCTGAACAGGCACCAATAAACTCCTAACCCTTCTCCAGTGCCCTGGAAACACTCTCTTAATAAACTATCTTTTCCAGCTGCCATCCATGTGTCCGTCCCTAATCCAATTCCCTGTTCAGGGACGCAAACAATTGGAACTTGAAGAAGGTGCCCTGGTTCACTCCTATAATAACACCGGGGCCCTAACAGAAAGTCATAGTGACCAAGTGAGGTACAACTTTGCTCTCTTGAGGTTAGTCATGTGGCTGCCATCAGGGGCTACAATGGCTGGCCTTAAGAACATCCTTGATGCTAATTGTTTTTTGGAGTTCTAGAGCAATTCCATCAGGCAAAACAAACCCTTAGACTACTCTTGATGTCTGTATGTAGGAAAACATCTGGCACTGTCATCAGGTTAACTTGAAAACCTAAGTAGGTAGTTAAAGGTTTATAACCTGGCTAGGTGGTTGTTGCTACTCCGCATTTGGAATTCCATAGTGGAAAGTTACTGACCTTAATTCTAATGGTCTCGTTTTTTCTTAGTAACATGACTCACTATGCACAGCTAGGGGCATGGGCATCAGTCAACTGACCCAGCCATGCCATGGCTGAGGAAAAGCAATCCACAAACTCAGCTGTGTGTATTTCCCAAATGAGACGATGCCAAGCAGTAAAAATTCAGATCAACTCCCCACTACTACAAATGTCTACTGTGTGTGTTAGAATAAAAAGTAATCAGCTTCATCATGGCATTTTCAGTTTGACGGATTTTTTAAAAGACTGTGTATGTGTCTTTCAAACATGGTAGAGTTGGGCGTCACTCATTTATTTCCATGTGGAACATTAAGAAAAACACATTTACCAGTGGTGAGGACAGGGACTAGGATTAAGCTCTGTTGGGTGACACGAGTAAAATTCCAAAGGAACTTTTTTAGGGACAGAGTATCACTGTGAACCTCTGGTTGGCTGTCCTGGAACTCGATATGCTTATCAGGCTGGTCCTGACCTCACAGAGATCTGCCTTCTGCCTCCTGAGTGCTGGGATTAAAGGCATGAGCCACCACACTCATGTGTCCCAAGGAACTTTAAAGTGACAAAAAAAAAAAAAAAAAAAAAAAAAAACCACTAGGGAGGATGGGGACAGTGTAACCCTACCATTTCATTAGGCAGACTTAACTCGAAGTCCTGAGTATTCTGCTTTCAGTGATTTGGACACAGGGAATTAGGAGAGTGAGACTCTCACCCACACCTTGTCCTCTTTAGACTAAGCATGCTTTAGCTGCCAGTCTTTAGTACCAAGAATGCCCATCCCTGGTATCCTCCAGACCTTATAAAAGCTAGGACCTGACCTAGCTTAAGGACAGTGTACCTATTGTTGTTGGTCCCCTCTGAATAGCCTTGTCCCTTTTGTCTGATCAAAGAGAGAAGACATTTTTTTTTTCATCCTTCGTAGGTTTCAATTTCTGCCAGCCTTATTTGCCCTCTCCTCAGTAGGTATTATTTTTCTGGCATATTTAGTTTTCATTCAATTATATATGCTTGCACCTATTGTGTGCATGTAATTGTGATTAATGTATAGTTCTGGTTGGTGGTATTAAAACTTTCTGGTATCTCAAAAGAACAAACAAAATACCAAACCAAACGAAAAACAAAACCAACTTCTGGTATATGGATTTTTAAAAGATTATTTCTATCGTTAGTTTGATAGTTTCCAATAAAACAGCTATTAGGACATAGCTATACTGTGTATTCAGTTATTTGTAACTGGCATTACAATTTTGTATGACAATTCTAAGTATATGTATAATATCTTCATTGTGCCTATTTTAGCAATTAGATATTAATGTATCAAGTAGGTATGCAGGTAACTATGTGAAGGAATGAATTCAGAACCTTACAAAAGCCAGAAGTTACCACTATTTATCACATGTATGTGAAAAAGATGGAGCTGAAGAAGATCAAAAGAACATGCTGTTTATTCTTTTAATTAAACCTAAAGTCATAAAAATTGGCACAGAAAAGGGGGGGCATTTAAAAATACTTTATTTCCTTCTCTGGTTTAGTTCTTCATCCACTATACATAGAACACACTCATAGATAGAACTACTCCTCAGGTATAGCCAAAAAGCATTCCACAAGAGGACTTACTTCAATTTACAGGTAAAATACAATAATTTCTGTGTATGTTTTGCTTTGCTACAATGAAAAAGACTGTAACAAAGTCAGTCCATTTATTGCCCTTCTCACTTGTAATATAGTCATACCAACAAAAAGGTGACTCCTATTGGAGAAAATTCTTTACCAGAAATATATTCAGTGCAATTACATGATACCAAAGAAAATAACTTTCCCTTCTTAGGTTTGAGGTTTCTTATCCAAATACCTGGAAGACTGAATGAGAGGATGTCTAAGATTCTGTAATTCATGTGCATATATCAATTCATACTTCATCATTTAGGTATACAGTAGGCTATGTTTTCTAGCCCTGTAATCAACTAGACTTAATCATAGGACTTTCTTAAAACAAAAGCAACAAGTACTGATGCATCTGCCACAAGAATGGCAAAATCACGAAAAGGTGGGTGTCATGTGAGCCGGACCTTAGGGTGAAAGTGGTACAGAGCGTGCCACAGCAGCCAGTCAGTAGCTGGCACTGGCCTAACAGAAACGACCAGTTGCTGATATTTTTACAGCATAATCCAGAAACAGTAAAAAAAATAATACTTTGCCATAACTACCAATACACAGTTAAACTTTAAAGCAACTTTTAGAGTTTTAAAAACGCATCTGTAGTAAAAGAAATTGACTATCTATATAGAATGATTTCTGCTTGTAAATTCTGACTCTAATCCTTGAGTGACTATTCCAAATAAGAGTCAACATTTTTTAAAAACTGTTCTTCATCGTTAAGATACTCCAAAATAACATTTCCTCCGTTATACAAAGGGTGGTCCTCCTTATTGATCCACGCTTCCAAAGTGTGGTCCAAGGGCAGGGCTTCTCCTGAAGGGATGTGACACAGCCTCAGCTTCTGCTGGGAGAGAAACAAATCACATAGTGGTAATAACACACACTCATGGACACATCCCAGAACCCAAGGATGAATGGTGACTGCACGTTACCTTCGCCGTCAACTTGTTGTTTTCATTTCTAAGACTGGCTAGAGAAGCTGCGAAGTCCACGACCTTTCCAATGCTCCATCGGAGGCAGAAGAACATGGCTTTGCTCTTCTCTTTGCTCCCCTTTGGTAAGTAAACCTGAAAGTAAATTCTTTCTGTCTGTGTAAACAAAAGTTAACAGATTAGACACGTAAAATAAGACATTCCTTTTTCAGCTAGTGGTACCCTTTCCTTTCTTCTTTTGGTCAAAGAAGGAAAACACTATAATGATGTAAGTTTTAGTGAGTAAACCAATCATGCAGCCCATCTAACTATCTGCATGTGCCAAGGACCCCAAACCCTAGTTAGGTGATCTGTGTAACGACAGTTGTGTGACCCTTTTATGTTCAGGGACTGGGGCAGAAGGAGCTCTCTCTTTTCTGGGTTGAGTTCCAGTGATTCAGACCTGGACTATAGGCTTCCCTCCTATCCCTCAGCCACTCCTCAGTTAAGAATGAGTTCAACACGAACAGAGAGAAATCAACAAAATTGATGGATCATTCATGAACATCAGAACCCCTAGACATGGGCCCCCTGCTGTGTTCTCTTCTGAAACAAACTGGTTTCAACTGTACTTCTTAGAGTCAAGTTCCTGTCACTCTCAAGACAATATTTCTGATACAAAACACTTGTTTGTATGTGAAAGACGTTACTATTTATTGGAGGCAGCAAGATTTTTGAGAACAAAGAAAGTGAAAATCTAAAGTACAATAAAGCCCCAGGAAAATACTTTGTTAATAAAACAGGGTTTCAGAGATAGGATCTCTACCATAATCTGTGCCTCACTGTGTTCTTCACTTGTAATTTGTTACCTAATTAACTTTATTAAAAAAATAGGGGGAATAGGGTCTTCCTCAATTCCTAAAAACTGCTTTAGGGAGACTGTCTTCATAGGACAACTTCTGAACAATAAAAATGTTGCTCTAAGTGAAGCATCTCTAATGGAAAATGTCAGGGAACAATCAGAGTCATTTTAAGAAATAACACAGTGAAAACAATTCCTGTCTCAGCAGAAAGGAATTCAGATTTGTTGAAGGTCAGTGGGATGTACTATAGATTAAAAAAAAAAAAAAATCAAAGGAAAAGAGAAAGAGCCGAAGAGCTGGTGCACTTCTAGCCCCACCAGCCCTGCTCCCAAAGGAAAGGAGCAAGAGTGCAGATAGGAAAGGGAAAATGAAAATTTATAGCCTCTAAAAATATCTTGGGATCAAAAATGAGCTGACAGGAAACTGAAGCAAGAGGTTCAGAAGTTTGTAAATTTAAGAACAGCTTGGGAGACCAAGTCTCTAAATAAGTAACAATAACAACAACAAAATACATAAGAAAGAAGAAACAGAAACAAACCACACAGGCTGTCAGGGCTTCAGAACAGGTGGTGCTGAGCTTAATGGTGGCCAAGTGGGAAGTAAACAGAGATAAAGACATGACTGTTGGGTGCTCATGGCCTATGGAGAGCCTGGTGTTGGACTCCATATCTTATGAGCCAGCTTACAATTTATTTTTTCTTAACTAACGATTTCAGGGAGACTAGAATCTACAGAGCAGGTTAAGGGACTGACTGCTGAGCGCTGGTCTGGAGACTGCTCACACGGCAGGACAGGGGAAGGTACAGAAGCATAGCTGTGCCTCCCTGACCACAGAGTTGAGCTCTCCCAGCTCACTGCCTGCCACTGCAACAACCTCAGAATCTCTCCAGAGCAGAAGCATCACTTAGCTCAAGCTTAGGCTTGAAACTAATACTCTGGATGGCTGGGCTAGAGGGAAAACAGTGAACTACAGGAGGGACTGGAAAGTAAGGAGAGAGAAAAATACAGGAAGTCCCTCAAAGTCAAGATGAACTTGTGGGATCAATAATCTTAAATTTTAAAGTAATGAACATAACAGAAATATTAAAGAACATTAAAGTTGGGATGTAGTGAAAGACATTATATAATATTTCCCATGAACATGTTATAAAATGAAAACAAGATGTAGATATCCAAAAAGAAATACAAAAGCTAAATATATGACTTCTAAAATAAGAAAGTCAAGCTAAGCAAATTTGTCATCCACAATTAAAGGCTTAGTTAATGAGATGGTGGATTTGAAGGTCATCTAGAAGGTAGCATAAAGGGGCACAAAAAGGAATTGTAGGTTCCTGGGGCAGCCTGGACTACATAAGAACATATCTCAAAAAGAAAATAATCAAAGAGGAGACAGAATAAGCCAGGTGGTGGTGGTGCCCACCCTTAATGCCAGCACATGGGAGGCAGAGGTAGGTGGATCTCTTTGAGTTTGAGGCCAGCCTGGTCTACAAATGGAGTTCCAGGACAGACTCCAAAGCTACACAGAGAAATGCTATCTCAAAAAGCCAAAAAAAAAAAAAAAAAAAAAAAAAAAAAAAAAAATTAAAAAAGCAACAGAATCAGTATTTATCAGTAGGAAGATGGCAAAAAGCCACATCACATATTTCACGGAATATGATGCACATTTTAATAAAGGGTCAGCAGTAATAGCACAGTTTTTTTTTTCTACTTTGCAATGGGCATACATTCAGAGATGACTATCTGAAACATGCTGTATTTCATTTATAGCCCTCACCACTCAACATATATATAAATATTATATAGATATTCACAAACACACATGTAACATGTGCTGGTCAGTTTTACTGAATTTACACAAACTAGAGACAGCTGGGAAGAAGCCTCAACTGAGGAATTGCCTCCATCAGATTGGCCTGTTGGCATGTCTGTGTGTCCTGTTCTAGATTGATTGCTAAGTGATGGAAGAGGGTCCAGCCCACTGTGGACCGTGCCATCCCTGAGCATGCTGTCCTGGGCTGTATAAGAAAGATGGCACAGACACTGAGGTCAACAATTGATAAATGGAACCTCCTGAAACTGAGAAGCTTCTGTAAGGCAAAGGAGACAGTCAGCAAGACAAAATGGCAGCCCACAGACTGGGAAAAGATATTCACCAACCCCACATCTGACAGGGGGCTGATCTCCAAAATATACAAAGAACTCAAAAAGCTAGTCCCCAAACACCAAACAACCCAATTAAAAAGTGGGTACAGAACTAAATAGACAATTCTCAATAGAGAAATCTAAAATGGTTGAAAGACACATGAGAAAGTGTTCAACATCCTTAGTCATCAGGGAAATGCAAATCAAAACAACTTTGAGATACCATCTTACTCCTGTCAGAATGGCTAAAATCAAAAACACCAATGACAGTTTATGCGGGAGAGGATGCGGAGAAAGAGGAACACTCCTCCACTGCTGGTGAGAGTGCCAACTTGTACAGCCACTGTGGAAATCAGTATGGCGACTCCTCAAGAAAATGGAAATGAGTCTACCACAAGATCCAGCAATTCCACTCCTAGGCATATACCCCAAAGAAGCACATTCATATAACAAGGACATATGTTCAACCATATTCATAGCAGCATTATTTGTAATAGCCAGAAATTGGAAGCAGCCTAGATGCCCCTCAACTGAAGAATGGATAGAGAAATTGTGGCACATTTACACAATGGAGTACTACTCAGCAGAAAAAAACAATGGAATCTTGAAATTTGCAGGAAAATGGATGGAACTCGAAGAAACCATTCTGAGCAAGGTAACCCAATCACAAAAAGACAAACATGATATGTACTCACTCATATGTGGACCTGCTTTATGATACACAGTAGTGACCATGCTTTATCAGAGCTGTTTTTAATGATGTTGCTCAGAATGGTTTCCTCCCAGATGATGACTGAGAAACTAATTAAAAAAAAAATGGTGCCAAGTACCACAAGAGTAACAGAACTGCGCTGTCTTCTGGGATTGTGTTTTTTGCTTTTTGTTGTTGTTGTTTGTTTGTTTTTTTAGTTTTTGTTTTTTTTTAAAATGGAGTGTGCTGGATGTCTCTATAATTTTGTTCAAAGGACTACAGAACCTGGAAAAGCTGTTGCTGTTATTGATGTATAATATATTGCCATTATTGCTCTCTCTATATATATATATGCTAATTGAAACTCAAATATGTGATGAATCCAAGGTGCTTCAGTTAGTGCTCACCTGTGCATGAAAACTTGATTTCACCTGTGCATGCAAATTTGATTTCATCTTTAGTAAGTAGTAAAGTTATATGCTTGCCAAAAAAAAAAAAAAAAGTGACACACTGGAAGACAAATGTCACACAATTTCAATTTTATGTGTAACCTAGAAATGATGAACTTATGGGAACAGAGAGCAGAATTGTGGCTATTAGGCTTCAATGTGGGACTTTTAACAATGGGGAAAGGATTGGTTTAAGGATATAAAACTGCAGTTGGACAAGAGGCATGGATTCTGTGAAGTCTTGAGGTCTACTGAGAGCATGATAAATATGGTTGATAACAATATGCTATATTTTAAAAGTTGTGAGATAGTATACTTTAAGTGTTCTCAAAACAAAAATGATGAATATGTGTGATATAACATGTTAATTGGTTTAATTTAGCCATGCCATTGTGAACATACTGTATTCTGTATCATAATTGTGCATGACTTTATTTATGAACTAAATAAATCAATGAAAAAAAAAAAAAAAAAAAGAAAGATGGCTGAGCAAGGCAGGGGGAGCAAGCCAATCAGTAGCACTTCCTGCCTGAGTTCATGCCCTGATGTGCCTCAATGATGGACTGTGGGGGCTGAAATAAACCCTTTCCTCCCCAAATTGGTTTTGGTCAGTGTTTTATCACAGCAGCAGAGATGCAGGGACACATATAAATGGCTAAATATTAATTAATGAATCTGTATTAAGGTATATAACTATTAGTTTTTTCCTGTCACTCACTCTGTAGCTCAAGTTAACTCTGAACTCTTAAACTCAGTCTCCTAGGTGTTGGGATTCTAAAGATACTCTCTAGAGAAGTTCCCCTCCCAAACACTTGGATTTTCATTGGAGAACAGGTGTTAATAAAATGTATTGACTAAATCTGAGATTTACTTACAGAAGTAAAGTAGGCCACAGTCATATAACAGAATAACGTGTGGCTACTGAAGGAACTAGACCACACCTTGAGTACAGATAAATAGTAAAAACATGATGCAAAGTGGGGGAAAGGCAGCTACGTGTGGTTGGTTTCCATCTTTACAAAGGGAAAAAATACAGCAATATGAAGTATTTACACAGACTCTACAGCACATGATTTTTAGAAATGCTACGTTAGGTTTAAGTTGTATTCAATGGCAGGGAGGAAGAGAAAGGAGACTTTAAGACCATTTGACACGCTTGTTTTTTCACCTGTGGCAGTGACTTATCGCCGTCAGCATGCATCTTTAGCTTCATCAGAGCCACCTTTGCGGCTGTCCCGCTGGTTTTTGCACCCTTCCTTCCTTTATTTACTGCCCCTCCTGTCTTGGAGTCTAAGGAAGAAAGAAGTATAAGCATGTAAGCACTTTCCCATCGAAGTTTCCAGAATTTCTTTCCTTTTTTCTTCACTTTCTTTTCCTTTTAGTTCTTTTCTCTTGTTCTGAGACAAGGTCTCCCCTAGGTAACCTTGGCTGGCTTGAGATCCGCCTGCCTCTGATGGGACTAAAGCATACAGCACCATGTCCAACTTTACCATTATGGCCTTCAACATACATAAATTGCACAGCACAGCTAAGTATATTTACATGACTAATGGTCAATCTAAGTAACTTCTACCTTAAATAAATTCACAGGTACTTACTTCTTTCTGGCCTAACCGATTCAATCTAAAGTGGCCATTGATGCTTTTATAGAACACTTGTGGTTTCAACAAAGGCCCCACCATTAATATGGGATAAAAGTTCTACTGAACTAACATATTTCCAGAGAAACAGCAATGTTCTTTCCTGGTGCCCCGTTGACATTCACAGCACAGCCAAATCACCTTAGTAGAATGTATTCTGTAGACAAAGCCATCCATCATGCCAACCTCATCAACATACCTAATTATAATCCTTAACAATAGACCTAAGCTACCGAACAAATGAGATCATCTACAATTTCCTGATTTTCACTGGTCAGGAAGGCTTTGTACAAAATATGCTAATGTTATTAAAATGTACATCCTTGGGGCTGTAGAGATGGTTTAGCTCTTAAGAGCACTGGCTACTTTTCCGGAGGACCTGGGTTCAATTCTCAGCCCCTGCATGGCTCTTAGCTGTATATAGCTACAGTTCCAGGGGATCCAAATCCCCTCTGGCCTCCAAGAGTATCAGGCATGCAAGCGGTACACATACATTCATGCAGGCAAAACACCCATACAAATAATTTTAAAACAAAATTTTAGAAAAGAATGCAAGTTCTTACACTGGGCTGCTAACGAAATCTCTATAACTGGTGATCACACATAAGAGGCAGGAGCAGCGGAGTAAGAGATGTACTCCAGGAAGCAAAGCAGCCACACATATTTGCTAGAACTCACCGATAATGTCTTTGACAAGTTTCTGTGTGGCAGCCATTCGAGGCTTTGGGAGCTCCAGTTTTTCACACCCATGATCTGACTGATGACGGTGTCTATAAATAACAGAAGAGTTGTCACTGGCTCATGTACAACTAAACAGTTATGTAAAGCTTGAATGGTCCAGGTGATACCTTAGGCAAAAGTTCTTCTCACAATAAGGACATATCACTGCCACCAGCTCTACTTCAGGACAGTCCTTGAATGAACACGAGTAAGATTTGTGTTCATCTGTCTTTGGTCTCTCCTTGATTATATTCACCTAAAACAGTAACAGGAGAAACCGAACTATAGTTCCCAATTAAAATACCACAAAAACCAGTGTTAGAAAGCATCACCCATATCATTTTGGTTTAAGTTTATTAGATTAAGTTATATGTTCTCACATACAAATTACAAGGAACATTTGTATGAGAAATGATTACTACGCTTATTGTTCCACTTTGTCATAACTTTTCTGACGTGTTTTGTTTTAAGTTAAATTAAAATGACTTTTCAGTTTCCCTATCTTTTTATTGAGACCAGGTCTTGCTATGTAATACCCCAGCTGGTTCTGATTTTTAAGTATTTCTATTTCAGCCTCTGAGTGCTGGAATCACAGGGGTATACCACTGTGCCTAGTTTATTGCCTACAGTTTTACTCTCTGCTTTGTTACATTGCCATATAAAGATGCCCTTGCCCAGGTAGCCAATTCATCAACCCTCAAACAGGGAGTCATAGCTACTTCCTATGCCAGTTTTAAGAAATGAACAACAGTTTAGGACACAGAACCCTTAAAAATCGTACCTGTAACATGAGGCAGTTTTCAAAATTGTAAACTAATTAACATGCTAAGTGGAATATTTTATTATCAGAAAACATTACATCAAAACACAACATGGTTTTTTTTTGGGGGGGGGAAGGAACGAAAGAAACCGACTAACCACATTATTATTGAGCATAGAGAAACTAGAGTTCTAGAATTAAGTAAATCTAAGCAAATGATTGCTTGAAATCTGTAACCATAGGAAAATTCATTATATTTATGGAACATCTATTATAATTAAAAACATAAACTTTTTCCCAAATTTGCTGCAATGACCTAAAGGTAAAATTATTTTTTCTTGAAAATGTATCTGCTAATGTAAGAACTATTTATAAAAATCAAATGGTATAATAAGAAAAAATCATAGAGGGCCAGATGTATTTTTTAATAAGAATTATAAATTACTATAACCCTAAATATAATACATTCTTTCTACTCAGTCTTACATAATACTAACAAGTTAGGTAATTTTTACTTTCTTCAAATAAATCACACACAAGGGTCAGATGTGGACTAACACCCATGCAAACTCGGTTTTTTTATAACTGAGAGAATGAAAGTGAAAATTCTCCAATAGGGCTCCATGAATGGGATAAACCAACTGAAAGTTACTCAAGTTACAAGCTGGTGTTTCCATTTCAGTGTGGGGAATTCTCAACTAACCCAGTGTCCTGCCTTGGAGAGAAGTGATGCCAACTAGTATCTGAACATCAGACTTTGGACAGCTGTTCCGAGTTTCCTCAAAAGACCCACCTGGCTCTGCACTAATTTAAGTCCTTTATTAGTAGTGATAGGGTAGTAATTTGGTTTCTGTCTTCGGCTTCCCCTCCCAATCTATTCATGTTTGGAATCAGGATAAGGATTTTCTTTTGTTGGACTAAGGTGGTCTAAGGCTGACTGGGTCCAAAACCTTGACTGCCACAGAATCCTAACAGCAGACACCAGTTAAAATGAACACTACAATGACCAGAACAGTGACCTAGAAAGACAGTATGATGTGGGCACTGAGGCCAGTGTGTATCATACATAGCCTAGTGCTATGAGTGGGCTTCCTAAACAGAAATGTTAGGAATCAAGATTATGAGCATAAAAATGTGTAAATACCAATCAGAGCCAATTTTCTTCAAACAGAAAAATATCAGAAATGCAGCAAAAGATTCTTCATATATAATTAGTTTAGGATGCTAAATGTCTGGTATACCGACTAGCTTTAAATCTAATTAACATGAGTACAAATATATAAATTATGTCAGATAAGAGAAAATTAAACATACCTCAGGGCAACCATGAGAGTCCTTGCTTCTGTGTTCAAGGCTTAAATGATTTCAAAAAAGTGTTTATTTAAATACAATCAATTAATTCATTTAATGATAACTGAAGTATTTTGGGTTATTTGAACATCTCACATTCTTAAGGTACATTATGTTCACTACACTAATGACTTTCATGTAAAAACCAACTGAAATCCACAGAAAGGAGTGTCTAAATGTTCACCTACAATTGAGTAAAACCAATGCACCACTTCAGTTATCTTTAAAGTGCATGGAAACTTCAGTTAAATGAGGATATGCAATGTCAAGGCATGTCTTCTTAAAACCTTGAATTGTCCACAGGTCATATTTACAAGTGATGTGTGCAATACACCATCCATTTTAAGAACATTATAGGTTGGACTTTTTTCATCTGTTAATTAAAGTACAGAGAACAATCATGGTTGGATTTCTTTCTTTTTTTTAATGATTTAAGTATTTATTATGTATACAGCATTCTGCCTGCATGCCAGAAGAGGGAATCAGATCTCATTATAGATGGTTGTGAGCCACCATGTGGTTGCTGGGACTTGAACTCCGGAACTCTGGAAGAGCAGCCACTGCTCTTAACCTCTGAGCTACCTCTCCAGTCTCCATAGATGGATTTCTAAAAACTATATTCTTTATATATGGACATTATTTTATCATTGTAAATTATGATACCCAATCTTAAAATCCACATTTATGACTGCATTTCTTGGAACTTCAAAGATTAATGACATAATATGTATAACTAATTAGAGCCTATAACTAGTCAGCTTGAGTTTTCCACAAGTGACAACAATGCTAAACATCAACTGTCAATGGCTAGTTAGAACTACTTTAAAAATCATTCTAATTTTCAGAAATTAATCCCACACTGACAAATACCGAAGTTATTTTCAAATTCTACATAAAAAACTTAACTTACCAAAATATTCCTGAACAACCATCACATACAAATGGAAGAAAATCTAAAATTGGAGGAAAACATGGTAGGTACTGGTCAGTATCTGACTTTGATTTACTTTTCTTATACAAAAAGAAGCTACTGGCCAATTCTATAAGCAAAATTTTCTTTTGACTGTCCCTGTGTAGCAAGTCATTATGTAATCTCTATTAAGCCAAAACTTCGAAACTTTCAACTCTAGGAAAAAGTGGCTTAATCAACAGGAGGTTGACATTACTCATAATAACTTTGTTAAATCATAAAAATCACCTTTTTGGTGGTATTTTTCTTTTTCATTTTGTTTCTGAGATTTATGAGGTGCTGGTTTTGAGGACTGTACACTGTAGAGTCTGCATTTGTCATAAAAATTCCGGGTTTTAATTCTGACTCCATATCAATCTAGCAATACTAAATGGATTACCTAATAGTAAAGCCATGGATATAATATATACTATATAGTATATATCATATATATATATATGTGTGTGTGTGTGTGTGTGTGTGTGTGTGTGCGCGCGTGTGTATGTATGCATGCAGATGTGTATCAACCTGATCTGCATCTATGTCTATCATACTTTATTAGTTATTTCGTCCTAATGCTGTCTACATACATGTGTTTTGGGAAGTTCATACAAGTATCAATTCTCTGATATGGAAAGTATTAGACAACGATAGTAACTTTTCTACTAATCCAAGAGACACTTGGATTAACACTCGACTAATAAACACTAAAGATATGTGAAAGGCGAAAGGATGAGCTGTATCACAGATGGTAGACATTTTTAGACATTAGTCAGCCTGACCAGATGTACATAAATGTAAGAGTCAAACCCAGCTAAGTTTCCATAGGAAAGGACCACATGAAAACAAATTTTAATCTGTTAAGTGGTTCATAACTACAGTCAATAGTAAAGGACAATGAATTATATCACCTGTCCTGCTGTCTCTGCTTACCACAGGTGTCACACTAAATCCAGGCCAAATCTAAGAGCTGGATACAAGGCTTGCTACGAATTGACTGAAGCTGCAGCGAGCTGAAGCCCTGTATACACATTTGAAGTGTAATCCAGTAGGCAAAGGCTGAGCAGTCTGTGAGTCTAAGACTTGAAGTACTTGCCGGCCACAGGAATATAACACCTACTGCCAGGATCTATGTTTATGTCGGTGTCTCTGTTCAGTGGAGAGACCATCACCATATTATTTATTAAACCTTTCCAAAAATGCACTAATCACTTAAGGGAATCCCGCACCAAAATCAATGCTCTGTGTATTCAAACAGCAATAATTAAACAATGCTTGAGTGGGGCAGGGGGGAGGAGGGAGTCCCTAAGGACCCACTGGAATAGCTTGGGGATCAGAAACCCCGAGACTTAAAAACCTACGAACACAGTCAAAAACTGATGTTCAACTCATTCGTCTGACAAAAAATAAATAAATAAAAATAAAAATAACTGAAGAAAAGGCCAGAGACAATGGATGCTCCAAGGTCTGAGTGGTAAGGACTGAAGGGAACTGGAACTCTGGTCTATGCCATTTCGTGGCCCAAGGCTTCCTGGGCAAAACTTCTTGACTTGGAAACCTCGAGAAGTCTACAAGGTCTGCTTTAGGATCTGAGCGGAAATCGAGGGGGCCACAAGTTTCGCCCCTAAACCGTGGGACAGCAACAAATAGCACCACCGCCACCCCTGAGGGCCACTCGCGCCCCGCGTCCTCCCTCACCCGCCGCCACCGCCCCGGCCGTCAGAACCCGGCCCAGGTCTCCCGCGGCCGGGGATCGGGCTTCCACCGTCACCTCGCTGCCGGCAGTGCTGCACCTGGCAGTGCTGCCCGATGTCCAACTCCGCCATCTTTCTATCGCCGCAAAGGCAGGGGGCGGGGCATCGCCGCAGACCCGGGGCGGGGCGTGCGTGCGGGGCGGGGCTGCGGGGCGGGGTGTGCGTGCGGGGCGGGACCTGGGTGAGTACTGGGAAGTGTCCTCGACCAAAGCGCTAGCTGCCCGGGAGGTTCCTCAGTCTCAGGGTTGGTGGGAAACCTGGTAGCGCTCAATTCCTGGAGCCGAGGTTCTCGCTTTCACGATTTAGAAAAACTCAGGTCCTCTTTCGGAAACCGCACCCACTGTTTTCCGCGCTGAGCCTCCAAAATCGAGAACGGCCTCACGATGATTTCTTGTTTTTCTTAGTGACTGTAATCCCAGCAGCCAGCGCAGACCTGGCTCAAAATGTAAGAATCAAGGGACATACCTGGACACTGGTTATTACTGTCTTGACTATTCAATTTGAAGTAAATGCACCCATAGTAGAAGCATTAGGCTTTTTTTTTCTCTCTATAGGTTTCTTTTTCTTGTTTCAGTCATGATAGGAAAAAAACACACATACCAAAGTGCTTTGGGCTTCTCAGTGTAGAGCGCGCATACTCACTCATTAAACTGCTGTGACACAGGAGGAAAGGAGCTGTTTGATGCCTGATGAGCCATTGCACAGCAACGAAGAAGAGGCCTTTCCTTGTAGGTGGGGCAGGCAGGGATGTCATTCCACTGGCATGATACCGGACACCACTCAGAGTAGATGAGTGACAATCAACTGGACTCATGTCAGGAACCCGAAAAGTATCCAACGTCTCCCATGTGACTTACGAGATTCTCCAAACATTCTCCTGGAGGGTAAAGTGGGTATGATTGCCACACACCATTCTTTTTCTGTGCATTCTGGGTATTAGAACGTAGGTCCTTAGGCTTGTACACCAAGCACTTTACTCACCAAGCCCTCAAGATTTCTTAAATTTAAGGCTCAACAGTCTACCTGAAGTTTTATTAATGTTTTATGTTAGCTGGTGGAATCAAGCAACAGCAGAGTTTCTAGAATTTTACTGTGTGTAAATGTTCTAAATAGGTGACAAATATATATCTCATCAATCCAATCACAACAGAAAAAAAATTTTCAGCTCTTGAGGATCTGACAGAGCATTAGCTGGTCAGAATAGCAAAGACTGAAATTCAGCTGCTCATATCCCTGACTCTCTTTCTCTGGTTTTTCTTTAGATATTACTTACAGAAATCAATTTCTCCATATACTTGTGTGAGATCCGTTTGTTAACTACATCCTAACACAGATGCAATTCCAATGGTTTCGATATCAGAAACTCCTCTACCTATATTCTTAATCGTGACAACTTTCTTTGAAACATGAGCTCTCCATTTCTAGCAGCCTAAGAACCTGCTTTGTGTTATTTGATATATATATATATATATATAATATATATTATATATATATATAGAGAGAGAGAGAGAGAGAGAGAGAGAGAGAGAGAGAGAGAGATATCAGTATAGTTCCCTCCCTAACTAAAGTGGTCTACTGTACCAAGAAGCTCAAATTCACTTTCCACCTGCCCTTTCTTAGGTGTGTCATGGAAATAGACACTAAACACAGCCCCCTTCCTTAGAAACACTGTTTCATTCTCTCAATTTCTCTGGATTATTTTTCCCTGTAAAAAGTTACTTCCTTGCCCGATATTCCCTCAGTTCCCCATTAGGTGTGGA
Source organism: Cricetulus griseus (assembly GCF_003668045.3). NCBI lineage: Eukaryota > Metazoa > Chordata > Mammalia > Rodentia > Cricetidae > Cricetulus > Cricetulus griseus. The sequence continues at coordinate 137,586,189 of NC_048595.1, read as the reverse complement.
ATTCTTTAGTCCGCCCAGTAAAGCTTCTCAGGTGAATCCTCAACTCTTCTATCCCATCTAAGCAATCACCTTCACAATGTCTCCTTCCTGTCTCCCTCTGGGCGCTCTAGTATGCCTATACATTGCACATGTCATTTTCTTTTCCTATCCTCTTTATGTCAAGAGTTCTCAAATTTCCTTGAAACTAGAAATCATGTGCATGTTTGTCAATAAATGCAGCTACCACACTCCTCCTTGGGTCCGATTATAGGGTTGGGAGATGGCTATAGGAAGCTGTGTAATTGGCTGCACATTCATCCTCATTGAGTTTGTTTAGATAACCCTTTGTCCCCTACTCCACCTTTGTCATGTAATTCAGTCACTCCTTCATCTTGCAAGGCTTTTTGGAAGGTCTAGGTACAGTTCATCCTCCAGAACATCAGACATCTCTGGTTACACTCGCTACTTATGTTTCATATTACTACTACCCAGGTCCTATTATAATTTACTTGACTCCACCCTTCATTTCTCTTGCCACACTCCACCCCTGCCTTACCTTCTATATCTACAAAAGTAAAGTCAGTTCTTGGGTAAACTCAGCAAGTGATTTGAACATCTCCAACATTCTATATCTGATAAAGAATTAAATAGACCATAATCTGCAACTACATGGAACTTGAAATGTCTAAGATGGAATGTCTTTGTTTGGCATTTTAAAATCTTTCAAATTTTGGCTCAACATTCCTTTTCCTTACTATTATTCTGCACCCAGTCCACTTAGGTCCTTTGCAGAGCTCTTTCTTTTACTTGGAATGTTCATTCTTCTTCTGTGGCTAGCTCATTTCTACTTTTCTACTGTCACTAATCTTTTGTTTAGGAAATTTTATTTTTTCCTTAACAAGACTCAATCTTGCTGGTTTTATATGCATTTTACAAAGATTTGTCCTGGGGTCAATTTTGCATTTTTAAAATGTTATTACTGGTTGGTTGTATTCCCCTCTAATTTTTATACTCTCCCTGAAATCTGATATGGCCCTTTTTATTGACTGTTGTGTTAAAATTTTCTTGAGTCTATTTTTTAGATATTAAATAAAATTCACTGAATAGGTTACTGAAAATGCCCTCTTTTAGAGTCTTTTATGCACTTGCCTAAGTGACTTTACCACAGGTTCCTGTACTTCCTGTACCTACTTCTTCCTTCCATCCTTCCTTCCTTCCTTCATTCTGTCCTACTGTACTTCCGTACTTCCTTCCTTTTCTTTGCAATCTTGTGTTATTCCCTCTGCTCTGGAATGTCTTCTGCCACATCCTTACAAATTATCTCTCTACCCATCATCGTGTGTATAAATAGCATCATCCCTGCAAGTCTTGCCTTCATTCTTCTGCTATGACTCTCAAATGCGTTCATTGAATTATCTCTTTTAAAAGTTTGGTTATTTACAAAGTTTATTATTGTTATTCTTATGACTATTTCATCATTCACTAGGTTAGGCTATGTTGTTATAATCTGATGTTGTATTCATTGTACATTATTCTTTATTTGTGAAATTTAAATTTTTCTTTATTTCCAATGAGGGTAGAGTCATTGTTCTTAGGTGTTAGAACGGAGAAATGATCACAACCTAACCATCTAAAAAATAATGTCACTCTGCACAGGAGGGGCTGTGAACAGAGGAGGAGCACAGAAAAACACACTAAGTAGAATGGTTAGTAACAGCTCAAATTCAGAAAGCCAATAAAACAAAGAAAAAAACCCCAAACAAAAAACCCAACAACAAAACATCATCACTAGCAGAAAATATGAATGAGTCATGGTACGGTCATCATCACCACAGTGAAAATCAGTCAACCACAGCCACACACAAGAACTTTCATGAAACAAAAATGTAATAATGAATGGAAAAATAAAAGCTAAAGAATGTATAGTGTGTTATGCCAATTACATAGAGCCCAAAGAGGCATTATCTCATTGTTTAAGGACTGGTATCTAGTGTTATTCCTATGAAGAAAGATCAAGAAAATAGTTAGTGGATACCACAGAGTGAATATGGTAGTGCAGAAGGTTGTTTAATAGCATACGTGAGGTGATAGAATTCTGGATGCCCTATTCTGGTTTCTTTGATGTTCTCTTCATAACCCTTTATTAACCTGTCTCTATTGTCTTTACATAGTTTTCTTTAGGTTTGTTGTGTTTTGCAATTAAAATGTCTCTTTAATGGTTATATGCTCTAAGATCAAAATAATTAAAATTTTAAAAATGGAACCTCATGAAACTGAAAAGCTTCATGTAAGGCAAAGGACACCTTCAATATTGCAAAATGGCAGCCTACAGAATGGGAAAATATTTTTTGCCAAATCCACATCTAATAGAGGGCTAATATACAAAATATAAAAAGAACTCTAGAAACTAGACATCAGTAAACCAAATAATCCAATTAAAAATGGGGTACACAGCTAAAAAGAGAATTCTCAATAGAGGAATCTCAAATGGCTGAGAAACACTTGAAATGTTCAACATCTTTAGCAATCAGAGAAATGCAAATTAAAACTACTTTGAGATTTGATCTTACACTTATCAGAATGGCTAAGAACGATAACACAAGTGATAGCTAGAATTCTGGCTAGAATGTGGAGCAAGGGGAATACTTGCTGGTGGGACTGCAAACTTCTACAAACACTATGGAAACCAATATGGCAGTTCTGCAGAAAACTGGGAATTGATATACCTCAAGACCCAGCTATACCACTCTTGGGCATATACCTAAAAGATACTCTATCATACCACAAAAACACTTGCTCAACTATGTTTATACTGTCTTTATTCATAATAGCTAGAATCTGGAAATAACATAGATGTTCTTCAACTGAATGGATAAAGAAAATGTGGTACATTAGGATGGTGGTGGCACATGCCTTTAATCCTAGCAATTGGGAGGCAGAGTTAGGCAGATCTCTGTAAGTTCTAGACCAACCTGATCTACAAAGTGAGTTCCAAGACAGTCAGGGCTATAGAAGAGAAACCCTGTCTCAAAAAAGCCAAAAGAAAATGTTGTTCATTTACACAATGAAATATTACTAAGCTGTTTAAAAACAAAACAAAACAACACATCATGAAATTTGCTGCAAATGGATGGAACTAGAAACACATCATCCTGAGTGAGGTAAACCAGACCCAGAAAGACAAACATAATACATACTCACTTATAAGTGGAGAAATGACTGGAATTGGAGGACATTTGGGGGCAATGTGGAAACCTAGTTCAGTAGAAACTCGAAGGAGTCTACTAGGGTAACTCTATCAAGGACTGCTAGTAAAGATGGGTATAGAACCTGAATCTGCCATCTCCTGTAGCCAGGCAACTTCCAGTGGTGGGACTGGGAAACCAACTCAGCCACAAATCCTTTGACCTACAATATATCCAAGATGTGCACAGGCAATAGAGGCACAGAACTTGTGGGACTGACCAGTCAATGTCTGGTTTAATTTGAGGCTCACATCAAGAAAAGGAGCCCATGCCCAAAGCTGCCTGGATGACCAGGAACTGGATAGTCCAGAGACCTATGATAGAAAAAAAATCAGAAACATGATTTCCAATGATATTTTGCTATACTCATAGATCGATGCCTAGCCCAATTGTCATCAGAGAAGCTGATTCCTCCAGCAGCTTAAGGAAACAAACGCGGAGACCCACAGCGAAACATGAGGTGGAGAGAGAACTCTAATTGTATGTCTCCATTGGGTCCCTCCCCTGAGAAGAGGAGGAGGAAGGATTGTAGGAGCCAGAGGGGTGGAGGACACCAGGAGGACACAGCCCACAGAATTAGGTAAGCAGGGCTCGTAGGGGTTCACAGAGACTGAAGTGACAAACACAGAGCCTGCATGGGTCTGCACTGAGTCCTCTGTAAATATGCTAGAGTTGTTAGCTTGGTGTTTTTGTGGGACTCCTAACAGTAGGAGTGGGGTATCTCTGACTCTTTTTGGCTGCCTTTGGGACTCTTTTTCTCCCTCTGAGTTGCCTCTCTTCAGCCCTGATATGAGGGTTTGTGCCTAGTTTTATTATAACTCATCATACCATGTTTGGTTAACATCCCTGGGAGGATGCTTTTCTCTGAAGGGTAATGTAGAGGACCTGGGAGAGAAGGAGGTGGCAGGAGTGGAGGGAGGGGAAACTGTGGTCCCGGATGTGTTAAATGAGAGAAGAATGGAAAAATAAATAAAAGTCATATGCTAGAGAACAGAAAATTATGTTCAAATAGAATGTTTGACATGATTGGGCAATACATTATAGATAGCTCCCCTTAGCGCTACAAAGTTTTAAAAACTCACAGCATGTTTGAGTATTAATTATGGATATCCTGTTTTAGGCTTTAATGGTTGAAATAGCAATTAACTCTGGCTTGAACTTTCTAGCAAAACTAAAGGTATAATGAAGAACATGAACTTGGGAATGAAGTGATGGCACAGGCATGATGGCCTACTCTTCCAGAGGACCCTAGTTCAGTAGCCGGTACAAATGTCAAGTGCTTCACAAATCCCTTCAGCTCCAGCTCCAGGGCATCTAATTCTCCCTTCTGGCCTCCTCAGAAACCCCTAACATGTGCATATAATCCACACATGAACACAAGCACACACACACACATGTAATTAAAGTTTTACAAAAGAATATAAGTTTAATACCCAAACTGATTATTAGCTTGATGACATTTAAATTTTAAGTTCTGTGACGATTCCTAAATTATTGTATACACATGAAAATTCTATAGTGTTTTTTTTTTTTTAATTCCAAATCATAATAGCCAGTGTGCTGTGGCACACACTTTTAATTGGGATTATGTGACAAGTAGCTAACGTGACAGAAGTCATTAGGGTTAAAGACAGCTCTGGCAGCCCTAACAATCTATTTTCAGCTCCCCACTCTTGACTCATCAATTAAGGAGACAAGCAGTAATGAGAAGCAGAGAAAGGAGATTTATTCAACCTGCCCACATTGAGAAGAGGAACAATGAAGAAATTCAGTGTCTGCCAAGTTCATTTGGGGGGTTTAAAAAGAGGGCAAGGGTTATTTATGCCCATGTAAACAGTCCAGCTCAAGGTGTGCTCTCATCTGTAACTGACCCACCATTGTCCTGGTTTCTGGTCTGTCCTGCAATGTCAGAACTGCGTGAAATTTCTTCCTGGGAAACAAGTTCTTCCCCTGGCTGGAACAAGGGGTTCAGCCTTTCTCTTGTCCCAGCGTAAAGCCCTAGGGAAATTCCAATTCTTTGTGGTCATTATTTTAATAGTATGATAGCCAGAGAGAGGGCTACAAGCATCTCTCTTCATAATGTATTTGCTCTTGCTAGAATGGTTGGAGTAAAGCATCAAAAAATATCTGTCAAAGCCAGCTAACTTATAACTGTAATCACATCACTCAGAAAACTGAGGCAGGGAGACCACTCTGACCAAGAGGCCCTGTGTCCAAAAAAAGAAAAAAAAAAAAACAGTTTACTATTTAGTGAACAAACAAGTCAACCCTGGCACATAGCTGCCTGATACTCTGTTATAATAGTAATGAGGAATAATAAAATTATAAACTCCAGAACAATGAACATAAACAAAGTCATTCATTTCATTCTGTTTGCATGGCCCCAAAACTAACTGCAACATTTTACTTGGTTCACATTTTAAGTGTCAAAGAGGAAAACTTTGGCATAATAAAGAAATGGCAGGGTGGTGGTGAAGGAACTCACATTATTATGTAAAATTCAGGGTGCTTTGTTGCCATCCTTGGAGCTTAAGGATAGCGATAAAGATGGGACTGATACAGAGGAAGGCCTGTCATCACAACCTGTCCCTGTCAATATGGCCATGTTTGTGTGTACACATGTGTGTGTTCTGTATGTGTGCTTTGAAAAACATCTTTTAATCAAGAGTTTCTCACCATCCATTAGGTTTGCAACATTTTCTTAAGTAATTACTCTTAAGAGAGATAATTTTAGTAGTCCTGACAAGGCATACATAAAATTATTTTGAAATGACACCTTAACTTACATTTTGGCATGGGTTGAATCTTCAAGTATAATTTGTCTAATTAACTATGGAGACATTTGATGGTGCAATAACAGCTACTATTAACATCACTCCTTGAAATTCCTACCAATCAAAAAAGGAATGGAATCTTTTAAATGATAATTTATTTTCTAGCAAGAATATTTTGAACAAGGACAAGTGTTTATCTCCTTCTATAGTTCTATGTGCAATATGCATCCCAAGGTTTCCTTTCTCCAAGGAAAATGTGCCAGAATTTTGTCAGAATTTCTCTGCATGATAAGAGTATTTCTCCTACAATTTCAGAATTATGATTCAGATGGTTGGATCTTGTAAATGATTTAAATATCTTATCAGCTATACTCTCTCTATGCATTTATTTTTTCAACAAATATTGATAGGGTGTCTACACTATGCTAGGCTCTGCTTTCCATACTTTGAAGACACTGGTGAATAAAATAAATATCAAACTTTGTTTTCCTGGGAAGCCTTCTAGAGGTGGAGGAGACTGGAAAACAAGCAGGCTGTAAACCAAACAAGCACACAGTAGTGGTGGTAAATGGTGTGGAGAAACAGTGAGTGCTGAAGAGGGATGGAAGACTGTGGGTGTTAGAGTTTCGAGAAGATAGGCTAACAATTTTAAATATGATGAGGTGGTAAGGACAGAGTGAATAAGATGTGGGGAACTTGTAGGGACAGATCTCTTTGGAGGAGTAGCAAGAGTGAACTCTGTATTTCTGCCTGATCCAGGAGGCCATGTGGGCTGAAGTGGAGCAGCCTGGGAGTGGTAGAGTGCATGGACAGGTGTAATTATCCTGTAGGATTGAAGATATTTAAAAGAGATGCTTGTGCCCTTCTCTGTGACTTATCAGACTATTGAAACAATTGTTCTTGGAAAATGGGAATTTCAGCAAGAATCCCATGCTGGGAGAAGAAGGCCAAAGGCTGATGCCAACCAGAAGAGGTGCTTGTCTTCCAGAAAGAGATTCCATATAGTTCTGACAAGTTGTCAGACCACCCTTCAGGGGAGATGAACAGAGATCATGATGGGTAAGTTCACACTTTGACCATGACTGCTCTGTTTATACACATTTCATGACTTCCACTTAAACGTGAACTTCTAGGCAGGACTCAAGATGAGTTTGGACACATCACTGGACCTCTTTTCCCAGTGTGAGCACATTAAGTAATCTCTCTCCTCCTTCAGCTTTTCCTATTACTTGTCTTCTAACTGTCTTACTGGGGATTGGAGGGCAAGATTAGGACCCAGGCACTGACTCTGAACTCCAGTAGCACAGGGAATACTATGAATAACAGGGCTTGTTATCACTGTCTGTTTGGGCTTGAAGACATTTGCTGAGGATCTTGGCATTATAGTAAGTCAGGAAATTACAGTAGGTTTTGACTCAGGCTTTCTCTGGCTCTGTGTAGGACTATGGAAAGATCAAGTGTTTATAGAGTGTTCTGATGTAAGTCTACTGATACACTTTTGACAAGAAATGACTATAGTTTCAAGCATAGTATGAGCCATTTTGGTGGGGACAAGTAGTCAGCTTTATAGTCAAATCTAAGAACCTTTGGATTCTTTAACATCTTTCTAAGCAGGGGTGGATAAAGAGCTGTTCAGACAAAACTAGTAACAGGCACTATATGGTTTCATTTTGAATTAGGGCAATCAAACTTTTAGTTTTTCAAAATTGTCACTTTTCATTATGATTACCTTTGTGCTCATTATTATGTGTGAGTATTACATGCCAAGCGTATTTGGTTCTGAGAAACAAGAACTTCGGATGGAAAGAATGTGTACATGCTTGTTGAGCTGCTTAATGGATAACTATTTGATGCTGCTCTGCAGTGTGTTTAAAGGGTAATTCTTCTTTGTTGCTTTGAGAGCTCATTTGACATTCTAAAAATGGATGCAATTTCAAAGGGTAGCCAAAATGTATCAATTAGCCTGACATCTAGGTCTCTTTAACAGATCTATAAATTTCCAATTTCCTTTGCCATCTTAACCATGGTAAATCATCTTGAACAAGATCATTCTTTTGAACAACAGCATTCTTATTAGCTGAGATCAATTGAGATTAGAAAATGAAAAATACTCCAGATGCTGAGAACTCTTTATGAAACCACATTTGTAGGATGAATATTGAATGAAGATTAATGTGTTATTTTCAGCTTCTAAATCATTGATTTACAAATTTCTTTTCTACATAGCACCGCTGCATTAAACACTAATGTATGTGTGGATGGTTTACTTGCTGGCAAGCATTATCTTTCTCCCACTGAACTTATATATTAATGGAAGGGAATGATTTTTAATTTTAAATGTGCTTTGCTTTGCACACCACATGCGGCTCTAAAAGTGCTACACATTATGCGGGGTGAATAGCTTTCTGTTAAATTATAAATCATTGACTAGATTCTTTATTTTAACTATTGACTGATTTTATCTCTTTGGATAAAATGTGGGAACCTTAGTGCATGTATAGACATCCTGTGATCTGAACTCTGTGAAGAAAATCTCACCAATCCTTTATTATGGACTCCTTCAAACTCTAATAACTACAGATTGGCAATATTTGCACATATTGTGTATAATGTATATTGTATTATAATTCTAACATTCTTCATACTACTTTCTTTTTTATTTGTATTTGTTTATTTATTTTTTAAAGATTTATTTATTATGTATATATCATTCCTCCTCATGCATCCCTGAAGGCCAGAAGAGGGCACCAGATCTCATTACGGATGGTTGTGAGCCACCATGTGGGTGCTGGGAATTGAACTCAGGACCTCTGGAAGAGTAGTCAGTGCTCTTAACCACTGAGCCATCTCTCCAGCCTCTAATACTACTTTCTTAATTGTCTGTCTTCCCTTAACAAGAATGTAGGCTGCAAAAATACACCCAAGGATTTGTAGAGCTGGTTCAGTGATTAAGAGTACTTATTGCTTGTCTAAGTTAGGGTTACTATTGCCTGATAAAAGACCATGACTGCCTTAGTTAGCTTTACTATGAAACACAATGACCACGGTAATTCTTATAAAAGAAAGCATCTAATTGGGACTGGGTAACAGTTCAGAGGTTTACTTCCTTATCAACATGGCAGGAAAGCATGACAAACACAGGCAGACATTGCACTGGAAAGGTAATTGAGAGTTCTATATCAGGATCTGCAGGCAGCAGGAAAAGAGAGAGACACTGGGTCTGGCTGAACATTTGAAACTTCAAAATCCATCCTCAGTGACACACTTCCTCCAACAAGGCCATATCTACTCCAAGGCCACCCCTCCTATTCCCTGTCAAGTAGCACCACTCCCTAATAACCATGCATGCAAATCTATGAGCCTATGGGAGCCATTCTTATTCAAATCACCACAACGACCAAAAGCAACTTGGGGAGGAAAAGATTTGGCTTATAAATCCTAACTAATGTAACTAATTGAGGGAGGTCAAAGCAGGAACACAAATAAGGCATTGTTGCTTACTGGCTTGCTCCTCATGGCTTGCTCAACCTGCTTTCTTATTGAACCAGCCCAGGGATGGCACCACCCACTATGGGCTGAGCTCTCCTCCATCAACCATTTATTAAGAAAAATGCCCTACAGGCCCACCTACAGCCCAATCTTATGGAGATATTTCCTCAACTGAAGTTTCCTTTCCTCAGATGACTCTAGTTTGTGTCAAGCTGACATAAAACTAGGCAGCACACAGTTCTGTCATGAGGACCAGAGTTAGGATCCCAGCGTCCATATTGGGTGGTTTACAAACACCAGTAACTCCAGCTCCAAAGGCTCTGACTCTCTTCTGGCCTCTGAGGAGACTCCCCAACATGCACACCTGCATACACACTCAGAGATTTAAAACAATACAAATAAATCTTCAAAAAAAAAACCACTAAAGAAAAATGATGACTAAATGGATAAAGGAATTTCTTTTACTAGGGCAGTAATTTCCTTGTGCAAACTTTGGTGACTTCTATTCATTTTTCAAATTATAGCTTGCTATTCACCTTTTCTCCCAACCGCTGCTTCTTTGCTTTCATGACAAGCTCTATTTTTTTATTATTTGTTTTTATAAACCCCAGATTTCTCCTAAGAAATTATTGGAACTTTCTTATGCCAAGTCTATCATTTGTAAAATAATTTGTTTAATTTCTGGGTTCTCCCCTAAGCTGTAAGCTCTGTGAAACCGAAAACATTAAAATTTCTTCTTAATTATATCCCCTAGTATCTACACCACAGTAGAGGAATATAGAGATGGTCTGTGTGCATCTGATACATGACACTGTGGATGGGAGCTGATTACATAGCTCATTAGCTCTTTGGTTGTCATGTTCTGACAGTTCAATGTTCTCTTAGCACCACTACCAACAAAAAGAATGTGTCATTGGTAAGCCACCGGATAATGTTTTAATATACTGGATATATTTTTATTTGAGCATACATGAATTCAATAATGCTTATAGTATCCATTACTATTTTAATTAAAAAATTTTTGAGGCCTTTATATATAAATACTGTATTTTCATCATTTCCAGCCCCCAACTCCTCTTTTGTCCCCTCAACTCCCTCTCAAGTTCATGACCATATATATGTCCATATACATATATGTATATGTGTGACCATGTATATGTATATGTACACATATGACCATATAGTGTTGCTAGTATGTATACGTATTTAGAGCTGGGCGATTGGGATTGGATAACCCTCACCCCTAGATGAAGAGCTATAGGCTATTAATAGCGGCTAAGAGAAGGATCAGTTTTTTCTCATGGGTAGAGCCCCCTGATAGGATCTATTACTTTTAAGGCCTCATAACCTCTTCCCTTCATTTCACATTATAATTAAACAAATATTTAGTGAATTTCTCTTCTGGACAAATGGGGGGGTGTATAAACAATGAAAAGAACATAATCCTGTTATGTAGCCTAGGCTAGCTTGCTTGGTTGTACAGTAGCAAACCACCACACTTCACTGGGAAGACCAAAGAGCCAAGATTTAAGCCTGAACCAGCTCTTCCATTTTTGATTGTTTATGTGAATTTGGCCAGTTACAACTGAGTCTAAGGTACTTCATCTGCTGGCGAAAACTAAACTATTTTCGTCCTTTGATGTGTGGTCTTGAGGCAGGTTCACAAAGGTACTTTTGTGTAATTACAAATGAGTTAGCAGCTTTTCTTAAGCTTTTCATAATAAATGTGTAGAAATAACAATTTTGGCAAGTGTGGTGATATTTTGCTTATGATCTAACAAATAAAGCTTGCCTGAAGAGCAGTGTGTGGTGCTAGCCACACTAGCTAGCTGTAGGGGCCAGGCAGTGGCAGTACACACCTTTAATTCCAGCACTAGAGAGGAATATAAGACAGGAGGAGATAGGAGCTAAGGTAGTCTGATGTTTGGTGGAGAGCAGGTCAGTGGAGACAGATGCAGTCTGGAGATGCAGTCTGAGGACAGGATCACCCTTTTGTTCCGAGCATTGTTAGAGGTGAGAACTCACTAGCGGCTGGCTTCTCTGATCTTCAGCTTTAACCCCAACATTTGTCTCTGGGTTTTTATTATTCGTGCTAAAGTCAAGTTTACTTACAGATGACTGATAATACGGTATGTGTAACATATACCGTGCTTGAAAGAGTACGACTGCTACCACTAACTTTAAAAGGCGAGTCCCTCACCAGCTTCATTTCCCAGCATCTTAGCTGTAGAAGACACCCAAGAGAGGTGGGGTCAAGTGATCAGCATTGGGGACAGCAGCACGATAAAATATGATCAAGGAAACAAGTATGAAAATAATAAGTTCTAGGGGCTTTTAGATAATTAACAAAAATACTGGTTACAATTAGATACATATCAAATTAGACAAAATGTGTTACAAACCATGATGCTTTAGATGGACAGTAGGAAATGATAGGAGCTTGTGGCTATTATAGTAAGTTTCTCTCTCTCTCTCTCTCTCTCTCTCTCTCTCTCTCTCTCTCTGTGTGTGTGTGTGTGTATGTGTGTATGTGTGTGTGTGTGTGTTATACTATAAAATCTCAATGTTCAAATTTTTTGCAAAATTTTTGCCATATGCATCAATGTTGGACAAAAATGGATTAATTTGCCATGATGGCATGCAACATTGGCTTGCTCTTCTTAGCTGTCAAAGTGAATTCGTCGCTGATGGATGCTGCTTTAGCAGTTGTCTGTTTATGATCACATGTAGATTCTGATGATGATGTTCAAAGTGAGTCCTTGAAAGCCAGAGCATAGACTAAATGCCATGGACCATTGCTTGACAGTGCACTTCAAATAGGTTTTCGGTTGTATTCTAGCATCTGACCAAAGGCTTTGTTTGCCTCTGTAAGAGGCGGGGCTGACAAAACAACCATAGAGTAAAGATGATTTTATTTTCTACAGGGTATTTTCTACTTTCTGTTACATGGATATTTATGGGAAGGTGATTGACAAAGTTCAAACACAAAGAGTAACCTCATTTAAGATTCAGAAACACAACAATCACACTGTAAGCTTGGTATCCCTAATTACAGAAGTGATGTGACCACCAAACACATACAAAAGTCCTGCCATTAAGAGGTGGCCGCCATCTTCCACCCTCTTGAAGTCTTTTAGAGATCATCTAATCCCAAAGGGTAATCAAGCACACATCCTGGACGGCACAAATACAAGAGGTCATCAGAGCAAGCCCACACCTTCTGTGCCCACACCTTCATGATGGGACAGGGCAGTGTTCTCGACAGGACACACACTTAGAGGAACATGACAGAATATCCTTAGTAAGACAGAGACCAGAGACAGGAGTACTGTGAGCTCTCTCACACTCTCAAAACAGCACTTTGCATTTCCAGGTGTGCCACCTGCACTCAAGCCCAGTCTTTCAGGCCAGGCCAGAGGCCCTTGGAACATGGATTTGATTTTCTCTCAGTCATTTTTTTTTTTTTTTCCTCATCAATCGCTCCTGAATTTATCTCTAGCACGGACAAAACAGTCCCTTTCTCTGGCCAACTTTTCTCGGCTCCCTGACTCCCAGAGGCCTGTGGCGCCGCTGCCCTGCCTCCTCCCGGGTGGCCATCCGAGGGCGGGGCCGAGCCGGGCCAGGAAACGCCCGGGAGTGGGTGTCACCTGCCGAAACAACTTGTTGATTCCTAGGAGCACAGTCGGCTCGCTGTGTGGCTCACCTGTCCCCAGGGCGCAGGGCCGCTCGCCCCCCACTGCCCAGCCATGAGCAAGTTGGGCAAGTTCTTCAAAGGGACCCGCTCCTCCCGGACCCGCGCCGCTCCCAGTCCCCAGGAGGCCCTGGCCCGCCTCCGGGAGACCGAGGAGATGCTGGCCAAGAAGCAGGAGTACCTGGAGAACCGAATCCAGAGGGAACTCGCCCTAGCCAAGAAGCACGGATCCCAGAACAAACGAGGTAGGCTGTGCCCCAGTCCAGGCCGCTCTCACCCACTCCCAGTCCTTCCCTGGAGACAGTCTCCAGGTAGGCGCCTGAGTTCCCCCAGGCCATCTGGTTTGCCTTTCTAGGAACTGACCTGACCCCTAGGGCCTGGAGTTTGAGATGAGCTGAGCAGGCACCTGCCAGGCAGGCAATAGGTTCAGCGCCAAAAATTCCAGTAGTTGCGATGAGCAACATTTGTATGTAATATTTAAATGACTCAAATCAATCTGTGATGAACCTGAAATCAAAACTTCCAAGTCAGGATGGATATTACTGATAATTTTCTCTTGTCTTGGATTTTAATGGTACTTTTTTATTAAAATTCCTTTTTATGTGATATTTTGCTCATCATTTTGTGTGTTATTTTTGAGTTTTAAGAATATTACATTGGAAGGAATTTTAACTTGTGACTACGTTTTTGGGATTCCCCTTGGGTTTTACCCTTGGCTCACCACTTTCTAGCCCAGCTCTGTTGACTCTGTTAGTATACATACTAATTTTCTCCTGAATGGTTGTGTTCAAGTCACACATGCAGCTTACGTGTAAATAAATCTCTGGTGAAGTGTGTTCTAACATGCTCTGGTTTGTCTTGTTCCTCTGCTATTGAAAACTTCAGCTGCCTGTTGTGCAGAGTCAAAGAATTAAATATTAAGTCCCCGTCACTGGCTTTTAGTACACACGAAGGACTTTGAGTCAGTAATGACTCTTGGTGAGCCTGGCACACCTTGAACCTTTTGCTCCGTGTCAGAGTTCATTGGTTTGTTCAGCATAGTGTTCTCTGTATAGGAATAGGCCTCAACAGCACCTGCTGTGTGCATAAAAACCCATGGGAGAGTGAAGTGACCAGCTCTTAATACCAGGTCAGTGGAGGACCTTGTACTAGAAGTGTCAGTGCTGCTTACTGACACACTCTGGATATTTGTGACTTTATGTCAGCTTCTTTACCATATCAATTATTTTGGGGAAGGAAAGAACCTCCCTCCTCCTCCTCATGCCCCTCCTCTTCTCTCCATCTTTCCTTTTAATCTTCTGTGGTCTTGGGGATACCAAGGACAGAATCTGGTGCCTCATGCATGCTAGGCAAGTGCTCTACCCTTGTCCACACCCCCCAGTCCAGGTTAGTCACAGGGAAGCCTCCAAAGAATTAGCTGGTCCTGATGATGCCTCTTTTGTTCAGTGCAGGGAGGCATGATGTCTCACGGCCTGACACACGTGCTCTTGTTGCCCACTACGGAAAGGCCAAGTCTCTTTCTTCTCTGTTATTGTCTGTAACTTTTGCCACAACACAGAATGGCTTAGAGCAAAGGACTGGTTTCTATTTTTATTCCATGTTGAAAAATATTTTGGGCAGCACTTATTCGGCAGCAATTTTCTAAACAGAAACCATGCCATTATGGCTGGCTAAAGAGTCAAGGGTCATGCTATGACTCCACCCTTCCTCTTCAATTTGTTGTGTACTCTTAGGACTTGTTTAGTGTCTGTCAAAAGCGCAGGCACCTTGTCGTTTCTTTGGAACTGTGTGTATCTTTTGGAACAGTGGTAACTCAGTGAATATCTATTTAATAATAGGAGAGGTTGAACATTGGCCTCTAGGAATTTGTAAAAATATGGATTTGCTTTCATAGAATGAAATGTAACATAATATGGATTATATTGGTTTCTAGAAATGTTCTCTGGTTGGCAGTGCCCTCAAGTACATCACAAGCTTACCTGATAAACAAGGACAGAACATTTGAAGGGAATGCTGAGGACCAATCCAACTTCCTTAAGTCAGGGAAGTTACAGATTCGCTTGTGAGCAAGTAATTAATTGGAGCAAAACTTGATTTATCATTATTTAGATTTGTGAGTCCACTGATGTTGTCCCAGGCCTGAGCTCCAGTGGCCCTGGGAATAAGCAGGAGCTGGATTCCATGAGACCATCTTTAATATAAGCTATGGAACGAATTCAGTCATAGCCCTGTGCATTGTTAGAAGCACCATCAATAGTATTGTGTTTTCCAAATAAACCAGATAACTTACTATTCACACAGCCATTCCCTTCCATTAGCCACTAAGAATACTTTCAGACATATAGGAAAATAAGACGCACAATAATGAGTGCTAAAGGGGTCCCCGAGCTACACAATGACTGCTAGATCAGCTGCATTTTACACTATAATCAGAGAGATATCATGTATTTTAAGTGGAAGCTTTACTTTTATAGATAGCTGCCTAATGTGTCAGCATTGTAGCTGAATGGCCAGGTAGCATGACATCACAAACCACATGTTCTCCTATAATGTCTCTAATATCAGAAGCTTTGACAGTACTTTGAATACCCAAAGGGAGCTTGGCATCATTGGTGAAATGACTAAATTTTATTTTATTTATTTATTTTTTTGAGACCTGGAATTCTCTATGTAACAGTGAAAACAATAAATTAAGCCAGGGTGGACTGCACTGAAGCCCATGGCCTGAACTACCTGCCAAAATAATCCACATAATAAGAACTGTATGAACTTCCGTAAGAAGCTAACTCAGGGTGCTAATGAGCTCCCATGAGAAGCTCCTCAAATGTATCTTCTGGAGTAAACAGAGGGCATGGGAAGTACATATTTCTCATTTAGGTTTGTGAATGACAACAGGAAGAAAACAGTTCCTCCAATTTACCAGCTCTTTGAATATTAAATCATTAAGTACTTACATTTAGTGGACATCAGTATAGTTTTAGGCTAGCCTTGAACTTAAAGAAATCAGCCTGCTCCAGTTGTTCGAATTCTGTTATTAAAGGCATGCATCACAACTCTTGGTTAGATTTTTTTTTTAAGACAGGGTTTCTCTGTGGCTTTGGAGGCTGTCCTGAAACTAGCTCTGTATACCAGTGTGGTCTCGAACTCACAGAGATCCGCCTGCCTCTGCCTCCCAAGTGCTGGGATTAAAGGCATGCGCCACCACTGCCCGGTTAATTTTTACATGTTAAGAGATATATGGGTTGACTACACCGGTTTAGGTTTGAACAGGTGATGGGAATCTTTCAGACC
This sequence comes from Cricetulus griseus, assembly GCF_003668045.3. Classification (NCBI taxonomy): domain Eukaryota; kingdom Metazoa; phylum Chordata; class Mammalia; order Rodentia; family Cricetidae; genus Cricetulus; species Cricetulus griseus. The sequence continues at coordinate 137,569,720 of NC_048595.1, read as the reverse complement.
CATGAGTAGATATCAGCATGGTACCTGTTTAATCTCCAGTCAGGGAGAGTGTCTGGCCACTGGTTGAGGTAGATTCCGATGGAGTGTTCTTCCTATGGGACACATTCCTGGGACTCCCACTGCTTACCTCAGTATTTTAATCATGGTGTACTGGAGCACCCAAAGGGACAGAGTTAGAGCTACATTGGTCTCATAAATCAGATAAACAAATTACTTTGCCAACTTACTACTGGATATTTGTTTAGCAACATACATACAGATCTGTTTTTCCTGAGAACTGGTTGAATTATAACGCAGAAGTAGCTAACTCTGACCTCAAATCATTAGAGGTTATCATTGCCATGTACCAGAACGTGTGAATATGCACACAAAAGCAAAAAAGGCTCCCCAGCACCTGTGGTCATGATATCAAGGACCTGAAGGTCCCAAAGTGTAAAAAGTTGCAGCAAGATTTATAATTTAATTAAAAACTTCAGGATGCCAGAGATGTTTAAATGCAGTTTATTCAGATTACTGGAACTCTTGCTTTATAGCTAGTGATTATTTTGGGCAAAATCAGACTTATTATACATCACTTAATTCTTTCTCTACTTCTTTGCTGTGTCCCCCAGAGAAGTGTTTTATCCTGCCTGTCACCTGAACACTAGAGCCACCTGCCCCCAGGGATTCAGAGCTAACTGCTTGGAATGAGAGTCAGGTCAGGTTTTTCAAAAAAGGGTTTCCAGCTGATTCTGCTCAGTTCTGGGTGGGAAATCTCAGTTCATTGTAATTTTCTATTGCTAATGAGGTGGGAAAACCAGGTCTCCCCTTCTCCCTAGCCTTCTGGACTTTTCGCATCACAGGACCCAAGGACAATGAGTATTTGTATGCTTCCTTGAAACAGGGCGAGCAGCCAGGCGTTGATGGTGCATGCCTTTAATCCCAGCACTCAGGAGGCAGAGGCAGGCGGATCTCTGTAAGTTCCAGGCTAGCCTGGTCTCCAGAGTGAGTGCCAGGATAGGCTCCAAAGCAACACAGAGAAACCCTGTCTCAAAAAAACAAAAAAAAAAAGAAAAGAAAAGAAAAGAAAAAAAAGAAAAGAAAAGAAAGAAAGAAAGAAAGGAAAGAAACAGGGTAAGCAACATAACTACTCTCGGTGCCCTAGGCTGGCGGCCCCTGAAGCTGAAGTGCATGCTATCTTAGTATCTTCAAACCCCTGCTGACATGTTGGCTTGGCAATACCCCTTGGAGGTGTCTATTCTTTCTTCTTCAGGTCTGATTTATAACATCCCAGATAGAAGGCTGGGGTTTGAATAAAATATATTCCAATTTAATTGTTATAATTTGACACAGAGTATTTGGTGTTGGAGTTCAGAGCTTGGGCTTTAGAGCAGTCAGCCCTGCTTTGTTATAGTCATCACTGTAACTTAATGTCCTCAGACCAGTCAGTTGGCCTGTCTGGTTACTGTTCCTATAGCAGTGATAACATAGCCACTCAGCTGTGTGGTTGAGCGAAATCACTCAGCATTCAGTATTTTATAAATATCAGTCCCTAGTCTGTAACAACTTTTTGAAGTTGAAATTGGCTTAAATTTTGTCTTCCAGAATAGCATTGGATAAATCTCTATATCATTTCACATATTTGAAGACAATAGTCACTTCTCCAAGTTTCCCCATTTTCATTCTCTTGAAGACCTTTCTTGTGTTAAGGCTGGCTTACCATGCTGGGCCTAGAGAGGCTGGTGAAATGCCTGGGACAGGGTACTGCCACCCTTGGAGTGAGTGCTGCCCTGGTTTAATGACTTTGTGGCTCCTCCTCCTATCTACTCCTGATCCTGCTGCTTATCTTGTCCAGGGCCCCAAATCACACATTTGGGGCAGGAATTCCAAGTATGTAATTAGTGAGAAGGTGTGGATCCAGTAGAGGATCATCTGCAGGCCATGGTATTGAGCATGTTGATAGAAATGGTCAAGACAGGATAAGCAGATTTGGGCAAAACTCCTCTTGGCTGGCATTTTACCTGATTCAAGTGTAATATGGTGCTGGAGCCATTGCTCTCCTCCTCAAGGGGTCTGTCTGGGGAAATGAGTGTGCAAGGCAGAGTCCTCTATGGAAACAAGCTATTTCACTTTGGGGCCTGGGCTGTGAATGGATAAGGTTGAATTTCCTTTTGAAAGCTGGATGCAGACTAGTGCACTGGGATTGTATTCATATGGAGTGGGACTGTGTACACAGGCCACTCTTATCTCACTGGGAGGAGCCTTCTGTACTGTGGATTTAACTTTTAGTATAGTTGTCTTTGCCAAATTTATCCACCCCAGGCACTGGGGACTTGGGTGTAAAGAGAGGTACTGAAGAGTTAACTGGTTGAATGACAGTCTAGTGAGGGCAAACACAGGTATGGCTCAGTTCAAGTGAAAAGCAGCCATAAACTGCAGGACTGTGGAGAAAGTCTCCAGGGAGAGGTAGCTTACCTGATGACCTGCTTTCTGAAGAAAAGGGATGCGGCTTTTGGATCATAGCATTAGAATTCTGTCTGGAAGCTTACTAAAATGCTCACTCCTAGTTACCCCCTGGAGGTTCTAATTTAGGAACTGATTGGTAGATTCCACACTCTGAACTTGAAGCACACTCAATGATCTCCATTAAACTTAAGAAGCAATAGCTTTTTATTCAGTGAGTCACTACACTGGAGGAACAAACTGCTATTGTTTTCTTCCTATGGTTTTTTTTTTTTTTTCTCCCTTCTACTGTCATTCAGAAACCTGAATGGGAAATGTCTACTTCCCATGCCCTCTGTTTACTCCAGAAGAAACACTTGAGGAACTTCTCACAGGACCTCATTAGCACCCTGAGTTAGCTTCTTAAGGAAGTTCATACTGTTCTTCTTCTTATTATTATTAATAATATAGGTCTTACTGTCTCATTTCAAAATATACATATATACAAAAATCAGTTTTGATGAGTCCGCCCTCTTTTCCTATCCTCTCCCCAGTTTCTCTCCCTACCCCTAATAGTCCCATTTCCACTTTTTTTCCTCCACTTTTTAAATTTTCTTTATTTTTTTTGTAATTAATTTTTTTTTTAGTTCAAATTAGGAACAAGCTTGCTTCACATGTCAATCCCCAATCCCGCCCCTCCCCCAACATTCCCCCCAACCATACCCCCCAATCCCCCACCTGCCCCCCACCCCATCCACCCTCCACTCCCCAGGCAAGGTAGGGCCCTCGACAGGGCTCCTCAAAGTCCACCACATCATCCTGGGCGGGCCTACGCCCTCCCCCATGTGTCCAGGCCAAGAGAGCATCCCTTCACCTGGGATGGGCTCTCAAAGTCCCTTCTTACACCAGGGAAAAATACTGATCCACTACCAGGGGCCCCTTAGAGTGTGGAGACCTCCTCATTGACATCCATGTTCAGGGGCCTGATTCAGTCCTATGATGGGCTCCTAGGCAGCAATCTGGGGTCCATGTGTTCCCCATTGTTCAGGCCAACTGATTCTGTGGGTTTCACCAGTCTGGTACCTCCCCCTTTGATCTTCATTCCTCCCTCTCTGCAACTATGTTTCAGAATTCAGTTCAGTGTATATCTGTGGGTATCTGCCTCTGCTTCCATCAGCCACTGGATGCGGGCTCTAGGATGGCATAAAAAGTAGTCATCAGTCTCACTATAGGGGAAGGGAATTTATGTTATCCTCTCCACCATTGCCTAGATTGTCAGTTCGTGTTATACATGTAGATCTCTGGAAATCTCCCTAGTGCCAGATCTCTCCTCGGACCTATAATGGCTTCCTCTGATATGGTATCTCTCATCCTGCTCTCCTCTCCTCTTCCCGAAACTCAACATTTGTGGTCCTCCATTTCCTCCTCTCCCCTCCTCTTCTCCTTCTCTCACTCTGGCAGCTCCCTACCCCCTACCCTCATGCTCCCAATTAGCTAATGAGATCCTGCCCCTTCCCATTCTATGGGGTCCATGAATTTTCTCTGAGTCCTTGTTTCCTAGTTTCTTTGGTGAAGAGGATTGTACGCTGGTAACCCTTTGCTCTAGTCTAAAATTCATACATGAGTGAGTACATACCGTGTTTGTCTTTTTGTGACTGGGTTACCTCACTCAGGATGGTTTCTTCTAATTCCATCCATTTGCCTGCAAATTTCAAGATTCCGTTGTTTTACAGCTGAGTAAAACAACGTTTTACTGAAGTTCTGCTCTAGCTAGAACTTCAAGTACAATATTGAAGAGATATGGAGAGAGTGGACACCCTTGTCTTGTTTGTGATTTTAGAGCAATCTCTTAGAGTTTTTCTCCATTTAGTTTGATGTTGGCTGTTGGTTTGGTGTATATTACTTTTATCATGTTTAGGTATGTTCCTGTTATTCCTGTTCTCTCCAAGATCTTTATTATAAAGGGATGTTGGATTTTGTCAAAGGTTTTTTTCAGCATCTAGTTAGATGACTATATGGTTTTTCTTTATCAGTTTGTTTATATGGTGGATTACTTTGATAGATTTTCGTATGTTGAACCATCCTTGCATCCCTGGGATAAAGCCTACTTGATCATAGTGGATGATTTTTCTGATGTGTTCTTGGATTCGATTTGTCAATATTTTGTTGAGTATTTTTGCATCGATGTTCATGAGGGATATTTGTCTTAGTCCTCTTTTTTAGTTGTATCTTTGTGTGGCTTGGGTATCAAAGTGATTGTAGCATTGTAAAAAGAGTTTGGCAATGTCCCTTCCGCTTCTATTGTGTGGAACAATTCGAGCAGTACTGGTATTAGCTCTTGTTTGAATTTCTGGCAGAGTTCTGCAGTGAAGCCATGTGGCCATGGGCTTTTGTTGGTTGGGAGGCTTTTGATGAGTGCTTCTATTTCATTAGGGGTTATAGGTCATTTTAAACTGCTTATATGTTCTTGGTTTAATTTTGGTAAGTGATATCTATTCAGAAAATTGTCCATTTCCTTTAGATTTTCAAATTTTGTGGAGTACAGGTTTTCAAAGTATGACCTGATGATTCTCTGGATTTCCTCAGTGTCCATTGTTATATCCCCTTTTCATTTCTGATTTTGTTAATTAGCATGCTCTCTCTCTGCCTTTTGGTTAGTTTGGATAGAGGTTTGTCTGTCCTGTTGATCTTCTCAAAGAACCAACTCTTTGTTTCATTGATTCTTTGTAATGTTTTCCTAGTTTCTACTTTATTAATTTCAGCCTTCAGTTTGATTATTTCCTGGTGTCTACTCCTCCTTGGTGTGTTTGCTTCTTTTTGTTCTAAATCTTTCAATTGTTCTGTGAATTCTCTAGTGTGACTATTCTCCAGTTTCTTCATGTGGGCACTTAGTGCTATGAACTTTCCTCTTAGCACTGCTTTCAGACTGTCCCATAAATTTGGGTATGTTGTGTCTACATTCTCATTAAATTCTAGGAAATCTTTAATTTCACTTTTTATTTCTTCCTTGACCCAGGAATGGTGCAATTGGATGTTATTCAATGTCCATGAGTTTGTGGGTTTTTCTGCAATTTGTATTTATGTTGAATTCAAATCTTAAAGAATGGTGGTCTGATAAGATACAGGGGGTTATCTCACTTTTTTGTATCTGTGGAGGTTTGCTATATTGCCAAGTATGTGGTCAATTTTAGAGAAGGTCACATGTGGCATTGAGAAGAACGTATATTCTTTTGTTTTTGGATAGAGTGTTCTATAGATGTCTGTTAATCCCAATTGGGTCATAACTTCTGTTAGATCCTTTGTTTCTTTGTTAAGTTTCTGTCTGTTGCTTCTGTCTAGTGGTGAAAGAGGGGTGTTGAAGTCTCCTACTCTAAGTGTGTGTGGTTTTATGTGTGGTTTGAGCTTTAGTAATGTTTCTTTTACAAACGTGGGTGCCTTCGTATTTGGGGCATAGATGTTTAGAATTGAGACTTTATCTTAATGGACTTTTCCTGTGACGAGTATGAAATGCCCTTCTTCATCTCTTTTGATTGATTTTAGTTTAAAGTCTAATTTGTTAGATATTAGGATTGCTACACCAGCTTGTTTCTTGGGTCCATTTGATTGGAAAATCTTTTCCTAACCCTTTACTCTGAGGTAATGTCTGTCTCTGAAGTTGAGGTGTGTTTCTTGTATATAGCAGAAGGTTGGATTCTGTCTTTGTATCCATTCTGTTAACCTGTATCTTTTTATAGGCAGGTTAAGACCATTGACATTGAGGGATATTAATGTCCATTGATTGTTGTTCTTGTTTGTTTTGGATTTGTTGTTGGTGGTGTCATTGTGTGTGGATTTCGCCCTCCTGTTTCTTTTCCTGTTTGGTAAAGTTGGATTATCTATTACCTATGTTTTTGTGAGTGTAGTTATCTTTATTGGGTTGGAGTTTTCCCTCTAGGACTTTCTGTAGTGCTTGATTTGTGGATATGTATTGTTTAAATCTGGTTTTGTTATGGAATATCTTGTTTTCTCCCTCTATAGTGATTGAAAGTTTTGCTGGGTACAGTAGTCTGGGTTGGCATCCATGTTCCCTTAGTGTTTGAAGGACATCTATCCAGGACCTTCTGGCTTTCAAAGTTTCCATTGAAGTCAGGTTTGATTCTGATAGGTCTGCCTTTATATGTTACTTGACCTTTTTCCTTTGCTGCTCTTAATATTTTCTCTTTATTCTGTAGTTTGGTGTTTTGATTATTACGTAGTGAGGGGAGTTCTTTTTGTGGTCCAGTCTATTTGGTGTTCTGTAAGCTTCTTGTACTTTCATAGGCATATCCTTCTGTATGTTGGGGAAGTTTTCTTCTATGATTCTGTTGAATATGTTTTCTGTACCTTTGAGCTGTATTTCTCACCTTTTTCTATACCTATTATTCTTAGATTCAGCCTTTTTATGGTGTCCCATATTTCCTGGATATTTTGTGTTAGGGATTTGTTGGACCTGAGATTTTCCTTGGTTGATGACTGTATATCCTCTAGCTAGTCTTCAACAAATGAGATTCTCTCTTCCATCTCCTGTATTCTTTTGGTTATACTCACATCCTTAGATCCTGATCGTTTATCCAGCCTTTGTATTTCTAGCATCCCCTCATTCTGTGTTTTCTTCATTGTTTTTATTTCAGCTTTCATGCCTTGAACTGTTTCCAGTGCTTCTTTCACTTGTTTGGTTGTTTTTTCTTTAGATTTTTTTTTTTAAAGAGAAGTACTTATTTCTTGAATTTTTTGTTTGTTTTTTCTTCTATTTCTTTAAGAGATTTTCTTTTGTCCTCTTTAATGGTCTCGAACATCTTCATGAAGTAGATTTTTAGGTCTGCCTCTTCTTCCTCTGTGTTGTGCTTTTCAGATCTTGCTGGTGTGGAGTCCCTAGATTCTGGTGGTGTCATATTGGTCTTTCTGTTGAGTATGTTCTTATTCTGCCTTCTTCCCATCTCTTCTTCCAGTGGGTGCAGGTGTGGTCTCTCTATCTCCTCTTGTCATCTGGTGGTGTGTGTGGGCTAAGACTTCAATGTCTGCAGTTATGGATGGTCTTGCCTCTCCTCACTCAGGAGAGTTTGGGGAGGCAGAGGGTGAAGGCAGATTGAGGTATTTCCAGACTCAAGTAGGTCCTTCCTGTCTGGGCAGGTCCACTCTATGCAGGTGGGACCACTCTCTGCAGCCACAGGCCCAGAGAAATCCTGGGGTGATGGGGACCTTGGGGAGGAGTAAGGCTCAGGAGAGGTCAGGGAAGCCCATTTCCACTTTTAATTCATTTGTTTCCTTACATGAGTGAAAACATGAATACTTTTTTCTCTGTGTGGCTTATTTTGCTTAATATGAAACATTTTAGTTTAATCTATTTGCTTGCATTGGAGAGAATTTCACTGTTCTGTATGGCAACAATGTCTGGTGTATACATTGTTGTTTATATTTAGACTATTCCCCAAAGGCCACTTGGTAAAGGCTTGGGGCCCAGTTTAGCAATATGCAAAGTGGGCTTTGGGATTTTTTTTTAATCATTAGTTCTCTGACCTTCACTGATGGGGCATCATTTGATTGGCTGTTGGAAGAGGATAGAAACTCAGTAGGTGGGGCTTCGTTGAAGAGTGTGGTTCCTTGAGGGTGCCCATTTGGGAGTTCAACATGTCTTTTGTACCTTTCCTCTCATCCCCCAGCTTATTGGTTGTCATGAAGTGATCAGACTCTATGTCACCTGCCCTTCTGCCATAATGTCCAGCCTAGCCTCAGTCCTAAGTAATAGAGACTGTGGACCATATATGAGCTAAAGAGTCTCTGCTCCTTTAGATTGGTTTTCTCAGGTATTTTCATCATAGTGATGGAATGCTGACTGGCACAGTCTGCATACTACATTTTTCTCTATCTATTGATCTGTTGATGGGCATCTAGATTGACTCCATGATTGGCTTTTATGAGTAGTGTCTGGTTCTCATGGTTCTAGGACTCCCTTAGATATGGAAGGTCTCAGATTATCCAGTATTACTTACAACCAGCCATTATGACATGCTGTTTTCTTGACTTTTTTGTTATTTGATTTGTTATTTGGTTTGTGCTACTCTCAGTATGCTAGCTCCTGGAGAAAACTGAGTTAGCTGTATAACTAGAATACTAACCAGTATCCATGCAAGGTGTTACTTCCTAATCAACTTCCCCCTCTCCAAAATAAGTTGATGGAAAAAAAAAAAAAAACTCCCCTTCTTATTTTAGAAGCTTCACTTGGACATTCTCCCTGCAATGGGCTAACCTCAAGAATCGATACTAGCCCTAAAAACCCCACTCACATTTAAAAATGGTTATTTAAAAACCTCTAACTTTTCCCTCTCTCTATGTACTTCTGGTCCTTGACAAGGACTTTATAAAACTTACACTCTCTGCCACATGCTTGGGTGCAGTGCAACATGAAGTGAACCAGGTTTTTTGTTTTCTTGGTTGTTCCTTAAATGATTTGTTGTTGTCTTTCTGGAGTAAATAGAGGGTTTCACATGGCTGTAAGGTAGAGAACCAACTTGTAAAAGTTGTTGTCTCACCTCCACACATGCACCATAGCATGTGTGTGCCCACACTTACATGTCACACACACATCCACAGAGAGAGAGAAGGAAAACAATAAATAAACATTTAAAATTCTTAGAGGAATCGCATCAAGTTTCTCTCCATTTAGTTTGCTGTTGCAGGCCAGATACACTAAAGAGGGCCTAGGCCCTTCCCCCAAATGATGTGACAGACTTTGATGATCCCTGCAGAAGGCCTCACTATCCTTGGGGAGTGGATGGGGGTTGGTTGGGGGGGTTGGTGGGGGGCATGGGTGGGAGGGCATGGGAACTGGGGGATTGATATGTAAAATAAGATGGTTTTTAAACTAAAATAAAAAAATTAAAATTCTTATCTTAGGGTTTCTATGGCTGTGAAGAGGCAGCATGGCCATGGCAACTCTTATAAAGAAAAGCATTTAATTGGGGCTGGCCTAGAGTTCAGAGGTTTAGTCTATTATCATTACGGCAGGAAGTCTGGCAACACACAGGCAGATGTGGTGCTAGAGAGGTCAGGAGCCAAGAGTTTTATATCTGGGTCAGCAGGCAGCAGAAAGAGAGAGTGACACAGGGCCTGGCTTGAGCATCTGAAACCTCAAGGTCCACCCCCAGTGACATACTTCCTCCAACAAAGCCACATCTCTCAATAGTGCCACTCTCTATGAGTCTATAGGAAACCATTTTCATCCAAACCACCACAATTCTCATACTTACTTACATCTCCTTTCCTTGTTCAAATCAGTATATTAAGGTTATATCTAGTATTTTACATTTATTCTTATTAAACAACATCTCCAATGCAAGGACAAAGCCCTATGGCAGGTTGCTAGAGACTTCATTCCAAAAAGGCTGCTGCAGAAAAGCAGCATCTTTCATCTAAGGATTAGCTAAGCCTTGTGACAGCTTTTTGACAGATCATCACTTGACAAGAGATTTTTATTCATCTAGATATGAAACAGCTGGCCTATATTTCCAGTCCTTGTCATCTTATTTCTGTTATTTTCTATTCTTTGATCACACTCTATATATCTTGTCAATTATGTTTCCAAACATAACACATCAACACACATCTGTGGTTCACTGATGCTGTTTTATGGACTGATAATGTGTTAGTGTCATCAGATCCACAGGAGACCTTTTCTACAATGACACACCAGAAGACTCTGTTCCAAGAAATTGAGAATGAGTGACAGGATTGATGTTCTCAATTGTTTCTGGATGATTCATTGTGGGTTGGAATGGAAGGCTGGTAGGTAGTCTGTTGCTTTCACTTGCACCAGCATGCCACCAAGAAAAGCAGCCATGAGGTTGGTTTAGTAGTTTTTCTCTTGGAGAAGGCATATTGGATTCTAGCAATTGCTGTGTTCTTTTCTAACCTCTCAGAATGTAGACTTTTGAGTCTTCCTTCAAATATATGTGACATGAATTTTTCTAGTTTTCTTTTATTCATATTGCTTTGCATTTATTGATTTAGCCAAAGAAAGTTAGAATTAGGTTCTATCACTGGGAGGAGACACCATGGTCATGGCAACTTATAGAAGGAATCATTTAATTGGGGACTTGCTTATAGTTTCTGAGGGTATCATGGTAAGGAGCATGGTGGCAGGGAGGCAGGCATGGCATTGGACCAGTAGCTGAGACCTCATGTCCTGCTCCACAGGCAGGATTCAGAGAGGGCGAGACTGGGCCTGCTGTGGGCTTTTGAAACCTAAAAGCAACTCCAAGTAAGACACCTCCTTTAACAAGGCCACTCTTCCTAATCCTGCCTAAACAGTTCCACCATTGGGAAAACAAACATATATGAGCCTATGAGGGCCATTCTTATTCAAACACCACAGTCGTCATCTTCTTCCTCACCTCTTTCTCCTTCTCCTTCTTCTTCCTTCTTTTTCCTTTTTCTTCTTTTTCTGCTTTTTTTGTAGTCCTAAGTACATATGAATATGCTTATATGAGATAAAACTATACAGATACTTGAAATAACAGATAACATTGAGGATTTAAAAAAAAATGTTTCTGAGATCTTCTCCTGGTCCTTCACATTTAGTAGAAGCTGGTTATTTTAGTTTCTCTTTTTCTGATTATTATTTGGTGGATGCTCTAAATTTGAAAAGGGAAACTAAAGGGGAAATGCAAGCATACTACATAATAAGCCATTTTCTGGTTGGTTCTCTTGCACCACAGACTTTGCATGTTTCCTTCAGACAACTGGTTTGCACAGGAAATTAATTATGTAAAAAGAGATATTTAGGATCCATTCTAGAGCTATGAGGTCATTGTTTAATGTGACAGGAGCTCAGACATCTGCACCACTGACTCTGCCTGTCACTGCTAAGCACCTTTCTAGGCCTTTCTGACTTGGAGGCATTTCCAGTAAGCAGCTGGGAGGGCTTTAGGATGGGAGAAGTCCTGATTTCCGTAGCTCTGTGGAACCGCCCTTCTTGCTTCCTCAACCTAGCCTGCTATTGACTCACAATATCAACACAGTTAATCACTATCCAGGAAAGAAAACACTCAAGCAAGCAAGCATGAATAGTGATTTTTAAAATTACAGGCAAGGAAAAGGAAATCATTCTCTGTTAGAGTTGGAAATCTTACATTAGAAGTTAAATTCTCAACTAAAAAGATTAAAATCAAGCATCTATCTTAGATGAATTAAGTTTACATATTTACACTAGGCTTGAATAGAAATTTAGGATAATAAAATTATTATGATTATTTTAACTTATTTTTATTTTATATGTTTGGGTGTTTTTCCTGTGTACCACATGCCTTGTGTCCTCAGAGGCCAGAAGATGGAATTGGAAACTCTGGATCTGGAGTTAGAGACAGTCGTGAGTCACTGTGGGTTCTGGGAATCGAACTCAGCCTTCTGGAAGAGCAGTCAGTGCTTTTAGCCACTGAACCATCTCTACAGTCTCTACAGATAAAATCACTCAATCAAGTACTTGTGAAATATTTTGGACTTTAAAAACTCTAATATCTCATGATACTTTTTACCATTATAATAGAGAACTATATTAAATATGTATTTCTACATACATAATTACATAATTACAGAATTACATAAATAAGTAATTCTGTAAACATGTTCTATATGCCAAATAAATTACATCTGTAAACACATCTCCCTTTTGAAGTTTAGCACAATTGCTATTCCTGACATTATCTGTACATATTCACTAATTTCATACCCATACATTTCCCCTACATTTTAAATCATAAATGATCCATAAAGTTTACTAATTTGTGAGGTTATGAATATCACTAGTAGCAAATAAAAATAAACACTTCTAGTTAGTTATGTATTCTTCCTGTAGTTAAACAATTTAATTGGTTTTTTACAAAGAATATCAAGTAGCTTTTAATGAATTTGTTTGTATGTTGCTCCAATAACTGAATACTTCACCTGCTTGGCAATTGGTCTCTGAAAAAATTAGAAGGAAGGAGAATTTTACTGGGCATTTGAAATTCATCTTTTGTGCTTACATTATTGACAACTAGAGGACAATATCATTTTTGAATCATGAATTTTCCTCTCTTAGATTTACCTCCTCTAATGTTCTTTTCCATCATACTCTGGTCTCATCTCTAAAATGAGGAGAGAAGCTTCATTTTTATCAGAAAATGATTTCAATTTTTTTGGTCCATTTGCATGCTCTTTCTCCCCTCTCTCTGTAGAAAGGAGAGTGTACTGATCAGACTGCCTTTATAAGTATTTATACTGTATGATATTAATCAATCATTTATATTTTAAAATGCAAAAATTAGTTCAGGATTAGTGGCTTGCTTACAGAATATACCACTTCCAAGTGCCCTTGCTTCAGAATACTGTTCATTTATTTGTCCAGTTTCATTCTCTCTTACCATCCCTGCATCTATCTTACCATTACATAAACCCACATATCCTTGTCATGGTCTAGCTTTTTTTCTAAAGCTTGATATTTACCCTCTTTATGAGATTTACTCCTGGGGAGACCTCAGAAAATATTTAGGTTATACATAGGAACCAGGTGATGTGATCTGCGTTATTTTCAAGGTATATAGTTCCCATATATCCAAGGTAGGTAGTTCACATTGATCTAAGATTTTCAGTTGGGTAGAAGTCATGCATTATATTGGTCAGTATGCTGAGTGTATGTGTAGAGAGCTTTGAAGTATCTGTGAGCCCACTTGAAGATGGAGGTTTCTGTTCCACTTGGTCCCACAGCCAATTAGCCCCAAATAAACACACAAAGACTTATATTAATTTATAAGTTGTGTGCCTATGGCTAGGGCTTTTCATTGGCTAACTGTCTCTTAATTATTAACCCACTATTAATCTATGTATTGCTACAAGGCTGCGGCTTACCCATAATCGGGGATGTTACTCCTTTGGCAGCATGACCTCTCTTGGCAGCTCCTCTCTGCCTTCTTCTCCCCAGCCTTCTCCTGGTCTGGTAGTCCCGCCTATACTTCCTGTCTGGCTGCTGGGCAGTCAGTGTTTTATTCATCAACCAATAAGAGAAACATATATACAGAACGACATCCCCTATCACACACTATACTTTGTAGATGTTTCCCGTTTTCCTCCTGTACATCTTCTCTATCACTAGAGACCAAATGTAATTTGTGCATGTTAGTATCTGGGTGCACAGTGCTCATTACACAGTGGTAATAAATGCCACCTCCCCTGTTTTCCCATGGGGCCTCCAAAGTGCTTCACAAATCTTCTCTCACTGAGCCCCACCCCATCCATAACAAATGTGTATGGCTTATGGAATGAGGAATAGGTGATTAAGTACCCAATTCATGTCTTGCCTTACTGAAATTGTCACCTTACTTCTTTGTCCTCCAGAGCCTAACAGTGCCAGGCATATGGTAGATACTTAGTATGTATTTAAAAGTCTGAAATAAATAAATAAAGAACATTTATCAAAAGTGTAAAAGTTCAGGAAAATTCATAATGGGATGGTCCTGGGCAAAAGTCTTAAAATTTTATGTTGCTTCCTTGGCTGTTTTGAATTTCACCCGTGCCTTTGAACAGTACTATTTACATTGTACTGTGGGAACTAAAGCCATGTGCCGCTAATGGAGGCATCTCCTAATGGATAATTTGCATAGAAGAACAGGGCTTATACTATAATTTCCAATAAAACATGATCATGAGACTTTCCAGTGAAAAACAGAAGATGACATAATCAATTATGTATGACATCTGTCTCTTAAGCACTCTCATAACTTGACTGAGTTTTGGGGGCCTCGTTATTTAGTTCTTCTGAAGAGTCCTTCATCTACTCCAGGGCAAGAGAAGGGCAAGCATGTTCAGGTGTATAGTTCACAAACAGGTTCATCTCTGTTTTCATATTTGTCAGCTTCTCAAAGGTTCTTATGTTTTAACAGTGGCCCCATTTATACACCTTGTGTGAAAGCGAACAGACTAATCTTTAAAGTTAAGATGTCTTATTTATTTTTATTTTTGAAGATTTATTTTATTTTTATTTTTTTAACTTCCTTTTTATTTATTCTTTGTGTCTTTCACATCATGCATCTTGACCTCATTCATTCATTTCCCTGTCCCTTTGTATCCACCCTCAGCCCTTGCAAACCCTCCCCAATAAAAGAAAAGTTAAGAGAAAAAAAAGCAAAGAAAAAAGGAAAAATCTTGTCATGGAAGCTGTAGTGTGACACAGTGAGTCACACAGTAAACCCTCTTGTCCATATGGTGTTCATTGCAGAGAGTCATTGGTTCAAGGCCTCTGGTTTCTGCTACACTATTGATACCGGGCCCTCACTGGGACTCCTCTTGGATATCCTGTTGTTGCCCTGTGTTGTGGAGATCCTGAAGCTTTAGGTCTGTAGGGCCTGCCCCTATCTGCTTCCATAGATGATAGATAGGGTGGATGCTGAGCTGGGCCTACTTGTATCCCTGATTCTGGGCCTGGATAGTTGCAGTGTTGGTCAGCCCGCCAGCTCTCCCCATCCTCACCATCAGGATGATCTCTCCAGCATTGCCCCGGCTAGGTCACCCATTGCAGCAATGAGCAAGGGGTGGGGCCAGTTCTCCCTCTTTCACATCCTCAGTGTCGGTTCTCCCACACCCGGACCACCAGGGCCAGTTCTACTTTGGTGCCCAGGAGAGGTGCAGAGAGTTCTGCCTCTGGTGAGGATCAGGGACAGCTCTCCCACTCTTCTGACTTCAGTGCCAGCTCTCTCACACAGCACAGGTGGTGAGGAGTGGGATGGGGCATCTCTCCCTCACCACCATATGACAGATGAGGGGCCAGGCCAGTTCTCCCATGAGCACGTTCTCAGGCCGGTTTGCCAACACTCATGTAATAGGGTCAGCTCTGTTGTGCTACCCAGAAGAGGTACAGTGCCCACTTTCTCGAGTGTTGCAGCTGGCAAGGGGGGAGGGTCAGCTCCCTCATCAGCTGGAGGCAGTAGGGGTGAGGTGAGAGGGCATCTTTCCCTTGCCCCCACCACCACACCTCAGATGAGGCAGGCAGTACCAGCAATGCTTCTCTCATGCCCTCAGGGCTGGCTCACCCACGCCCCTGTCTTCATAGTCAACTCTACTGTGCTGTCCAGGTGAAACACAGGGCCTGTTCACCCGAGTGCTGTTGCCGGTAAGGGGTTGGGTCAGGTCCCCCACCTGCTGCAGGTGGTGAATGTTGAGGGGAGGAGAGCTTCTTTCCCTCATCCACGCCATCACATGACAAATGAGATGGAGCTACCTGTTCTCCCATTCTCATGCCCTCAGGGCAAACTCACTCATGCCCCCTATGAACGGGGTCATCTCTATTTTGCTGCCCAGGTGAGATGTAGAACCTTCGCTCTTGAGTTCTTCAGTCTTTAGCCTCAGTGAGGGGCAGGCTCAGTTCTCTCTAGTGTTGCAGCCAGTGAGGTGGGAGGCAACTCTGTACAACTCTATTCTCTCTGACTTTGGTGGTACCAGGAGTCAGAGACACCAACAGAGACTGTGGCTGCATCAGAGCCCTGAACCCAGACATGGGTTCAGCAGCCCAGGCCCAGAAGGATGTGTTACTTATAATATAAACAATGAAGTGACAACTCTTTCTGTTGTCTCGAATTGTGTAGCATTGCTTTCTGAATACCTTCCTCCTTTGGTGACATGGTAGACTGGAATTATATAGGTCTGGTTTAATTTTTGAATTGCATGGATAATTGTTACATTTCAGCCTTAGTTCCCAGTGAGTGAGTGAAATGTTCCGACAGGTGTCCTGTCAGCAGCGCACAGGTTCTGTAGCTCTCAAGGTGAAGGCACATTATTGCTATGGGAGGAGACAAACCCCTGACTGTTTCTCACCAAGAAGAGAATAGGTGCCATTGTTGTAGACAGAATATATTGTCCAGGTCTCGCCAGCTATTCAATAGCACATGCAGGAGGTTGGAAGATTGAATTATACCTTCGAAGTGAGTTAAATTACATGGTTCTGAAAGTGTCCTTTGCCAAATCAGAGCAATGCTTGCTTTGTCACTCTTGTTTGCCTCTGGAAAAAAAAGACAGCTGTTTCACTCTCATATTGTGCACTGGGAGCCAAAGTCAAGGACACTTCATCTGTATCAGTGGCGTCATGATTCCATGTAACAGCAGCTTGTGGAGAGACTGACATGTACTTCTTGGCTTTTTAGAACTGACAGCTCTTGCCTTAATGATTTTGAGAGGAGCTTTAATGTGCCAGGAAAAAGCCACAGTGGTTTTCAAGTGTCTTGGGATCAGATTCAACAGTACAGAAGCTGTTGGTATTATTCACACAGGATTAAGATAAACAATTCAAATTTCAATTCTGAACGCACCTCTAGATGCCTTGCTTCATTGGAACACACGGCTGAGGTGCCTCAGTGGATGAAGCCAGCTGGGCTACATCTGCTAAGACAGGACTTTACCCCCACGTTACAGGGCCCACCACTCCCTCTTGGTGTTCTGAGATGGAGGCCCATGTCCAGTGCCATGTCTTGCCATCCTGGCACTGCTACTACTGTTATTATTATTACTGTTATTATCATTGTACAGAATATTTTTACTCTCTCACAGGACAGAAAACAAATCTGGCTTTTTCAATGACTTTCTCTCTGCTTCACCCATTTTCATTTCCTGATAACTTCTGAGTTTGGGACTCTGGCATATCTGTGGTTTGCAGAATCAGGAATTATAGTGTAGAGTTGAGATGCCAAAACTAGATGAATTTTTCACATTCCTCCCATGTGTTTTGAATGCAAGGAACAATATGTTGGCTTAGGCATTTACAACTGTGGCTGCTTCTGCGTTGGAATATAAAGCACAGACAAGAGAATCAGGTGAGCCAGCTAGCCTGCATTACTCTGCTGCATAGTGGCAGGAATAAAGAGAGACCTTGTCTCAACAAGGTGGAAGATGAGAAATGACTCTTGAAAGCTGCCCTCTGACTTCCATGTGCAGGCAGTGGCAAGTGTGCCCTCCCTCACATGTGCACATGAACATACATACAAATAAAATAGTGTCTGGTAAATAACATGCATGAGGTTGGGCATTGTATTTTGTAGCTTCATCTGTGGGATTTTGATTACCAGTGAAGAAAATGAACATGATGTTCTATTTTTTTTTATTTTTTTGGTTTCTCTGTAGCTTTGGAGTCTATCCTGAAACTCACTCCGTAGACCAGGCTAACCTTAATCTCACAGAGATCCGCCTTCGTCTGCCTCCCAAGTGCTGGGATTAAAGGCATGCACCATGCTCTAAATCTTACTGTTTAGACACTGTGATGGATATTTTCCATATTTACTAATGCCTAAAAACTGGATGTCTTTTTGCATTCAACTACATAATTTATATAAAGTCCAAGGTTGGAAAGCACAAGCTCCAGAACACAGTGTTCTGCTCTCCTCCGGGTGTGGCTCTTATTATCTTCGAGAGGAACATTACCAAGACTAGAGAAGGTCACACATCTAGGTCAATAGACACCAGGGTTTTTAAGTACTTGACGTAGGATTATATCATAAGCACAGACCACAAAGCTTCTCTTGTACCAAATTGTGTTTCTTGATTTTCAAGAGTAATAGGGATGTTTTTAAATAGTAAACAAGTCACATTTATTAATGGAGAACTTAAAAAATTCTTTAAAATATGATGAACACTTTTGGGACAAAACATGCCTCTGAGTTTTCAATAAGCACAGACCCTGAACCATCCTGATAAGACAGGTATGATGTACTGGCGCTCTGCTTCCAAGATGTTGGGTAGAGATGTACATTTGGAGTTTAGCTTCTCAGGATTATCTGCTGAACAACATTTTTTGTTGTCCTCTGAAAATATGGAGATGTTTTATCTTCCTGTGTTCATGATGGAAGTTATCCTGAAACAAACAGGCATTTTGTCAATGGTAGCTATAAATAAGATGCACAAACTCATTAATTGAGAATGTTATATAGATAGCAAATTATTTAGTTTCTAAGTAAAATACAAGGAGTATATAAGGTGGTCTCATAATTTATCACTGATTCTTATAATGTCCTAGTCTTTGAAATGAGGGAAGGACTTTCCCAGAAGCGGGTGTTTGTAAAGGTTCACACTCCAGGCTTGAGGATCATATGTGGTATTGTGCCATTATACAGGTCCAGAAAGTTATGACATTTTCCAACTAATACTCATCTGTTACCCCCCCCCCCCGTAAAATGACTAACAATATTTGCCTTCTCTTGCTAGTCATTGAGGAATAAATAAATGCCACAGTTCTCATAAGTTACTTAACCCCAGGCTGGTTGTTATAGTTACTACTCTATTGCTGTGAAGACACACTACGATCAAGGGAACTCTTTTGAAATAAAGCATTTAATTGAGGGCTTGCTTACAGTTTCAGAGGCTTAGTCCGTTATTGTCATGGTGGGGAGCATGGCAGCACACAGGCAGACATGGTGCTGGAGAAGTAGCTGACAGTTTTAATGTCCTGGTCTTCAGGGGGAGAGAGAGAGAGAGAGAGAGAGAGAGAGAGAGAGAGAGAGAGAGAGAGAGAGAGAGAGAGAGAGAGAGAGAGAGACTGGGCTTGTTGGGGGGTTTTGAAACCCTCAGTGATACACTTCCTCCAACAAGGCCACATCTCTTAATCTTTCTAATGCTAATTTAACATAAAATAAAATGAAATTACAGGTAAAAGGAATAAAATGGATGGGGTATTTTTTTTATGTGGGTTTTCAAAGTTTCTGCAGTTTATTAATCTTTCACAAGTTGCTTGTCATCACAAATAAAGTCATTGACTACCCATTATTTTGCCAGCATGGATGCTGGCTTCTGCAGCCCTCAGTGTCTTCGTTTGGTTCTTATATTCCTTCAACTGTTTGCTTGACTTTTTCCTTCTAATATGCCACAGTTTACCAGTTTGCATTTGGGTTAATTTCCCTTTGTACCATTTGAGGAAGCACAAGCCATACCAAAGCCAGTCACCTAGCTGCTCCCAAGGTGAACTCTCTGAATTCAGATACAAAGTTGACATGGGTGGGGGTGTGTGCATGATCTTCTATCATTTTTTTGGATTTCTGCCTTTGATTCTGTTGTTTTCTCAGGGTGGAGGATTTCAGTAAGTAAGCATTTGTTTTCTCTTCTGTCCCAGCGTCAAGCAGTTACTGTGTATTTATGATGGTGGCTGGCCCTGAAGTAGCCAGGGGAAGGAAAAGAAGTCACTACACCAGTCACTAGTAAAACCCATCAAGAAGTCATGGCTGTATGAGAGTCTGCACAATGAAAAATTATTGGAATAAATAACTACAAATATAGACCGAGAAGCGCAGACTTAGGAGTTTTTTCCTCAGAGATTTCTTGTGATAAGGTTCCTACTTCCTTCTGAATCCACAAACTACTTGACTTCTTTTGCCAAATCTGTTTAGTTATCATTTATCACATATTGTACATAGCACAGTGTACTTCTACTGTGTTGTTCTTGGATGTTCCCCAAATGATGTGCTAAACTGGATGGTTTGAGCTCTTTTGGAGGGTATCTCACAGGGTACCACAGTCAAAAGGACTCTTGGTTTTGTGGCTTCCAGGTGAAGCAGGTAACGGGCCAGGGGACTGATTATTCAGACCTTGTTTCTCACAAGCAGAGCCCTACCCTCTCAGCAGAGTGCCCTCTAGCCTTGAGCAGGACTCCACCCGCACTGATTTCTGGACACTCATGTTAGAGGCAACCTTAAGGACTATTTCTCTTCAAATCAAGGTGTTCAGCTCAGAACTTTAGGTTCTAGCTGCCATAAACTGGCTGCCACTTTGAGTGTTAGTAAATTTGCCTTCAAGAAAAGGAAGCTAGACTTGACAGCCATTAAGGTCTTTTCCTCTTGTAAATATTATATATATATATATATATATATATATATATATATATATTTGGTATAGCTTTTCTTAATGTATTTAACCTATACCCCCATTCCCATCCAGACTTAGTATCAATATTTCTGTGGTATATTTTGTGACTGTGAAAGTTGAGTTTCCATCCTCTTACACTTGGCAGATCGTTGGAAGAAAGAGTAACAGTGTTTGAGAGAGAATAGCTGGTGTAGATATGGAGCGACAATGTTTCCAGGGCTGTTTAATGTCTTTTTCTTCAGGTTTCAGGTTTCAGTTCTGAGTCCATGCATGGTCTGAGCCTCTTAAATACGTGTAGGTGTTTCTTCTGATATGAACACCGCTTTCTTCCTTATTTAGCTGCCTTGCAGGCGTTGAAAAGGAAAAAGAGGTTTGAGAAGCAGCTCACTCAGATTGACGGCACCCTTTCCACCATTGAGTTCCAGCGAGAAGCGCTAGAGAACTCACACACCAACACTGAGGTCTTACGGAACATGGGCTTCGCAGCCAAGGCAATGAAAGCAGTTCATGAAAACATGTGAGTGACCCAGACTCCTTGTCCTTAATGTTGGGAAGAACCTGTAAAATTGTATTGTTAGACCCCCGAAAACTCAAGTATCCGGGGTCCCAGGCCACGTTCGCGGTCACCCCAATCACCAGGCGGATTCGAGAGCTTTCTGCAAACTGCACGAGGCTTTATTGTAACGAGCTAACCCCATGTTAGCTCGGGTCTTTCACCCACCCGCCATGGCAGATAGCTAGAAAAGACGGTTTGAAGCCGCTGCGTACAGATCTTTATAGGGCAGCGTAAGGGGAGTGTCTAGGGGTACGCACAGGCTCACGATTGGTGTGTTTCCAGGCTTGGAGGGCTTGCCCTGTGTTGATTGGTCAACTGGTTGTTATGGCCCATAGGCCCTCCCAAGGTGGTTGCTATGCTCTCTACGTCCTTGCTGTGCGCTTGTCCGTAGAGCACACCCAGGGTTGTAAAGCATAGCGCCACCAGCTAACTTCTGATTGGCTCCTTGTCACGAGACAGGCATCTGACCTCTAAGTGACCAAGGCAGGTTTATGGCAAGCACGTGTTCGGCTGTTATGGCTGCCAAAAGGGAAGCTGGTTCCTTCAGTATGACGATTTTGGTCGCACTGTTCAATGTGTTGAATGGAATGCTGTTCTCAGAGGTAGCATTTTGAATTTACAGCAACAAAATAAAAAAAAAAGGAACAAAAGAGAAAATTATAGAATGTTTCTTTCAATATTTCTCAGTTCCTTTATGAAATTCCAACTGTAAGGACCATAATTCTATGATTCTAACAGTGCCAACATCAGTGAAGGTGTTAGAACTGTAGAACAGTGGTTGCCAAACTTTGGTGTGTCTGAGAATCATCTAGAGCATGCAAATATCCAGCCTCCTTGATGTAAGCCAGAGGTCAGACCTTTTGTTTTACCCAAGTTCCCCAGGCGGAGACCGAGACCACCTAATATCTGAAAATCACTGACATAAAGAATTCATATGTGGGACCAGGGTTTATAGTTTTCTGGCTGTCACCCCATTCCCAAGGGTGATTATACCCTGGCAAATGACTTTCTCTCTTTCTCGACTGTTTCCTCACCTGTAAGTTCTTGCTTACTTCCTCTGCTTGTGAAATTCAGGGAGATGCTAGAAACATCTAGCACAATTCTTGCTGTGAAGCGAGCACTCATGAGTGAATACTCTGAGATGTGGCAAGTGACATGGGTCTGTGTTCACTGTGGGGAATGCAGACCTGGAACCTGGTCCTTTACTGATAGGGAGGTGAGAATATACTCCTGGCCACGGGCGAATAAAAGCAGTAAGTGCTGAGGGATATAGACTCTGTTCCAGAGGATGGAAAGAGGGAAAGGTAGCGTCTGGAGCTATGAAGGTCTCCTGAGACCATCTTCTTGCCTTGGTACCTCATCAACCAGCTGCCATTCTGACACTTCAGAGATCATTATGCGCATAATCACACTCCCAGTCCCCTATAGTTGTGGGTAAGCTGAGTATTGACATGGATTGCAAAGCCAGGCTTGGCTTCAGGTCCCTTAGTAGCATGATACAATAGTGCTCTTTGGAGAGAAGTTTAGTCTCAGTCCCAACCTTTGGTCATACATGTCATGCACTCCTTTTAACAAATACATTTACTACAACTCTAATAACAATTGAACATAAAAGGTGGTAGGAAGTCCATAAAAGAATTCTTTTTATTACATATGAAAATATATTGAAGTCTCAGGTTTTGTAGTAGTAGAGTCTGAGAAACTGAAAAACAAACAAACAATCAAAACAGATGAGTTCACTGGGCTCAGCCTTCCGGTGTGGAGGGTACTTAGTATGCAGGGTACGGAGGAACTAATGGAAGACACCATTTTTCTCTTCTGTCAGCTTGGCTTAGTTTCTGAATTGGTGGAATGATTCAGAAACAGTGTTACAAAGACAAGATAGAACCTGGCCTGTAGACCTCAGAGACTAACTGTGAAGCAGCTGGCCTGAGCCCGTACCTGTCTGCATTCTTTGCTGAGGTGGTAGCTTCCCTGAGGGCATGTTGGGTCAAACAACCCCCCCACCCCATCCCCCCCTGCTGTCTTCAGTGCTCACCCCCATTATCTACTATCTACAAGGGAAAACTCCTGAGGAGTCAGCATTTCTGAGCTACTATGCTATGGAAAGTGATTCTCCAGCCCTGAGAGGTGCTTTGCTGTTAGTCCTTGTGGTCTTCAACTAATAAGGGACAGTACACACAGAGGTACCACACCTGCTCTACCACATGCCCCTCCTAAATTGGTCTAAAAACAGTGTTAATCCCACAGTTTGTTTCAAGTGATTCTCAAAGGTAGATGGTAATAGTGAAAAGACATGATTGTACAGGGTTCCTAATTTTTTTGACACACCAATTATTATTTTTTAATTGATGAACATTGGACCAGGTATTTTTGTTATTGTGCTGAAGTAACTAAAGAGTATATCTGAAACAAACTTGTTTTCATATGGAGTTAAGTCTAGATTCATAATTGTAAGATGAAACTCTAAAACCCCAAAAACTTGTTCCCCAGGGATCTGAACAAAATCGATGACTTGATGCAAGATATCACAGAGCAGCAGGACATCGCCCAAGAAATCTCAGAAGCGTTTTCTCAAAGGGTTCAGTTCGCCGATGGCTTTGATGAGGTAGGTGCAATACTAAAGAATGTGGTGCTGTGACTGCTATCGAAGTCAGCTTCCCATCACAGTTAGCAGACAGTTTGTTTACTGCTTAACAAATAAATGATATTTGTTGGAAGTGTAGTTTTCCAGGAGGGAAATGAGGTGTTAGTAGCTGATTTTAAGGAAAGATGGCTGTAGTTTGGCAAGCAGCTTCTTAATTAGGTTTTTAGCTATTAAGGAAAAGAAAACACTAGCAGTTATGTAAAGTTAGTGATTTTTAATGGTTGGAGTATAAATAATCCCATTCTGAGGGAATCATGTGCTCTCACAGCTGGCTGAATGGAGCAGACCGTGTCACCCTGTAAGTAGCAGATGGATTGTGCTCTGTGGCTGTTAAATTAGGAGTTAGGCTGCCTCTGCTTATTACTCAGTCTATAAAACAAGTAGTTGTGGGATGGCATTATTCCCATTCCATTCGTATTAATCAGTCCCATAGTCCAGGAAGACTAAAGTCACATTGGTGGTGCCCACAATGACAATTTCAGTGGTTCCATTCAAGTTACACATGTCCAGGATGAGGACATTCCTAGGCACATTCCCAAGGGGACAGGATAGCACAGCTTCCTGCTTCTGTGTGATTTGACAATGAGTAACAAGTGAAGATGTGGTACCAAGGAGTCTTAGGAAATGACAGTTTGCTGCTAGCAGTGTTCAAAAATGATATGGGTCTGGTGCTGGAGAGATGGCTCAGAGGTTAAGAGCATTTGTTGCCTTTGCAGAAGACCTAGGTTCTGTTCCCAGCATTCACAGTGTGGATCAAAATCATCTATACTGCCAGTTCTGTGGGATCTGATGCCTTCTTCTGACCTCCGTGGGCACCAGACGCACATGCGGTACACATGCAGACATGCAGGCAAAACACTCATACACGTAATGGGTTGACCTGTATGTCAGATCAGTCATGGCCTATTCTTGTATAGCTGTCAGGTCAAGGATGGTTTCCACTCTTCTTGAACTGTAGAAAATAAGAAGGAGGAGCCTGCAACAGGAAGGTATCTGGCCTGCAAAGCCCTTAATACTACTGTCTGGCCCTATGAAGAAGATCATGAGGATTGTGAGTCACTTGGGCCACATAGTGACTTCAAAGCCAGCTTGAGATACATGGAGAGGCCTTGTCTCAAAACAAACAATAGCAACAAACCAATCAAATTCAAGATACGTGTGCACGTGCATAAATTCACACACAGGCTCCCTGAATGTAGGGAGTACTGATTTGCCCTTGCACTGCCCAGTAACGAGATCTCAATAAATTTATTGAATGATGGCTGAATAAATGAAGAATCTAATTGGAAGGATGCACAGTTAGGCTAGATCTTTTTGGATTGTTTCCTGTTGGAAGATTATACTTCTCAGCTTCCCTTGTGGATGGGGGGAGGAAATGTAATGTACGGGAGGTAGTCATTTCTGTCCCTGTAGAGGGCCACATCTCATTCTATAGGCATTTTGCCCATATACACAGTGGGTGATAAGATGCCCCTTTGCTGTGAATAAACGTAGTCCCACCTAAGGTCAGACCAAGCATCTCCACCTTCTGTAATCTAACAATTGCTCATTATGACAGCCTCTGAAATATAAGGAAAAGTTTTGTTTTGACTACCATTCACCTCTGCAGAGGCTGATGTATGCTGGAGGGATTCCCAAGTTAGGTAGTTATCTCGAATTAGGAAAGAGATGACACACACACTTATGGCCTCAAGCTGATGGGAGCCTTCTATAGGTGTTGGGTAGAAAATAGTTTTATTAAGCCAGACGTTCTGAGGCCACTGTAAAGGAAAAACACATTATACTAATTTTGAATTTTACTAACACAAACACATGGGCTGAGGACATAATAAAGTGGTAGAGCACTTGACTAGCACCAGCAAGGTACTGCTGTGTTCCATCCCAGCACTGTGAACAAAATCATCCAAACACACAATTTATGTTGACTTTAATGATTTGATAGAGGAACTATGATTTTTTTTTTTACTTTCTCTGCAATAGGTTTTTCTATGCTTGTTTTATTTTCAATAATATTAACTCAAGTAGAAATATTTATTTCCTCTTATTAAAATTGAAGAGATTCTCAACAAGAGAGAGAGAGAGAGAGAGAGAGAGAGAGAGAGAGAGAGAGAGAGAGAGATACATATCAGAAAAATGACAGTTAAGGTGTAAATCTCCAGAACCTGAGGAGATTATATATTCACCACAAATTACTTGAATGGCTATTTACTGAAGTATTATAAGATTAACTACAACAAATTTGTACAACCCAAAATATTAATTTCTAATCATTGCTCAGTGTTGCAAAAAAAAGCTTAGTTTTTAAATAAATATTCCATTTCACTGGGTTCTCATATATCAATTGGGTAGCAGATGTTCTCTTTGTTCTGTTTAGGGAAATCCACCTTCTGATACATTAACTCCTTAATTCTTTCTCTCTCCTGTGTTCAGGATGAGCTTCTGGCAGAACTTGAGGAACTGGAGCAGGAGGAATTAAATAAGAAGATGACAAACATGAAGCTTCCAAATGTGCCATCGTCTTCTCTCCCTGCACAGCCCAGTAGGAAGCCCAGCATGCCCTCCACTGTACATCGATCTCGAGCAGGTCTGTTCCCCACCCCATGGCCTGTGTCCACATAGGTTCTGAAAACAGTAGCCAGGCCTGTTGCTTTCGGTATCTACCTACGTATACATGATTTGGATAAATAAACACATCTTATATGTAATCCCTACCCGTTTGCCATGCTGGAAGTATAAATGACACTGATGACTGGTTTTTCTCACTTTTATATTACAGCGTCATCTAGGAGGACAGAGGATGATGATGACTTCAAGCAGCTGGCAGCTTGGGCTACTTAAGCTAAAATGGAAACTTTCGGCATCTAAATTTGTGAACTACACATAAGATGTAAATGCCTTTTGCAAAGCTTAGAAGTTAGCAGAGACCTCTTTCATGAGTTATTGTCTTTTATGTAACAGTTAAGTCATGTGTAGACTCAGTCAGGAATGGAAAGGGGCTGGTAGAATCATAGAAGACCCTTCCAGACTGATAGAGTTGGGACTATCTGCCTTATTCTCTATTGTATTTCTAGTTCTGGTACATAGTTGATTCTTTGTATATATGTATTGAAAGAAAACTGATTCTACTGATACTTAATACATATTTCAACTTATAAGTCATCCCTGAGGGTTACCTAGGGTGACTTGGGGAAATGTCTATGCAAATCCATGGCTGCTATGTGCATCCAGGTCACCCATGGTAAATATAAATACACTTCTAGAACAGCTTTGAAGAGAAGTCCTCAGTGAGTCTATATATAGATAGTTTCAATTGAGTTTCATGGTTGAAAATCTTCAGGGAGCTGTAATTGACATTTATTATGCCAGTTGAGCTTTGAGTGGGGCTATGCATGAATCTCCCCAAATGTCTGGAAGCAGAAGCAGTTTAGCCTGCAGAGCAGGACTCTCTTGGGTGTGATTCAGCCACTTAGGAAGCTGAGTGAACACTGGCAGGTCATTACAATGCTGTTTTGTCTTCACAGGAATGTTCATCCTTTTCTGTTTTATGCTCTCTCTCATTCTAACGAAAGAAAACAAAAAAACAAATGCTTCATAGCATGCACTTTGTAAATATATTAAGATACCAACAATTAAAAATATATCTTGAGTAAAATTTTGCTCACAATTATCTTTAAATGAAAAGAAATTAGGTATCTTTTATGCCATGTCATAGACTGTAAAATGACAGATATCACGATGCAAGATGTTCTGGTGTTCCCTACACTCTTGAGCAAGCTGTGCAACAGGAAGAGTGCCAGGCTTGAAGTAGGAGGCATGGGTTTTGGTGCCAGCTCTGCACTGCCATAGTGGTCTCTGAGCCCTTGTTTGGGCTTTGGGAATCTAAGTGCTGAGCTGGTTGATCCCCAGTGGTCCCATTCTGCCACAGGTGCTTGGCACTTGCTCTTTGTCCTGGCATTTTTCCTGCCCTATATAACACACATATCAAGTTCTCCTCATTCTTTAAATTCTGGCTAAATAGTCCGTCTTGGGAAACTTTTATTCATTTCCCAGACTAAATTAGATCTTCCCACTGGATGCTTGCTTTTATAGCGTCTTACTTTCTATCATGATGTTTTTCATGCTTTCTATCAACACTTAACCCTGCTGGTCTGTGGTCATGTGAGGGATGAGACTATGTTTTTAATAGTCTATGCCCAGGGCTCTTCAAAATCTCACATGTACCATAGGTAAGTCTGTCTGTATTTATTCAATGCACAGCAGCTGACAGACTGGCAGGATTTGCCTTGTGCTCTTAAACAGTGATAAATTGGACCAAGCCTGGGAAGCAACAGTATATAACTAAGGCAATAGTGTTAGACACTGAAGTAAAGACAACACTGGACAGTGATGCCCAGGAGAAGGCAGGCTGATGCTGTAAGCACATCCAGTATCCTGGCTCACACACGACCCACATGCCTGGTGAGTGCTGCTACCTGAGGGGGGGATGGGGGGCACAAAGTCCCCACCAGACCTGTGAAATGAGCTTGTAAAGCCAGTGAATTTTAATTATACTTAATTTTAGTTAATGTAATTTAAAAAAACACGTTTTTCGATGCATTTATAGACACATTGAAGTATTTCTGCACCTTAGCTCTGCCTTTTTAACTGTTAAATCTGTAAAGTCTACATATGGGCCAGTATTCTCTGCTGCAGTCTGTCTTTCCACCTCCCTCCCTTGTTCCCTCTCTTAGAGGTTTTGGGTCAGAGCCTCACTATGTAGCACATGAGTTCACTTTATACCTCAGGCTGACCTTGAGTTTCTCTCCTCTGGCTTAATCTCTAAAGCCATGGAATCATAGGCTCTCATCACTGTGACCAGCACTGGGCAAAACATTTATGGCAGAAATTTACAGCTGATCTGAGATGCACTCCGGTGTAAAATACACATTGGAGTTCAAAGACAGTGTGTAAAACTGTAAAATAGTTCATTATTAATTGCATATTGATTGTATGCAGAAATATTATTTTAAATGCATTGCATTAAATAAAATACATTGTTGAAAATTTAGCTTACCCATTTCTTTTAATTTTTTTAAACATGTAGTTTGTGAGACATTTAGAACTATAACTATGGTCTTACTACATTTCTGGGTGAGACCAGCTCCACTCTGCCATTGAATGTACAGCTAATGCATGAGTTGAGGCACTAAACTACCAAAAGAAAGATAGAAACTATGCTGTAAAGAAACAAGAAGACTTTAAAATGAATCTTAATGCCACCCCTGTTGACAATATGGAGTGAAATAAATGAAGTGAAATTAGTGATAAAGGCAGGCTCCCCGAATTCAAAGGGCAGAGGTCGGGTTAGGCTTCTGTGGTAGAACATTTGTAGCATAACAAAACTCTCTAGAGTTACACATTCTGGGACATTTCCTAAAAAATTATGCCACCCCCTTTATCAGGAATTCCAGTGGTGTTTGGTGAGAAATACACTCAAGATAATTTAAAAAAGAAGCCCCAGATAGTGATAAGAATCAAAGGAGATTCTTCAAATGCAAATGGAAGGAGCTCCTAGAAACAGACAGGCTACGGAACCCAGGCAGTCACAGCTGCTCTAGAGAGACTTGTCATGTTAGCCAACCGCAGGGAGCAGCACACTGTCGTCATTTGGGCAGGTGTTCTCCCCAGGAGTCACAGTCTAGTGTTAGGACATCGGACTTGCCAAACTTGGCTCCTGTGAGTACCCCTGGGTCAGCCATCTGGACCCCCCAAATGAGAAAGCAAGAGGGTGTGTGTGTGTGTGTGATAAAGTACTGTAATCAGGTGACCTTACCTGTCAAAGACAGAACTCTACTGCCCACCTAAAACTTCACCATGGTTGTCCATAGTGGAGAACAGTTTAGTCCTAATTGTAGTATTTTCTTCCTTGGAAAATGGAGTCAGACAACTGGCTTATTTAGTGGAAATTGAAGTAGCAAACAGTTTAAACTTCACAGTGGCATCTGTCTTAGTAAACAAATTAGATAGTATGGTAAAGCTAGCAAGCTTAGCAAAAGTAAAGCAAACAAACAAACAACTAAGATGCTAAGACTAATAAGGAACCATTACATTACAGCCCCGGGAAATAAACCGATGATGTGTTAGTCAATTGCTGTCTTCTCTCTCCACTTCCCTTCTCCCATCTCCTTAATTTAGGACAGACATTAAGGGTTCTGTTGGGGAAAGTGTACCTTAAAATAGCTGGAATCCTCCCCCAACTTCAGACATGCTTTATACCATTTGTTTCTTGGCTTACTAGAAGTTTTACCCCACTATATATAGAACACTTGAATGATTTTTCAGAAGAAAACAAGCCAACAAGCATGAAGAGTGTGAAGCCAGGACAACGCAATGGAGTGTTACTCATAAGGCATATGCGTTCACAGGACACATGCTCAAACTCTGCGTACACAGGAATCCTCTGATTATGGATGTTGCTTCTGATGCTGACACTACTGAGGGCTAGAGATACATCTTTTATGAGACAGGAGAATAGCTGGTCCCTCTTGGTAGCAGGAAATGTCATTTAGCTTTCCTGTGGAATGCTGATGTGTGCATAGTTAATATTTTGACTACAAGAGTACCTCCTCACCCTCAGTTTTGATTTCTATGGTTTCCATTACCTCTGGATAACTACAACCTGAACACAGAATATATATATATATATATATATATATATATATATATATATATATATAGAAAGCAGAATTGTAAGTTGTGTGCTGTTCTCAGTCTGCTGATGAAATTGTATATTCCCATTGTATATTCCCTTGTGCATCTGGCCTGGGATGTGACTTATGTATTGTACTGTGTGTCCACACTGTATGTGCTACCTGCCTAATAGCAAATTAGTGGCCTTCTTGAGTATCAGACTGTCACAGTATTGCAGTGCTTGAGACCAAGTGGCCCTTATTTTACTCAATAATGTGCTAAAACGGTAAGAGTAGAGGTACATGTAATTTTATTGCATTATAGTGTTGGAATGATTCAATTTAGTCCTTACTGTGTCTAATACTATATATATATTGTGTGTGTGTGTGTGTGTGTGTGTGTGTGTGTGTGTGTGTGTGTGTGTATTTAAGCACATGTATACATGTATGTACAGGGTTTTGTCTGCCCATGATTTCAGATATCCTCTAAAGGTTGTGGGCCATATTCCCTGCAGATATGTGTACACGTAGTTTGCATATGTTAAACACGGATGACATATATGTTTGAACTGGGCACTCCTTTGAAAACCCCCTTCTCACCTTAATGCTTACTTCCTTGTGTTCTCGTAGCCCTACCTCTTTCTTTTCCTTTCCTTGATTCACCAATGAGAAGTGACTGTATTCATCATGATTTCATTATTGCCACCTCACCCCTTTATAGCTTCCACAGCTCTTGCTATGATCACCTTACAACCATGCCTTTGTTTCAGGAGGTTGTTATGACCAACTTGTTATGCTTATGTTCTGCTTCTTATGTGATCCCCTTGCTTATTTGCCTGCCAACCCTCCCCCATTTGGAGCCCCCCCCCTACTCCTGAGCTTTGAAAACCTTATCTTCCCCACATCAGTGCTGATATCTTGAACCCCATTTTAGGGGGGGACAGTCTGTGTACACAAATAAAGCTTGCTTTAATCAATTTGGTTATGATTTGGGCTGGTGGTCTTTCCCCTCGAATTCATGGCTAATGCATAAGAGTAGGTATGTAGGTATGAGAGGCAAATTTTATGGGTTTTAGGTAAGGAATAGTAGAGAGGACACAATAGGATAGGCACAGAAACAGAACAATCGAAACTTAAGCAATACAAAAACTTTAAAACAAGAGCAAAGAATGAAAAGCTAAAAATACAGGAGATTTTTTTCTGGGATGGGTGCTGGGTCTGTCTCTGCCTTGAGAGGTGTTCCAGAGCCAGTGCTAAAGGGAGAGCTGTCAGTCTCCAGTCCAAACCTGTTAGATCAGATTCCTCATGTGTGTAGTGTCTCAGAGGGATTCAAACAAGTAACCCTTCTCCTGTAGGAATGAATTTCTGCCCAGAAGTCGGTGGGGGTACGTCAGCTCCCCTCTAGCAGTTATCCAGTCCTCAGCTGGAGTGCTGCTCCAAAGTAATTTTCATCGATTTCTTTCTGTGTTGGACGGTTAGCTTCCCCTACGTGAGTTTCATCGTGTAGGTTCTCTATGTGGCCAGCCAGGTCTTCGTATTTACTTATTGGGCTGGGTGTGCTGGTTTCTCCAGAACTTGAGCTGTCTTTAGGCTCCAGTGGGGTGTTACGTGTTTCTGTGGTTTTCCAGGTCTCTTGGCTGCGCCTCCTGCATAACTGCTTTAATTAGTCAGTCACAGGGTCTGCTCTCTCTTTGCCCCAATACAACTCTTAAGACTGACAGGCACTGGAGGTTCCCACCATCTGCTTCATGAAGCTTGTGGCTCTGCTTTCAAAATTGTGTTTCTGCTGTATTCACTGCTGGAACCTTCCTTTTTCCAACTTGTGTTCAAATCCAGCCCTGGGGATGGACGATTCTTCCCTTCCCTGTCGCTGTGTTCAGTGCTGTAGGCTGAGTCTGTGTGGGAGTTTCTAGGTTAGGTAACCTGAGGTGGAAAATCCACTGCAATTGTGGGCCTCACTGTCTCATGGAGGCTGGGACTAATGAAGCCAACTGGCCAGTGGTCTTCCTGTCTCCCAGGGCGTCAGCACCTGACTGTCCCAAGCTCCTGCCTCAGAAACTTTCCCACCATGATGGATGACTATGAACCAAAAGCAATTCTTCCTTAACTTGCTTTTGTCAGGCCTTATGGCAGTGACAAGTCACAGAAACAGTAGGAGACTCTCCATGTCCCTGATCTGCCATCTCCATTCTTTGCCTACAAAGAATTTTTGGGGTTTTTTAAGAGATTTTGCTTGCTGTTTTTTTTTTTTTTTTCAAAACAGGGTTTCTCTGTATAGCCTTGGCTGTCCTGGAACTCGCTCTGTAGACCAGACTGGCCTCAGACTCATAGAGATCCACCTGTCTCTGTCTCAGCTCAAGTGCTGGGCTCAAAGGTGTGCACTACCACCGCCAGCTGATGGGAGATTTTTTAATTACTTCAATTCCATTACACATAATTGACCAATGTAGATTTTTCTGTTTCTTTTAGTTAATATTTCCAGGTTGTAGCCATTTAAGAATTTCTCCATTTGTTCTAGATTTTCCAGGTTTTTTTTTTTAATAGTATAGTTTCTTAGTTTATGGTAGCTCCCTTTTATCTTCTTTATTGTTTCTGTAGTTCTGGTTGTATAAGTACAGCACGCTAACCGATTGAGCCACTGGAGCACCTGTAGTGTTGGTTGTAATGTCTCCTTTTCAACTCTGCTCTTTGTTTCTTTTATTGAAAATAGATTTTTTTCATACAATATATTCTGATTACTGTTTCCTCTCCTTCTACTCCCAGTTCCTTCCTATCTCCCCTCCCATCTGGATCTACCCCCTTTCTGTCTCTCATAAGAAAACATACAGACTTCTAAGGGATAATGATAAAATAAACTAAAATATAATATAGTAAGATAAAGCAAAACAAACAAGTCAGAACAGGACAAAAGAAACAGGAAAAGAGCCCAAGAAAAGGCACAAGGAACAGATAGACACAGTCAACTGTGCTCTGGTTTATTTGGGTCTTCCTCATTTTCTTGTTGGTTAGTCTAGTTAAAGATTTTCTTTCTATTTTTTTTTTCCATTGGCCTGTAGTTTTTAGGCTCTCAGCTCAGCTTTTCTTGAAGCAAGTGTGTGTTGGTTACGAAGACAAGGACAGTACATGTATAACAGGTGTCCACTTCTGTTTTAGTCTATGATTCATTTTGTCTGCTCACTTGGAATTTGGTTTGGTTTCTGACTTTCCAGATCTTTGAATCATGTGGTTACTGACATGAGATCTTTGTGCTGTTTGCTGGAGAGCTTTGCACTCAGCCTGACTTTTACTGTTTGCCACAGCATGTGTGATGTGCTACTATGTTTTTATTCATTTCAGTTTTTAAATTTTCCCTTTAATGTCTTCCATGCCTGATAAATCATTTAGGACATGCTGCTTATTTTTCTCTGTGTTTGTGTGCTTTAATTTTTTACATTTATTGATTTGTCATTTCCATCCACTGAGTCCATACATAGAGTGACTTCAGTTTTTAAACATTTATTTACTTGATTTGAAGCCTAACATAGAATCTTCCTTGGATAGTGAGATATAGCATAGTATCTCTCCCGTGGGCCAGTGAGAAGGAAGCTTATTTTGTAGCCGATACATAGAATGTTCTACATATGTCTTTTAGGCTCTTGTGTTCTAAACATGGGTCAATGCACACGTTTCTTCATTCAGTTTCCTTGTCTGGGTGATTTGTTCATTAAGGAAAGTGGAACATTGGAGTTCTCCATTACTATTGCATTGGTGTCTTTTTGACCTTTTTATATTTAGTGGTTGTGCCATGCATTTGCAAGGTCTTGGGTTCGGCCACACATGCTTCCAATCATTGTTATCTTGTTGAGTTGACCCTTTAATCAGTATAATAGTGTTCTTCAATTTCCTTAATAGCTTTTGATTTAAAGTCTGCTCTATCTGATATGATTATAGTTGCTACGGTTTAGTTTTTGATTTCCATTTTTATGATATATATTTCCCCAGTAAATGAAATATTACTAAATGATAGATAGAGAATAGATGTGAGAAAGGTAAACTTTATGTAGGATCATTACGACAAAGTGGTACAAGAGGGAGCAGAGAGAGTGTTAGTGGGGTGTGAAACAGATAAGAGGGAAAGGTTTCTAGTTTGGATGGCTCAGCAGGTGGCACGTTATGATGAGAGACATTTTGGGGAGGAGAAGATACACGATGGGAGAAGTTTGGTTTTGAAAATTAAAGTTGAGGCGCTTCACGCCAGTTGATAGAACTAGTGTGCTAGGAGCACTCTGTGGAAAATCCAGTTTGGAGACATCAATGTGTAGCTGTAGAGATGAAGATGCAGGGAAGCAGATCTGCTCAGCACCAGGTTTGTATGAATGACCATTGAGGAAGAGTGGGGAACAAGAAAATCCAGTTAGTTTCCTGTTGCTGTCATGCTTTTGACAATATAGAAAAAAAAAAAAAAAGCCCCATCCCTCAATAGTCACACAGCAGCTCTCTGGCTATAAAATCTTTGAATACAGTAGCACCCTCCTCCCCCACCCCAACTTCTAAAAGAAGATAAGGGGTAACTAGGAGAAATTGCACTTTTTCAGAGTAAGGTGACAAATTGTTATCATAGATAACATTCTTAAAACATTAGCTAAACTTTATAAAGAGCTAAGAAATGAGTGAAGTTTTACAATGGCACACAGAGAATATCAGAATAAGCTTGTTAGAAATGGACACACATCAATCGAGGGCTGGTATTCCATGAAAAGTAGGCGTGATGCATAACACAGACTGTGGCTTTGACAGAGTGGGCATGGCTGTGAGGGAGTTTCTAGCTTGGGTTAATGGCGGTAGGAAGGCCTTCCCCGGGATATGGACACACCACTCCATGGGGTGGGATTGTGGACTGCACACAAAGGAGGAAGCAAACAGAGCATCAGCATCCATCCTCCCTTCCTGCATCCTGACTGCAGGTACAACGTGAACATCAAA
Source organism: Cricetulus griseus (assembly GCF_003668045.3). Lineage (NCBI taxonomy): Eukaryota > Metazoa > Chordata > Mammalia > Rodentia > Cricetidae > Cricetulus > Cricetulus griseus. Next base: position 137,534,583 of record NC_048595.1, on the reverse strand, counting down.
TCAAACCCCACTACTGTGACTTCTCTCCACTGTGGACTGGCCTCTCAAGCCCAGCCAGAATCAAGTTTTCCTCTTCTAAGTCACTTTTGCCAGGTATTTGACACTTCAACAAGGAAAGTATCTAATGCAACAGGTAAAATAATAGAAATGAGCAAATTGAAAATTTATTAAAGTTAAAAATACAGGTAAGAATTCAGCATTGTGTATTTTAAATATTATCTATAAACATATATTATGGGTTCATATGATGTACTCAATTCCCAGGAAGGTTCTGGAAGTGTTAGGTAGGGCCTACTTGTAGGAAGTAGATGGAGGGGGTTAGGCCTTTGAAGGCTTTCACCAGTAGGTGAATTGCCTCCTCGTATACATGCTCTTGCTTTCTCGCTATTCTGCTTCATCACTAGCTCAGAATCAACAGGACCAGGGACTTCCATCTCACAGCTCCGCCACCAGAAGCCAAAATAAGGATTTTTTTTCCCCTCTGAAATTTCCTTTCAGGTATTTTGGCCACAGATACACACAGGGTCAACTTTATGTTCTCTTCTGCTGGTAAAGAGAATTTGCCAAGAGAGACTCAGTAAATGAAATCCGCTGTTGAAATAATTTGAGAGGTAAATGGAATGAACGAACACACTGATTTGGCTCCTTCCTTTAACTGGGGTGGTCGGTCAGTTATCTTAGATAAATCACGGGATGTATCTCCCTTAGGTCAGGCGAGTCCATGAAATACGAGCTGGTCATTCAGCTGAGATCTTGGGATTTTCTTTCTTTAGCCAGCCGGATTCTCCCTTGGGAGCTGTTTGCTTTGCAGAGTGTCATCTTGTGCTGTTACTCATCCTAGCCACGAGGCGGCACTCTAAGCCCGTCGTAAATGCGAGGAAGGTGCACTGACGAAAATCTGTCTTCAGCTGTAGAAAATTGAAAACAGTTTGTATTTTATTAATTGGGCTTTGAAAATGAAAATAGTTGCTTCAAAAAGAAGAGATAGGGCAGACCATATGGCTTAACAGAGTCCCTGAGAGCCTACAGTGTTGGAGAAGGTGTTTGTTTGCCTTCCTCTCATCAGGACGGCTGGGGTCAGGCTACAGGTGGCAATGGCATTTGGGAGTGCGTCCCCACCTTCTACTATAGACAGCTGGGACCGTAGTAACTGGGATTTGATAGCTATGTTTAGGGAAGGAATTTATGAAAGCCTCAGTAACCTTGATCAGAATAGAGGTTACTCTAACCAGCAGTCTCAGATGCATGGGCTAGGGTTCCTCTTTGCCTAAGGGGCAGGACCTCGTGACTGTAGCCTTGGCTTCGGGAACCACTGGCTTTCATACAGGGAGGGTCCAGACCATAGCCCTATGTCCCACACTCTTGCCTTTCGTCTTCGAAGGGATCCACCTAGGCGAGCATCCTTTGTCTAGTCCTGGAGGAAGTAGAGGTTCGGAGAGCTCCACTCTGGCTTGTGAAGAGCCGGGGATTGGGGCTCTGTGTGTTTCCAGTTACCGATAAACCTAACCCATAGTCACAGGATACAGGAGCTTGCAATGAGACCCTTAAATCTTACAGGCCAGAAGTCAAACACTCAGGGGTCTCAGAAGGCTACAACGAAGGTGTGGAGTAGGGCTGTAATCTTTTAGGAGGTTTGCTGGTGGTATTCCTGCCTCTCCCTGTCTTCAAAACTACCACATTGCTGTGTATGATCGCAGCCAGGAGATGGCGCACTGCTTCACAGGGATACCCAGACAACCACGGGTAGTCTCATTCCAAGGCCTTTGATTTCATCCCATCTGTAAAACCACTCAGAAAGCATGGGCTCATTTGGGAGTTAAGTCGACAAAGCGCTTGCTTTGTGCGTCGGTTCATGTATAATTCTGTTCAGTATTTTGGGTTGGCTTGAGAGTGGGGGACTTCTTGTCATTAATAAAAGCATACAACAATGTATACAGAAATATCTCGGAGTGTCTCTAAGCATGAATTACTAATGAACTCCTCGTGTGTGCCAGGCATCCTACTAGGCAGTAGCCATGCAGTGGAATGAGGGAAGTTGCAGAAGCAGGTTCAATGTAACCACACTTGCCCTGTGGGGGAATCTGCACCAGGGAAGGGTCTGCAGAGGGAGAGTTTAAAATCAGTCTTCTGTGGTTTCCAAAGCAGCCATGCACTCTGTGTGCCTATTTTTCTTTTCATCATGGATTCTGTGACTAGGAAGAGAAAACCCTGTCTAGAGCAGAGACCACCACACCAGGTTACCATGCCATTGTCTGCTGTGCTTCTGTTATGAGGACAAGGGCTGGGCAGCCCTGAAATAATCTGAAGTTTGATGGGTAAAAAAGTTCATCTTGGTTGCCCCCACCAAGTGTCAGGATTCATGAGGCTGTGGCTCCTGGAATCTGTACCTGGTGGGTTCTCGCCTGTCTGCAGGGGCTTTTCACTCCTCTGCCATGTTCTAGAACACAGACAGTGAAAGTGAGCATCGGCCTCACTCTTAACCTGCTAATGAGGTGAGGGCCAGCATCCTTCACAGAAGCTGCAATGGACTGAGTGGATTCTGAAGGTGAAAGTAGAGATCAGGGGAGGTGTTTGGGCTACTGTCACTGAGATGAAAGGCCATGGCCAAAAGCAGCTTGGGAGGAAAGGGTTTATTTTGCTTACATTCCCAATCACTGTTCATCATAGAAGAAGTCGGAACAGGAACTTGGAGATCAGATTGATGCAGAAGCCATGAAGGAGTGCTGCTGACTGGCTTGCTCAGCCTGCTTTCTTGTAGAACTCAGGACTACCATCCCAGGGATGTCCCCACCCACAATGGGCTGGGCTCTCCCCTGTCAATAACTAATTAAGAAAATGCCTTCCGGGCTTTCCTGCAATCAGATCTTATGGAGGCAATTTTTCAATCGACTGTAGACCTCTCAGATGGTTCTGGCCTGTGTCAAGTTGACATAAAACTAGCCAGTGCAGGAGAGAAGCTTACAAAGGGGCTATGATTTCCTCAAGGGACACTGTAAACCTGTCTTGCTCGAGTTCCTGTCAGGGTAGATGTCCTGCTTTGCTTACAGACCCTTGGGCACCCATCCTTTATCAAGTCAAGCCCAGTATCTGTGATGTGGTCCTAACTTAAGGGCCGAAGCTGCTCAGGTACTTCTTCCAGTGGTTGTGGGCCGGGGGTCATCATGGATAGTATTTGTTGGATGGGGCAGTATTTTAAGCCTGCAGGGAGATAGAGGGCTCAGGTATCTGCAGCTACCTCAGGTGGAAGTTGTTGCCTTGGTTCATATCATTAAAATGGGATTCAATACACTCTCAATTTAGCCTCTCAATTTAGCCTATGAAGTAGACATGAATCCATGGATCAGGGACAAGATAGAGGACTCTGTCCCCTGGCTCTGGTGAAAGTGTGTTTCCAGATCACGTTGAAGGGCTCTAGCAGGCAAACATAGTTCAGAGCATGGCAAACATGGCCCTGACAGGTTTTCACTTTTACTCTTCTCCCCCTTGCTAAATCTTTAGATTATAGTCCTAAAGCTAGTCACCAAGGCCTATTCCCTTAATTGGTCATTGACTCATTCCTGAGACTGATCACCAAGGTCCTACTATCAAAACATCAAGGTCCAGGAATAAAATTCATTACTTTGAGTAAACTAATTAAAATACCCAATCAGAGCTTACAAATATATCCTAGCAGAATCCCTCTTTTCCCTCATAAACTTAACCCTTGCAACACTATTTGCTGCTATTTCTGCCCATTCAGATCCAGCCACCTTGTCTCTTTGCTTAACAAAGGGTCTATTTGATGACTTCTGGTAGCTGGGAATGGGGTGGTGGTGGGGGGGAAGGAATCAATCTTATTTAATGGGCTGAGCACTGGGAGTTTGACCTTGTTCCAGTGAGTATATGGGCAATGCAATTTGGACTTGGTAATTTTCTTCTTCTTTTGTTTTGAGGGAGGTCATAAGGGTAGCAGGTAGACCTGGGAGGATTGGGAAGTGAAAGGGATCAGGGTCCGTTATTCGAAATTTCCAAATAATCAATAAAAAACATTAAGTCAAAACAACAACGAGAAGGATCTCTTTGCCTTTGGTTTGTGCTTGGAAATTGGGGTTTTGGTGTAGAAGATTTGGAAGATTCCCTTGGGCATAAAGGTTTCATCAGGAGTCAACTAGGTGGAGTTGGTCTGCCAGCTGCTATCCTACTGTGAAAGTGGGAGGGAGCCTCCTGAATTCCTGGCACCCATGGAAGTGGTAGCAATCTATATGCTTCAGTCAGTTGATCCAAATGCTTTCTGAAGCATTTTGGCTATTAAGCTTCTAGGTTCTATTACTTGTGAGTGGATTATAAAGTATTGATTGACTGGAGCCTAAGGGTTATGAATACTACTTATTTATTATTTATTTTCTTTTGAGTCAGGGACTCAGTATGTAGCATAGGCTGGCCATCAACTTGTGACCCTTCTGCCTCAGACTCCTGAATCTAGCTTACAGGCATGCACCTTATATTCGGCTCCAAATAGTCTATTTCTGTTTTCATTTATATATTTATTTTTTATTTTATGTGCATTGGTGTTTTGCCTACATGTATATCTGGGTGAGGATGCCAGATCCCCTGGATCTGGAGTTGCAGGCAGTTGCGAGCTGCCATGTGGGTACTTGGAATTGAACCCACGTCCTCTGGGAGAGCAGCCAGTGCTCTTAACCACTGAGCCATCTCTCTAGTCCCCAAACAGTCTATTTCTAGGTGCTTTTTTTTATTTAGGATATATTGAGTATATATTGAGTCCCTGCAGAGTATGTCCTGACCTGTTACTAGGACAGGTAGTTGAAGGGCTACTTAGAGTCCATATTGTCCATAGACTTAGATGAACGAATGCAAATAAATGTGGCAAGTAGGCTGCAAGACGAACACAGTTCTGTGGTGCTAGCTTCCTGGGTATTCTGGGAGGAACAGTATGTGACCCATGGGACAAAGCAGGATTAGAGCTGAGTGCTGGTGGCAATCATTGATATGCAACAGTGACAGGAGAAGAATTAGTGTCATGAAGGTCTTTGTTCATTGTAGCACATTTCAAAGACACATCCTGCCATGCAGATAGCCAGAAATCTTTGTGAATTACAGATTAAACTGTATTGGGCCAAGGGGCTGGGAAGATGGCTCAGTGGATAAAGTGCTTGAGGTTCATATTAACATACCCAGAACCCCCTTGAAGCAGGCTGTGGTAGTGTGCGCCTGCAATCCCAGCACTCCTATGGTGAGACAGGAGGCAGAAACAGCAGAATCCTTAGAAGCTTGTTGGCTAGTTGGCCTGGAGAATGCAGCCTCTGTCTCAAACAAGGTGGAAGGTGAGGACAGACAGGTGAGGTTGTCTTCTAACCTCCACAGGTGCAGTGTGGCACACACACACACACACACACACACACACACACACACACACACACACACACACCTGTATTCATACACAGGAACTCGATATGTACCAGTGAACATAGTGTTTCTGCTGTCCTCTGTTCCAGAACTCCATGGAAAAAGGCCAGGATCTCAGAATAGAGAGGTGCATGGGAGAGCATTCTTATTCTGAAGGGGCCAAACCTTCACCTAGCTCCTTGCTTTAGCAGCCGTGACAGGCTTGCAGTAAAAGACCCAGCAAGATGTAGGTCCCTGACTCAGCACATATTGCTGAGTTTCCAACCTTCTGACCTTGCTAGACCTGCCCCAGTCACTAGGAAATCAGATACTCTCCATGTGGCAAGGAACCAATCAGAAGTTAGCTGGTGGGCTCTGATGTGCTTTATGGTAACAGTGACACACAGAGCATAGCAACTACCCTGGGAAGGTCTATAGGCCATAGCAACCAGTTGACCAATCAACACAGGCCAGGTCACCCAAGCCCAGAAGTGCACCAATCCTGAGACTCTTGTGGACCCCATGACACTTCCCTTGCTCTACCCCCAATAAATTTACTGCCTTGTGGCTACTCTGGATCCTTCTCACTCTACCTGCTATGTCAGATAGATGGAGGAAACGAGTTAATATAGTTAACTTGTTAAATAATAAGAGACATTTTGCTTTTGCATTGGAATGAGTCTCTTGGTGATTTTGGGGTTCAGAATTTGGGCACAACAATTCATAATTCAAGTTAATTTTCTAAAGTTTAGGAGAAAGCTTGTGAAGAATGCTGTGGAAAAGGGATTCAAACAATGTTCACTCTGAACCATTTTAAATTAAAACCCATGTAATTATGTGGTCAATCAGCCTTCAGTGAGCACTGTTTTATCCTGGTGGCCATTTTGTACCTTGGAAATTTAGAAGTATCACTGTGTGTGACATCTTTGTCTTGACAGCAAACAAAACCACTATTATTCCCTTGACATAGTTGAAAGATAAGACTGAGCCAAGAGGAAAAGAAAGCTTCCAAGAAAAACTTAAAGGAATCTGAAACTTGATCTTGAATAGGTCAACTTTTGTTTTCTGATTTCTTTGTGCCCATAAATACCTCTGTAAACCTGGTACATTTATGAAAATAGTTTTATTTTAATTTTCTGTGCTTATAAAAACAATTCATAAGCATCATATAATAAAACATGAAGGTGGGAATGTGGATTTCCTTGGCTGTGTCTAGACATTATTTCCCTATGGAGAGGAAATGTGGAGAGAATATTGCTTGAAGGCTTTGAGGTAGGGATGTGTCAGAACACCCGAGAAACAGGAATGGGCCACTATTGCCTATGAATCTGACGAGTAATGGGAGATAAGGTTGAAAAGGTTAAGCTCTCACTTATTGTCTAGTTGGGTGCTTTAAAAACATTTAGTGACAATGTCTGAGGCTCTGGCATCTCTAAGCAGGCCCAGGAAAGGAGGACTATGGTTGGCTCATCACTGCAGGTGACATCTTTTGTTTAGTTCCTGACTCTTAGGGAGTTGTTATCTTCTTGGAGCACAGTGTAGCAGGCTCTGGGGAAACACAATGTCTGATGAGGATAATTCCATCTTTACCTGACAGCAACCAGCACAAGGCTCAGCATTTACAGAATGTCCCGGCTTCCCAGGGTCAGTGACGCTTGGTCCTGAGCTAGTGTAAAGATTGTAAGCAAGCTGCTGGGCATGCGGTATGCTCTATCCGAGTCCCCCTTTACATAATCACTGATGCTGAGAAAAACAAATGAACGTGCCTCTTTGATAAGAAGCAGAATTTAAATGTAACCATAAATCTCTGCAATTTTGAAGTGCATTCATAACTAGAAGAGATCTGGGGTATGATTAAGCATAGGAGGTTCTAGGACTCTAAGACTGTGGCAGGCTCTGAAACACCTGGCAGACACAAGGCTCTGGGGAAAGGAGACTCACACATTTGGGCAAACCTTCCATTTATGTGTCCGCCTAGGTAAGGTCAACCCTCAGGTGAGTAATTGTCATCCAGTTGAAAAATGAAAGACAGCTCTCAGTGTCTTACTTGGTTTACATCTTTCAGTGCAGACAACAAAGGTCTTGTTTTGTTCCTGAAGTTGTTCACATGTTATAAAAACAACCCTCCAAGGCCCTAGAAAATGAGCTATTTATCTTCTTGGAGCACAGTGTAGACCCATTTGAAGAATGGAGGTCTGGTGTGTGGCAAAACAGGAATCTTCTAGACTGTCCTCCTGGCTTAGGTCTAGCTGCCTTTGTTCCTTGGTCATCTTCCTGCCATCTGAGATGCTTGAGTCCACATGGTGTTATGACATTTCCTGCCTTTTTCTGAAAGCACATTCTTTAGTTAATTCAAGTAGGGCCAAGTCCATATTTCTTCCATTGTCAGCTAGACCCAGAAACCCGTCTGTTTTAGGCTGGGTGCGATGGCATACACCAGTAATGCTAGCACTCAGGAGGCAGAGGCAGGAGGCTCACTACAGATTCTAGGACAGTCTGGTCCACATAGAGTTCCAGGATAACCCAGGCTACATGGTTTATGTGTCCATGTAGGTAAGGTCAGCCCTCAGGTGAGTAGTTGTTACCCAGCTGAAAAATGAAAGACAACTCTCAGTGTCTTACTCGTTTTACATTTTTCAGTGCAGAAAACAAAGGTCTTGCTTTTTTCCCTAAAGTTGTCCACGTTATAAAAACAACCCTCCAAGACCCTAAGCGATAATTCTTCCTCAAAAGCAATAAACAAATATCTGAGCTAGTGATGGACAGACTACATAACTGAATAGTGTCCATATGTGCAGCAGACAGGCCCTTCAGGGCTGTGATGGCCTTGCCTGGTCTAAACTGTGTACAGCAGGAAGGTAGGAGCCAGGGTTTCTTTGTTCCTGTGACTTTGGTATACCATTACCCAACATGCACTGCAAGGACTGCCAACCCTGAGAGGACCTCCATGCGGATCCACAGAAGATCCAGACAGCTTGGTTCTCATTGACTTGTAAACTCTGGAATCAGTCTTTTGCCACGTTTTTTGGTGCATTTAGTTCAGGTGGTCAGCTGTTCAGTCAAAGCAGATTATATTCCCGTATCAATGCTAGGTGTGTGGGCTGAGTCACCCTGAAATTCATCGGAGTCTTGCCAAGTGTTCACTTACGTTTCAGCTCCAACTAAATTATTTCCTTCAAGTTTTCAGATAAAAATATGACTGCATTATTCTTGCAAATTACTGGTTCAATGTTGTTTTTATTCCATTTCAAACAATGCACAAACATCCAATATTTTATAGATTTAAAAATCATTTTAATTTGATAACTACCATTTATTGAATGTGTAGCTGGGAAACCAGTTACAACAGAAACTACTTGTAAACTGGATAGTCCTTGTTTAAACCCTGCAATTAAAATGCAGGGTAAATGATTGAAATGACATGGCTAATGACTAACATTAGGTCTGATCACTAGAACTGGTTTAATGAAGTTCTATTGTATTTTATGTTCATAGGGACATTTCTGAATGGCCAGTGAGGGTGCTGTTTAGTACAGGAGAATGGACACTGCATTCTACCTGTGCAAAAGAAGCTGCCATGTTGTAGCCGGAGCATGAAGGAAGGGTGGGGGTTACTCATCATTCATTCAGACTGTAATCTGGGTGGCAAGACACTTTTACAGGAGAAAAGTTGAATTTTCTAAAAATGAAAGAGATGATAGGGATATATAGTTTGAATTAATTAGTTTTATTTAGTATTTAATTAGTATTTAATTAGTATTTAGTAATTAATTAGTATTATTTGTTTCACATTTTTAAAAGTTATAGCTTAAACTCTTTCAGAGGAAACAGGTTCAGTTCCCAGCACACACATGATGACTTACTACTGTAACTAACTCTAGTTCCAGGGAATCTGACCTCTAGAGGCACCAGGTATATGCACATGTACACAGACATACATGCAGGCAAACATACCCACACATATAAAAGTATTTTTAAGTTACCAATTAATACATGCTTACTATGGGAAAAATGAAAAATGATAGACGTGAAAAGAAGAAAATGATTCCTTCATAATTCATGCAGAAAACTACAACCATCATTTCACTATTTGAACTTCCTGTGCAGAGATGCACAGATGACGGCTTTCAACCTCCACCAGTGAGATCCAGGCTGCTTGTAGCCTGCTTCTTCCTATCTCATGAGCACTGTTCCTCCTCTTTGGCAGTGTCACTTCTCCAAAAATAGTCGGTGCAGGAGGCTTGTGTGTCAGCCTGTCCATACAGAAACTGTGTGCTGAAGTATTTGTGAGCAGTGTGCTACTTATCCTGAGACAAACCTTACATATCAGGCATACGCTTTCAGCTTTCTAGTGGAATGGCTGCTATAAGCATCTTTGGCATTTGGATGTTGTCAAATTAGCTCCACCAGCCATGCAGGGTTCATGTCCACAACTGCAGTGGAAATACCTTCACAGAACCGCCACCCCACCCTGCATGTGGCCATGACTGTCCTGCACTTCTGACTACTTATGAGATCAAATATAATGCATTTGAATGTCTTTTTCTTACACTTTGTTTTACATACTAAGTGTTATTAAAATAAACAAAGACAAAACTGTGGCACTGTGCTATTATTACATTTCCCTGGAAGAAAACATGATCTTCTGTGATAACCAATTACTTGAGGAAAGAAAAACAAATTAACTGGATGAGACACCTGGGCTCTGTAGGCATATTTCCAGGACACTTCTCACCATGACATATTCGAAGTCTTGTCTTTCTGATCTTTACTTCAGTTCTGCTAACACATGGGTCTCTAATACCTTCTAGACCAGTGATACATGGGCAAGAGATACAGATGGGAGGTTGAATATCTAGATCTCAATTAATCTGACCTCAGTTCTATCAAGTCAGGCCTTTCCCCTTTATTTGGGACAACTGTATCTGTCTACTAGAGAGCTTCACCTGGACTGCCCAAGTAACAATATCTAACCAGTAAAACACAGTTGTGAGTCTGAGCTGCCACCACCCTCTCAGTCAACACAGTGTGAGACCACAGAGTATCAGCCCTCAGGACTGAAATCTTCTTTTCAAATATCTCTTGCTTTTGACTTTTAATTCCTCTAATAATCCAGTTTCGGGTTTTATGATGTCAGTCATTCCATAACAACTCAATATGCACAGTGTGATGGATCTTTTTCTAAGTACAAGCTACAGGACAAAGAACAGAGGGAAACAGAAGTAGTTCTGCTTCCTGGAGCAACTTCAGAGGAAGGAAGGCAAGTAAAGTAGACAATAAAAAAGTAGACAGTAAACTTGGAATTTGGGAGTGGATGCTTGAGGATGCTTTAAGAGGATCATTAGATTAGACTTGAGAAGGAGACACCCTTAGTATGGCCCAGGGATGTAGCAAGGTTGAGAGGCATTGGGGTCTGACAGGCAGGCAGCAAGTGAACAGTTGGCAAGTGTCCCTTGGGTTTCTATCTTGGTGACAAAGACTATGATCACAACACACTTGATCAAGGAAGAGAAAAAAGACATGAAAGTAGATGTTAGACCAGATACTATTTGACAAGTTGGGAAGAAGGGGACTATAATGGGAGGGTAAAGAAGGGTAATGGTAGATAAATATGATAATAATACACTGTATTATATATGAACTTGTCAAAAAACAATGAAAAAGGGCTGGAGAGGTGGCTCAGAGGTTAAAGAGCATTAGCTGCTCTTCTAGAGGTCCTGAGTTCAATTCCCAGCAATGGTGGCTCACAACCATGTGTAATTAGATCTGGTGCCCTCTTCTGGCCTGCAGTCATACATGCAGGCAGAACACTGTATGCATAATAAATAAACAAACAACAAACAAAAAAAAGGGCATCAGGATGCACGCTCAATGATTGCGCAAAGCAAGTGCTCACTTAGACATACATGAATCCTACCTTGTCAAAAAATAAAAAATAAAAAAAAAATAAAGCCCGCTGTTGGTGGTGCACACCTTTAATCTCAGCACTCGGGAGGCAGAGGCAGGCGGATCTCTGTGAGTTCGAGGCCAGCCTGGTCTCCAGAGCGAGTGCCAGGATAGGCTCCAAAGCTACACAGAGAAACCTTGTCTCGAAAAACCAAATAAAAACAAAAAGAAGAAGAAAAAAAGAATCCTACCTTGTCAATTCCTCAATCTTGAACATCTTGCCTCCATACCTATGAGAAAATAAATTTGTTGTTTAAGCCACCCAGTTTGTGGCTTTTACTATAGCAACCTGAGTTTGATCTATCTATCTATCTATCTATCTATCTATCTATCTTCTATTTCATACATATCTCATCTGGAAAAAGGCGTGTCTTACTTAGAGTTTCTATTGCTGTGAATAGGCACCATGACCAAGGCAACTCTTATCAAAAAAAAAGAGCATTTAATTGAGAACTTGCTTAAGGTTCAAAGGGTCCATCTATTAGCATCATGGCAGGGAACACAGTGGCAGGCATGGTGTTGGAAGGTAGCTGACAGTACATGTGATCCAAAAGCAGAGAGGAGAGAAAAAGACTAGGCCTGTCAGAAGCTTTTAAAATCTCAGAGCCCTCCCCATTGACACACTTCCCTCAACAAGGCCACACTCTGTAATCCTTCTAATGCTATCAAAGGGCTTCCTTTCCTGGTGAAGAAGCATTCAAATATATGAGCCTATGAAAGCAATTCTTATTCAAGCTACCACATTCTAGTCCCTGGCCTTTCTAGGCTTGTAGCTATAAAATAAAACAAAATTGCATTCAGTTCAACTTCAAAAATTCCCAGTCTATAATAGTCTCAAAACTGTTTAAAAGTCCAAAGTTCAAAGTCTCTTCTGAGATTCAAGACAATCTCCTAACTGTAACCCCTGTAAAATAAAAATAACAAAGCACTTTCAACGTACAACAACACAGAATAAACATTACAAATATTCCCAACATACAATGGCACAGAACATACATATTACCATTCCAAAGGGAGGAAAGGGAGCAGAGTGAGGAAATACTGGACCAAACCAAGTGTGAAAACCAGCAGGGCAAACTCCATATTCTCTATCTCCATGCCTGATGTCAAAGTACTCTTCAGATCTCCAACTCCTTTCAGCTTTGTTGACTGAAACATGCTTCTTTCTCTTGGGCTGGTTCCACATCCAGTCTACAGCTTTCCTTGGCAAGTATCCTACAACTCTAGCATCTCCAACATCTTGGGGTCCTCAACACAATTTGGCTTTACTCTTAAGATTCATGCACTGGCCTTTCTGGACCATTCATGCAGACATACCCCTGACACATACTTGGCTTCTGCAGCCTTAGCAGGAGAGTGAGATGCCACTGCCCCCCTTGTATTCTTTACTGTAAAGCCAGAACCACATGGCTGAAGCTAAGCTGCCAAGTTGTGCTGCTTGCTGGGGCTGGAACATGACCCCTTCTTTCAATTACATTAACATCAACTTTCTGTTATTGATGGTTTCCCTACTGCTTAAGTTTTTCTTTAATTCCTTTTCACAAGCTGGAAGCTTAGCTGGGTGGGGATCTTGCTCTGAGGCCACAACTCCCTTTATTCCATTTAGCTTTTCTTTAAATGTTTTATCTTCTTGGACACTGGACTTAGCTCCATTCCACTTTCTGGTGCTGCTTTTCTCCTCAAACCATACATTTTTTTTTCTCTTTGTCATCTTGTCCCTTTTCATTATAAATCTGCTTAAGAGTGATTACTGATGACCACAGAACAGCGTCAGTACCAGGCTGTCTTGAGATCTCTACTACTACAGGAATGGTCAGTCTCTAGGTCACTTACTAGTATTCTCAGTTGAAATCCCCCTTAACACTGTTCTCTATGCTGTCCCGCGCGATATTCTCGCAGGCAAGAATCACACAGGACATTTGGATCCTTCTGCAGGAAAGCTTTAATGCATCTTGAGAGAGAGAGAGCATAAGCTTACCAGAGCGGAGACCCCGAGCCAAGAATCCCGTCCCCTAATAAAGGCTGGCAGCCCTGCCTGGGACGTGTCACCCTATGAATGGCTTCAGCTCCTCAGGCCATATGAGCCACGGGATAGGCAGAGATCAAGGAAATGGAAAATTACCCAGCGCCTGCGAAATAATTTACATTCAGTGCCTGCAGGCACCATCATTGTAATGGAGAATGCAGGGACGGCTCCCTACACTATGCTCCTACTAGGATGACCCATTTAAGTGTCAATTTGCTTTTCTAGTCCAAAGTCCCCAAGTCATCCATATTCCTTCAACAACAACAACAAAAAACATGGTTAGGACTATCACATTAATATCCCATGTCTTAGTCACTGTTGTATAGTAAAGAGATGCCAAGAACAAAGGCAAATTTAACTGGGGACTTCCTTACAGTTTCAGAGGTTTAGTTCAATTTATGGCAGGGAGTGTGGTAGCATCTAGACAGGCATGGATTAATTGATATGCAGGCTATGTATACATACATACACATATACGTGTGTGTTTATATACATATTACATAATACATGTGTATTATATATACATATTACACATATGGAGAAAGAGGGAAAGACAACTTTGAAATCTCAAACCCTACCCCCCAGTAACACACTTCTTCCAATAAGGCCAACTTCCTAATCCTCAAATAGTGCCACTCCCTGATGACTAACCATTCAAATGTATTAGCTCATGGGGGCCATTCTTATTCAATGTAGTGGCATCTTGTTCCACCAGTGGACTTGGGGTGGTGGCTGCACCTTAGGGCATGGCTTCAGGTGTTCGGATGTGACCCCTTATAAGGAAGAGGAGGGGCTGGCTTATGTTTTCTGGGGTTGTGATCGGAGCATCCTGAAGGGCAGAGACTGCATCTTCAGGAGCAGGAAGACAACAGAGTTTATTTACCATCATCATCTGAGTGCTCCCCTAATAAATAAATACCATTATCCTTTATCTGGATATTTATGGAGTCCTTTAAACCCATCTTCACTTGGTGCCCACGTGACCCAATTCCCTCGATCAGCCCTAGAGGGTGGCTGGCTGTGGCATCCGAGATCAACTAGTTGCTTCCCTCGTCTCATCAGCCACAATCAGGGCATGCGCTTGATGATCTGCCTCCCGGGAGCAGAGAAACACAACACTTAAGTTTTCCTAATTCCTATGTCTGCAAAGCATTAGGGTGCAAATAAATTTGCTCCATTTTGACTTAGCTCATGGACAGTGGCTGCTGTCTAAAAAAACAAGAAACTTGGATGGGAAGAGCAACTAAGGCGTCCATTGTGGGACACTCACTGTCGGTTTTCAAAGTACTTCAGTTGTAAGAGGTTCTCCTACCTCTTTGGTTACAATAACTCCAACTACAAACATTGTGTTAAGACTCAACTTATCTGCACTAGGGTCTATTACAAAGCATCCCATTTCATTCTCATGTATACCCTGTCTGTTTTGCTTTTTGATTTGTGTAGAGATGACACAGATCTTTGTAAATGACAAAAACTAGTAGCAGGTAATATGTCTCATTTGAGATTGTGGTCAACCCATGGTCCTAATTTTATATCGTCCTTTGGCCAAGGGCCCTTTGATAGTCTTCTAATTGCCAGCATTTAAAATGTGCAATCCAAACTCACTGACCTAACTTTCTTTTTCTCTGTTTAAAAAGTTTTATTATTTTTATTTTTGCTTTGTCTTTTTATCATTTTTTTAAATTTTTACTTGCTAACCAGTTTCCCCTCTCTTCTTGCTTCCTGTTCCTTCCCCCCACCTCTCCCCTACCCTGCTCCCCCATCCACTCCTCCTCCATTTCCACTTAGATTCGGTAAAGCCTCCCATGGGAGTCAACAAAGCATGGCACATCAAGTTGAGGCAGGACCAAGCTCCTTCCCACTGCATCAAGGCTGAACAAGACATTCCACCATAGGGGTTAGGTTCCAAGGAGCCAGCTCATGCACCAGGAACAGGTCCTGGTCCCACTGCTAGGGGCCCCACAATAGACCAAGATACACAATTGTCATCCAGATACAGAGGGTGTAGGTAAGTCCCATGCCAGCTCCCTACCTGTCTGTGTAGAGTCCATGAGCTCCCACAGGCTCAGGTCAGCTGTCTCTGCAGGTTTCCTTATCACTACCTCCCCTTGCTCATACAATCCTTCCACCCTTCAACTGACTCCTGGGAGCTCGGCCCAGTGCTTGGCTGTGGATCTCTGCATCTGCTTCCATCAGGTACTGGATGAAGGCTCTACTAGAGCAATCACCAATCTGATTACAGGGGAAGGCCAGTTCAGGCACCCTCTCTACTATTTTTAAGGGAGGGCAATTTAGCTTTTTGCAACCAGTGGCATAGTTCTTAAGTTGAAGTTGTAAGATTATTCACAAGTACCTTTTGTTTTAGCTGCATTCCAAGTTTTAAGTGAATATTGGTTACTTTAAAGGGCATGGCACGTATTCACAAAAACTTTCCAGAATACCTGGAATATCAAGTATAAACTTAAAAAGAATCCTAAGCTCATTCCATTCATGGGAGACACACACAGCTCTTAAATGGAATTTGACTTCTGAAAGCTGCAGGGGACAGGGGGAATACAGAAAGCAAAGGGAAGGAAAGGAAGCCAACCTCTGAGCAACAGTTACTCTTGTAATGGAAAATTCACTTATTAAATGGGATAATACTCAGAAGGAAAATGTACTATAAAAGTAAAAAGTGCAGCCTCTAAACATAAATAATAGTAGTTTACCTAAAAAGCAGATGTTGTCAGCCATTTAGAACTTTAACTATAATCTGAGAAGTATGTGGTTCCCTTAAAGCAGGCACATAGTACTTTAACATAATGTGTTTGCAAAGATCATTATGGTCAAATGGTATTGAGTAATTTAAGAGATTGTTCTTTTTGGTATTTTTGCAAAGCCTACAATAACTTAACATGAATAAGCAGACTAATTTATTATTTTCTTTTCTATCTTTAAGGGTAAGTAAGTAAGCACATTTTTAATACTCTGTGGAAAATGTCCTGAGTCAGAGCATATCTATGTATTCTGGCAAAAATTTAATTTTAGCATTCTGATAAAAAATATTTTCCTGTAAGATCAAAGGTTAACAAGAGTCAGTGCATGTAATAATGACTTGTGTTAGCAGAATTTTGAACAATTGCATCTCAAGTTTAGATAAATGAAAACATTCTATTTCTCCAGAAGGTTCTCTCAGATTTTAGAAAGCTTATGTATTTCAATGCCAACTGGGATTTCAAGATGTTACTGTGATTATAATGCACATTAAGAATAATATGCAAACAGTGGAAACAGAAACCATACAAGCTCACACTATCAAGATGAACAAGGCATTTCTACAACTGTACACAGAGCTGAAATAGGCAGAAACATTTCACAAGGCTGGCTCAAAGACCCTAGAATACTTCTGTAATAAGAGTTAAGGTACTATATCATTCTTCCAGCTAACAAGAAACTCACCAGTTGAACTTGGCACAAAAGAGTTTAATTATCATAAAGTGCATCAGTTGGCTAAATACATTATAAACAAAATCAGCCATAATACAGCATAACATCTTCACATACATAGAAATACAAATGGAACACCAGGAGCCAAGCTACTTGGGAACTTTGTAGTATATATGTTTATTTTGTTTTGTAACTCACTTGCCTCAAAACTAACATATTTTGAAAAGAATATGCCTTGATTAGCAAAAAGAGGTAGTGTTCTGAATGAGGCAAACCCCACTGAATCTATGGGTGGAGAATTGAGTTGAAGATTATGCAGAAAATATCCTAGTATATTAATAAATCAGGACACTTACAATAAGTATCTTGACATTAACTAATCATCATTTAAATCAAAGCTCTTTTATCACTTTGCCTATCTAATTATAGTTCTTCAGAACACATTAATCTTTGGCTGTACAAAGTCATCTTCTTAAGTAGTACTAACCTTCCAAATAAGCAATTTTTATTTAGAGATGATAAACACAGCAACATCTTAAACTGGATTCATCTTTATCTTCCCGATGGTGTTCACTGATTTAAACCTATGTCATAGAAACATTACCCAGATTCTAGCATGCAATTAGTTTTCACCTAATATAACTGGTGATTTAAGACAAGCACACACAAACACACACGCACACACACATAGTTTGGAGCAATATACAGGCAAGACACTGTAATAATTTATGTAAAGTATTTACGAATATGGGCCCTGATAACAAATCTAACTAGTTTTTTTTTTTTTTTTTTTTCCAGTATAGTAAATACAATGCTGGATAAAAGACAGTTAAAAGCAGCAGTGAATATAGTTCTTATTCGAATAACTTAAGAAACACTTTATGTAAACTTTATACATGTGCAGTCTTGCTCTCTTCTGTTCAGTCTTGTTAAGTGGCATCTGCCACTCCACTGCAAATCTGCTGAAATGCCGAAATGCAAGGAACTGTCACCAGTATGTTAGTCATCTTCCACATTATATGCCAACTGTGCAACTTCTATGTCTGCTATCACACTTCTAGCTTCTCTTGAGTTGAAGTGTGCTTTACTATTAGCTCTGCAAAGAAAGAGGATCATGTCAGTGAAGCGGACAAGGGGACAGATACACGCTCTCAGTTTCTTGTTATTCTCTCACAGAAAGGCCACTTATACGTTTAATGTCAAATAATTACACATTGAACCAGAAATTATTTGTGTGTGCATACCCATGTGTATGCATGTTTAAGGTGATCATAGGTGAACTTTTGGTGTCATTCCTTAAGTTACACTAATTTATTTAGAGTGTGTGTGTGTGTGTGTGTATGTGTATGCCCTAGCATGTGTGTGAAGTCAGAGGAAAACTTGAGGGGATAGGTTTTCTCCTTCTGCTGAGGTGGAACCAAGGAACTGGATAACAGTTCCTTGCTTGACAGCAAACACCTTTACTCAATGAGTCACCAACAATGGCCTCCACCTAATTTCCCAAAGTCTCACATTGGCCTGGAGTTTGCCAATTAGGAAAAGTTGGCTGGCCAGAAAATTCGCTTCTTAGGGAGAAACTAGGGTACTTTCTTTCTTTTTCTTTTTTTCCTTGATGAACAGATTCACGATACAGTAATACAAAGTTCATAAAAAATACTCTTTGGGCCAGGTGTTGGTGGTGCATGCCTTTAATCCCAGCACTTGGGAGACAGAGGCAGGTGGATCTTTGTGAGTTCGAGGCCAGCCTGGTCTCCAGAGCAAGTGCCAGGATAGGCTCCAAAGCTACACAGAGAAACCCTGTCTCAAAAAACCAAAAAAAAAAAAAAAAACAAAAAAACAAAAAACAAAAAACCTCTTTGGATTTAAATGAGCAGGCTGTGGTAAACTAAACATTATTGTGCTGCACAGTTTTATGTCAACTTGACACAAACTCAAGTCATCTGAGAGGAGGCACCTCAATTAAGAAAATGCCTCTATAAGATCAAGCTGTAGGCAAGCCTCTGGGACATTTTCTTAGTCAACACAGGGAAGTGCCCAGCCCACTGTGGGTAGTGTCACCTCTGGGCTGGTGGTCCTGGGTTCTGTAAGGAAGCACGATGAGCAAGCCAGAGGAAGTAAACCAGTAAGCAACACCCCATTCACAGCCTCTGCATCAGCTCCTGCCTCCAGGTCTCTGCCCTGTTTGAGTTCCTGTGCTTACTTCCTTCAGTGATGAACAACAATGCGGAGGTGTAAGAGGAATAAACCTTTTCCTCCCCAGCTTGCTTTTTAGGCATGGTGTTTCACCACCACCATAGCAACCCTAACTAAGACAATTATATACCTAGAGTCTTCATTCAAGACATCCCGATTGACTTGAAGTACAGAGGACTCCACCCTTAGGATCTGTCCACCTTCTGCTCCTGACACATAGAGTGTTGCCTCAGGTTCCAAGGACAATGTTCTAAAAGTATGGTACAACACAAGGTTATTTATTCTGAATAAGAGATGTCCTTCACTGTCATGAAAACATGCAGCATTCCTAGTCTCTAGCTGCTAAGTCTATGCAGACAAGTGGTTATTAAACTGTTAAATGAGGAGTGACAGTGACAGCATCAACTGTAATAATTTCCAATCTTTCCCACATGCACTCAGTATACACAGCTGGGGAGGCAAACTCCAGCTTTTGTAGTCAGAAGTTAGCATATCCTGTTATGTTGGTAACATGAACACACTTAACTTTTTTTATCAGTTAGAGCTTTATCTTCCCAAGGTTTCTCATCCTTAAATGTTCAGCCTCCCATATCCAAACAGTTTACAAGGAAGTAGGTCAAGAGCCCACTTTGAGAGTCACAAATTTCCTAAGCCACATTCAAATCTAAAGGACACTGAGGCTAGAATGTGACGAGTCAGATTTGCCAGACCACAGGTAGAAGTGTCACAACCCACCTCATTCTGTTCTCTAATGTGTCTATGTGAAGCTGCTTTTCTCCGAGCAGTTTCTTCAGGGACTCTACCTCTTTTTGCTTTTCCAGCAGTTCTCTCTGTAAATGGTAGTTAGTCTCTTCTAGAGTCTCACAGAATGCCTTTACAAAGAACATAAAGGCAAAGCAAAATTATGCACAGCAGCACCTTTCTCAAAAACATATTCAAGAGTCAGGAATACAGACATCAGAGAAATATGTGTAAAAACCCAAATAATTTGCTCTTCATGCTTATCTTTTTAGATTACTGCTATTTTGGCACACAGTTCCTATGCATAGGGTACCTGTCAACTCTCTTCCTTGAGAATAAGAACAGTAGCAAACACTGAAAGTGGATGTACAATTACAGACAAAGTGATAGAATATTATGTACGAAAATAAAGAATAGTATTACATGGCTTTATTTTTAAAATTATAAAAGCCATCAATTTCTATAAAATATACAAAACTACCTTTCCCCAGAATAGATAACCTGAATAAACTATTGTCATTTATTAAAAACAATAGTCAGTTATTATACTCTGATAAACTAAAGGGATTATCAGTCAAATTAGTCTTACAGGCAAGTTCTAAGAAGACGGAAGTAACAAAAACCATTCACAGTATTCAAGTAGTTCTGGAGAAGAGAAAAAGGAACAATTCCTGAGCTTAGAAAACTGGAATATTCTGACACCAGACTCAACATGAGTTAAAAAGGAAAGCAATACACACAGGAATTTGTTACAAAAATCATTATCATCTAAATTCAGCAATTAAAAGGAAATTTTCTCTCAAATAATTCTATCATCTGAAATTCTATAAATATATAATTCCTGCTGATTAAAGAAAGATCCCTGACAAAGTTATCCTTACATATATAAATAAAACCATCAATAGGACACAGATACACACATTCTACAAGCTAGCAAACTAGGAATATGAATAACTTGCTAACCTACAAAAAGACAGTAACAAGTGAACAAACCACAACTACCAACAGCTTACAGAAAATGTCTCATGATGACACAGGGTTTCTTTAAGATTAGGAAGAAAGGTAAAGTATGCTCACTGTGATGGTTTTGATTTATCTCCCAGGATATATTAACAAGCACAATAATACAGGAAAATGCCATGTACAATATTAAGGGCCAGTAGGGAAAACTGTGAACATTAGTATTATAAGGATACAATTAGCTGTACAGACAATTCAAAAGACTCCTCCAAAGATACAGTAGGGATGTGAAATAATCATACAAAATCCAACAAGTCAATCACGAAAATTTATATTATAAAACAGCAATTACTAACAGAATGATTGGAAGTTAATGTCTTGGAAGTTAAAAGGAGAAAAAGAAATGAAACCTTTATTGAAGGATATTCCCAAGTAAAATGAAACAGGATTTTCAAGGAATTCATGAGTTGATTATAAAATTTACATTGAAAACAAACAACAAGCAAACATGGGAGAAAACCTTTTCTCTGTGGACTCTAAGCTTCTGAAGCTACTGTAATTAACTGTATAGAGCTGGCAGGAGGAGATAACTAACTGAAGCTGAACTAACTGGCGGCAAACAGGCAAGAATGATTCATGAGACAGGAAAACTTTTAACTAGTGAAGGAAGGTGAACACTTTAATAAATGGTATTGGGATGAGAAACCACTCATATAGAAAAAGCTAAGTCAATTAAAGCCTGGTGTGAAAAGCAAGTTTTACTATCAGAACATAACTTAAAGATTACATTTGTGTCCTGGAGTACAGTAAAATAAAAAAAAAAAAGAAAGAAATATGATGAAGTATGGTAATGAGACAACTTTATAAGAGCCCCATGTAACCATTAATATAGAAAAGCCCTGGTAACCAAGAAAATCAGCCCAGAATCAAAAGGCAAATAATACTATAGATGAGTGATGACAGAGAGTAATGGAAAAACACTGATGTGTCAACTGACCTAACAAATGTTGGGAAGCTAAGAGTAAAATACACAGTATCAGGTAATTCCATGTCTACAAATAAGCTTCCTATAAACCCTTGTGTATCTTCCAGGATGAAAAACCATCTCCACAAGGGAGCACTGTCTTAGGAAAGATGTCCCTAGAGACTATGTTTCCAGAATAATCATTAGACAAATATGCTGATGGAACTATTTACCTATTAATAAGACCTCAAAATGCTTTGTGTTCTTAGAAAACAACCAAACCAAAACTGCTCTGAATGAATTATAACATTAAATGATGATGAACGTGATGTATGCAATCTTCTGTGACTAGCAGCAGCTTCTGGACAATATGTCCCATAACTCAGGGGCCATCATCATTTGCCTTTCTGGTTTTCTCAAACTTGGAAACAAGAAAAATTAAGTTCCTAAGCTGAAGAATACCCAAGTGGGGGGTAGAAAGTCTAAGGGTTTAGGTTTTAACATTTTGTAGTCATAATGTTTCCTTTAATGTTTTTGAATCCACAATACATTTCTTGAATATTGAGAATAGGTCTTCATGAGTCACTGATGCAGGGATTACTGGTATGTACCACTGTACCCAGTTCTCATTGCTCACTTCCAGTCATAATCTATTTATTGTTAGTATACCTCAGCCTCATTTTTTCCAATGATGCCACTTCCATGGAGATATAGCTCTGCCAATCTTAATTTCTTCTTTAGTACAAGCATTTGGAGGCATAGAAATGTCTCTCTTTAATAGGGTGCAGGTAAGTTGGGTGTGGTAGCTCATGCCTTTAATCCCAGCACTTGGGACAGAGGTGGGTGAGTTCTCCTTGCCAAAGAATTATCCAGTCCCTAATGCAATAGTGTGGAGTTTCAGATACTTCGACTTAAACCAACTCCACTCTTTTCTGACTCAGCCAGTGCATATTTTGAATTAAAAGTATTTAAAAGATTTTTTTGAAAAAAAGGAAAAATGCAAAAATTAAAATTTTTAAAGAACTGCCTTGCAGGAAGGCAGAACAATCTACTTGAAAGGAAAAAGACATCATGAACTGAAAAAAGTAGTAATGCCAACTGTTTTGTAGTACAATATATCCACCTAAAATGGAACTTTAACTTTCCAAACACATTCTAGGTCAAAATAACCCAATGAGCCCAAACCCAGTAACTACATGTGCGGCAGAGACAAAATATCACAGTTATCAAATGAGTAGCCCAATACCAACAGTCTATAGAGCAGAAATCAGATTAAGGTTGCTGAATTCATCTCCTGAAGTGTCTAGTACTCAACAAAACAAACAGATAAAAACCAACAAATAACAAACACCCAAGCACAACCGGAAAAAACAACAGCTAATAGAAGCTATCTCTAAATGACTTCAAGTAATGGTATACAGAATAAGTGATTTTTGAAGCACCTTGTATATTAATGTACTAAAATTTAAAAAATGTATTTATTTCTCAGTAAATAGTGAATCTAAATATGAGAAAGAATGACAAATAGAAAAAAATGAAATTTCTGTAATTAAAAAATACGAGGCCTAAAATTAAAAAAAAAAAAGTAAGAGATACTCAATGGCAAATGTAACAAGACGGAATTGTGAATCCCTGAATTCAAAGACAAACCAATAGAAACAATCCAATCTTGCAAACAAAGAAAAAAATAACTGAATAAAATTACAAGGAGACACAGGGAGAAAGGAGTAGGTAACTGAAAACTACTTGAAGAGATAATGGCCTTCTGAAGAAACCTCCATATCTGAGGTAAAGCAGCAGCCTTCAGGCCAACGAAGGAACAGAGCCAGTGTGTGTGTGTGTGTGGTGGTGGGGGGAGTGCATCACAATCGGATTAGTAAAAGTCAAAGACAGATCTTCCAAACAGAGAAAAGGTATCCATCATGTAATAGGAATGACAATAAAATTAAAGGCTCACTTTTCATTTAGATTGACAGAGAAGGCAGAAATGACGCATTCAAGGGGCTGGAATAAAAACAATCTGGGGTGGGGGGAGGAGTACATAATATTAAATGTTTGTGAGGGAATGGAGAAACAGAAACTCCCGAACTACCAGTGGGAAACTACTCAAGTAACATAGTTCATTAGTTTAGAAGTTTCTTTAAAATTAGACATTATGATGCTTTACAAGGAAACAATTGCTTTCTCAATAAACAACTAAGGTAAAAGGAAAGCATACATGTACTAGGGTTTAGAAGAAGCTGTCCATGTGTGACTTAGGGTGGTATAAAACTGCAAACACTGTAAGTATCATTCAGCTGGTGATGGAGGAAATGCAAGTTGGTGCACGCATTAAAAAATGACAGAAGCATAAAAACTGATGAGAGAAGCAATAAAATGGAATATCCTGTACACATGCTAACTGAAGGAAGGTAGAAAAGATTAAAATATGTAACTCTATCATGCACATCATATACATGAAAGATTATGCACACTGTATGTGGATTATAGATACAAAAACATTTACATTATTGAATGAACATATATACATACAAAACAAACAGAAAAGGCAAACTTATAGGGAATGGCAGAAGATTATGGGTTGTCTTGGGCTGGAGTGCCGACTAAAATGTTTTGAGGTAATGTGAATACTCTAAAATTGTTTATGGTGGTGGTACCACAGCTGTATAAATACTAAAAACTACTAAGCTAACTATTTAATAGTGAAATAACAAAATAACAAATGAATAAAGCTTTTGAGGTTTTTACTTCAATAAAGCTGTTTTTTAAAAAGCTGTAGCATTTACTCCAACACAAAGAGCTACAGTTTAGCTACACAAAACTACAAACCCACCAATTAAATCTGTTTCATTTAAATGCCATTAAACGTTTGGGGGTAAACTTGCATAAAATTCCAGCTAATCTCTTATTACTAAATCTGTTTTGTGGATCTAGCTTATTGCTTCAAGAAATGGGCCACTTTAATGTGTCAATTATTGTAATTTGAGTACCATGAAACATGAGCTGAATTGTTAACAAGACAGTCCTGTCTACCTCTAAAGATCAATTTGAATTCGACAGCAGGTTCCTCACTTGGGTCCCTCAGAAAAGGAATGATCACAATAAATCATACTACCAAATGAAGTAAATTCCTGTAGCATTTTATTGAAGCGGGAAAAAAATTGAAAGGATTTTAGATTTTTATTCATTACATGCCATGTATGAATTTTTATCTTTTCACTAAACTCAGACCATGTATTTCAATGAAAGAAACCTTTGATTCAAACATTAAAAACTGTCTGTATGAAAACCACTGTAGTTTGAACTGATAATATTTTGCTGTTTGCTAACCTATTCAAGAAACAATGTAGTAATTGTACTGTATTATTTATTCCTCTTTCATGTGACATAATATAGCACTTACCCTGCTTTCTTCTAGGCTATCAAATGGACCTGGTGGATCATCCAGACAAAGAAATTCTCTCACTGCAAGGCTTTTCAAAGGTAAAAAAATTAGCTGGCATACAAATAAGTTTATGAAAGACAGCAGAAAGCAAAAGGCACATTGACGCTATACAGTGTGTAAGGCACGCAATTTGTAGACAAGATAAAAAAAGCAATTATGTGTGTCTTCACATAAGTAGCCACATGCAAATATCAAACTACAAAAGATACTAAGGTATTATGGTATTCATAGGATCTTACAAATGTAAATAAAAATTACAAGTTTACTGTTATACAAACCATAAGACACAATAAACACAATTCAGAATAATGACAGAGGGCAGCAACCTGAGTAGTGACTCTCACTCTGACTTTCAGATAAGCATCAGTACCAACAGCTGAAAAGATGTCACCTTGCTATGAAGGAAATTATACTTTCCACCACGGAGTGTTTCCAAAGTTTGAAAAGCCTTTACTCTGAACTACCTTAAAGACTGACCTTGCTATGTTTACTGATTTATATACGTATTTCCCCTAGATGTAAAGAGAAAAAAATTCTGAACATGTCTTAATTACTAAATATTTTATATAATGAAGTATCATTCCCATGGATATAATTCCTATCAGCATTGGGTTAAGGAGGTAGATCACCAACTTCCTCACAATAAAATGCTCTCTTTTCTAACAGCAAAACTGGGCCCAAGAGATAACTTGACATGTATGTGCAACTTCCGTTTTTTTATTTGTAAAAGATAGGAGATTAATTGACATACTACATAAAGGAGATGCTACTCTGCATTGAAGAGAATGGAGCTTTGGGGTCTTTTTGGTCCCCAGAGGTTTATAACGACAAGGCTGTGTAATCATGAAGAGATAAACTGTATATTAAATGAGAACTCTTCAAAGAGAAAAACAGTAATATAAAAAAGTATTATTAAGAAAAGAACACGAAGTCCAAAGAAAGAGCAAAGAAGCTGATGGCAAGCAAGCAAATTCTAGACTGTTAAAGCTTTAGAATATAGTGCAAAGGACACATACTCAGGAAGGCTGAGAAAAGACACATGTCCATGATCATGGAAGATCTTCAATGTAATATACAACCACCTGCTATGCTTTTGTCCTTTTTAAGCTTCAAGCAACAACAGGTGGTGTTCTTTTTTTTTTTTTTTTTTTTTTTTCTTTCAGAAACCCTGTGAATCAGTTATTTCCTTTACTAAGTCTTCATTCAGCTCTTGACCACCGGGGTAATCCCAAGTCTTTTACTTGACAACACCAAGCATTCTAATGTGTCATTTCCTAGAAGCAATACCAGTGTACTGACACTTTCACACTGCATCACACCACTTTCACATTCACAGCAACTCTGAAAGGCAACACACTTATTTCTCTATCTCAGAAAGGATATCAAAGTCTAGATAGAAAAATGACCTTTATAGTGTCACCTAGTACAAGTGGTAGAAATGTCTTCTACCTGTCTTCAGAGAATAAACCTGTGTTCTTGTCGAAGAGAAAATTATTTTGTCTTATGTCTTGGTTAAATCAAATCTTTCTTTGTAGGACCGTTCTCTCTGAATACTCAGTTTGCATATATGACTATCAAGTTCTGGACCTTAGAATACTGAAGCTGCTTCAACAGCACAAAGTAGGACAGGGCTACCAGTCTTCTGGTGTAAGAATTCTAACTTCACCCACCCACTCTTTCTATCAAGTACCTACAGTTAGATATAGGTGAGCACAGGAAAGAAACTGTTCTTGGGCAACAAATCTAAAAATTAGGAATTGAAAAGCAAGGGAAGATTTTAACCCTTTCCCATGGCAGACTGTCAGTACATGTGGGAAAATCAGTTTTAAACTGAGATCTACTGTTCATTCCCTCTCAAGAGAAAGAAGTTTATTATCAGTACATATCAGCACTGCCTTTACTTCTAGGGAAAAATCTGTACTGTAACTTGAATCTCTCTTTGATTCTCTTAAAAAGGTGTTCTCTAAGAGAGTCCAAATGTACTTTTAAACTATGTTCCTAATAAACTATCCTGTTACTAAACTTTCACCTTGTCACTTTTTTCTTTCCATAGATAATATACTTCTTTAGACTTCAGCTGTTTTTGAAAGACTAGCAGTTTAGTAGCTAAATGGGCTTTATATTTCATTTTTCATTTTAAGAGAAAACAGCAACCATGAAACAAACTAAGGCCTAAACTCATTGCAAGGTCAAATAAATAATGAGTAAAGAGCCCAGTGCAGTGGCACATGCCTGTGTTGGGGAGATTGTGGCAGGAGGATTATAAGTTATAGGCCAGTCTGGCCTATATAGCCTCTTAAAAAAATCAATAAAAATATACTAAAAATAGTAATACCAAATTTGATACAAAAGCCACTACATAAAAATATTAAGAGGGATTCAGATAAAAAGACAGACACACAGATATGAAACCTAGCCTTAAGCGTGAAGACTGAGGAATCAAGGCTGAAGAGGCATTCACTATGTATGAGAACAGTGGTGTGGTTGTGAGGCTTGTCAAGGAGTGAGAAAGGAGGTACTGGGGGCTTAGTTAGATACTGATCACCTTCCCCTGGGTACTTTTAGCCCATTAGAGCCTTTACTAACCCTTTTGGTCCTTTCTGAGCCAGAATATTTCCCATCCACAGCTCCTCTAGCAAGAGAAGTAGAGCTTCCTTCTCAGAGCTGGCATGAACACTACCTACACTAATGCTGATTCTTACATGACACCCCAGCAACCTGCATCATTGTGTCTAGAGTGGTGTCTCATGCTGACCAGCCTTCCCACCTCAACCTGACTCTTGTGCTTCCTGATTCAGCGTATCTATTATTACCCACGAAAGCCTCTCATTACCTACCTCCCCTCTTCTTCGCTAGGTCCAGGGTTAGTGTTTGAAAGCTCCTTTTGACAGGACTTCTTACGGTTTAACTAGCAGATTAAAGAATTTAAAAGGAGAAAATATTGGAAATAGGATGTGTAATACTTGTGAAAACGTAACGGTAAAATGCCATTACTGTGTGTAATGGTGAAATGTCAGTGTAGGAGACAGCATAAAACAGCTGTTTTTAACTATGAGACTGAGCAAATAACTGGACTTCACTTTGACAAACCAAATACCATGCTGTTTCCAGCATATGACCTGTAGGCTTTACTTCTGCAGTTTGATTAGAAAATTCTCTTCCATCTGGTAAATCCTTCTTCACTCTCTCAAATATGGTTCAAATATCACTAATTCTTTAGAGACCACCTCAAATATCATCCAGTTGTAAGTTCTGACATTTCCTTGGCTAAAAGATGTATTTCTTGCCATATTACTTCTGAGGGCACATCTTCTCACATTTAATACAGGACCAGCACCTACTTCACCTTTGTGTAGCCATGCTTTCATGTAATAAATGGGTAAAATTTCTAGTAAATATTGTTCTCATGGAAATAGTGCTTCTTTTCAATGTTTTTTCCTGTTTTATAAATAGACCTGAAAACAATATTGTCAGTACTTTAAACTAAGATTTATTAATTTCCTTTCATCTTTCCTCCACTTTCACCTTGTCACATTTGGCAATTATAACAGGGTTGCCAGCTGTGCAATGACAACAGCTGTGTGGTAAGGTGCAGTGGCTATCAAGAAAGTGCACATAGTCTATCAGAAGGGAAATTGAAGACTTATTTAACACATGAACAATTATTTATATATGAAGACATACTTATTTTTAACTTTTTGATATTTTACTGTGTATGGGAGTTTGCCTGTGTCTGCCTGCCCTATATGCATGGTGCTCTTGGCGAAGAGAAGAGAGTGTCAGATCCTCTTGGAGCTGGAGTTACACATGGTTGTTAGCTGCCATGTGGGTGCTGGAATTTGAAACTGGGTCTTTTGGAAAAGCAGTCAGTGCTGTTAACCCCTGAGCCAACACTCCAGCACCCCCAAAACAGACAAACCAATAGGGTCTTCATGTGTAGGCCAGAATGGTCTGGAAGCTGAAATCCTCCTGCCTCACCTCCTGTGTGCTGGAGTACATGATATACCACCATACACTTCTTTGTAGTGATCTGTAAGTGCAGTTTCATAAAGAAATGTAGAAATTTTGTTCATCCTTTTTTCCCTTGGGAGGAATTGACTCTGTTCTCTTTTCAGCATTAAAAAAGTGAAAGACTCTTCTCTCCTTCATTTTTAAACACAATGAAGTCCTTGAATAGTGAATTCTTCTTCCCTCTACTATGTGACTTGAAGTAGAGGAGACTATGGAAATCTAGTACATGGAGTACAACAGGAACAGCACCACTGACAGCAGAATGCTGCAAGTAATTCAACCTCAGACTGAGAAGTAGGCATTTGTTTATAGAAGAAACAGTCCCGAAAGGAGAGAAACAACGTAATCATAAAGCAGAGAGCTACTATGTCAGTTTAAGAAGACAACTTTCAAATCAGTGAAGGGCTCCTACATATACTATGAGGAAGGAGGGACCTTGGTGGAGAGGAAAGGGACTAATCAAGAAACCTAATGAAGTGAAGTCTGTGTTGAAATTTTGGGGATGTACAGGAGTTACAGTGGAGTAGTAGTTTGAAATACTGCCTTTCTAGGAAGCATATACTTGAAGACCAAGAAGCATGATAATGTTAGATACAGAATGGTTATGACATGTACAGAGAATGGATGAATGGAGAAATAACAAATCCATGGCTGGAAAGACAGTCAAGTCAGCTGGGACCAGAATAATATCATCAAATTGCATCACAAAAATATCAGAGGCTTTAGTGAACTACAGAAGGCAGAGTGAGGAGAAGAAGACAAGCAGGAAAGACTACAGTAATTAAGGCAGAGACCTGTTGCACTAGGATGGAGCTGACAGCAGCCAGAAAAAGTAGACAAGTTTGAGTGGGTTCTAAAACTTAAGGGAAGAGATTAAAGTAGTGAAGGATGTGTGAAAGATGACTTTGCAGGTCTGAGTAAACAATGATACTGGAATTTGGGGGAAAACTATCTGAAGACTATTCTTCAAGCTGAGACAGCACACACTGAAGAGCAGATGCTCTTCAGAAGAGTATGCAGATCTCATGCAGATGACAGGCAAAGACGGAAAAAAGGGAAAGAGACGGATGGGTTCTTGGTTACCTTCCATCATTATTTGAAAAACTGCAAACAGTTAAGACATGTTCCATATGTTGCTGTTCACTGTAAATGCTCTCTAATTTTTCTAATAATGTAAACCCTTCAAACAAGCTAATTCATTAAGGGATTTTCTTACATTCAGAAGCAAAAAAAAAAAAAATTCTTGATCCTTTTCATACACTGCTCAATGTTTCTAGAAATTTTACTTTACTATATGAATTAATCTAACTTCCTAATTTTTATATTCTTTGCAGAGATATAAAAATATTATCCTTAAATTACTGTTACATTAACCAAACTTGAATAGTATGTTAGCTGTTTTGCCTAAATGATTGCTAACACGATGGGTAGTGTGAGGACACTGTACACTGAAATGTCCCCTTTATGTTTAAGCTTTAATACAAATGAAATGCTAAATAAAATCTTCAACTGAAAGCAAGAAAATTCCATGCACAGATTTATTTGAGAGAAGTAATTAAATTCTCACCCTCCATTATGTTCTGATATGAAGTTGGTCCTAAATTTATTCTTCAGTTTAAACTGGTTTTTGAAATGATTTCATAATCTCTTATTTCAATTTGTTACATACCAGTTAGCAATGTCCTTGTGAGCTACTAAGTTTTGAAGAAATGCTTGTAATCCTAATTGTCTATCTTCTAGAAAGTCAGCATTGTAATTATCTTTAAACCAGCGTTTTGGAGGGAGTGCTAATCGAAATCCTGGAAACATCTCTTTCAACTGAAAACAAAGAAAGAAGAGAGAGAGAAAACACTGGGCTCAATTACATGAATTGAGTACTGTTCTATAGCATTGACTATGTGAAATCATTCACCAAACAAGCTTAAGCTAATTAAACTACCTACGCCTTTTTCTGCATTTGCTTCTTGATGCTTCCCAGAGCTGAGCAAGCAGGCATTCTAGTTGCTCCACACCAGGACCTGCACATGGTATTTTCCACTTGCTCTTGTTAGTCATCCTGGTGTAAGGAGTGGAATTCACTGTGGCTGAAATTTGCATTTCTGATTTCATGCATAATGTATAATTGGCTATTCGAATATCTTCTCTGGTGCATTATCTATTCAACTTTAGACCAGCCATTGATCAACCCATAAAAAGTTGGCTGGAGCTTTGAAGATGGAGGAATCACACACAAGGATCTATCCATACCCTAGGAATGATCTCCAGTTGACAGGCAGAAATCAAACAAATGCCTTGTTCCTACAATGTCAAAAACTAAACTCTGATCAAATCCTGAATGAGCTTGGAAGCTGATTCTTCCCCAGAGACACCAGATAAGAGTGCAGCCTAGCCAACAGACTGACTGTGAACTTGTCTGGTCCTAAAAAGCACGAAAACCTTATCCCAAGCCACTATTAAGAAGAGTTTTAATGGTGTAGGCAGCAATAAAACTAATACTAACATTACATATTTTTGTTCACTTTCCTTTAAAGTGATGTTAAGTAGATTTTCCTCAAACTTTCAAAGTTATATAATCATATATGAAATATTAAACATTTCATATTTATATTAGAACAATTTTTCATAAACATGTAGCTAACTGCAGATGACACTAAAGATTATGATAGTGAAATGAAGTCTATGATTTTCTTACAAACCCACAAAGACAAAGGGAACAGATTCATAACTCACAACTGAGAGGCAGCTTGGGATTTATCGACTACTTACTTTGTCATTAAGCCTAGAGAAGTCCGTGTATCTTCGGAAAACTACCCAGCTTTCTTCTGGGGTTTTCTTTACTAGTATTTTATATACCTAGAAAGGGAGAAAGGGAGAGGTACAGGGAAAGCAATATTGAGAGGGGAATGGAAGAAAAAGAGGGAAGACAAAGAAAGAGGTCAAACATTTCTAGAAAACTTTACTTGGCATATCAAGCAATTTTTATGCAAGAAATATGAAGTCATTCAGATAATCAAATATATGGATATGGAGACAATTTTTAAAAGCATGACAAAGACAAAATGCCACAGCACATGTCTACATGTGTAGACATCAGAAAGCAACACCCAGGACTTGTTTTCTCCTTTTCTACCTTGTGGGTCCCAGAAATGAACTAAGGCCATTGGATTTGCTGGCAAGCACTTTTACTCACCAGCTTGGTTCTACCTTTTAGTAGCATCATTGTGGAGGTTAGGCTTCAACATATGAATCAAGGTGGACAAAAACACTCCCACCCTACCAGAATCTTAGTGAATATACATTCTTTCATAAGATGGGCAGGTCAATATAGACAAACAGCCATTAGGTTATAATTGGTGAAACGTTCTGAATGATGGTGTCACTCAGATTCACATCTTATCCCAGTGGTATGATAAACCAAATCCTATACTAGACTGCTTCTTCAAAAATAATGTCAACTGTTTTTCTTGGAGGTTCTCTCCTCCAGGCATAAGTTAACAGCATGAAACATCAGAGTAAACATAAAAACTTTACTTCAAGAAAACCCCCAAACAAACCCTTTGATCTAATGTAACTTTAGCAGGGTTAATGATAAACACATAAACACAGGCCAACATGCATAAATACACAAAATTATAGTATATAAACTTGGCTGGTGTGGTCAGAGGCAGGCAGATTTGTATGGTTGCAAGGCCAGCCTGGTCTACAAAGTGAGTTGCAGGGACAGCCAGGACTACACAGAAAAAACATGTCTCAAAATATCAAAAAGGAAACAAACAAACAAACAAAAACCCAGAAATATTAAAGCTGGACAGATTTTTTTAAAGTAGTTAAAAAATAGAAAACAAATAAATATAGATCTCATCTAAGAGTATCAGGTATACCAGACAAATCTGACTCCAAGACCTGCACTGGCAACTACAAAACATTATTAGGAAGAATTAGAGACTGAAGTCAATGGATTCATCAAATATGTGAAGATAGTACTGTGAAGATGAAGGTTCTCTTCAACTGATCTGTATCTAACAAACCCAGTGCACAGGGCAGAGAATAGCAAAGGCCATTCTAAGAAACAACAGAGATTGAGCACTGAGACTACTGGGTATCAAGATCTATTAAACACTGTACTTATTATGGTTGTAAAATTGGTAAAGATAAAAAAATGAGCATAGTAGTAGATTCACCTTTATGAATTATGTCATAGGCAACACTGAAAATGAAGATAGCTTTTACATAAAAAGCCTGATTAAGAGATTTCACAGAAAAACATGAATGGCTTGGCCTTTTTCATAACATGGCCATAAGAATCACTCCTGGATGGTCTTCTGTTATAATTGTGAAAGGTCTAACACAAAACCGTTTGACAAAAAGCATGGACAACACCTTTACAACATTACAGGAGGCAAAAAGTATAAAAAAGTGCTAAGCAGAGCCAGATGTAGTAGACATGCCCTAACCTTGGCATTTGAGAAGCAGAGGCAGCAGAATGGCATGTCT
The DNA here is from genome assembly GCF_003668045.3 of Cricetulus griseus. Classification (NCBI taxonomy): domain Eukaryota; kingdom Metazoa; phylum Chordata; class Mammalia; order Rodentia; family Cricetidae; genus Cricetulus; species Cricetulus griseus. The sequence continues at coordinate 137,500,992 of NC_048595.1, read as the reverse complement.
GAGAACAGCCCGTTACAGTGAGACACCATCGTAAAAGAAGAAACAAGAGGAAAAGAGAGAAGAGGATATTTGTAAGAAAAGAGAACAATCAACTGAGATGTTAAAGCTATGTCTAGCGCATGCACCAAGGAAAGGTAAGAATGATCACAACACACATACTTGAAAAAGGACCTGTCTAGAATGCAGAAAACTACAAAATGGTTATGTATAAGTGAATGTGTAAGAGACTATCCAAATAGTCAAAAGGTTTGATTTTTTTGTTTATTTGCTTTTTTTTTTGAGACAGTGTTTCTCAGTGTAGCCCTGGCTGTCCTGGAACTTGCTCTGTAGATCAGGTTGGCCTCCAACTTAAGGGATCCACTTGTCTCTTTCTCCTAAGTGCTGGGATTAAAGTCATGTGCCACCACTTTCTGGCTAGGTTTTGAATGTTTTAATGCAATTAGTCATTAAGAAAACTCACATTTAATATAAACTAGAATACATAAATTAAGAAGGAAGGCAAAAGGTGACACACTAGGAAGGTGTGAATGAGTGGAAATCCCACACACTGCAGTGCAATGACACCTACAGGGCATAGCTCACCAGTATCTTCCAAGGCTGGGCCTCTGAACTAGAAACTTTACTCCTAAGTAGATTGCAAATGGAAATGTGTACATGTGTTTCCAAAGTGATCAGTACCAAACGATCACAGCAGTCGTGTCTGAAAAAGCCTAAAAAAACAAGTATTACCAGCAATAAAAATGAGGTACCTAAATGTATACAAGATTAAGGGTGGCTCTTACAAGCATAATGCTGAAACAAAACTGGATCCCAAAGAGTATATGCAAAACAACCACATTTATATCAAGTTCAAAAAGGGCCAAAATTAATTGAGGCTACCAGAAAAATACCAGGTAAGTGTGTATTGACTGTCAGGGAGCATGGGGTGTTCTATGTGTGCTAACAATGTTCTTTTTCTTTATCTATGTGCTCGTTACAGAGGTATGTCTAGTGGTAAGATAAGAGTTTGCAGTAGCATGGCAGAACTCACTGGGTAAAAGTCACAGAATTTTATGGTTATGAATTTGAAGTATAGGCTTGACTTAATAAGCACAAACTTAGGCACACAGGTGACCAATCTTTGACTTGTCACTGGTGTGCAGCAAAAGTCAATACTTACAGTAAATTTGGCTCGCTCTTCCATAACTTCATAACCCAGAATTGTAGGCGTAGAAGGTCTCTCTTCCCAATTCACTGTGTCAGGATGCTGATCTTCAGTGTCTCTTGGTCTAGTAGAATATTCAATGGATGAATCTGCACCTGTAAACTTAGTCCTAATGAGAGGACTGCCACAGACAGATGATGTACTGTCCATCCGATCCTGAACATTGGTCTGCTTAAAATTCGAGTCTTCTAACTGGCCTTTGGAAGAGTTTGAGCTAGTGGAGACACTACCAAAAGAAGAACTCCTTTGATTTCTGTTGGTTGTAAAACTGGAAGCAGAGTTTCCTATTGGCATAGGAACTGGGACGTAAGGGGTTGCCATCTTCTTTGGCCTTGGCAACAAACCTGTATACTTTTGACTCTAAATACTTAAAGAACAACCAATATGCAGTTCATTATTTTCTTCTTAGAGTTCACTAGCTAAAAATGAGAAGGAAATATCAAATGGTTAGTCTTCTACCTAGAACACAATCCAAAAGAAAACAAAATGTTCTTTTTAATATGTGAGCTCAAATATTTTGTGAACACATACTTCTAACACCTTCCTTTAATGTGAATTATCTCCATGAAGTCTTGTTTGCAAGGTAAAGAGAACGAACTTATTTTATCTCTTTTCTTAACACTCATAATACATGGCAGTCTCTTTTTTTGCCTCCTTTCATTCCTTTATTTTTGCAACATTCATTTCAAATGGACTTAATCCTAACATACATACAAACATATTCCCCTCAAGAGGAAAAATAAGAAGTTTTGTCATCCTGATAGTACTATAGGAACAGTATAGCAAAAGAAAGGAAAAACCATTCACATTGCCTTTTTATATCCCAAGTACTTAAACATGCTAATCACAGTCAATCAGAAACTTAGGTGGTATTATTAAATGTTCTTTTATTTTGGAAGAGATTTGCAAATACTAGGCAGGTACTCTAACTCTCTCTCCTAAAAAAAAAAAAAAAAATTGTTTTTAATTTTTAGATGAAGCCTCGTTAACTTACCAATGTGCTGCCTGTGACCTTGCTAAGAAGCCCAGATAGGCTTGAACTTTTGATCTTGCTGTAGCCTCCAGAGTTGCAGGGATACGTACCACCAAGCCAGCAACAACCGTTCTGAAAGTAACATTTTATAAAACTTAACATCAAATATATTTCGAAAATAAATTTGATCAAGTTAATGAATTTTGATCAAGATTTACAGTCAACAAAATTAAATAATTACAATTTTGTTTTAGTTTCTAGATGATTAATCCTCCATAACCCAGGGTCCAAAAAATATTTGTATTTTGTGTTAAGATAATTTTGTACTATAAAGAAGTAATGGTTTATCATTACATCGTTAAGTAATAAACTCTAAAATTTTAAGTACCAACCACTAGAAATGACAGGTCGATACACAACAACAGGCCATCTACCAGCCCAACTTCATTTGCTCAACTCTCCTGCCCTTGGCAAGACGCTGAAACAGGGTTTTTACCCTCACGTGGCCAGTGAACCTTCCTTACAGACGAATATTCAAGAAACTTGAGCTGCTGATTCACCTCTTGCGTTCTTCTTGATTGCCCCCCTCCCCCCCGAAAAAGAAAAAAGAATTAACTGTGCATGACTTCTGGAGTTCTCAGCTCCAGCCTGTGACATCTGCCACCTGAGGCCCCGGGCTGCCCCGGGCGGCCTAAGCGTGCACCGGGGAATTCCACCCACTGAGCTGCGAGCGTGCGGAGGGCGTGTCGCGTTCTTTGGGGGCGCCCGACGTTTGTCCTCCATGAGGATGCTCCAATGCTACCTGGCTCGCTTGCACAGGTGAGGTGGATGACAGCAAGGCGGCGGAACACAGGCCCAGGGGACCTGGCAGGGCGGTGTGTTCGGCGCGGGCCGCGACCCTCAGGCCCGGCTCGGGCGCCTCCAGCCCTCCGGGGCGACCGAAGGTCAGGGACGGAAGGGGTGCGGCGGGGGGTCCTGCCGCGTCCCCGCACCCTCCCGCCAGCCGTCGAAGCGGCAGGTGTCCCCTCGTCCTACCTCGGCTGGCACCGCGGCCCCCGCTTTCAGGTGAAGGAAGGCGGCTCCTCTTCGACTGCGCGGCGGGTCTCCTCCTTCCCCGTACCGGGACGCCCGAAAGCAGCCGCTCTCTGCCTCAGGTCTGCCACCAGCCCGGTTCCCGCGAACCGGAGGGAGGGGAGCCGCTCCAGGAAGTGACGTCACACCACGTCGCCGCCCCCGAAGGCTCGCGCTACAGTTGTTGGTCCCTATCTCTGCAGCAGCCAGAACAAATCTAATTTCCTCGAGGGGAATCGATGGTTTTGTTCCACAGACTTTACTATTAAAAGTGACTTCCTGAGAAATGGAGCTACGATATCGAGTTTGCCAAGTAGGCGACACAAAGACTTCAATTCCCAGGAGGCACTGTGGGTATCCTAGGTTCAGGCTCGAGCTTTGCATCATGGGATTTGTAGTTATCACTGGCTTGGGGTTCTCTCAAAGGTTAGTAGTCATTTCCCAAAATTAGCAGCTTCTTGATGGATGAAAACTGATTTGAAAAATAGACAAGTAGAACAAAATTTCATTGTGTATTTGTCCCATGTAATTCAGGACTTTTCTCTGGCAAAGTTTTCTGAATTTCTTAGTAATTTATCCCAAGTGATAACAATATTGGGCTGCTTAGGTCTGCTTATTTGAAAACCTATAATGTTTCAGTAACACTATTATCTGGTGGCTATATATCAAAGTTTACAGAACCATTTATCAGTAGAATTGTGCAATCTAATTTAAAGATCATTTCGTGATTTCTAGGGCTTTGGAGCAATATCAAGTGAATGAAAAAAAAAGGAAAAGGAAATATGGAAGGAAATAACCCTTCTCCTTCACCTAGGTCTGGTGAAGGAGAAGGGTTATTGTAGACATGTGAGAGAGCAGAGGTAGAGGCAGACACATGGTCATCCGGGAGAGGCCAGTCTGATCATGACTGGACTGAGCTGTCCTCTGTGGGGAGAGAGGGAGGGGAAGGGAGAGAGGAGGGAAGGGATCCAGGTACAGGAGCCAGGAAGTCAAAAGTACAAGAAGGAGCAGGTAACTAAAATGTCTGGATTATATAGGGAAGATCAGCTCAACCCCCTCGGCTGGTGAGTTTAGGATAGGGGCCAGGTATGCCAGGGAGAACTCTGTAACAGGTCGGAGCTGAGGGATGCTGGGAGAACCTGGCAGCCAAATCAGCTTTGATTTGTTTTAAACGTGAGTGTGTGTGTGTGTGTGTGTGTGGGTGGGTGTGCGCGCGCTTGCGCTTGCGCTTGTGTGTGTGTGTGCGCGCACACGCGTGCGCATGCACGCGCACCTGTCTGTCTGTCTGTGTGTCTGTGTGTCTGTGTGTCTGTGTGTCTGTCTGTCTGTCTCTGTCTGTCTCTCTCTAGGAATTTATTGGAATGACTTACATGCTGAAGTCTAACAATGGCTAGTTACTAATGGAAAGTCCAAGAATCTAGTAGCTGCTCAGTCCCGTGAGGTTGGGTGTCTCAGCTGGTCTGCGGGAATCCTGAAGAAAGAATGGATGTGCTGATGGAGGTGAGATCAACCACGCAAAGCACAACCCCCTCCTTCTTCCATTGTCCTTATAGAGGCTTCCAACAGAAGGTGTGGCCCAGATTAAAGGTCTGTATTAAAGGCCCATGTCATCCACCGTCAAGACCCGGATCAAAGACATGTTGTCTTCCTGCTTCAATTCTGGATCACAGGTGTGCCCTCCATTCCTGGATTATAGTTCATTCCAGATACAGTCAAGTTGACAACCAACAACAGTCATCACAACAGGCACTTCAGCCATTTGTCCCAGGGTTGAAATATAACACCAAGAAGGGGCAAAATGATAGTGGTAATTCCAAAATGATTATATGATTTCTGACATAACTATAGTAGTTTTTATTGGAGAAATGCTATCCTTTAGGTATTAATGAAGTAGAATTCTTTGAAAAAAGGAAGGTAGTTTTCAGGATGAAATTGGAGGTTTTGTCCATCAGTAATGTCATTGAATAAGGGGAAGAAAAAAGCAAAGCAAAGCAAAGGAGCCATGGAGTATTTCCCTCAATATGTACAGGGTTACAGGAGCCAGGGAAATCAATCTTCTTTCAAGAAATAAGACTGAACAGGGACCTTAATGTGAAGAAAGTTGAAGATCTTGGAAAGGTTGTTGGACTTGTCCAAGAGCATTTTTTTTTTTTTTTACAGATTATTGAATGGAGAATAACAGAACACACACACACACACACACACACACACACACACACACACACACACACACACCCCACACACACATTTTCTGGTATTGATAATATCTAGATTTTACTTTCAAGAATTAGCTTTAGTGACTAAATGACTTTAGTAGACAAGGAGGAACATTCTGTGTGTCAAGGTAAAAGCTACATTATCATAGGCTATATATACTGGCCAGTTCCTACTTACAGAACTTTTAGTTCACAAATTGGATGCTTCTTCTATACAGTCCACAATTGAACTCAATTGTTTTCATAACTTACAGAATAAGGTTATTTTTTCTGACTGTTAATAGTCATAAGAGGGCATTTGAGCTCACCTGGTATATTACTAAACAAGATGTTTAGCTCTTATCAGCCTGAGGTGGTAGTGGTGTGGGAGGGAAGAAGAGGCAAAAACTAGAGCAGAAAAGAGGTAATTGAAATGGGAGGTATCCTTTGAAGTGGCCTATTTGTTAACCAGATTTCCCCTTTCTAAGAAATTGCTCTATTTTCTGTACATTTGATTTCTCTAGTGGCTAGGTTTATATCCCTGTTAATACACATTTTTATTAACTTTTTTTTTCAAGAAGAATATCTGATCTAACTTGTGTCCAGCAGGAGCTCTTTCCCAACAACTAAAATGGAGGTAGGGTTGAGGAAAACCCTAAGGTTGATGTCACAAGAACTAAGGTGAAAGGACTATCTGTGGTGAGAAGTTCCTGAAAGTCTCACTGCTAATTCCTCTAAAATGGATCAGTTCCTTCCTCTTCTTGACTTTTCCTTGAGCTCTGTAAAATAACCCAATGGAATTTTACAACATACTAGTTTTTTTGCCTAAATCTAGTCAAAGTTACTTTTTTTTTTTTTTTAGTGTGTAATCCAAAGTGCAAGTAACACAGGCAAACTGAACATGAATAGTAGATGCTGATCAAAGTCTTATAAACATTTAAATTGAGCTGAAGAGAAGGATAAAGTAGGTAAAGTCCTTACTTTAAGTGTGAGGACCAGAGTTTGGATCCCTGGTACCCACATAGAACAACCAGGAGCAGGGAGAGAGAGAGAGAGAGACAGAGAGAGACAGAGAGAGAGAGACAGAGAGAGAGAGAGAGAGAGAGAGAGAGAGAGAGAGAGAGAGAGAGAGAGAGAGAGTTTCATCCCACTTCTTAGGAGGTGGACATGACGGAATCCCTGGGTCTAGGCTACGAATACTAGTTGAATTAGTTCCAAGTTCGGTGACAGATCTTGTGTCAGTAAAAGGAAAAATCAATCAAGGATGAAGGATGATACATGTCTGATCTGCATATTATGTGTACAAGCATCATGTGACCACACAAGTGTGATCACATATGCAAACATTCACACCACACAAAACACATATAGATAATAATTTAAATGTATGATTTCAAAATAAAGTGTGGTACATCATAATGGAACATTATTAGTCCATCCCTTCAATGCTTCTGTGCAGCAAGCTGATGTTTATAATGTAGGAAAACAATTCCTCAATAATTTATAACTAAAAAAGGAACCATGAAATAATCCCCATTAAGTTTTAAAAAATGAATTCCCTAATTTGTGTTTGTTCTCCATAGGTGGCACTCTCGTAATCTTGCTATTTAGGATCTGTACTGTACTTGCTCTCCTTTGTCACTTTCATGACATTGTGAGTCTAGAGAAAGAACCACAGGTGATCTCTTTCTGGAGCTCTGGGAGGTCAACAAAGCAGCAGCGTGGCGACATGACACATGACACTATCCCCATGAATCTGTGACCTCTCCAGCTTCTTACATTCAGAGTGACAATCATTTGAAACTCGTAATGGCTCTGAGATGACTGCTGCCATTGGTTATTTTTCATGCTGTGTGGAAATCCTCCTACTGGGAACATATCAAAGTGATACAAAACTTCCCTCAAAATTACATTCATAGCTTTGGACCTGAGAACATGAATGCTGTCCACAGGAAAAGCCTTTGTTCTCCTGAGAAGAATCTTATCCATTTTCTTGGGCTCAGACGGCCAGTTCATACTTCCTTCTTCTCTGAATGCAGCTACACTCTGTTGTTTTTAGGTGTCTTTGACTTTCCAATGGTTAACTTCTGCTGCATTTTCAAATAGTACCTGACACTTGGGAGATTATTGTGCACTTTATATATAAGGACTGTCTCTGCACTGGGCCTTTAGGAGTTAGCAGGAATTGTTAAAGGAGGGAGGGTGGTCTTTTTACATATAGTGAAAGGCTTGAGAGAGGACACAGCACCAAGTGTGAGGTGTTGAGGGTTAGGGGTTAGGGAACTGATGGAACTGAAAGGTGTTTGTAGGCTGTCACTAGACATAGAGATGAGCTTCTGATTGTCCTTCAGACTACCTCAAATGTGACCTTATCAGTAATGGCTTCCTGTTCACCCTAGATGGAATTCAGAAAGCCACCCTCTATTGTTCTTGGTTCATGAATGTAGGCTGACATCATATTATATCATAGGTGCTTACTGGTTGAGCCTCAGAACTGGACTATGTATTAGATATCTATCTGCCCACAAAGCTTTAACACCAAATAAGGCATACTCCCCATAATTTCAATTTTTAAAAATACCTGGTTCTTTTTCCACGTTTACATTTTCACCAGATATTTTAGATATTTGTACTTCTAGTTCTAATTTTTTTCTTAAGCTTTGATGATGTATCTAGTTCTAATTTGCAAAGCAAAATCTAAATACTTTTCAGAGACCTATGAGCTCCATCCCAAAATTTAATTATCCCCAGAACAATCAGCTACTTACCGGAAACCTACCATAGGGAATGCACCTCAAAGGCCAGCTGTACCCATTATTTGACACGCTGAGTGCTCGTCTTTCTCTTTATATGATTTTCTGATGCTTTTGCCTCTGACTTTCCTGTGTCCTGCATGCCAGTTAAGGGGCTGAGCCTTAGGCCAGTCACTTTACACCATTCCCACATTCCTTTTGACAAACCCCTGTGTGGCTTTGCCTTCATCTCCACCAAACAGGATTATCTCTGTGTTAACCTGTTGGACCAGATTATAAACACCTTGAGGGCAAGAAAGATGGGTTTTCTTCTCCACTGGTTGGCAGAACCTCCAACTAAGTTCTGTAGGGCTAAGTTGAACAAATAAATGAATGTAAATAAGTGAAAGAAATTTTCATATTTTTTGTTTTGTCTTTTCTTCTGATTAGGGATTCTAACACCCACACCTTTTCAGTGGAATTTTGTTTTGAAGAAACATATGTAAGCTGTAAGAACAAAATCAGAGCAACTGTGATGAAAGAGAATAAATACTATTAATTACTGAGGGTAATTAATTGTAAGCTACTAGATTGGCCATGGGACTTATAAGGCCTACTTCAGATCTGACACTTGGAGTTTATGTTACTTAGAGTCAGAAGTGTATCTCAAACCAAACACCATAGTCTAGTTAGCAGCACTAAGATCCATAAAAAACCTTAGGAGAGTGAACGTAAATTAAAAACTAGGAAGTCAGACTTCTGAACTTAAGCAGACCAATGAATCAGACTGCATTGCACTTTTACAGCTTTGTCTTAAGTTGGTTTGAGAAATGTTCCTGGCATATGACTAAATTGAAATCTCTAAGTTCCACACAGTGTCAGCATTTTCAACATCCCAGTTTGTAAAACAATTTTCCAAAAAAGGGGGATTAAAAAATCCTGTCTGGTGCTCTCCAAACTGTTGATCTGCCTGCAGGCTGTGCAGTGTGCTTCAGTTTCCTTTTTGTTTGTTTGCTTTTGTTTTTGTGAGCTGTCCCCTGTGCTGGGGTGGGATTTGGTGACACAGCTGTCTTTAAGTTATTTGTGCTTCTGTAAATAACCCCTCACTCATATTCCTCTAAGTAACCCCAATAAAACACATTTGTTCACCAAAAAACAACAACAACAACAAAATCCTGTCTGGTAAAAAGCTAAGACTTGGAAGGGCAACCTGACTCCCGAGTCTGTCAGCACTGTCATTGTTGCTTATCTCCTAGATGAGTTTGACATCTTCCAGGGAGTCTTTTGTTAGGGTCTTCTTCACTTTTTCACATACACTGAGATGCAGCACAATAACCTCCACATGGTTATTGTGAGAGTTGGAATGATCAAGCATCTGAAGGGCTTGGTACTAAGGAAAGGAAAGTAGCTCCTACTGCTATTTTGGGAGCTTCAAGGCAGTTACTTTCAAAATATGTGAACAGTGGCAATAATAATGCACTTAGACGTATGATGAATGGATGGTATTGGGCACCTCTACAAAGAACTGCTGCATTGGCTTTATGTACATTTATTGTTTTTGTGTTTTCTTTGTTTTTCCTCTGTTGACTTCTAGTTACCTCTCTCTCTCTGTCATTTTGCTTTATTGAGATAAAGCTGACAAACTGTACAAGTTTAAAGTATACAATGTGATGATTTGTATGTATTAGGAACTGCTTGCCTCAATAAAGGTAGTGAACATATTGGATTAATTTCCATAATTCTCACAATAATTTCTTAGACACCATTGTTACTGTAGATCTCCTCTCTCTCTCTTTCTCTCTCTTTCTCTCTCTCTTTCTCTCTCTCTCTCTCTCTCTCTCTCTCTCTCTCTCTCTCTGTGTGTGTGTGTGTTGATGGAAACATTACTCTGAGAGGTGAACCTGTTGGTATGCTGGCATTCACACCTAGTTTTGTCTCCATCCCATTCTCAGATTCCCACTTTACTATGCTTTTTGAATCGCTGCAGGAGTTGGGGGTGGACTTTCTTACACTACACTGGCCAGACATTGGTTGACAATTAACTCAACTTGGTTACAGGAGTTGTGTAATCACATAATTTACACATGGAGGGAATATGGAGGGAAACTTTATTTCTCATGAACCATTTGCTAGTTCTAACCTAACTTACTATCATAGCTATGGCCCCTGAAATATTTGTCTCTTCAGCCCACTACAGTTCCTCAGTGCCTGTCTTGTCCCTAGCCTTTTGCTTTTATCTTGATTTATTCCCTGGTATTTGTCTAATGGTGCTTTTTTTCATTTTCCTTGTCAAAAGACTGAATGAACCAGGAAGACTGGAAGATTGGGAAGTGGTTGACCGTGTGAAAAGTGTTTCTGAAGTAGATAGACTATAGGGATTTAGTTAGGCAGGACTAGACAAAGGTGATTATGCAGAAATTCCTTAAAATGTGACACAATATGGCTACAATTTAAATAAAGTCTTGAAGATCTGAAGACTCCATATTTGATGTGTGTGTGTGTGTGTGTGTGTGTGTGTGTGTGTGTGTGTGTGTGTGATAAGGTCTCTCTATCTGGCCTCATAATCCATATTCTCCTGTCTTAATCTCCCATGTGCTGGGATTATAGGCATTTGTCACCGTGACTGACCTTTCTTCTGAGCATATAAAATGGTTCAATCTCTGTGAGGAGCCACATCTTAATATTCATTTAACTATATTGGTTGAGCGCCCGCCATATGCAACACTTCCTGCTCTTAGCCTTGAGTAATCCACTAAGAAGATACGCTCGTGGAAATCACATTCTTGTGGATATGTGTGTGTGGGTAGTCAGTAGATATATGAAATACGTTTTAAGAATTTAGCTAGACTTATATTCTTTGAAGAAAATAAAACAGAGTCATATAGCAAAAGTGGCAGAGACAGAGGAAGTGAAACAGTTTTCTAGTGTAGTGCTAACTTTCCTGGAAAAAAACAAAAACAAAAACAAACACAAAAAAACGCCTGGAATTGCTGAGTCTATAAGAAAACAATCTTGCAAAAATCTGGAGGTCACATCTTCAGGAAAGCAGTCTCACATGCTCCCTGGAAAAGAAAACAAGCTAATTAGCAAAGCCTCCATTTTCCTCCAAGTGTCATTTCCATCCCAGGGAAGGTGACTCGGTGTTTCTCTAATCACAAATGTGGTCTGCATGCCCCCTGAGACTTTTTTTTTTTTTTAAACATTAATACCTGCTGCTTCTAAATCTTCATTTGTTAAGGAATCCTCACCGCTTACAAATTTTCCGGTTCTAGGGTATTTTCGGCATCCTTGGGGGGTGCAATTCAATGCTCCGGGGGAGCCTGTTCTGGTTATTGCTCCCTGCCACCGTTGTTGGATGAGCCGTTGTCACTGTGTTTGCTGCTGGCTGAGTCACGCTTGCCTTGACAGCTCTACAGTGGCCTTTGCACTAACAGAAATTAGATGTGCAGTGCCTCTTGACTTCAACCCCATGCGACCGCAAGCTGGAGCTCTGCCAGAAGTGCTACGGTACGACCCCCCTGATGAGGGAGATCCGTGGAGCAGTGGGCAGCTGATAATTACACTGAAGCAGCTTCTTTCTCTTCAGCTGGAGTCCTAAAGCATTGCAGAGCAGTGAGTCAACCCTTTCAGTTTTGTTTCCCAGGCAGCTGCATGCCACGTGGGTGGTGCATGCTATAAAGGGCTTCTAACAGCCTTGTAGTGGGCCGAACTGGATGCTCACTCTCTGAGTCTCTTTATCTCTAAGGCATTGCTGCCCTATGACTCACAAGAGGTCTGAGCCCATGGCTGGATATCCCAAAGGCCCTTGCCTTCTTAGGCCTCATGGGCACCTTTGATTAGGTGAGCCACTGGGATGCAGGCTTCATAAGTATCTGGGATACAGGGACTAATGCTCAGGAGTTTTGAGGTTTGCCTTAAGGATTGCTCCTGCCTATATTGTCCCAAACTTTCTAGAATTTATATGAGCTAGTTAATGTCTTTATAACAATATCATTTCTGAAACTGGACAGAGCTTGCCTCATAGTGATGTGAAGAAACAGGCCAAGAGAAAGACTAAGAGACTTGTGGCTCCCTGAGGGCACATAAACAAGGAAACACAGATTCCAATTGCCCTTCAGAGTCACCTTGAAGTGAAGCCAGGACCAGGATGACAGAGGGAAGCAGTTCAAAGCCTTTGGATGATACCATTGAGCCTCATGTCTAGTCTGTTGCTGAACTTGAAATTGCATGAGATAATGCATTTCCTAGTGAGAGCAAATTTAATGCTGGATTTTCTATTGATATTAGTTTTACAACAATAAATACAAAACAGAACACCCAGCCTTTCCCAGAACTTTCTTTATAGTTATTCAACAAATATTTATTGAATACCAATGTATTAATGACTCTATTATTACAATAAACCTAATAAAAGTATTATTTATGCATCTGCATGTGCATACTTTATATGCAGACAGAGATAACTAGATTGGTATAGAGGCATGTATATTGAGATCCATATAGATATAGGTATAGCTCTGGTTATAGGAATGGTTATAGGCATAGATCCAGACATAAAGACACACATGTAGGGCCAGGAAGATGCCTCAGTGGCTTAAAGAAATCACTTGCTGACAAGGCTGCCAACCTGGATTCCATCCCCAGAATGGACTTGGTAGAAGGAAAGATCTTCGAAACCCACACTGTGTTATTCACAAAGCACATGCATACGCACACGCACACGCACATATACACTATAAATACAAATAAAAAGCAACTTAAGGAAGGAAATGTTTATTCTAGCCCACAGGTCCAGGATATAGTCCCTCATGGTGGGGATGCCACAGCAGCAGGAGCCTGATGTATCTGATCACATTTGTAGATGGAGGTTCTGTCCCACCTGGTCCCACAGTCTTTTAGTCCCAAATAAACACACAGAGGCTTATAGTAATTATTAACTGTTTGGCTGATGGCTTAGGATACTTGTTGGCTAGCTCTCTCTTAATTATTAACCCATTTCTATTAACCTATGTATTTCTACATGGCTTGTCTTACCTGAGATGCCTGTCCTATCTTCCTGGTAGCTACATGGCATTTCTCTGGCAACCTCTCTGCCTCTTCTCTCCAGAATTCCTCTCGTCTGGTAGCTCTGCCTAACTTTCTGCCTGGCTACTGGCCAATCAGTGATTTATTCATCAACCAATAAGAGAAACATATGTTCACAGCATACAGGAAATCACCCATCACACATTCATCAAGCAGAGAATGACAAATGCCTTGTCTCAGCTTCCTTTTACCATGTACAGTCCAGGATCCCAGCCAGAGATAAGGAGCCACCCACACTGAGCAAGTAAGTCTTCCTCAGTCAATCAATCAAGATAACCTCCAAAGGCATGCCCAAACGTGATTCTGTATTCTAGATTCTGTCTTGTTGACAGTTAACACTAGCCATCACATGTATGTCTTTTGGGTGTTGTGTGTAAGCAATTCAAACCAGTATTCCTTGAAATCATTTTAAACATGTATTTTAAAAAAATATTTACTTATTTATTCATACTTTTTCTTTAGAGACAGGGTTTCTCTGTGTAACAGCCCTGGCTGTCCTGGAACTCACAGAGATCTGCCTGCCTCTGCCTCCCGAGTGCTGGGATTAAAGGCGTGTGTCACCATTGCCAGGCAGATACATTGATTTAATGTACATGTGTGTGTGCTCGAGTGCTGTTGTTCCCTGAGGAGCATGTGGAGGTCAAAGTACAACTTGAGGGGGTTGACTTTTTTTCTTTCCACCATGTGGCTATGGGAAATGAAACTCAGATCGCCAGGCTTGGCAGCAAGATCTTTACTTGCTGAGTCATCTCCCTGGTCTCCAGTGTCTCATAAAATCCTTATATTAGGGGCGCTAATTCAGAGCACTGCCCTAATCACCAAGTCCATTTGGGCCCTATTAGAAAAGAGAGTGGAGGGAGTCTATTAGGCTACTTCTTTCCCACTACAACCAATAGTTTAACAAACAATGGTTCACCTCTCTGAAGAGGATGGCCAACTACTCAGCCTGAGATACCAACTTGCCTGTGGTCCTCTCAGGTCATTTCATATGCTAATCCTAGGTTCTGAAACAGAGAGTGTTGGGCAAATATCACATCATTGCTGAAACATAAATAAGAAAAGCTATTGGCTCCATTAGCTGAAAAGGCAGACATTAAGAAAGGCTTTAGGAATGTGTGAGTTTATGCCTTAATGTTTATGTTCCACTTGTGTCCTTTGCTTAATTGGCTATGTGGGTGTAGAATGGCTACCAGGACTATTTACTGTGTTGCATTTCCATGTGTAATCTACTATCGGAATGAAATTCTATCAGAATGTTCCAACAAAGAATCCTCATGTTTATCCTGGTTGAACGTTTGTCATATACCCAATAATACACTAGTGACTGTGTCAGAACAGAATACATTTGCCTTCTTAAGTCACTCAGGATCTATCCCCATGTTTAGAGACTTTGAGTCAACTTTATCCTCTATTGTATGGTGTCTTAGTTAAGGTTTCTATTGCTGCGAAGAAACACCATGATCATGGCAACTCTTATAAGGGAAAACATTTAATTGGGGTGATTTGCTTGCAGTTCAGAGGTTAGTTCATTATCATCAATCATGGTGAGAAACAAGGCAGCACACAGGCAGAGCTGAGAGTCTCAAAGCAACAGGAAGTGACCTGAAACACTGGGCATGGCTTGAGGCCACATGAGACCTCAAAGCCCACCTCCACAGTGACACACTTCCTCTAACAACAATATACGTACTCCAACAAGGCCACACCTCCCAATAGTGCTATTCCCTTCGGAGGCCATTTTCTTTCCAACCACATCATTCGTGAGTATGTAGATGGATGTCTGAACTAAAATATGAAAGCTGTGGTTGGGGGCACCAACCACAGATGATGAGATACAGTCAGTAATGTCCTCTACAAGGAAAGAAAGTGCTTCATTAGGGTGACTAATCCTAGATTAGGGGTAGGAGACTGGACAGTACTCCAGACAATAGGTAAAGATATGCAGTGTCTAGAGCTTGGAATGACTTTGAAGATTCCTCCTCAATAAAAACTCTCACATTTTCATTGAAACTGCACTCATTTGTACGTAGGAAGTCAGGGAAGGTGGTGTCTAGAGCACGCTGACAGGTGTGTCCCTCCTGTATCTACTGGTAGACGTGCTGACAGCATCATGTTCTTAGTGATGAAGAACTCCTACCTGCAGACAGCTGCCCATTTGGAGAAATGGCAAAGCCGGCCTCACCCACTGTCTTCTCTTTCTCAGAGAAAGTTCTGCTCCATGGAGAAGAAGGAAAAGGCATGCCTAAGCCTATGTCCAAAGGCTGGCTGAAGGTTTACCTTGCAGGACCATTCATGTTTTAAAGCCACCAGTTCTTCACTGTCACTTTCCTCTCTCCATAGGTGTACATCTTTTTTCTCTTTTTTTTCTGTTTCCTTCCTTCCTTTTCTTTTCTTTTCTTTTTTTTGCAGAGAAAGCAAGGGATTTTTATTTTTATTTATATTTTTTAATTTAATTAAATTTAATTTTATTAGTTCAAATTAGGAACAAGCTTGCTTCAGATGTCAATCCCTTCTCCCTCTTCCTCCCCTCCCCCCAACAACCCACCTGCCCCTAGCCATCCTCCCTCCACTCCCCAGGCAGGGTAAGGCCCTCAAAAGGGGCTCCCCAAAGTCTACCACATCACCCTGGGCCAGGTCTAGGCCCTTCCCCATGTGTCCAAGTCAAGAGAGCATCCCTTCACAAGGGATGGGCTCTTAAATTCCATTCTTTTTTTTTTTTTAAGACCTTACATATTTAATACAGTGCATTACTCCTGTACAAATGGAAAAAAATTAAGTTCAACATTTCTAGACCAATATGGCTGTTAATTTTTGTACAATGCCAACTCAACACAGTAAACGGGATACTTTTTTCCAATGTTGACAGCACAGCTAAAGTTTCCAAAAATTCAAATTATATATGCATATATATATTTATATTTATATAAAAAGACCAATAATGGCAGTATGTTATGCATCAATAGCAGCAACAGCTTTTCCAGGTTCTACAGTCATTTGAACAAAATTGTAGAGACATCCAGCACTCTCCATTAAAAAAAAAAAGTAAAGAACAAAATCCCAGAAAAACAGCACAGTTCTGTTACTCTTGTGGTACCGGGCACCATTTTTTTTTTTAAAATTAGCTTCTCAATCATCATCTGGAAGGAAACCATTCTGAGCAACATCATTAAAAACAGCTCTGATAAAGCACAGTCACTACTATGTATCATAAAGCAGGTCCACATATGAGTGAGTACATATCATGTTTGTCTTTTTGTGATTGGGTTACCTCGCTCAGAATGGTTTCTTCGAGTCCCATCCATTTTCCTGAAAATTTGAAGATTCCATTGTTTTTTTCTGCTGAATAGTACTCCATTGTGTAAATGTACCACAATTTCTCTATCCATTCTTTGGTTGAGGGGCATCTAGGCTGCTTCCAGTTCCTGGCTATTACAAATAATGCTGCTATGAACATGGTTGGACATATGTCCTTGTTATATGAATGTGTTTCTTTTGGTTATATGCCTAGGAGTGGAATTGCTGGATCTTGTGGTAGACTCATTCCCATTTTCTTGAGGAGTCGCCATACTCATTTCCACAGTGGCTGTACAAGTTGGCACTCTCACCAGCAGTGGAGGAGTGTTTCTCTTTCTCCGAATCCTCTCCAGCATAAACTCTCATTGGTACTTTTGATTTTAGCCATTCTGACAGGAGTAAGATGGTATCTCAGAGTTGTTTTGATTTGCATTTCCCTGATGACTAAGGATGGTGAACACTTTCTCATGTGTCTTTCAGCCATTTTAGATTCCTCTATTGAGAATTGTCTATTTAGTTCTGTACCCCATTTTTTAATTGGATTGTTTGGTGTTTTGGAGACTAGCTTCTTGAGTTCTTTGTATATTTTGGAGATCAGCCCTCTGTCAGATGTGGGGTTGGTGAATATCTTTTCCCAGTCTGTGGGCTGTCGTTTTGTCTTGCTGACTATATCCTTTGCCTTAGAGAAGCTTCTCAGTTTCAGGAGGTCCCATTTATTAATAGTTGATCTCAGTGTCTGTGCTACTGGTGTTATGTTCAAGAATAGGTCTCCTGTACCGATTAACTCAAGGGTATTTCCCACTTTATCTTCTAGTAGGTTCAGTGTGGCTGGGTTTATATTGAGGTCTTTGATCCAGTTTGACTTAAGTTTTGGGCAGGGCGAAAGGCTTGGGTCTATCTATAGTCTTCTACATGTTTGCATCCGGTTATGCCAGCACCATTTGTTGAAGATGTTCTCTTTGTTCCAGTGTATATATTTGGATTGTTTGATTGTTTGTCAAAAATCGGGTGTTCTTAGGTGAGTGGGTTAATTTCAGGGTTTTCAACTCTATTCCATTGGTCTAACTGTCTATTTTTGTGCCAATACCAAGCTGTTTTCAGGACTATATCTCTGTAATACAGCTTAAAGTTAGGGATGATGATGCCTCCAGAAGTTCCTCTATTGTACAGGGTTGTTTTGGTTATCCTGGGTCTTTTGTTTCTCCATATAAAGTTGAGAATTGTTCTTTCAAAGTCAGTGAAGAAATGTGCTGGGATTTTGATGGGGATTGCATTGAATCTGTAGATTGCTTTGGGCAAGATTGCCATTTTTACTATGTTGATCCTGCCTATCCAAAAGCATGGGAGATCTTTGCATTTTCAGGTATCTTCTTTAATTTCTTTCTTTAGAGACTCAAAATTCTTAAGGTACAGGTCTTTCACTTTTTTGGTTAGTGTTACTCCAAGGTATTTTATGTTGTTTGTGGTAATTGTAAAGGATGATGCTTCTCTGATTTCTTTCTCCACCAATGTGTCATCTGTATATAGTAGGGTTACAGATTTTTTTTGCGTTAATCTTGTATCCTGCCACTTTGCTGAAGGTGTTTATCAGCTGTAGGAGTTCCCTGGTTGAGTTTTTTGGGTCACTTATGTAGACTATCATATCATCTGCAAATAGTGAGAGTTTGACTTCTTTCTTTCCAATTTGTATTCCCTTGATCTCTTTTTGTTGTCTTATTGCTCTAGCTAGAACTTCAAGGACAATATTGAAGAGGTATGGAGAGAGTGGACAGCGTTGTCTTGTACTTGATTTTAGAGGAATTGCATTGAGTTTCTCTCCATTTAATTTGATGTTGGCTGTTGGCTTGCTGTATATTGCTTTTATTTTGTTGAGGTATGTTCCTGTTATCCCTGATTTCTCCAGGACCTTTATCATGAAGGGATGTTGGATTTTGTCAAAGGCTTTTTCAACATCTAGTGAGATGATCATGTGATTTTTTTCCCTCAGTCTGTTTATATGGTGGATTACTTTGGTGGATTTTCGTATGTTGAACCATTCTTGCATGCCTGGGATGAATCCTACTTGATTGGGCTGGATGATTTCTCTGATGTGTTCTTGGATTTGATTTGCTAATATTTTATTGATAATTTTTGCATCAATGTTCATGAGGGAAATTGGTCTGTAGTTCTCTTTCTTAGTTGTGTCTTTGTGTGGCTTGTGTATCAAGGTTATTGTGGCCTCATAAAAAGAGTTTGGCAATGACCCTTCTGCTTCTGTTGTGTGGAATATTTTGAGGAGAATTGGTATAAGCTGTACTTTGAAATTCTGGTAGAATTCTGCACTGAAGCCATCTGGCCCTGGGCTTTTTTTGGTTGGGAGACTTCTAATGACTGCTTCAATTTCATTAGAGGTTATAGGTCTATTTAAGTTGCTTATCTGTTCTTGATTTAATTTTGGAAAGTGAAATCTGTCCAGAAAATTGTCCATTTCCTTTAGATTTTCAAATTTTGAGGAATATAGGTTTTCAAAGTATGATTTGATGATTCTCTGGATTTCCTCTGTGTCTGTTGTTATGACCCCCTTTTCATTCCTGATTTTATTAATTTGCATATTCACTCTTTGTTGTTTGTTAAGTTTGGATAAAGGTTTGTCTTTCTTGTTGATTTTTCTCGAAGAACAAACTTTTTGTTATATTGATTCTTTGTATTGTTCTCCTAGTTTCCATTTTATTGATTTCAGCCCTCAATTTGATTATTTCCTGGCATCTGCTCCTCTGGGGTGTATTGGCTTTTTTGTTTTCTAAAGCTTTCAGTTGTGCTGTTAATTCTCTAGTGTGATTATTCTCCTGTTTCTTCATGTGGGCATTTAGCGCTATGAACTTTCCTCTTAGCACTGCTTTCAGAGTATCCCATAGGTTTGGATATGTTATGTCCGAATTCTCATTGAATTCTAGGAAACCTTTAATGTCTTTTTTTATTTCTTCCTGGACCCATGAATTGTGCAATTGGGTGTTACTTAATTTCCATGAGTTTGTAGGTTTTCTGTAATTTGTGTTGTTGTTGAATCCTAACTTTAAAGCATGGTGGTCTGATAAGATACAGGTGGTCATTTCAATTTTTTTGTACCTGTTGAGGTTTGCTATGTTGCCAAGTAATTGGTTGATTTTAGAGAAGGTTCCATATAGTGCTGAGAAGAAGGTAAATTGTTTTGTATTTGGATGGAATGTTCAATAGATATCTGTTAAGAACAAATGGGCTATAACTTCTATTAGTTCTTTTTTTTCTTTGTTAAGTTTCTGTCTGGTGTTCGTGTCCAGTGGTGAGAGTGGGGTGTTGAAATCTTCCACTATAAGTGTGTGTCGTTTTATGTGTGATTTGAGTTTTAGTAAAGTTTCTTTTACAAACGTGGATGCCTTTGTATTTGGGGCATAAATGTTCAGAATTGAGACTTCATCCTGATGGAATTCTCCTGTGATTAGTAGGAAATGACCTTCTTCATCTCTTTTGACTGATTTTAGTTTAAAGTCCAATTTATTAGATATTAGGATTGCTACCCCCGCTTGTTTCTTGGGTCCATTTGATTGAAAGATCTTTCCCCAACCTTTAATTCTTAGGTACTGTCTGTCTTTGAGGTTGAGGTGAGTTTCTTGTAAGGAAAGCAGAAGGAAGGATTCTGTCTTCTTATCCATTCTGCTAATCTGTGTCTTTTTATAGGGGAGTTAAGACTGTTAATGTTGGTGGATATTAATGACCATTGATTATTTTTCATTCTTGTTTGTTTTTGATTTGGTGATGGTGGCAAGATTATGTGTGGGATTCTATCCCTTTTTTCTTTTGACTGTTGGTAAGTTGGGATCATCTATTGCCTATGTTTTTCTAGTTGTAGTTAACTTCCCTGGGTTGCAGTTTACCTTCCAGTACTTTCTGTAGGGCTGGATTGGTGGATATGTATTGTTTGAATCTGGTTTTGTCATGGAATATCTTGTTTTCTCAATCTATAATGATTGAAAGCTTTGCTGGGTATAGTAGTCTGGGGCTGGCAGCCATGGTCTCTTAGTGTAGGTAGAATATCGATCCAGGACCTTCTGGCTTTCAGAGTTTCCAAAGAAAAGTCAGGTGTGATTCTGATAGGTTTGCCTTTATAGGTTACTTGACCTTTTTCCTTTGCTGCTCTTAATATTTTCTCTTTGTTATGTATGCTTGGTGTTTTGATTGTTATGTGGTGAGGTGACCTTTTTTTTTGGTTCAGTCTATTTGGTGTTCTGTAGACTTCTTGTATTTTCCTTGGCATGTCTTTCTTTAGGTTGGGAAAGTATTCTTCTGTGATTTTGTTGAATATGTTTTCTGCGCCTTTGAGTTGGATTTCTTTACCTTCTTCTATACCTATTATTCTTATATTTGGTCTTTTCATGGTATCCCATATTTCCTGGATATTTTGTGTTAGGAATTTGTTGGGCTTAAGATTTTCTTTGGTTGATGAATCTATTTCCGCTAGTGTGTCTTCAGCTCCTGAGATTCTCTCTTCCATCTCTTGTATTCTGTTGGTTATGCTTACATATGTAGTTCCTGATCATTTACCAGCTTTTCTATTTCCAGCATTCCCTCAGATTGTGCTTTCTTTATTGTCTCTAGTTCAGTGTTTAGGTCTTGAACTGTTTCCTTGAGAGATTTGTTGATATCTTGTATTTTTTGGTTTGTTTTTGTCTTCAATTTCTTTAAGGGATTTTCTCATGTCCTCTTCGAGGTCTTCTTTGAGGTCCTCTATCATTTTCCTGAAGATGTTTTAAGGTCATTCTCTTCTGGTTCATCTGCATCGTGATGTTGAGGTCTTACTGGTGTATGGTTCCTAGTCTATGGTGGTGTCATATTGGGTTTTCTGTTGTTGGATGTGCTTTACCTTGTCCTCTTCTCATCCTTTCTTCTGGTGGGTGTAGCAAGTGTTTCTTGTTCTCCTGTTGGGTGTGGGACCACATTCCCTTCTGGTAGATGCAAACAGATCCAATACTCTGATGTCAGTCCTCTTCTCGTGAATGGACCTGTCACTGTTACCTGGTGTGGGCAGTGTTCGGGCGTGCTGGGTCCTGCTGGCCCTGCAGATGGAGGCAGAGCTGTCACCAGGGGTGTTGGATCCCGCTGCTGAACTCCATACAGCAAGCAGGTCGCTTGTGTCAGATGACTCTAAGCAGCAACTATGAGCAGGAGCTCGAAACAGCCCCTGGTCTACCTGGACTGGTGGATGGAGGCTGGGCTGCCTCTGGGTGTTCGGTGTTCAGAACCCGCTGCCGCCGAACTGGGTCCAGCACGCAGGTGGCTTGCCTCAGATGACTCTGAGCAGCCATGACGAACCGGAACTGGAAACAGTTCCTGGCCTACCTGGGCCGGTGGATGGAGGCTGGGTTGCCTCTGGGTGTTCAATGTTGGGAACCCACCGCAGCTGAACTGGGTCCGGCACTCAGGTTGCTTGCCTCAGATGACTCTGAGCAGCGATGACGAAGCTTCCTTTTCTTTTTTGGTCATCTATAATGTTGCTACCTTCCAAGTCACCCAAAGTAAAAAATTTGGGTTGCATCAATTTTACATCTTTCATTCCTTGCTTCTCCTCAGAAGCAATCTCTGTCAGGTGTTTACTAAATGTCTTCCATTATGTCTTCTTTCTTATTTCAATGTAAGTACTGTCCCTAGCGCGCCCCTCACACTCCTCCTCCTCCTCCTCCTCCTCCTCCTCCTCCTCCTCCTCCTCTTCTTCTTCTTCTTCTTCTTCTTCTTCTTCTTCTTCTTCTTCTTCTTCTTCTTCTTCTTCTTCTTCCCCATTCTAGCCTCATTATCACTAATTTCTTTTACTCTTTCCTTACTCCAGGACCTACATGAATCATTTACTATACATGCTCTTTACCTGGTCTTTGCAGTTTCCCTTTCCTTTAATAAATCCATTTATGGTACTGTATTTTATTTATTTGTATTTTTACGGCTTGAAAATTTTAATATTAGTGTGTGTGTATACATAACTGTGAGTCATAGTGTTCATGTGGAGGTCATTGAACAATTTTATGAAATTGGTTATCTACTTCCACCTTTATGTGAGTTTTGAACAACTCAGCCTCCAAACTTGGATTGCAAGGGCTTTGCCCACTGAGCCATCTTGTCAACCTAATGTTCACATTTTAAATCTCTCTCTCTCTCTCTCTCTCTCTCTCTCTCTCTCTCTTAAATAATGTTTTGTAGATTATCTGGCATTTCTTCTTCAATGCTTCTGTCTGTCCTTTGTGTGGTTTTGGCCTTTATCATACTGTATTGGAATTGTTTCATTGTTTGTCTACCCATTCATTCCATCAGCCTACACTTCTTGAACACTTTGCATGTGTGCAGAGGGCTCTGACTGCATGAAAAATGAATACTTTGTACTTGTTGGCTTCAGTCAGCAGTTAGGTAGAGATGGATATTTAAATTAATAAATATGAAAGCATTCTGGATAGTAGGATGGATATTGCCATGATCAGCAGAAAGAAGAGAGAAACAATTTTACATAGAATTGGCGATCAAGTCAGGTTTAGTACTTGTGACTTATCTTGTTCTTTTTTTCACCATCAGCAGTACTTACTGAATACAAATGGCTGTTGTACTGTAACTGAAATAGTGGTGACCTAAATAGAATTAATTGTTACCTTTATGCTACTCATAGTAGGGTTGGGAGGAGACAGATTAAGTAAGCACCAACCATAATTGGCAAACTACAGTCAACTCACACAGAGGAGGGGTGCCAGCCCAGGCTGTGGAGTGCAGAGGCAGCAGAAGATTCCAGAAGGAAATGACATCTAAGGTCAACCTGAAGGATGAGTGAGGGGATCCTCTCTCTCTCTCTCTCTCTCTCTCTCTCTCTCTCTCTCTCTCTGTGTGTGTGTGTGTGTGTGTGTGTGTGTGTTATATTCAAGTCTGGAAATGAAAAGTGGCTTGGGAGAGTCACACGCTTTAGAGGCAGCACATAATGGATACACAAATACATAAAATTTTCTATATACCCTTGACTTTAAAGCTCAAAGGTTCTTTCTGTTGAGTAGGACTTTTGTATAACCTAGTCTTCAGTGGATTTTTTCTCTCTGTCTTTTCTCTCTCCCCCTCTCCTTCACTCCCTCCCTTCCCCTCTTATTTCCCTTCTCAGCAACAGACATGGAGAATATACCATCATTCCCAGGAAATTCTCTGTGTGCTTTTCTTTTGATAATATGTGGAAGTCTGGGCTTGAATCTGCTGCTTGTCTGTCTCTTCTAGACCACTTTAGAGTAGATGAACTTTACCTTCAGGCCTGACTGGGAGCCTGGTATCCAAGGATTTTGCATGGAGGGGAACAGCCTCCATAGGCAGAGAGCAAAACCCAGACCTTTTATTGGCTGTTTAGGACCTTTGGGAAAAGGAGAATTAGATGGACAAGCTCAGAAAGCTTCCAAAGGAACTCTGTAACACTCCAGTGCTATCCTTAAGAATCCTGCTTTTCAGACCTACTCTATCCATTCAAACATTCAGAGACAAACTCATGGACTGTGGCTGGGCTACCCATAGAAACTGGATTTTTGGGGCCTGAGCAATTACTTGAATTTTAGAAGAAAATGTAAAATGAAATAGAAAAGGTTGATTAAAGCCAACCCCATGGCTTATCTACTGGAGATGGAGACTCAGGATGGATTATAAAGCAAAGGAAGACTAGGCGGTAAAGGCTCTGAAAGCAAGGCTTAAGGGTTTAGAAATGGACTTAGATGAGTTTAGAAAGGAACTACTTATGGGAGGTAAGAAGACATGGAGAGCTGACAGGGAGAGGAGGATACCCCAGACCACCACCAAGAAAAGGAAAACAACTGTGAGACTAGCATTGTGACAAGGTGCGTCCAAATCAAACCAAAAGGAGGTTAGACTGAAGGCCGAGGTGGCTTGTGAGGGAAGGCTGCCATCATTAGACAGCCGGTATTACAGCCAGTTCTCAGTGTCTAAATGCCTTTTAATCCGTGGATTCAACCAACCTTAGATAAATATACTAAAACCAAAAAAATCCTTGAAGCCATTCTGATCTGGCTTTCTCCCTTGTTATTATTTCCTAAGCATTTTAGTGCAACAACTGTTTATTAGGTGTAAGTAATCTAAAGTCAATTTGAAGTCCACACAATGACTGCATACATTATATGCAGTTAACATGTTCTTTATTATTATCTTTTGTAAGATGCTAGGGATTAAACCTGGGGTATAGCACTACCGCCCCAGTTTTACTGTGTCATTTTATATTAGGGACATCAGCATCTTCAGATTTGGGTATCGGCGGTGTGTCTTTGGAAACAATACCTGGAAATTCTGAATGTAGAACAGAAATAGGTATGCTTGAAAGCAAACAGAGGATTAGCACCTTGATCTCCAGATTCAAAGGCCACCCTTTTCTTAGTAGATAATAGTCCACTTTGTAGTAGGCCAGACTGCTCTTTAAGTAGTTCTTTTTTTTTTTTTCTGGGGTTGTGATGTTTATTCTGGTTATTCATTTGTGTGTGACTAGACACAGATAAAGTTGGCACTAAAGACCATTTTGTTCTTATATCTTGCCTTGCCAGCTCAACTCTGCTGTTCTCCATAGCACGGCTAGGGTGGCTTGGAGACTGGGGACTTCATATGCATGTCTACAAATTGATGCTCATGTAGCATTCTTGGGACCTTAGCTGAGTTTTCTCGGCAGAGGCAACCACATGACTTGTCCTTGTGTCCTCATGAAAGCAACAAATGGATTCACAGCTAGCCCTGGAAGCCTGTTAGTATGGGTGCTGGTTTTATTTATTTTATTATTCCTTTTGAGACAGAATATTTCTACACAGCCCTGGATGTCCTGGGTCTCACTGTGTAGACTAGGCTGTCCATGTGTAAGAGATAGGGAGGATGACTTTGAAATTCTGTCATTTTTTTCTAACTACCCTTGATGGCTATGTGCTATTCATCAGGCATGCCTCACAAAGACCAACAGACATCTGAAGAAAAGAGAATTAGACTTTATTTTTTATTTTTATTTA
Source organism: Cricetulus griseus (assembly GCF_003668045.3). Taxonomy (NCBI): domain Eukaryota; kingdom Metazoa; phylum Chordata; class Mammalia; order Rodentia; family Cricetidae; genus Cricetulus; species Cricetulus griseus. Next base: position 137,475,424 of record NC_048595.1, on the reverse strand, counting down.
CTTACATATTTTTTGAGACAGGATCTTAGTCTGTACCCTAGTGGGCCTAGAACTCACTACATAGAGCAGGCTGGTCTTGAACTCGGGGATTAAATGCATGTACCACTATTCTCAGCTCAAGAATTAGCATCTTGATGGGAGGAATGCTAAAGATTTCACCAATGAGATTAAATTGTGCACCATGGATTTAATGATAATAATAATAATAATAATAATAATAATAATAATAATAAATACCAATAACAGTTATAAAGTACTTAAACAGCAAATTCCGCTATGATTTTTTACTTATGTTGATTACTTTTTTCTTCACAGTTACCTTATATTATTATATTCACTTCACATTTGAGGAAATCTAGGCAAATAAATGATTCTTCCCAAGTTCATGCAGATTACAGCAACAAGCACAGCTAGCCCTGGGAGCCAGTTAGTGTGGGTGTTGTTTTTATTTATTTTATTATTCCTTTTGAGAAAGAATCTCTCTACACAGCCCTGGATGATCTGGGTCTCACTGTGTAGACTAGGCTGTCCTTGAACTCACAAATCTGCCTGCCTCTCCGTCCAGAGTGCTGAGATTAAAGGGGTGTGCCACCAAACTCAGTGGGTGCTGGGTTTAAATGATTATCATCCATTTTCTACTGTCTACTGTGGTATGAAATATAGTCTGGGAAATTATACCCTGCTGGAATGAATGGCTGTTTTGTTCTTTCAGTTTCCCTCAAATGCTAGCAAAGCTGTTTCTTTTTCTTTTTAAAGTAATTTATTTATTTTACATTCCAGCCACTTTCCCCCTCCCTTCTCGCCTGCCATTCCTCCCTCCACCTCTTCCCTGCTCCACCATCCTCCATTTCTATTCAGAAAAGGTCAGACCTCTCATGGGTATCAACAAAGTATAGCATATCAACTTTCAGTAAGACCAAGCAGCTCCCGTTATATACTGGGCAAGGTGACCCATTATGAGGAATAGGGTCCCCAAAGCCAGTAAAAATTAGAAACAGCTATTGTTTCCATTGTTAGGAGCCCCACAAGAAGACCAAGCTACACATATATGCCGAGTGTTAGGTCAGTCCCATCAGGCTCCTTAGTTGTTGGTTCAGTCTCTGTGAGCCCCCTTGAGCCCAGGTTAGTGGATTCTGAGTTTTCTTGGGATGTCCTTGAACCCTCTGGCTCCTACAATCCTTTCTTCCCCTCTTCTGCAGGATTCCCCGAACTACACCTAAAGTTTGGCTGTGGGTGTTGTCTGTATGTGTTTCCATCAATTGTTGGATGAAGCATCTCTGATGACATTTGGGCTAGGAGTCAATCTGGTCACAGAAGATGGCCAGTTTAGGCTACCTATCCACTATTACTAGGAGTCTTAGCAGGGGTCATCTTTGTAGATTCCTGGGAGATTCCCTTGAGCCAGGTTTTTACCTGGCCCTCAAACTCCCCCACTTCCAGTAGTTTCCTTCAGTATTCTTTCCCCCATCCCCACACTCCCAACTTGATCACTCCTGTTTCCATGCCCACATTCCTCAGTCCACTCATGAAATCTTTTCTATCTCCCCTTTCCACGGAGATCCAGCAGTTTTCCCATGAACCCTCCTTGTTACCTAGTCTGCCTGGATCTGTGGATTGTAACATAGCTATCCTTTATTTTATAGCTAGTATCCACTTATGAGTGAATGCAAACCATATTTGTCCTTCTGTGTCTTAGTTTCCTCACTCAGGATGTTTTCTTCTAGTTCCATCCATTTGCCTTCAAATTTATCGATGTCCTTGTTTTTAACAGCTGAGTAATACTCCATTTTTCAAATGTACCCCATTTTCTTTATTCATTCTTTGGTTGAGGGGTATCTAGGTGGTTTACAGGTTCTGCCTATTACAAATAAAACTGCTATGAACATAGTAGAACAAGTGTCCTTGTGTAGGATTGTTCATCCTTTGGGTATATACCTAAGAGTGATATCACTGGGTCTTAAGGTAGATTGATTGCCAGTTTTCTGAGAAACTGACACATTGAGTTCCAAGATGGCTGTACAAGTATGCACTTTCACCAGCAATGGAGGAGTGTTCCCCTTATTTCATAACTTCTCCAGCATGAACTGTTGCTTGTGTTTTGTTCTTAGCCATTCTGACAGATATAAGATGGAATCTCAGGGTCGTTTTGAATTGCATTTCTCTGATGGCTAAGGATGTTGAACATTTTAAAAAATGTTTCTCTATTATTTGAAATTCTTCTTTTGAAAATTTTGTTTAGATCTATACACCAATTTTAATTGGATTATTTGATTTGTTGATATCTAGTTCCTTGGGCTCTTTATATATTTTTGAAATCACCCTCTGCCAGATGTGGGTTTGGTTAATATCTTTTCCCATTCTGTAGGATGCTGTTTTGTCCTAGAGATGGTGTCCTTTGCCTGAAGGAACCTTTTCAATTTCATAAGGTCCCATTTATTAATTGTCAATCTTCATACCTGTGCTATTTGTATTCTCTTCATTGGTGTTCTGTTCAGGAAGTTGTCTCCCATGCCAATGTGTTGAAGATTATTTCCCTCTTTTTTTTTTCTATCAGGTGCAGTGTATCTGGATTTATGTTGAGGCCTTTGGACTTGAGTTTTGTGCAAGGTGTTAGATATGCATCCATTTGCATTCTCTATCTTTCCATTTTGTATCCCTTGAATTCCTTTAGTTCTCTAGCTCAAACTTCAAGTGCTATATTGAATAAGTATGGAGAGAGTGGACAACCTTGTCTTGTTCCTAATTTTAGTGAAATCGCCTCTGGTAAAGTAGAAGTCTTTTTCTGAAGTTGTAGATCAGGTTATGAAGGTGGGGTGCAGTCTGAGTTTGTTGAGCAGGCTTAATGGGGTTTTGTTGGCTGTGAGTGGTGTCTTCCCTGGGGTTCCTAGGCCCTGTCTTGCCTCTTATAAGGATGCCTTGGCTGTTGACCCTAGTCTGGAGCCCAGGGGAAGGGGTGCAGTCTGGAAAAGCTGTTTCTTGAATGAATAATTTAAATGCCATCCTGCTCCAGACATTGAATGGAGGGTATGTCACTGTGAAACTGGAGATGAAATCCTGGTTTTCAAGTAGGTGATGAGAGACCCTGTTCTAGATGGCTTCTGTTGCAGAGTTGCTTTAATTCTATATTCTACATTAGTATTTGGGAGTGTGGAGGTTCCTTTCCTCTTTTGACCAGTCTTCTTAAATTATCATATAAAGTAATTGACTTTATGATAGCATCACCATACATTGTTCTTACTTATCTTCCACTCCTAGTCCTCTCTCCTATTTCCCCTGTTGATCCTTTCCCTATCTATAATAGTCCTGCTTTCACGAGAGCAAGACCATCTTCTAAGAGGTGAATTATAAGAGCTTCCTTCTCACTTGCACACACACACCTTAGAGTTTCCCCTATTTTTTAAACTGATTTCATTAGTAATGGGAGTATGTATTTATTTATTCCAAATAAATAGTAGTGTATTTATTTTAAAAGAACTTTAAAGAAATCTTATATTCTCTATGACAAAAATTTGAGCTGTTTACATGGTAGACTATAAGAAGAGCCACCTAGTGGCAAATTTTAGAATGTCCTTTTAAAAATAAAAAATACAAGGTGTTCTAAAAGAAAGCAATTGGGCAATAAAGTGAAATGTATTAATGTTGTAAAACAACCACGTAGTATGATATCTGAACTATATGATTATATTTATGTATCTATAAATTATTGTTACTGTTGTTTCAATCTACAATTTTCATAGTCTTTCAATCTATAATTGCCATATCTTTGAAAAAGTCTCATTATTTGAGTGTAATGGTGAATTGAGCACATACTGGGACTGAAGTAGGAGTAGCCACATGTCTGGATAACTCTTGCTTCCTTCTGCACTGGCATCTAAAATTAGCCAGAAGCACTCACTGAGGGCTCTGAATCTGTCCTTTCCCTTGTGCTTCTCATTTCTTCATCTTGACTCTTCAAACTTCACTGGTGGTTGTTAGCATTCCTGGGCTGTCTGTTCCATCAATTCCAAATCTTGGATTGCTAAATACGGGCTTTTAGAAAAATTAAGAGCAGATAAACTGATTTGAACTAAAAATAAGATTAATAATCAGACAATATTCAGAACCAAAGGAAGAAGTCCATACAGCACTTCCCAGCAGTGTGTGCAACAGGCTCTCACAGGCCAAACACAGAAGCAAAGTAGCAAGTTACAGATTGGTCACAGACTGGTCACAGTTTGTCCTCTCTGCCTTATTTGTTCATCATATGTGATCTGTTGCTGCCTGTGATTGGCCAAAGCTCAACTATTTGTTAAACTCCTAAGTTCAGTTGAAGTTTGGGATGGACAGCTTCAGGTAATGGGCCCTTACTTATTTAACTTAGCAGGATATGCAAAGCATATAGAAAAGTAGGGACACTTCCTTCTGACTTATTCCTTGTATCTCAGTCTTCTCCTTTCCACCATCGATTCTTCCTGTATTTGTTCATGGTGCCCAGAGAATTTTGTTTACTTAACAGAAGAAAAAGTATAAACCAGATTTACCTCTTCTTCCTGGATGTAGAAGTCTGACTTTTGATTTTTCAAATTTACTAAAAATAGATTTCCTTTTGTCTCTATATGGAGAATAGATATAGAAACAAAAGAATTGAAACAGTAGAAGCTAGTAGATCAGCTGAAATATTTTAATTCATCACTTGAAAGATGGTGTTGGGCTGGAGGGATGACTCAGCAGTTAGGAGTGCTTACAGTTCTTGAAGAGGACCTGGGTTTGGTTCCCAGAATCTACATGATAGATCACAAGTGTCTGCAATTCCAGTTCCAGGGGAATATGATGCCCTCTGCTGGTAAGGGAAGGAGCATGCACATGCAAGCAAAACATTCATACACATAAAAATAAATCTTTTCAAAAAGGATGTTGTTAGTCAGAAATGGTGGGATACAACTGAAGTTCTAGATGCTCAACACACTGAGGCAAGAGGAATCCCTGAACATAAGTTTTCTGGGCTAACTTTGGTTAGTGAGAGATCATGAAAAAATAATAATAAAAACAAAAAGATTTGACCTGTTGCAAAGCTAATGACTAAAGTGGAACAAAGTGTGTATTACTGCTTACATAAAACATTGGTTAGATATCTACTTACTTAACATATTTTTTTAAATCTAGCCAATGTTAATTAACACATAAATGGGTTCAGCTGTCTTCAAGGCCATTGACTATATAGAATCTTCCAGAGGATGGTTAGTATTTTACAGCACCTCGTGTGGACAAAATCAATGTCTATTCTGTGAAGGAAGGAAAGGACGGGGGGATAGAGGGATGGAGGGATAGGGTAGATAGGGGAATATATATATAGAGAGAGGAATGGAAAGAGGGAGGAATAGAGGCATGCACAGAGAGGAAAGGTTGAAGATCCTATTTCAAATACCAATCAGTGTGATTTGTGATCACATCCATGGACCTTTCAAATGGTGATGCTTGAGTGCATGCGTGCGTGCATGCGTGCATGCGTGCATTCGTGTGTGTGTGTGTGTGTGTGTGTGTGTGTGTGTGTGTGTGTGTGTGTGAAGTATTGGCTTAAATGACAATAGGAAACAGAAAGCAGTCTTATTAGAAAATTGTCCTTTTTGTTCCCTTGTGGCTATCTCATCATCTCTGTTTATCCTACATTCAGAGTTAAAGCTTATTTAAAGCGAGTGTATTTGATTCTGTAATTTTTAATTCTCTTACTTTTCAAGGGGTGCAGTTTCAGAATGGGCTGGTCTTTGTTTTTTATTTTAGACAGGTTCTTATGTAGTAGCCCAGGCAGGTTTGTAGTCTTCGTCTTTCTAATTCACTCACATATGTGCTGGGATCACAGACATGTGACACCATATCTACTGAGGCCAGACTTTCCTCCCATTGAGATGCAAAGAGGAGGTAGCAAAATGATGTTGGATGTAGTAAAGTGGACAGTTTCTGTGATGGAATAACATAGAAATGTCACCTGTTTATTTAGAATTTTCAGTATGCTTTTGAATTGTACCAAATGCCTTGTACTGTCTCGGTTAATCTTTAAAACAAGTCTCCCAGCACTATCCTCATTTTGGTGTTACTGAGTCTTCTTTACAGTTGCCATTTGTGGTGCTTATGGATTGTATGGGTAATTTGGATAGGGACCTGTATCTACTTCTTAGTATTGGTGGCCGTGGCTGGAAGTCTTGAAGAAAGGGCCTGTGATTACTAGATGACTCAGCATGTATATGTGTATCCCTGGCTAGCAAGCAGATATAGACAGCTCTAATTTCACGTGCTTGATGCTTGATCACACCGCATGCAACAATGTGTTAGAACCAGTAATATTTCAAAAGAATTATTGAAAAATAAGTAAGGGCAATTAAACACACAACTGAATTCAGAATTTATTATTGAAGACTGTCTGAGTTCAGGATTTACAAATCACTTGATTAATTTTTACCTTGGTGTTTGTACTATTCCAACTTATTATTATTTAAGTGATGTTATTTTTGCACGTGTTGATACTTACCACATCCCTCTCCACAGACACACCGGCTGCTTTACTCCAGAAAGATCTTTGTCTAATTTAGTTCATCTTTTTATGCTGACAACACTTATGAGAGTCTAGATCATGTCACACAATGAATTCTTGTCAAGTGGCCAAGTTGATTTCATGCTGAAATCAGTGTGTGGAGTAGAGTGACTGTTGCTGCTAGGTTGCTCAGAGTAGCACAGTTGCAGTCACAATGAGGTGAGTTTAGGTACTTACAGTGAAAATGGTATCGGAGATGCTCTGTGATTGTTATGGAAGATTCAGTACTGGAGCTCTTGTGGACCTGTGTAAAAGTCACAGAAATTTTAATTCTTGTTCTTTGGCCTGTAATACAGTCTAGCATTCTATGAATAAACACAAAAGACATGCTTACAAAAATCAAAATGAAACTAGCATTGGAAAATAGGAGGGTACCTTCCCTCCTTGCCTCTCTCCTTCCCTACCTTCCTGCATTCATTCTTCTTCTCTTCTTTCCTATTTCCTTGTCTCCCACCTTATCTTTCTGTAGGGTCTAATTTTACAGTACCAGGGGCAAAACAAGAGGATGTCTCCAGTCTAGCTCCCTTCTATCATTCTTTTATTATTTACCATCTATTTGTGTGTTAATAAAATCACATAAAAGAGATCCATTCCATTTTTAGCATTCGGTTTGTATCTTACAGATACATCTTAGGGACCTTTCTTGGAAACTACATCATGTATTTCATTGTGATATGACATTCTATATTATACTGAAACAGCCCCAGGTAGTTCATATGGTTTTTGGTGCAATCTTGAATAATATCCTGTTGGGAACAGAGGTCTCCATGGGCCAGTTTATGTGCAGACAACATTGCTGATATGAATATCCAGCATGGTCCCAGATGGGTAATGCTGGATATCTAATAAAGGTGGTGACTCTGAGGAAACAAAAATGGCTGACAATGGATATCTAGGGGACCCAAATGTAAGCAGTGATGAAATCTGTTACAAAGATATTTCTGGTTGAGTGCCACTTTTGTGTAGGTTCTATATAAGCATGACATTGAGGCCAGAGACCAGAGTCTTTGCCTTAACTTTGCTGCTCTGTATGTGTCTTTCTGTAGGCCTGTGTGACTACTTACATGTGGTCTGTGTGATAGTCTATATGTGTGCCTCAATTTGCCTATGTGTAGCCTGTGTATGCCAGTGTGTACGTGGGTGCCTGGCAGCAGCTGCTTGCCTAGCTATGATTGGCATCTTTCACCCAGAGTGAGCTAATTATGTCTCATCTGCCTGTGATCCCTTGCAACTTCTTCAGCACCCTGTGACCATATTTCTTTCCTGGAATCGGAGCTTACATGCTCCAATGAAATAATGATGCACAGCAAGAATTTTTAACAATCAAACAAAACATATGGAAAAAATCACTTCAAGAAACAGGCATAGACAAGGAGTATTTGAATAGAATTCCTAGCAAAGAAAGAAAATAATTCCAAGTGTTGTGGGTTACTCTACTCAGACACCCCTTGGGGGGAGGGATAAGAAGATGCAGCACCAATGACTCAGGCACTGGGAGTCAGTGAGTAGCAGAACATTCTGCAGACTCATTTATTAAGGAAGTTAGACCTGATTTCATACCCCCTCCCAGGCATCTCTTTGTCAGCAGTCTTAGTGTAGAGGCAGGCTTGGCTCAGGGAGAAGTGCCTGCCATGCATGCTCATGGAGGCTTGCCTAGACACTGGGGGCAGGGTGACTGAGGCTTGGGTAGGCTGGTAGCAGTTTCTCCTACACCCAAGATCCAACAAACGGAATTATATGAAGTTAAAAAGTCACTGCACGGCAAAACAAATAATCGCCAGACTGAAGAGAAAGCCCATATAATGGAAAAGGAAAATTTTTACCAACCACATATCAGGAGACTAATATGGAATATATATATATATATATATATATATAAATTGGGTACCAAAAATCCAATCAATAAATGGGCTAAATGGACAAGTCTTAAAATAAAAAATGCAAATCGTAATATTGAAAAATTTTCAACACTCTTAGCCATGAGGGAAATGCAACTTAGAGCAGTTTTAAGATTCCACTTCGCTCAGTCCATCCAAATGGCTGTCATTGTTCCCCAGGCCTACACCTCCAGCAGAAGCCGCTTATCTTACCAGAGGCCATGCCAGCACCCAGAATCCCAGGCAGAATCCCCCTGCTCCGCTAGAGACCTCCCCACCCACGTACGCAGAACCCCAGAGTACACACCAGATAGACAAGAAGCAATGACAGCTGCATAACTTTATCCTCCAACTCTGACAGAAACCTCCTACTTGACCAGAGGCCACCCCAGACATCAAAAGACCAACTACTGACTTGGGCAGAGAACCTCTACTCAGCTATATGCCACTCTGGGCAGAAGAACAGAGTAGAAACAGAAACTAAGGAACCTAACATCCATTCAACAAAGACAGTTGGCACATAGACCTACAATCACCCCCAAACCCAGATGCCTAGACACCAGCATAAGAACTCAATCAACAATAGCCAGGGCAATATGGTGCCATCAGAGCTCAGCTATCCTACTACAGCAAGCCATGAATATTCCAACACAGTTGAAGTATAAGAAAACAAACCTTAAAACCAATTTTACAAAGATGGTAGATGTCATTGAAGAAGAAATGAATAAATACCTTGAAGAAAGCCAAGGAGAGAAAAACCATTGAAGGAAACAAAACAGTTCAAGACCTGAATGTGGAAATAAAAGCAATAAAGGAAACACAAACAGAGGGAATCTTGAAAATGAAAAATCTAGGTAAGTGAACAGGAACTACACACACACAAGCATCTCCAACAGAATGCAAGAGATGGAAGAGAATCTCAGGCATTGAAGATACCATAGAAGAAATAGATAGACCAATCAAAGACACTGTTAAATCTAAAAATCCCTGACACAAAACATTCAGATATTCTGGGACAACATGAAAAGACCAAACTAAGAATAAGAGGAACAGAAGAAGGAGAAGAATCCCAGCTCAAAGTTGCAGAAAATATTTTTAAGAAAATCATAGAAGAAAAATTTCCTAACTTAAAGAAGGACATGACTATAAAGGAACAAGAAGTTTACAGAACATCAGATTGATTGGACCAGAAAAGAAAGTCCTCTTGCCATATAATAATCAAAACATGAAACACAGAGAACAAAGAAAGAATATCAAAAGCTGGAAGAGAAAAAGGCCAAATAACATTTAAAGGCAGACCTATTATAATTATATCTGACTTCCTAAAGGAAACTCTAAAAGTCAGAAGAGCTTGGACAGATGTCCTGCAGACTCTAAGAGACCACCGATGCCAGCCAAGATTACTATACCCAACAAAACTTCCAATTACTATAGATGGAGAAAAGAAGATACTTCATTAGAAAGTCAAATTTAAAAAATATCTATCCACAAATCCAGCCCTAAGGAAACCTTCAACCCAAGGAGGCTAACTATATCCAAGGAAATACAGGTAATAGATTATCTTATGCCAGAAAAGCCCTAAGAAGGGAATCACACACGCACATACACACACACACACACACACACACACACACACACACACACACACACACACACACACATCCACAAAATTACCACCACTTGTAGATGAAAGTTTCTGTCCCACCCGGTCCTGCAGCCATTTAGTCCCAAATAAACACACAGAGGCTTATATTAATTATAAACTATGTGGCCCATTGCTCAGGCTTCTTACTAACAAACTCTTAAAACTTAAATTAACCCACAATTCTTATCTATGTTTAGCTACATGACTTGGTACTTTTTCTCAGTAAGACATTCTCATCTTGCTTCTTCTGTGTCTGGCTGCCTTTCCTATTCCAAGAATTTTCTTAGTCTGGTAGCCTCACCTACACTTCCTGCATGGCTACTGGCCAATCAATGTTTTATTAAACCAATACAAGTGAAAAATCTTTACAGTGAACAAGAACATTATTGCACATAAACCACTACCATCATAATAGCTGGAATTAACAATCATTGATCATTGATATCTCTCAATATAAATGGACTCATTTCCTCAATAAATAGGTATAGACTAGCAGAACAGATGCAAAAACAGGTTTCATCCTCTGCTGCATACAAGAAACATACCTCAACATCAAAGATAGACATTACCTCAGAGTAAAGGGCTGGAAAAAGATTTTCCAAGCAAATGGACCCAATAAACAAGTTGATGCAGTCATTCTAATATCTAACAAAATACACTTGAAACCAAAGTTAATCAAGAGGGATGGAGAAAGACACTTCATACTTATCAAAGGAAAAACCCACCAAGATGACTTCTCAGTTCTTACCATCTATGTCCCAAACACAAGGACATCTATGTTTATAAAGGAAACACTACTAAATCTTAAATCACATATTGAGACTGGGGGGCTTCATATCTCATTCTTACCAATGGACAGGTCATTCAGACAAAAATAAATAAACAGCCAAATACTGGAGCTAACAGATGTTATGAGCCAAATGAAATATATATCTATATCTATATATATATATACATACAGTCTCCATAATTGATCACATACTCTGTCACAAGAGATATAAGAAAATTGAAATAACACCTGTATCCTATCAAATCACCACAGATTAAAACTGGATTTCAACAACAGAAACAATAAAAAGCTACAAACTCTTGGGAACTGAACAACTCTCTACTGAATGAAAACTGGGTCAATACATAAATAAAGAAAGAGATTAAAGACTTCTCACAATTCAATGAAAATGAATGCATAATATGCCCAAGCTTATGGGACAGAATGAAAGCAGTGCTCAGAAGAAAGTTCATAGCAGCAAGTGCCTTCATAAAGAAATTGGAGAGATCTAATACTAACAATTTAACAGAACACCTGAAAGCTCTAGAATAAAAAGAAGCAAGCAGACCTAAGAGGAGTAGATGGCAAGAAGAAATCAAACAGAGGGCTGAAATCAACAAAGTAGAAACAGAAATAACACAACGAATCAATGAAACAAAGAGTTGGTTCTTTGAGAGAAAAACACTTATCCAAACCAACTAAATGACAGAGAGAGAAGTTAAAAATTAACAAAATCAGAAATGAAAAGGAAGACATAACAAGAGACATTGAGGAAATCCAAAGTATCATTAGGTCATGCTTCAAAAACCTGTACTGTGGTAGTTTGAATAATGTAATTAGCCCTATAATCTCATATGGAGTGGCATTATTAGGAAGGTGTGGCCTTGATGAAGTAGATGTGATCTTGTTGGAGGAAGTGTGTCACTGTGGGGGAGGGCTTCAAAGTGTCCGATGCTCAAGATACTACCTGGTATCTCAGTCTACTTCTTGTTGCCTACATATCAACATGTAACACCTACCTTTCCAGCACCATGTCTGCTTGCATGCCACCATGTCTTGCCACGATGATAATGGACTGAACCTCTGAACTGTAAGTGAGCCACCAAAATTCAATGTTTTCCTTTGTAAGAGTTGCTGTGGTCATAGTGTCTCTTCACAGCAATAGAAACCCTAACTAAGACATCCACACAATTGGAAAATTTGAAAGAAACAGACATTTTTTTGGATAGATACCACTTACTAAAGTTAAATCAAGATCAGATAAACAATTTAAATAGACCTATAGCCTCTACTGAAATAGAAGCAATCATTAAAATCTCCCAACCCAAAAAAGCCCAGGGCTGAATAGTTTTAGTATAGATTCTACCAGACTTTCAAAGAAGCACTAATATTAATACTCCTTAAATTATTCCCCAAAATAGAAACAGAAAGAACATTGTCAAATTTGTTTAATGAGGCCATAGTCACCCTGGTACCCAAACCACACAAATATGCAACAAAGAAAGAGAATTATAAACCAATTTCCCTTATGAACACTGATGTATAGTCAATAAAATACTCACAAACTGAATCCTAGAACACATCAAAAATGATCATCCACCATGATCAATTAGGCTTCATTCCAGAGATTCCTGAGATTCAAGAATGATAATGTCTAGGAGAGATGAGGGATACCAGGAACATGCCTCAACATGGTAAAGGCAATTTACAACAAACCTATAGCAAATATAAAATTAAATGAAGAGAAACTCAAAACAATTCCACTAAAATCATAAACAAACAAGGCTGTCCACTCTTTTTTCATATCTATTCAATATAGAATTTAAAGTTCTAGCTAGAACAATTAGATAACAAAAGATCAAGGGGATGCAAATTGGAAAGGAAGAAGTTCAAGTATCACTATTTTTCCAATTCAAACACAACATGGCAGTTGTGCATATGAACTCACAGTGGCTGTGACTTAACGCACAAGATTTACACAAGATCAAGCCACACAAAATCCCAGAAGCTAATGGGGAGGAGTCTCAGAGTCCCATCCCTAGCTGAGAGCTATTTTCAATTGATGACGATTGGGGGAGAGAGAGTTGATTTTCTTCAGGAACACTGAAAGGCTACCTGTGCACACACTAAGTAGTTTTAAAAAAAAGTACACACACAACTGAGAGGGGATAGTAGTTGTGGTGGCAGGGACAGGAGAGTAACTGGATAGGAGGGAATGGGGTCATTTGAACAACATACATTATATGTGTGTATGGCATTCTCAAAGCAATAAAAGAAGAAAACAAATGACAATGAATGCTGACAAGGATGTAGAGAAAGAGAAACCCTTATTCAATGCTGGCAAGATGTAAAATAGTCCAGCTACAACAGAAACAAGTATGGAGGTCCCTCAAAAAACTGAAACTAAGTGACTGAAATGACCCATATGCAAAGGTCATAGAGGTACTTGCACATCTCTGTTTACTGATGTGCTAGTCACAGCAGTCAGGAACAGAAACTAGTCTAGATGTCTGTCACAGGTAAATGGGTAGAGAACATGGGATACTTATACAACGAGATTTTATGCAGGCACAAAGAAAAATAAAATCATGACATTTTCAGGAAAATGGGTGCAGCTGGAAATTATGTTCAGTAAGCCAGACAAGTTCTCTCTCTCTCTCTCTCTCTCTCTCTCTCTCTCTCTCTCTCTCTCTCTCTGTGTGTGTGTGTGTGTGTGTGTGTGTGTGTATGTGTATGTAGATTATACAACTAGGAAGAAGATTACTATAGTGTCAGAAGAGATCTTAAGAGAGTAGAAAATAGGGTAATGGAAATTGGGTAATGAGAAAGCAGAAGATAGGGCTGATTGCAGAAGGAAAGAAAAGGAGCTGGAGTTAAGAGGGGATTGAAGGGAGGACTGTGGGAGAGGGGCAAAAATAGAATAAGTATAATGACATGTGTGTGAAGATATAATGATGAAACTTATTACCTGTGGTGATAATTTGTTTGTGATGTAACAAATAAAGCTTGCCTGAAGATCAGAGTGTGGAGCTAGCCACACTAGCTATCTATAGACTCCAGGCAGTGATGACACACACCTTTAATCCCAGCACTAGGGAGGCAAAGGCAGGTGGATCTCTCTGAGTTCAAGGCCACCCTGGCCTACAGGAGATCTATCCAGTCTCAAAGAGAAACAGAACCAGGTTGTGGAGGCTCACACCTTTAATCCCAGCACCAGGAAAGTGGAGACAGGAATGCTATGGAAGGGCAGAATATAAGGTGGGAGAGGGACAGGAGCTCATTGCATTCTGTCTGGGGTTTTGTAGAGACAGGATCTCCCCTTGGTCTGAGGATTTAGTAGAAGTAGGAGGTATATCTTATAGCCATAAGATAGCTGGCTCCTTTACTTCTCTTACCTTTTAGCATTTACCCTGATGTCTGACTCTGGGTTTTTATTAAGACCTATTAGAACTCATGCTACAATTACCTTCTTTGGCAACCTAAAAAATGAAGCAATCTTTTTATAGCATTGATTCCTAAAAGTAAATTGCTAGGAAAAAGGAAGTGATCATCTTTAGCTATGATAGGTTTTGATACTATGTTCTCTAAAACATAATAAGGCTATATTCCTTCTAGTTTTTCCAACATTCTTGCCAAAGTTGACATTGTTGTGATTGAGCATAGGCAACTGTAGCACAGAAGGTAAAGAATTTCCATTTTAGTGAAAGAAGGCTTGTTGATTGACATCCAGTTTAGCACTCTTGGGTAAATACTTGCCCGTTCTGCCTCTGTGCTTTCATCTATAAAACACAGGCAATGGTTACTTCTCTGGATTGTTGAAAAGTTGAAGAGTAAAAGAAGTAACTTGTATATAAAAAGAAGTAACATGTATATAATGTTGGATTAGATTCTTAGAATTGAAAATTATTGTTGAATTAGCTTTTGCTTTTCTTCATTAAATCTGTCTTGAAACAAATTACTTTAGAATATAAACCTTGCTAGAAAATTCTGCTTGATTAGTAAATTTCAAAAGAAAAACATTTCAAATTTCTTCTGAAATTATACTTTCAATTGAAAATTACACCTGGAAGAATGTGCTTTGATTTTGCAGCCTTTACAAGCTATTTATTGGCATGTAGTTATTAAGTTTCACTCTGCTTTCTCTACTCAGTTGTGGTGGCTTGATTAGGAATGGCTCTCATAGACTTACGTGTTTGAAAGCTTTGCACTGTTTGAAGCCTTGTTGGAGTAGGTATGGCCTTGGTGGAGGAAGTGTATCACTGTGGAGGCGGGCTTTGACGTCTCCTATGCTTGAGCTGTGCCCTGTGGGACACAGTTTCCTTCTGCTTCATGAAGATCAGGATGTAGAACTCTTAGCTTCTTCTGCAGCACCATGTCTGCCTGCATGCTAACATGTTTCCTGACATGACAATAATGGACTAAACCTCTGAATTTTAAGCCAGACCCAATTAAATGTTTTCCTTTATAGGATTAGCTGTGGTCATGGTATCTCTTCACAGCAATAGAATACTGACTGAGACAGCTGCCATTTAACACTAACCATTGCATTTATTGGTACACTTGGGTCTTACAAAAGTATTTTGGCAGTGCTGTATCTTGTGAATCTTGAAGATGTGCTCCGGGTTTTTTCACAGCTGATGTACTGTATTAGGAAACTATTTAGAAAAGCTGAGGCTGTATCCACTCATACAAACATTTCTCCAGACTTAGAAAACATTGCCACATAACAAGGACACGGTAACTTTTGATTGCTTTTTTTTTTTTTTTATAAAAGTTGCTTGTGCTGACTGATATTGTTCAGTTTGTAATGAGTTTGAGAAAACAATGAAAAGAACGAAGGTGTTGGAAAATGAAATATGTCTTTTAATTGAAAAGAGACCATGATTGGTTTTTTCCCCCAATCTAAATCAAATTATTATGGTAGTGCTTTCAGGCAATTGGAAAGAGGAATTATTCTCTGGAAATAATGATCTCATTATACAGTCTAAAAATATCTGTTAAAACTCTTTCGTTGTCTTTATGCTGCAACAAATAATTTAAAAGCTAAAATATTTTTAGAGCACATCTGCAAAATTAACTTTTGTCTCAAAAT
Organism: Cricetulus griseus; assembly: GCF_003668045.3. NCBI lineage: Eukaryota > Metazoa > Chordata > Mammalia > Rodentia > Cricetidae > Cricetulus > Cricetulus griseus. The sequence continues at coordinate 137,459,476 of NC_048595.1, read as the reverse complement.
ACTGTATAAGCAATAGAAAAAATTCTTTATTGAGATTTCCATTCATGATATAACAAAATATAGATTATCTAGAAAAGAGATGTGAGGTTCTTTTCATACAATAAATAAATGCCTATATTTTTATTTATTTTCATGGAAATTTTAATAAAAAATTTAAAAATTTATAATTTAGTGAAGATTTATTTATTTATTTTTAAAGATTTTATTTATTATGTATACAACATTCTGCTTCCATGTATATCTGCACACCAGAAGAGGGCACCAGATCTTATAACAGATGGCTGTGAGCCACCATGTGGTTGCTGGGAATTGAACTCAGGACCTCTGGAAGAGCAGTCAGTGCTCTTAACCACTGAGCCATCTCTCCAGTCCCGATTTATTTTTTTAAAGAACAATATTGTCAATTTTACACCATATTTCTTAGTTAGGGTTACTATTTCTGTGATGAAACACCATGACCAAAGCAGTCTGGGGAGGAAAGGGTTTATTTGATTTATACTTCCATGACATTGTTCATCATCAAAGGAAGTCAGGGCAGGAACTCAGGTAAGGAACCTGGGGGCAGGAGCTGATGCAGAGGCCATGGAAGGGTGCTGCTTACTGGCTTGCTCCCCATGGCTTGCTCAGCCTGCTTCCCCTCACCCCCTACATAACTTTTGTATTGGCTCTCTGGGAGTTTGACATCATGCATCCTGATCACAATCCCTTCCCAGGCCCTTCATATCTGGCCTCCTCCGCACCAAAAGAAGTAAAACAAACAAAAAAGTGTACTTTGTGTTATCTTTATACTTGCTGGAACAGGGTCAAATTCTAAGTGGTCTGCCCTTGAGAAAGAACTGAGTACTTACTTCCCCTTCCACACGTGGGCAGCTAGTCTTCCGCATCTCTGTCACACATTTTAAGGGTTTTCTTTTGTGGCTTCCTGTGTAGGCTGCTACCTTTTTTGTGGGGGAGGGGTTGGGAGTGAGGGTAGGGGTTGTCTCAGGGACCTTCCATGTCTCTCCTCACCTCTGTGTCTGCACAGTCATCGATATCATGACAAACGTAGTCTTCTTTGCTCTTTTCAGTCAGTGGAACACGGATCACATGGGCTTCCACGTGGTTCCTGGTGACAGCACATACCGCTCGCATGAACCCCTGCTGCAGAAGGATCGCAGACACAGACAAAGCCCTCAGAGGCTGCCTGGGCTACAGACAGCAATATGGCCTCAGATGGCAGCATAGACCATCCACATCAATATGGCCTCTGGCAATAGCACAACCTATGGACACTGACATAGCTTTAGACAACAATATGCCCCCACCCCAGCAGTAGCAGAGCCCATGGACATTGAGATGGCTTCAGGCTGCAGTACAGACCATGGGCATCTGAATGGCCTTTGATGGTAACTCAGGCTATGGGCATTAACACAGATGCTGGCAGCAGAAGGACCAGGGACCTGGACATGGCCCACAGTAGTGGCTTGTAACCAGAACAACACCATGGCCTCAGGTAGCAATGCTGGTTACTCAGATCAGTATGATCCCCAGCAGCTGCATCAACTTGGTTATATAACCAGGACCTTCAGCCTAGAGATGGTCACACAACAGTCCGGGCCTTCTCCATCAGTCACTAATTAACAAAATGCCTTGCAGGCTTGCTTACAACCCAAATGAGGCATTTTCATCAGTGACTCTCTCCTCTCCAGTAACTCTAGCTTATGTCAAGTTGGCATAAAACTAGCCAGCTCACCATACTAACTCAAGCACAATCCAAGTAGATAAAACAAAAAGCAAAAGAAGATCCAATACATGGAATGGAGCCTGTCATAAACATTGTTGCTTGTGAAGGAAGGACAGCTCTTCAGTGCCACCAGGAGAAGGAACATGTCTGAGTATTTGCTTTCATCACTTAGGGAAAATGCTATGTCCCAAACTCTAGTTCTCACTAGACTTCTTAATAATGTAAAATACCACACAGTTTAAACCTCAAGAACCACAATTAATTGTCCAAACTCATATGTTAGAAACAATTACCAAGGCCTTCAGTCATTTTCCTTTTCCCATTTACTGGCACATGGACCATGTAAATCACACTGCAAATGTAGCTTTTAACTCTTGGAATCATCACAATGGCAACTTCCACATTTTAGAAACGGGGAAATTCACTAAACATGCAGTAACACTTACTTTCTGTCTATGTATTCACGTATCCAGTTACAACAACTCATTAATCTCTTTTGCCCATCTACTCACCTATTTCTCACCAATCTACACACGATACTTACACTCCTCTTTTTGCTAAACTTTTTATTGCTATGACAAAATCTCAGAGAGAACAACTTAAAGAAGGAAGGGTTTTCTTAGGCTCCAAGGTTTTCTATCCAGGGCCATCTGCATCCATTGCTTTCAGGCAGGTGGGCATTTAGCATGTGGAGGGATGGCACAGGGGAAGGATGCTGTTCTCTTCTTGGCAACCAAGAAGCAAAGAGGAAAGACAAAAATGGCTAGGACACGATGTAGATGTAGTCCCTAAGGACATGTCCTGGTTGACACATTCCTCCAGCTAGGTTACCACAGACTCCCAAGATGGCGCCACTAGCTGGGGACTACACATCCTTAGTACATGCTGTAGTCAAACCCCAACTTGCTATTGCTTTCTGTGTATGTATGTTATCAACTATGCCTCTTTACCAGTTAAAAAAAAACTCAGGTTTTTTAGGATGATTGAAATTTAGGATGAATTCCTCAAAATCAAGCAGCCCTTCCACTGGTGCTGTTTTGGTCAAAGCTTTGGAGTCTGCCACCAGGTCCATTCTCCTAATAAATAGCAGACTCATGTTTCCTGTAATGCTGATCTAGCTCATGGTCCCACCAGTCTCCTCCTTTCATCTTAGCAGTCTTTTCACACCGGATGCAGGATTTTGCTTTATCTCTAAATAAAAGTCTTTGTGAGCACCAGGGTACTTAGCTACCCATCTTCCTGCCTGCGCCCTGCTCTGCATTCCTCCTGCTCATCTTCTTTTCCACAGCTTTTAGTTACAATTTCTGGAGCTGTCATTTGCGTGCATGTTCTCATGCAGGGGCTATAAAATAAATTCGAGGTAATAAACCAGTGCTAGTAAATCAACCTCATCAGTCTAATTCAGATTCCTTCTGTAGTCTTATGAAGAAAAGCCTTGCTCTAGCCAATTCCTCAAAATCCTACATTAACTCCATACTGAAGGACAAATGCTGTGCCAGGAAAACAAAGACCCTTTAATCCATCTTGTCCATTTTATCTCCAGCTCCTCTCTTACCCAACGCATTATCCAAATAAGCTTGTTCATTATTCGCTGACAGTCAAGGGCATGGTACAAGGGCCAGGCTGCCTGTTTTATTTTTGCACTCTCACCCCTTGATGTGTTCCATGGGTAAGTTAATTAATTTACCCAATCTAACCAATTGCTGCTACTGAAACACAACTAATAATAGTCTCCTTCACAATATTTGAGGAAGTAAAAGTGTTAGTCCATGTAAAATTGCAAAGAGTTGTGCATGACAAGTGGTCAAAAATTGAGTATATATGTGGGCATTTATGTGTGTGTATAAGTATGTGATTATATGTTTGTGTGTACATTTATAAATTTGTGTTTAAAATGCATATATTTATGTGAGTACATGTATAAATTTATTTGTGCATAAAAGTGTACATTTATGTTTGTATGTACACATCTGCTTGTGTGTGTACATGTCTAGTTAATGTTTTTGTGTGTACAAGTGTATGTTTAGATATGTGTACATGTATATATTTGTGTTACATGTTTTTTGCTTATGGGTATGTAAATGTATATGTTTACGTGTGTGTTCATGCGCATATTTATACATGTGTGCATGTATATGTTTCTGTGCACACATATATGTTTATGTTGGTGTGTACATGTATATAGTTAGGTTTGTGTGGTGCATGGTGTGTGGTGTGGTGTCCAATGAGAGGTCTGTGGTCTGAGGTCTGTGCTGTATGTGGTGTAGAGTTACTGTGGGTGGGGAATGCATGTTGATTTCTGTGTGTCAAGTGTGGGGTGTGTGGTGTTCAGTGTGTGCTGTGAAACGCACAGTGTTCTTGTAGAGCATGTGGTGTGCACATACATCTAGCTCCTTGTGTTCACTGCAAATCACATATTGTATGCCACACACACTGCTTGCTGCCCACTGCGAAAGCCACGCACACTATGTACACTGCACACAGAATACAATATACATGTAATCACATGGAAGATGCACATGCACACATATAAATATTAATATGCAAATTTACACACACAAAAAATGCACATATGCCCACATATAAAGATACATTAGTATAAATAAAGATACATTTATACAATATAAGCATTCACATGTATACATACATAAATATAAACATACACACATAAATATACACATGGACATACATAAATATACATATATACACATAAACATATGCATGTACACACAAACCTAATTACACACATGTACACACATAAATTATACATATGCACACACAAACATAAATATGCTTGTGTATGCATACACATAAAAATGCACAGGTATACATGCATAAATATACACATATAGAAACATATATGTGTACATATACATACCTCAATATATATATGTAAATGCACAAACATAAACATACTCATGTATACACAGAAATACATGTATATGATGTACACAGACAAATATACACAGGTAAACACACATAAACATACACATAATCATTCACATATACATACACAAAAATAAACATACACATGTACATACATATAAATATATACTTATATACACATGGATACATACATAAACATACATATGTATACACAAAACTAAGCAGACCTATGTATACACATAACCATGACTATAAGATGTACACACATCTACACATATATGAATATACCCATGTACACACAATCATAAATATGCATATATACATACATACAAACAAAATACATACATATACACACATAAACATACACACGAATGCACACATAAACATATATATACACATAAAACATAAGTATACACATGTACACAAACATAGGTATACACAGAAACAGACAGAAACAAACACATGGCACACATAAATGTACACATGTACACACACAAACATAAATGTATACACATACGCACATAAACATACAATGCAAACATATATACACATGTATATACACATAAATATGCATATGTGATCACATAAATTTACATATGTACTCACAAATAAAATATACATGTGCACACACATAAACACTGCACACACCTCACACAACACATAGCTCACTACACACTGTCCAGTGTACTCACTGTACACAGCACAGCACATACTATACTCATACCACACTCCACACGCCCTAAGACATTCACTGAACACTTCCCCACCATGTACTGTACGTTCCATATTTAACCCTGAGTGTGACACACCACTTATCTCACATGGCACACCACACATCGCAAAATGCACAATGCACATCTCATACAGCAACTACATATATCACACTGCACACTGCACAGCACATACTGCATACCGCACACACTGCACAGGCCACACCACACACTGTGTACTGTACAGCACACACTGTATGCCATACAACCACACACTGCACATCCCACTCTGAATACCACGTCCTACACATCACACCTCACACAGCACATGAAATTCACTACACACCGCACACACTGTAAACCACAATCCACATACTACACATCATGAAACTCACCCCTCACAGCACACACTGCACAGCACAGACAGCACACCGCACAGCAGGTACTTTTTGGTTGCATTTATTTTAATGGTTGTATTTATTTAAATGCATTTAATTTCTCTTTTCCTACAAAATCATTAATATTTTCTCTTTTTTGGAATTTTAAAAATTACATTGTGTGTGTGTGTGTGTGTGTGTGTGTGTGTGTGTGTGTGTGTGCGCGCGCGCGCGCGCGCGCATGCTGTTGTCTATGTGTGGAGGTTGCATGAGTTGGTTCTCTCCTTCTACCATACAGGTCCCAGGAATTGAACTCATGTAAGGCTTGCTAGCAAACACCTTTACCCAATGAACCATCTCACTAGCCGTGTTTTCTTTCATAAAGCCCTTCCTTTTTTCAAGACATATTGCAAATCTAATCTTCACCCATCACTTACATCTTCCTTTCTAAACTTGTGTGTTTCTTTTTCAGTGTCTTTTCAATGGAAACAGTACTTAGGAAAGGTGACTACACCTTTCATAATTAATGAATGCTTAGTAAGGATCGAGGGTGGTGTTGGTCATTATACTGGGACAACAGGTATAAACTGGGACTGACTTGGGCAACAACAGGTGATTACCCTATGCATAATGGAATGTGAAGTTATCCAAATCTACCAGCAGGTCAAGCAAACACTATCTGAATCAAAATTATTAGTCAGGGTACTTTTTTGTTTCTTCATCAGAAAATGAGGATCACTGGGAAAATGTCAGTCATTCCTAGCTGGCCCATGAATGCTGGTTCTGTAGACACAAACCTCTGAGTTTCTTCTCTTCTCTCTTCACTTGATTCTAGGGTTGCCTTCCAGATCACTGGTCCTTAGGAAGGAGCAGCTCTAGCAGGTGATGTATTGTACAACTCTCCCAACTATTTCTCCCCTCCGCACTTGCACACTCACACTCTTTCTCTGGGTTCTAGGATGAGAAGTATCTCTCCCTTATACTGTTCTTTCCTAAAATGCACACACCAGGCCCTTTAAAATTATTCCCAGAGTAGGGCCTAGGTCTGGCCCAGGATGATGTGGTAGACTTTGGTGAGTCCCTTTTGAGGGCCTTACCCTGCCTGGGGAGTGGAGAGGAGATGGCTAAGGGCAGGTGGGATGTTGGGGGGAGGGGAGGGAGAGGGAGAAGGGAGAAGGGAGAAGGGATTGACATCTTAAGCAAGCTTGTTCCTAATTTGAACTAATAAAATAAAATAAAAAAATTATTCCCAGAGCAGCTGAGACCAGAAACCATGGAAAAAGGTAGGATTATACCAGAGGATTCCTAAAACCTGTATTCCCAAACTATGTTGACATCTGTGCACTTACTGGTTTATTCTTTATCCAAACTCTATTTGAGAACCTTGTAATTCCCAGATAGCTTCAACCCAGAATGCTCGTGCCTCAGTGCATGAGTCTTCTGCACCTAAGCTCCACAACATCTTCCTGGTTAACCTTTCTCAGGATGGTGGCAATAGGAAATGGCCCCTGTCTGGAGAAAAGCTTCTAGTTTTATGAGGAAGTGGTATGTCTCTATGTCCTTGGTAGGAGTTCTGGTTAGGTTTTTTCAACTTAACATGATTACAGTTGCCTGGGAAGAGGGATTCTCAATCAAGGAATTGCTTTTAATGGAATAGTATGTGTAGGACATTTTCTTGATTATTAGTTAATGTGAGGGAGGGGGCTCAGCCCATGGTGAGTAGTAAAGTCCATGAGAAGGTGGGTCTGGGATGTATAAAATAGAAACAAGCCAGTAACCACTGTTCATCCATGACCTCTGCTTCAGTTCCTGCCTCCATTTTCCTTCTTAGAGCTGATTTCTTGGCTTCCTTCAGTGATTGACTACACCCTGTAAGCCACTTCTTCCATGATTTGTTTTGGCAGGGTTTTATCACAGCACAAACTGAACTCAGACAAGGGACTGATACCTCACTCTAACCCTGTCCTCATCCACCCCCAGCCCACCCACAGAATCTATTCTATTTCTCCTGCCCAGGGAGATCCATGCTCCCCTCAGCCCCGCCCCGCCCCCCAGACCTCTTCTCTTTACCTAACCTATGTCTGTGGATTGTAGCTTGATTATTATTTACGTTACATCTAATATCCATTTATAAGTGAATGCATGCTATATTTGTCTTCCTGGGTCTGGGTTACATCACCAAGGATGATTTTTTTTCTAGTTCCATCCATTTACCTGAAAATTTCATGATGCCAGTTTTAAATTGCTGATTAATATTCCATTATGCAAATATATCATGTTTTCTTTATCCAATCTTCCATTGAGTGACATCTAGGTTGTTTCCAGTTCCTGACTATTATGAATAAAGCTGCAATGAACATAGTTGAGCATGCATCCTTATCACAGGATGGGATGCTCTTTAGGTATATGCCCCAGAGGGGTATAGCTAAGTCTTGAGGTAGATTGATTTCCAGTTTTCTGAGGAACCATCATAATGATTTCCATAGGGGCTGCACAAGTCTGCACTCCCACCAGCAATGGAGGAGTGTTCCCCTTGCTCTGTATCCTCACCAGCATGAGTTGTCACTTGTATTATTGATCTTAGTTATTCTGACAGAAGTAAGACAGAAGCAGATTTCTGAATTCAAGGCCCACCCTGGGCTACCTGGCAGTGAATCAGTCTAAAAGAGAAACCGAGCTCACACCTTTAATCCCAGCACTAGAGAGGATATAAAGAGCTCAGTGCAGTCTCAGGCAGCGTCTGAGATTTGGTTATGAGCAGTGCAATCTGGAGATTCAATCTGAGGTTTGGTGGATAGCCCCTTTGGTATGATCATTGGTAGAGGTGAGAGCTCTCTAGTGGCTGGCTGCTTTGCTTGAACCCCAATATCTGTCTCTGGGTTTATATTATTTGTACTACAGACACCCTTGTATGAGTTGTCCTGAGTTCTATAAAAAAGCAAGCTGAGCATTCATTCCATGGGGATCAAGCCAGTAAGCAGCATCCCTCCTTGGTCTCTGCATCCGCTTTTGCTTCCAGGTTTCTGCCCTTCTTTGTGAGGAGCCGCACTCACATTTGCCATTACAAGATGGCGCTGACATCCGCTGCCGGATCAAGTAAACAACGTTGGTATCCATGTGCCCAGTGTTTTTCCACTGCCTAGCCCTGCCTATTCCATGGCGTCATATAGGGTGACGAGTCATGCACCTATCCCAGCTGTACACGCATCGCTCAGAGTCTGTGAGCCTTTATTAGGGGACGGGATTCTTGGCTCGGGGTCTCCGCTCTGGTAAGCTTATGCTCTCCTCTCAAGACGCATTAAAGCTTTACTGCAGAAGGATCCGAATGTCCTGTGTCGTTCTTGCTGGCGAGGCGATTGCGCGGGACACTTCTTGAGTTCCCTTCCTGACTTTCTTCGATGAAAAACAGTGATGTGAAGACATAAGCCAAATAAACCCTTTATTTCTCAAGTTGTATTTTTTGTTTGTTTATTTATTTGTTTGCTTTGTTTTTTTTTCCAGACAGGGTTTCTCTGTGTAGTCCTAGCTATCCTGGAGCTCACTCTGTAGACCAGAATGACCTTGAACTAGAAGCCACACCTGATTTCGCCTCCCAAGTGCTTGGGTTAAAGGTGTGCACCACCACGGCCCACCTCCAAGTTGTTTTAGTCATAGTGTTTTGGCACAAGAGTAGCAACCATAACTAGGGCAGATGTCACCCAGAAGACTTGGTCAATGAAATAACCATCCCCCTTCAAGTACTTTTTAATATAGAAGTTCATTTTTCACAAATCCGATTTTATTGGTCGAGCCATGCTGCTCACTGGTCTACTTAATATCCCTTTCCCCCATGCTGTTTTTATATAATGCACCTTCTTCTCTTCTGCAGGAACTTGGTCTATGCGCCTTGGCCTCAAGCTCATATCTGATGGAAAGAAAGGTTTGTTGGATGAATAAAACCACAAGATTTAATCACCACAAAGTACCATGGATGATGCTGTGCTCACCAACATTCTCTTTCTCCGAACATGCACCTCCCTGTGTAGCTTCTGTGAACTGCCTGGCAACTCTTCACTTTAATACAGACAGCTTTTTCTGAACTTTCCTCCTTTAACTCCAGCAGTTTCTACTGAATGATGCATCTTTCCCAGTGAACACTTTCTGTAGCATGCATGCCCTGTCAGAAATCAAATATGACACAAACTCAGGAGGGCTTTACTCTATTACGATTCCGGTGTTCCTTTCTATCATTCATGATGACATGGTGTCAGCAGCTATTTTACTAGATACTATTGTTCACACTTATGGTTACCCTACAGGCAGATATTATCAGCCTTTGACCTTTTACACAAAGGAGAGGTAATAGGAGTGATGGAGGAGTTAGGAAGGAGGAACATAATGAAAAATTCTATCACTTATTGTAACTAGTAGTTTTTGTAAATGTCTAAAACCCTTTGATAAATATTTTACAATATTCTAAGCAATATCAGATATATTTTTATTATTTTACTTGTTGCTATATCATTTCAACTATTTGCATTTTGCTGAGTATCACAGTTTCTGTTTTTAGAAGGAAATAATGAATTGATAACTTAATCCTTATTGACAATATTATATATTAAGAAAATATATTGGAGAAATTGGCATTTTGATTTGAAAGACTCCTATATTAGTATTTTTCAGGGACCATTAAAGGAAGTAGATACATGTTTTCATCTTTTCTTAAGGAATGAAACAGGTGGAAATCTAAATATATAGAGCTACTGTTTTAAAGTGTGACTTAAATCTGGAGACAAAGGTGCTTCTTACTATGGAATTCTAGAATAGGCGATTTTTTTTAACTATGTTGTAGTTGTCTAGAATATGTTAGCTTCCTCTTCCATAGCATACTGCATAGGGCATGAATCTGGCTAGATCTGAGAGGACTTCCCACTTATTATACATAGGGTGTTAGGGAATGAAGAAAACAGACAACACAGCTTTGCAGTTATTCTTTCCAGAATCATCTGCTTTAGGAAATTAGGAAAGAAAGTAGAAGGAGGCTGGAGACACACTGTTCAAATGGGGTTCTCTCTGCACCAATGGAAATAAAATATACCTTTACAAATAAAATTTCTTAGATTTTTTATTGTGTTAGTTTATTGATCTTAAACTCCTAAATCCTTATTTAAACAAAGACATTATTTTTACCACAGGGAAAGGGCCCACAAGATGACCATTACTCTACTCCTTTGAGGGTGTTCTGCAAATACTAGTCATTAATCCTTCGTGTACCCATTGCTCTCTCTTGTGAGCCACACAGATTATACATGCAGAAGATTCTAAACAGGTCATAGCATTGAAATCAACTTCTTCAGGACATTTTGTACCCAAGGCTGAAACTTGCTTAAATGGTACTTCACTTTTCCAAGTCTGTGCAGCCAAGTCTTTGTAGCTTCTTCAAGAGACAAATGGCTAGTCATAAGGTATAATCTTTTCCTATCATCGAATTCCCCTTTCATGGTGTCCACTTAATCGAACAGGAAACAGATGTCACAGTGAAAGGGACCGTTATACCTGTGTGGATAGGGGGTAGGGAAATCAAAGAAACACAATATTTTGGGTTTATCAACAGAGGGGCTGTCATGACATAGGGCTTGAAGAGGCTTTGGATGTGGAGGCAACAAAAGTCTAACTCTTAAAGTTACATGAACAGTGTGATAGTTTTTATATTGCCTTGACCAAAACAGCAGAAGCAAGAGAGAAAGACTTCATTATTTCAGAGGGTTTCAGTCTATCTTAGTGGGGAAGGCATGTCAGAGTTCATGGTGGCAGGAAGCTGTGACAGGGGCTCCCTATATAATAGTGGACATGATGCAGAGGTCAGGGGAGGGAACCAGGAAACAGACCCACCTTAATGACCTATTCCTGCTAGCTACAACCCACATCCTCAGGATTCTGTAGCCTTCCGAGTAATGTCACCAGCTGGAGAGAAAGTATTCAAAACATCAACCTGTGGGACACATTTCAGAATCAAATAAAAAAAAGCACAGAGGGGTGCTTTGGAAAATAATTTTTTTTTTGGCTGGGCTGCAGTGGTTCACACCTTTAATCCCAGCACTCAGGAGGACAAGGCAGGTGGATCACTGAGTTTGAGGCCAGCCTGGTCTACAGAGTGAGTTCCAGGACAGCTAGGGCTACACAGAAAAACAAAAAAGTTATTGTTTCAAAGTTCCATACATTTATACAATGCACATTGACCATATCTACCCATCATTACCTCTTTATAATTCCCTTAGCGTCACCCCTTCGCCCTCCCTACTTCATGTTCTCTTTAGGAAAATGTTATTGGCTACATGTGATGACTCATGCCCTTAATCCCAGCACTCAGGCAGAGACAGGAGGATCTCTGTGAGCTTAAGGCCCGTGTGGGCTCCATAGTGAGACCCTATCTCAATATACATCTTCCTTTCTGAAAGTATGCTTTGTTCTCAAGGTGGAGTTGGAATAGTTTCTGCTGAGGTAAATCTATCATCGTTACTAACATCTTCTCATACTCTAATGTTAGGTACAAATGGTGGCTTTCTGTCCATCAGAGCATGCTGGTCAATTAGGGGGAAAAGTGCTTCTTTACACCTTCTGCATCTTTCTCATTGGCTTCCAGGCAACTACCAGGAATTCTCAACAGCTTTCTCCATGGAAATGGACCTGTAGATAAGGACTTTTGCAAACAAGCTTTTGTTCATTGAATAATGTTGCCCCAAATAGGTACATCAACATTTACTTATCACATTAAAAGTGAGGACTTCTGGACCCAAGATACCATGCTAACTGCATGTATCCCCAAAATCTAGACATTCAAGAGGATGGTCAGTCAGATCTTCCAAAGTCAGTGAACCTGATTGACTCTTTATTGATACACACCCTACACTGGTGTAACCCAGCCATCTTGTTCTTACAGCAGCTGTGTAAGGGAACTCTGTTTTTCCTAAAGCATAGAGATTATTATGGAATATGTGCTGTGAACATGTTTATGTGTAACTTTCCATGTGTCATTGTGCATAGTATTGAATTTCACCACCTCATCACTTTTGTACAGTAGCCAAGCAAACATGTAAAATTCCAGCAAATACATTAAGTATTTTTTATACGTTTTAAGCATCTGGAGCAAGTTTTTATATTGGTACTCACTGAGGGAAAAAAGTAATATGTTGTAACAGAATGTCTAAATATTTTTGAGACAATAGTCTACATTTTATGAAAACAATATAATAACACTAAAGCCAAAACTCAAAAGTATCGCAAATAATTTTTTCAAATATTCTTCATGTCTTTAGAGGATCCATTTGTGACTTTTTATCATTCCTATGTTATGCCCTTTTGCAAATTGTGACCTTCACTTGGCTGGGAAATTTTTTGTTAATGAACTCCTGAGATTAATTATTACTGCTCATCTGGGAGGGAGCTATGAGAATGAGAAGGGAAGAAGATGAAGGATGCAGAGGTCATGAGGGAGCAGAAAGGTTGAGTCAGGGGAAGAATAGAAGAAAGGATATGTGATAGGTAGGGTTTTAGTTGGGAGTGGTGGTGGGGGAGGACGGGAGGGAGAAGGGAACTGGGATTGTCATGTAAAACAATCTTGTTTCTAATTCAAATAAAAATGATTTAAAAAAGATGCAAAAAATTATTACTGCCCATACATGTATGGGTATATGGTCATCTTTTGGGGCATGACTGACCTACCAGCCCCCATGTTCCCAAAAGACAGGGATATTCTCAACAAAGCAATGCCATTGACACGTAGAAAGAAAAGGTATCTTGACTGACATTCCCTTCTGTTTTTATTGTGTTTATGGGTGAATCCAATGGCATCAGGAGAAAGGAACCGTGTAGTATCTGGCTCAGCTGGCAGGTGGAGAGCTGATCTGGAGGAATAAGCAGGAAGGAACTAGCTCATAACACTCAGGTTTAATGAGAAGTGGGAAGGAAGTAAAGTCCATGATCAAATTCTCTTGCTCTTGTGGTGGAAATGCTAAAGAAACTCCATTAAAAAAAATTAATATTCTTCTCAGGGGCAGCTGGAGGGGCTCTGAGTAGTTTGGTTTGGAAGTCACAGCACAGCCGATCTCTTCATGAATGGGTGTAGATTCCTCAGGGCCTCAGCTGTATTAACCTAATGCCAAATGATCTGTGAGCTAAATTTTTTTAAAGAGTCCAAACGCTGAATTTGACACAGCAGCTCACTGTAGCTCTCAGTCTAACTCATTTTGAAATCAGTCTTTCTCTGGAACAGTTCTAGAAGGCAAGCAATCCAGAAGCCAAAACCATGATCAAGTATAATCCAAAGTTGCTCAAGCACAGTGCTGACTCAGAGGTGTTTAAAGGAGGATGCTCAGAATAAGAGTGTAGTCTTGGCTTAGCTTTTAAAATGCTAGAAGATTTATTCTGGCTGTCCTGTGATGTGGAATGTACTGTGTATGTTCATCTTATTGATTATTGAATAAAGTACCCATTTGGCCAATGAGGCAGCAAGTTAGACAGGACTAGGAGTCAAAGAGGATTCTGGGAAATGTAGTAGAGAAGTGGTGTTCCAGGCAGGAAGTGACATAGCAAGGAGACTCATATTTAAGAAAGGAGAAAGAGGAAGTGTCCTTTTTTTCCCCTTCCTCCTCCAGTGGTGCCATGTGAGCCATCGGCAAGAGAGGGTGCCAGAGAAATGCATCCTCTATAAAGATAAGTCTTATAAAATATATAGGTTTATGATAATTAAGACTGAGCTAACAGATGAGAATCCTAGTCATTTGCCAAGCAGCTTTGAACCTAATACAACTCTCTCTATGCATTAATTGGGGCCCTAACTCGGGTGGGCAGCTGGCGTAAAGCACACACGTGGTGGTAGGGCTCGGCAGCTTTTGGCAGAAAGATTTATCGTAACAGTCCTGAACTAATAAACTCAGTGGGTGCAAACATTAAAAGATTGATTTTCACAACAGGTATGTGAGGGAGAAGTCGCCTATGAGCTGGCTTCTCTTCCAGATTGTGGCTTTTGAAACACTGCTGGAAAGTTTGGAAGCTGTTTGGTGTGGTTGGTGGAAGCTTCAGAAAGCAGACATCATTTAAGATGGCTGAGGGAACTGAGATTGATATGTAAACTAAGATTGTTTCTAATTTAAATAAAAAGAAGGCCCTTTGACAGCTCATGTTCAAAGTCTCTTGCTTTTGCGTTTCTCCGTTGTGAATGCCTGATATTAGTCATGTAAAACCATAAGCTTGAAAGAGCAGTGTTGCATACACAGAAGTGGCTGACACATCCTTACCACAGTAACAGCACATGTGCTGTCTCTTCATGCCTGCTAGGTCTCTGTGCTAAAGCATTGCTAACTACCCTTGGATCCTTCTCTCACCACATCTGCTTAGGGAACTATGCGTGGGCGAACTCAAGTTCAGAAGCAAAGTCCAGCACCCCAGCCTGCCCCAGTAAGCTTTAGACCACAACCTCATATTCCTTACGCTCACCACCTCATATTTCTTACAGCTGGCATAATGTAGTCCCAGTGTATGCACATGATACTGTCCACAGTGAAAGTTGCTGTAACCTATGGTCAGGACCATGAAAAAAAAACAACATGTAGTTTGAGGCTTAAAATCTTTCAAAGTATATCAGAGGAACAAAACAAAAACTGCACCATTGCAAATTTCTAGAGAGCAGGATGCAAATATCTGCTCATGGATAAAGTAAAAAACTGAAACTATGTATCATACATGTCCAGGACATATGTATGCCTCTAGCTGGGTCCTAATGGCTCCCTCAGGGCAGGTGAGGAGAAGGTGTCAAAAGCACAGACACCGGGGATCAGGCAAAAGGCAAACAGCTTACCCGTTTATTGAGCAATGGGGAGAGCCTTATATACCCTCCCAGCACCCAGGCATTCTGATCCATTGACATTTCGTGGTTGCCCCTCATTGGCTAGGCATGATCAGGAACTCTGACAGTGACTGTTGCTTGGCCCTCAGGGTGGCTCATCCTTTGGCCTCGTAGGCCTTCTCTTCCTACATATGCCAGTATCCTAACAAGTACTTCTAGTCTCTGCTGAAAGGTCCCTTGTGCTACGTACATTATCAGACATGCCCCATATTTCCTCTTATAAAAATAATAATGACTCCATCCCAATTGTCCCTGACTCTGCTGCTGCTGGCCCACCACCCCACTGAGGCACAGACCTCAACAGCCAGAAAGGGTGAGTGACCTGCCTGCCAGTGGATTTGCTCTCCTCCCTAGATTCTGCCCCTACCCTTTTCCCCAGGCCACTGCTATCCCTGCTGGTTCCTGGTTCTGCTGCTGGACCCTGTTCCCAACCCCAGTGGACTTCCACCACTGAGGTAAGTCCACACCAGCCACAACCATTGTGTTACCCTCCTGTCCTGTGTCCCATCCCCTTCCCAGCTCAGCGCCAGCACCACTGTTGGACCCTGTTCCAAACTCTGGAGTAATGCCACTGCTCTGCTGCAGCCCTCCTAGTTGACAAACAGGTGAGTGACCCAGAGGCCAGCTGGAATGCTGCTCGACCCCTGGATTCTACTCCTTCAAGACCCATACTGCTGCCCAACTCATTCCATCTCATCATCCTCACGGTGGCCTACTCTTCCTCAGAACTCCAGCAGACTCCATAGGCTCACACACTCCATATCAGCCGGAAGAACACTTGCTATAGGCCCATGTACAGTTCAAACCAATAGGAAGAATAGCTCCAGAAGCTCTATCGAATGTTAGGCTGGTTCTAGTAAAGCATGAGTCTTCTTCTCAGGCTAGAACCAGCTGCATAGGGAAAAGACAAAGTAACATACAAAGGTAGACCTATCAGAATTGCACCAACTTCTCAATGGAAACTCTAAAAGCCAAAAGAGCCTTAATGGGTTCCTTGCAGACTCTGAGAGACCATGGATGCCAGCTCAGATTACTATACCCAGAAAAAATTTCAATCACCATAGATGGAGAAAAGAAGATATGTTATGACAATGTCAAATTTAGTCAGTATCTATCCACAAATCCAGCTTTACAGAAGGCACTAGAAGGAAAACTACAACCCAAGGAAGTTAGTTACACCCGCAAAAACACAGGCAATAATCATACACCACACACACACACACACACACACACACACACACACACACACACACACACTCCACCATCACCACCAATACCACTACATCACCATAAAAATATGAATTAATAATCACTGGTATTAATATCTTTCAATATCAATTCAGTCAATTCTCCAATTGAAAGACACAAGCAGCTGGGTGGTGGTGGTGCACACCTATAATCCCAGCACTTAGGAGGCAGAGGCAGGTGGATCACTGTGAGTTCAAGGCAAGCCTGAAGGCCAGCCTGGTCTATAGAGCAAGTTCCAGGACAGCCAAGGCTATACATAGAAACCCTGTCTCCATCCCTGCCCCCTCCCCTCAAAAACCCCACAGGCTATAAGCATGTATACAAAAAGAGAATCCATCATTCTTCTGCATATAAGAAACACACCTAAACATCAAACACAGACATTTCCTATGGACGCCTGATTTTTGACGAAGAAGCCAAAATTATACAACGGAGAAAAGAAAGCATCTTCAACAAATGGTGCTGGCATAACTGAATGCCAGCAAATAGAAGACTGCAGATTGATCCATATCTATCACCCTGCACAAAACTCAGGTCCAAGTGGATCAAAGACCTCAACATAAAGCCAGCTACACTGAAACTGATAGAAGAGAAACTGGTAGATAGCCTTGAATGCTTTGGCACAGGAGAAAACTTCCCGAGTAGAACACCAGTAGCACAGACACTAAAATCAGTACTTAATAAATGGGACCTCATAAACCTGAAAAGTTCTTTAAGTCAAAGGACACTGCTAATAGGACAAAATGGCAGTCTCCAGAATGGTACAAGATCTTCACCAATCCCGCATCCAACAGAGGGTTGATATCCAAAATATATAAAGAACTCAAGAAGCTAGACATCAAAACCAAATAATCTAAAAAAAAAATTGGGTACAGATCTAAGCAGAGAATCCTCAACAGAAGAATCTCAAATAGCAGAGAAACACTTAAAGAAATGTTCAACATCCTTAGCCATGCAAATCAAAATAACTCTGAGATTCCATCTTATACCTGTCATAATGGCTAAGATAAAATCACTGATGACAGCTTATGCTAGTGAGGATATGGAACAATTGGAACACCCCTCCATTGGTGTTGGAAGTACAAACTTGTACAGCCACTTTGGAAATCAGTATGGTGGTTTCTCAGAAAATTGGGAATCAGTCTATTTTAAGAAACAGCTATATCACTCTTGGACATATACCAAAAGGATGCTCTATCATACTACAAGGCCACTTGCTCAGCTATGTTCATAGCACATTGTTATAGCCAGAACCTGGAAACTACCTAGATGCCCCTCAATGGAAATATAAAGAAAATGTGGTACATTTACAAAATGAAATATTACTCAGCTATTAAAAACAAGGACTTCAGGAAATTTGAAGGCAAACGGATGGAACTAGAAAAAAAATCATCCTGAGCTAGGTAACCAAGACCCAGAAAGACAAACATGGTATGTACTCACTGAAAAGTGAGTATTAACTGTAAAATAAAGGATAACTATAATACAATCTACAGACCCAGAGAGACTATGTAACAAGGAGTGCCCAAGGAATGGGGGAGTCATGGGTGTTCCTGGGAAGGGAAAATAGAAGAGATATCCTAGGTGGACTGTTGGTGGGTGGGGGTGGGAAATTGAGGGATTAGATTGGGGGGTGGAGAAGGAGACTAGTGAAAGCAATGACTGGAAAGGGGGGCTTTTCAGGGTCAAGTAGAAACCTAGTGCATGGGATAGTCCCAGGAATCTACAAGGATGATTCCAGCTAAGATTCCTAGCAAAAGCAGATACACAGACTGAACTAGCCATCTCCTGTGATAAAATATGTGAACACCCGACTCATGGTCAGAGAGTCTTCATCTAGTAATTGATGGAAACAGATGCAAAGACCCACAGCCAAACATTAGGCCAAGCTCGGAAAATCTTGCTGAAGAGAGGGAGGAAGGATTGTAGGAGCCAGAGGAGTCAAGGACATCACAAGAAAACACAGCATCAATCAACCTGGGCTCATAGGGTCTCAGAGAGTCTGGGCCAACAGCCAGGAAACCTGAATGGAACCGACCTAAGTCCTCTACATATATGTGACAATTGTGTAGCTTGGCCTATTTTTGATACTCCTAACAATGGGATCAGGGGCTGGTTCTTGGGAACCTATTCCTTATACTGGAATGCTTTGCCCAGCCTAAATACAAATGGAGGTGTTTAGTCTTAAGGCAACTCCATTATGCTATGCTTTGTTGATACTCATGGGAGGCCTATTCCTTTCTGAACAGAAACAGAGAAAGAATGGATTGGGGGTGGTGGTAGGAGGAGAGAGAGGAGGGAAAAGTGCAGTCAGGATGTAAAATTAATTAATTAAATAAAAAAGTTAAAAGAGAAAGATTAAAAAATTATCTCTCAGTGAAGCCAAAAACCAAAAACCAAAAACCAAACCAAAACAACAAAACAAAATAATCATGAGTCTTTAGGTCCTCCATATGCTACATCCTGGCCTCAGACAGTTCAAAGCAAATCTTTGAGGGAGTTTGGCCCCCCAAAGAAAGAACAGAAGGAACTGGATAGCACATTCATAGTTTGTGCTGCAGCATCCACAAACACATTTTCCTTACATCTTCTGCAGTATGGAGTTAGAGTGGCTGGTAACCCCAGTCTTTATGCTCTGTGTCCATCTTCACAATTGCTCTGAAGTTCATGCTTGGGTAGTTATACACCAATGGTGTGCTGGGATCTGGCCAGTTTCTGGACTGTTCCCACAGGCAACTTTGCCTGTGGTTTTTCAATGGCTTTGTAAAACCTCTTTGGAATAATTTTGTAGAAGGACATATTTCTTACCCAGTTCTCAGAGACTTGGGCTCACTCTGAAGGTTTTCTTTCCCTTTCATTAGTATTTCCCCAGACACATCTTTCAAGTCTGACTTCATCTCAGGGAGCTCCAGCTAGCAGTTATTAGAGTTGTTAGGTTGTTAGAGTCTATCCCTCTCTCTAGGACCAAGTAAGGGGAACATAAGCAAGTGTGTGAAGTAACTAAAGTCCCTCCAAGATTAACATCAAAATTAGGATGGAGTTCTTGCGCTCTATGATTTCATTAGAAGAAGTTAGGCTATTTGTATGAATTAGCTTGTCACCACTGTGACCAAAATCTTTGCAGAACAACTTAAGAGGGGGTTAATTTGGACACACAGTTTCCAAGGGTTTGGTACAATGGCAGGGAGATCATGATGGAGCAGCTCTGTTCATTCATGGCAGATCCAAAAGTGGAATGAAGGGAAGGCCTGAGCCTGCTGGGCTCTCTCTTTCTGTTTTTGCTATTTCTGAACTTCCATCTCATGAGATTATGCTAGCAGGTTTCCTTCTCGTTTGGTACCCCCCTGAAAAACCTTACAGACACACCTAGAGTTGTAACTTAATTTCTAGATGACTTTAAATCCAGTCAAGTTAAAAACAGTAAAATATGACCTTTAGCTTACTTTAAATACAGCTCCATAAAAATATTTATCTTCATGAAATTGCCAGTAATTGAATGTTGAGCAGGCCTTGATATGGGCTCTATATGTTTAGTCATCAGAAAACACATCTGAGTGACTTAGCCAGTGGAATAAAATGAAATAAATTACTGAAGTTTTTAAATTTCAAATGATTTCTGTTTTATCTTAGAAATGCTATGGCCTCCCAATTGCTTTTAGTGAATTTACGCTACTTTATTAAAATTGTCAGAATCCATGCAGTCACTGAGCTTACCAAGTCTGACTTATCCCTTTCCTTTATGGCCCCATAGTCAGTCATTTGATCTAAAAAAAGGCCATCCACAGAGATGTCTAGGATCTCTGACCTTCATCACATCCCTTATGATGCTGTTCTTGTCATCTCATTTGACCTATTTCAGACATCTCAGCCTCAAGGCTTTTCTTCATTCTTTCTCTTCATCATTTCAATTGCACCATTTTATGATTTATAAATCAAATTATATTATACCCTTTCTCAGAAACTGCTTGGCATTAACTATCTGTAAAATGAGTTAAAACTATCATGATACAAAAGAACCTTTATAATGTGAACCTAATCTCTTTGGGACTCATACTGAAAAATTCTGTAGTCATGTCCTGTGTCCTATGGACATTGTGTCTGGTGATGAGCAGCACACTGACTACTCGTTTCATTTCTCATTTAGATTATGGCTATTTCCCATCAGACTTGAATGTTATTTTTCCTTTTTTATCTCTTTCTCACTTCCTCTATATTCTCTCAAGTCTGGTTCAAAATAATATTCTTTCAAAGAGCTTCCAGAACTTTTCTAGGAAGAATTCATCATTCTAATATTTATGCTTAAAATGTTTCACATGTGAATCTACTATAACCCCCCCATTACACTTTATCTTTTCCATGTGTCTCTGTTCCTATTAATTGTGAACATCAATAAACACAGGCAATTTGTGTTGGCACATCAAAGTTTAGGTAAAAATTCTAAGATTTCATTGTCAAAATTTTGTAAATTATCAATATCTGATCCCCATTCTTTATCCACTAAACCATCTCCATAGCCATTCAATTTAAAATTTAATATCATAAAAGGATTACTTTTTGGCTTTTATCCAAAGACCTATAATTTGCTAAACTACTCAAATTGCATGATCACATACAAGTGTCTTTTGTATTACAACTGTGGATGGATTGTAAAATGAAATTAAAAAAAACAAATTATAAAAAGGATTTTGAACAGCAGGAGCAACCATAGTTTCCAAGTGCCACTTACTGGCAGTATTTGAAATTTTTAATTTTAATGTTAGTAAAATTTATTCCTGTAATCTCATAAATACAATTAAATAGAACATGTCTAATGTGCTTAGTTATTGGCATAATTTCTAGAGAAGAGAACAATTCAAGGAAGGCAATCCTGACCTGAAGCTATAATCTCATCCTAGTTAGAACTATATTAAAAAAAGACAGAAATAACAAATGCCAAGGAAGAGGATTTCATACACTGTTGGTGGGAATGTGAGATGGTACAGTTATTTTAAAAACAGCATGGATTGTCCTCAAAAAAACTAAGCAAAACAAGAAACTAAAAATAAAACTATCATATGATTGAGTTATCTCATTAATGGGTATTCATCCAAAAAAATTGCTACAGCAAAGAGTTTCATTCACTCCCATGTTTACTGTAGCACTATTCACACCAGCAAAGTAAGGAGCCAATGGAAGCATCTGTTGATGGGTGGACAGATAATGTCTATATATACACAGTGGATACAAGCCATAAAACAGAATGAATTCCTGTCAGTTACAGGAACATGGGCGGAACTGAGTAACATTAAGTGTAATAAATCAGTCACAAAAAGACAAATGGTATTTCCTTGCTCATATATGAAAGCTAAAGGAATTGATTTCATACACTACAGATAACTAGTTATGGGATGGGATTTGGATTATTCACTAAAGTCCCTGAGAGGAAGGCTGGGTTGCTAGCTGGTGGTTCTGTTGAGAGGACTTGGATTATGATGATGATGGACAGGTCAATTGATGAGTGTAAAGTTGAATGGGCTCCAAGTGGTGATGCCTATTGGAGAAACTTGGTCACTGAGGGTGTGCTCTGAAAGTTATGTATTGTTGCAGACCTTTCTTTTTCATATCTGCAGCTTGCCTGTCATGTGAGCAACCTGCACAGCCATATCCTATCACTGTCATAGAGATTAGGAGGTTTAAGGAAGGTCAGATAATTTGTATCACAATACATTTTGAAGGAGGAGGAGGTTCTAATGGTCTACCATAGAGTAGGGTGAAGATAGTACACAACAGCTTGTTACATATTTCATAGAGACAAAAGAGAGAAGCTTATAGATTTTTTAGTATAGAGAAATTATGTTTAAGGAGAGAAAAATGAAAAATTCTACTCATCTTTACCTCTGGTGTGTGTGTGTGTGTGTGTGTGTGTGTGTGTGTGTGTGTGTGTGTGTATACATCTCAAAATATCATACTGAATTACATCAATACGTAATGCAGTTACTACTTGTCAATAAAAAACCTCCTAGCTCTTTATTTTACACACAGGGGCATATATACACTCCCTACTGCACATAGATACACCCACCTCCCTGCACTTATAAATTATGTTCCAATAAGATGTAGTAGAAAGGGCTTTAGCTAGATGAGTCTCTTAGATCTAGCTTCACTATTACATAGGAGACTTTTCCTTTTTTTTTTTTTTGGCTTTTAGTTTCCCCATACTAAATTATAGATGAGTATGTTAGATAAAATAATTTCAAGTTTCTGGCTAATATTATAAAATTGTTAGCTTTCTTAATTTAAGGAGGAAACAAAGAATAATAAGGAATCTAAAATTTAATTTTGTATGAAATGATTCTCATGAATATCTACTTCCTACTCAGTTGCACACTGACATTTACAAAGAGCTTACATTAAAAAGTTTTGACTATTTCGTATCAATATGACCTTAAATAAGTTTTGGAGAATCTTTATGAGATTACTGAGGCAATTTTTATTAAGAAGATAGAAAATTTTCCAAGCAACAATAGTTCTTGGAATGAATTTAGAAATATCACAAATAAACAAATTGAAATTAAATTATCCCTGAACTCCAGAAATAAGACATAATTTAATTTTATTATTTCATTCAAATGCTTCAATTCTACTCATGTTGAAAAACAGAAAAACAAAATCATAAAGATCAATGATTACCTTGAAAAGAAAATAGTCAATTTCAGTGCAAATAACTAAGAATGTAGTGGGATGCATATAATATAATAGTGTTGTTTTAGGAAAAGGTAGATAAATCATTTTACAGACTGAGAGGGTATTATGCTAAGTTACAGCTTACATGTTTTGCAATACTTGGTTACATCTGAGATTTCACTTAATATTTTGTTACATAAACTAGTAACTGAGAATAGCTAAAACACATTATTTTATAAGCAGAATGATTTTTTCTAAAGTGTGAAGATTAATTGTTGATATGAGTATTTTTCTTTTGAAGAACACAAATTTATACATGTGCTTATGATTAGTAACCAAAAAGAATCCCCCCCCCCCCGCAAATACCATAAGAGGGTACTATCATTTGTGTCTAAAGTGTCTCTCAAGGCTCAATTATAAAGGCACATCTGCAAGTCTGTGGCACATTGCCTGATGGAACCTGGTGTAAAGAAATTAGGCTAGTGTAGTATGCCCTAGAAAGGGATAATGGGACCTGGCACTCCTCTCTCTTTACTTCCTGATACCAGCAAGTAAATGGCCTTGTTGCACTGTGTGACCCTCAACACAGCTTGTCTACCCCAACCCCCACATAAAAAAGGACCAAACTGAGCATAGATGGAAATTTCTGGAATTGTGAGCCAAAATGAGACTTTTCTTCCCTTTAAGTCAATTGTCCTAAGTGTTTTGTTGTAGCAAAGAGAAACTCAGTTATGAAGGCCCTGAGCATAATTCCTTTGGCCTATCAATTTTCTTTCCTTTATTCACCCAAGCCCTCTTCTAGATCCCCAGAACCAGGCCATAGGAAAAGCTGTTTGAGAATCAATATCTTATATAATTTTTTTTTTCAAATTGCATGAGGCTTTATTGTAGTTTAACGAGCTAACCCCATGTTAGCTCGGGTCTTTGATCCACCCGCCATGTCGGATGGCTAGCAAAGACAGTTCAAAGCCGCTGTGTACAGATATTTATAGGGCAGCGTAAGGGGAGTGTCTAGGGGTATGCACAGGCTCAGGATTGGTGTGCCTCCAGGCTTGGAGGGTTTGCCCTGTGTTGATTGGTCAACTGGTTGTTATGGCCCATAGGCCCTCCCAGGGTGGTTGCTATGCGCTTTTCCGTAAAGCACACCCAGAGCCATAAAGCATAGCACCACCAGCTAACTTCTGATTGGTTCCTTGCCATGAGGCAGGCATCTGACTTCTAAGTGACCAAGGCAAGGTTATGGCAAGCACATGTTTGGCTGTTATGGCTGAAAATGGGTTATTTTTATGAACTGCATTTCCCATTGGAATATTTAAGATGACTGGCCTTTCAGACCTGGGTGTTTCTCTGGATGTGAATGAACTGTTCAGATTTATTCAGACAGAGCTTGTGAGAACTAGAAATCTCTCCAACATGTTTGATGGCATGCATATAATGTATTTGTTTTCACGTGATGTTTAGCACCAAGCATCTTCCGTAGAAAGCAGTAAATAAATACTTGACTCAGTACATCCGTAGAAAGCAATAAATACTTGACTCAGTACACAGAGCATCATAAGCTAACAGATGTCTTAGTTGACAGTCTCAATATTGCAGAAGCACCATTGTCTGTAAGTTTTCTTATCTTCCTTCTTGCTGTCACCCTTAGTCATAAACTCTGTGACATCTCCTGAGTGTGTAATCTCAGTCACTTCACCGTTTCCCCATTTCATATTCTCCTAGTCAGCAAATCAAGGAAAGTTATCATCTCGCTGGCCCCATAGAGCAATAGTCATATTTTTAAAGTTAAACTTCCTTGTCTTTGAGTCAGAATTAGATTATACCAGTGAGAAGTTAGGTAAAAGGCTGTTGGTTCTCAGGTTAGTTTTTTATTTTTTTGAAGAAGGATAAAGATACAGCAGGAAACTGAAATGATGATCTTGAGCTTTGTGATGCCCTCACTCTGCACTTCACCGATCCTGGGAATGCTAAGGAAGTCTGAGGGTATAGGCATCACCTGAATACTGAGCAGTTACCATGGAGACATTTCTATTTATGAACATGTTGTGTCTTTACAATGTCCTGAGAATATCTTCAGAGAAAACAAGCCTGACCTCCACCAGTAGAAGATCTTCAGATCGTTTGAGGGGGCATCATGTTGGGTTAACAACACAGACTCTGGAGCCAGACTGCCTTTGTTCAAACCTTCTTAATTGCTAACTTGTAACCTTGGCTATGCTATTTAACTTTCCTGTCCATTGATTTACATATGTTAAAAAAGATTCATTTATTTTTTGTTTTGTTTTTGTTTTTTTCGAGACAGGGTTTCTCTGTGGCTTTGGAGGCTGTCCTGGAACTCTCTCTGTAGATCAGGGTGGTCTCGAACTCACAGAGATCCACCTGCCTCTGCTTCCCGAGTGCTGGGATTAAAAGTGTGAGACACCACTGCCTGGTGATTCATTTGTTTTTAATTTACATGTACAAGTGTTTTGCTTGCATGTATGTATGCACAGCATGGTGCCTGAGAGATCAGAAGAGGGGGTTTGATTACACATAATTGGAGTTACAAATGGTTGTGAGCCCCATGTGGATGCTGGGAATGGAACCTGGATCTTCTGAAAGAAACAAAAGTGCTCTTAATCACTTACTGATCCAAATCTTCAGCCTCAGTTTCCATATGTTTTAAAGGAAGATAACGGGATTCACCATCTCATGAAATTTATTTAAAAATTTATTTATTATGTATGCAGTCTTCTGCCTGCATGCCAGCAGAGGGCACCTGATCTCATTCAAGGTGGTTGTGAGCCACCATGTGGTTGCTGGGAATTGAACTCAGGATCTCTGGAAGCGCAGTCAGTGCTCTTAACTGCTGAGCCATTTCTCCAGCCCCATCTCATGCAATTTTTAGAATAAAATTATTCAATACAGGTAACATACAAGTGTCAATCTATGTACAAACTGTCTTGTACGCTGTAAGCATTAGACATCTTTGCTGTTATACTTGACAGAACATTTCTTGTTTTCTGTGTTACATAGTTTGAACTATTAAACTTAACTTCAAAAGCACAGAAATGTCTTCCCTGGTACAGGATTTGTTTCGATTGAAATTCTGTTTCTGTCTGTCTCTCTAACTCTCTCTCTCTCTGGTACACTAGAGAGAGAATAATTTAAGGAATGATGCCAGCAGTTTGCTATCTTCTTTCAATCAGGCCTATAGAATGTGTTTGAACGGCCATGTTTAGAAGATTGACAATGCTACTCTACGAGTAGTCTGGATCTTTAAGAAGCCAAGACAAGAAGGGAGTTAGAAGCTGAGACTCTCAAGTGAGACTTTGTGAACAACAGAATGGGTTTGGAGTGTTTCAGAACAGCTTCTGAGGGCTGGTTTTATTGATTAGAGATCGCTTATTCCACTGCACTCTAGTCTACTTGCCTAGTTCCAGTAGATCAATACCCCTTTAACACTGTGCACTTAAACAAACTAAAAGAAACCTATTTAGTGGGAACATGCCCAAAATAGCAAAATCTAAGAGTAGTTTTTCATGCTCCATTCACCCACTGTGGCTTTTGGAGCAGAAAATCTTCATTTTAATTTTCTTTTCTCATACAGTGCATCCCAACTGCAGCTTCTCATTCTTCCTCCTCCCAGTTACCACCCACCTTTCCTCTCCCCCAGATCCAACCCCTTCTGTTTTCCCCCAGAAAGGTGCAGGCCTCCCAGAGACGTCAACCAAAACCAGCACAAAACGATGCAATAAGACAGGGTACAAACCCTCACACCAAGGCAGACCAGGAAACCCCGGAGGAGGAAACTGGTCCTAGGAGCAGGCAAAAAATCAGATACACCTCTGATACACCTCCCACTTTCAAGAGACCCCCCCGAAAAAAAAAACAAAAAACAAAAAACTCACCAAGCCAACAACTCAGCACAGACTCTGTGATGGCTGCTTCAGTTTCTGTGAGTCTGAAGTGTGCCTGGCTTAGTTGATTCCCCTGTCCTTGCTCTGCTGGTATCTTCAACCCCTCGGGCTCCCACAATTCATCCTTGTCATCCATAGGGTTGCCAGAGCTCTGAGGGGAGGGACCTCATCAGACCTCCAATCACCTCGGTTCTCTCTCTAGCAAATTAATGTTTGGCTGTGTGTCTCTGCATCCACTCCAACTAGCAGATGGAGGAAGCCTCTCTGATGACAGTTGGACTACCACCAGTCTAAGAGTATAGCAGAATACCAATAGGAATCATTTCACTGATGTTTTTGGGGTCGGGGAATGTGTCTCTGGGCCATCCGCCTTCTAGTTCCTGGTCTCCTGGCAGTGTTACAGTGTCAGTCATGGCTTCTTCTTGCATCATGGGGCTTAAATTAGAGCAGTCATTGGCTGGCCACTCCCACAAGCTCTGAGCATATCCTGTAAGCAGGGCAGGTTTTTGGTCAAATGTTTTGTGACTGGGTTGGTATCCCAGTCCCACCACTGGATGCTTTGCCTGGTTATAGAAGCTGGACAGATCGGGTTCTGTATCCTCCTTTACTAGGAGTCCCCTCTAGAGTCATCCTCATAGAATTCAGGGAGTTTCCACTGCACTAGGTTTCTACATCACCCCTCAAAATGCCCTCCAGTTTCAGTCATCTCTCCCCATACTCTCACTCTATCCCTCCCTCCCCTACCTGATTCCCCCTGTTCCTACCTGCCCCCAGTCTACTCACATAGTCTAATCTATGTAGGTGCTTAGTGGTATGACCTTTCCTCTTAGCCCTGATTTTGTTGTGTCCTATATGTTTGGGCATATTTTACATTCATTTTCATTTTTGAAATCTGGGAGGTCTTTCTTGATCGGTAGCCATTCAGTAGGGACTGTATCAGTTTCCATGAGTTTATAGACTTTCTGTTGTTAAAATTCAGCTTTAATCCATAGTGGTCTGATAGGATGCAAGGGATATTTCAATTTTCTTTTATCTGTTGAGATTTCTTTTGTGACTGAATATGTGGTCAATTTTAGAGACTGTTCTGTGAGGTGCTTTGAAGAAGGTATATTCTTTTGTGTTCAGGTGAAATGTTCTGTAGATATCTGTTAGGTTCATTTGGTTTATAATTTCTGTTAGCTCCAGTATTTCTCTACTTAGTTTTTTTTTTTTTTTTTTGGTCTGTTTGACCTGTCCATTGGCGAGAATGGGAAATTCAAGTCTCCCACTATCAGTAAGTGAGGGTCAGTGTGTGATTTAATCTTTAAAAAATTTTTTTTATTAGTTCAAATTAGGAACAAGCTTGTTTCACATGTCAATCCCTTCGTCCTCTCCCTTCCCTCACCCCCATCCCTCCTTCCCGCCCTGACCTATCCCCCACCCCATCCACTCTCCACTCCCCATTCAGGGTAGGGCCCTCAATGGGGGCTCCACAAAGTCCACCACATCATTCTGGGCTGGGCCTGGGCCCTTCTCCATGTGTCCAGGGCCAGAGTGCATCCCTTCACGTGGGATGGGCTCTCAAAGTCCCTTCTTAAACCAGGGAAAAATACTAATCCACTACCAGGGGCACCCTGGAGTGCAGAGGCCTCCTCATTGACATCCATGTTCAGGGGTCTGGATCAGTCCTGTACTGGCCTCCCAGACAGTATCTGGGGTTGATGTGCTCCCCCTTGTTCAGGCCAACTGTTCCTGTGGGTTTCTCCAACCTGGTACCGACACCTTCGATCTTCATTCCTCCCTCTCTTCAACTAAGTTCCAGAGTTCAATTCAGTGTAAATCTGTGGATGTCTGTCTCTGCTTCCATCAGCCACTGGATGAGGGCTCTAGGATGGCATAAAAAGTAGTCATCAATCTCATTTCAGGGGAAGGTCATTTAGGTTATCCTCTCCACCACTGCCTGGATTGTTAGTTCGTGTCATCCTTGTAGGTCTCTGGAAATCTCCCTAGTGCCAGATCTCTCCTTGGACCTATAATGGCTCCCTCTAATATGGTATCACTCATCCTGCTCTCTCTCCTCTATTCTTCCTCCAACTGAAAATTTCTGCTCCTCCATTTCCTCCCCTCCACTCCTCTTCTCCTGTTCTCATTCTGGCATCTCCTTATCCCCTACCCTCATGCTCCCAATTAGCTCAGGAGTTCCTGCCCCTTCGCATTCTTGGGGTCCATTCATTTATCCCTTAGAGTCCTTCATATTTCCTAGTTTCTTTGGTGAAGAGGATTATAGGCGGGTAATCCTTTGCTCTATGTCTAGGGTGAGGGTCACTGTGTGATTTAATCTTAATACTTTTTTATAAACGTGGGTTCTGTGCTTAGATATTAAGAAATGAGATGTTATCTTGGTGGATTTTTTCCTTTGATGAGCATGAAGTGTCCCTCTTCATTTCTCTCTCTCTCTCTTTCTTCTCTCTCACCCTCTCTCCTCTCTCTCCCTCTCTCCTCTCTCTCTCTCTCTCTCTCTCTCTCTCTCTCTCAATACCCAGTTTCTCTTTATTTTCACACAGCATAGAGCATGCGATTTTCCACATCAACAACCAGTTATTTAGTACAAGACACCTGGATGTCTCATGAGGAATTTCAGTTCTGAAACAAGGCACCTGTAGTAAGAATTGGAGTCCATAGATTGAAGGGCATCTCCTGAGACCTTTCCCACTTCATCTGCCAACCACAAACATTTCAAACCCACCTCTGTAAGTCAGGATTCCAGAACCTCCATCCTTGAGTTTGATGAATTTGCCAAGGTTTCACAGAACTCAGAAAAACATGACCTGTGTTTGTCTATGTATTGTAAAGGATTCAGGATAGAGGAGATGGCTCAGTCAATAAAGTGCTTGCCTACTCTCTCAGCCTAGACACACTGGGGAGGGTCTAGGCCCTGCTCCAAATGATATGACAGACTTTGAAGATCCCCATGGAAGGCCTCACCTCCATGGGGAGCAGAAAGGGGTTGGTATTGAGCGTTGGTGGGGGACAGGGGAGGAGGGGAGGGAGAGGGGACTGGGATTGACTTGTAAAAGAAGCTTGTTTCTAATTTAAATACAAAAGGGAAAAATAGTAAAAAAATAAAAAAAACCACTAAGTCCCAGAATTAAAAAAAAAGAGAGAAGGTTAGGATTTTGAGTTTTCCTCATCTCTTTTGATTTATTTTGGTTTGAAGTCTAGTTTGTTTGATATTAGAATGGCTAAACCAGTTTGTTTTTTTAGGTCCATTTGCTTGGATGATATTTTCCTCTTTACTCAGAGGTAATGCATTTGATGTTGAGGTGTGTTTCTTGTATGCAATATAAGGATGGATCTTTACATCCATTGTGGTAGTCTGCATCTTTTTATTGGGGAATTGAGTTCATAGATATTGAGAGACATCCTCAACCAATGATTGTTAACTCTTGTGCTTTTGGTGTTATTGTTGGTAGTGCTACTGCTGGTGTGTGTGTGTGTGTGTGTGTGTGTGTGTGTGTGTGTGTGTGTATGTGTGTGAATGTGCTTCTCTTTCTTTCTAGTATCTTCTATAGGGCTGCATTTATAGGTAGATATTGTTTAAATTTCACTTTCTCATGGAATATCTTGTTTTCTCTGTCTATGGTGATTGAAAGCTTTCCTGGGTTTAGTCTTCTGGGCTGACATCTGTGGTCTCCTAGAGTCTGCAGACACCCTACTAGGTCCTTCAGATTTTTAGTCTCTATTGAGAAGTTGGAGAAGTTGGGTGTAGTTTTAGTAAGTCTATCTTTATATGCTACTTGATCTTTTTCCCTTTCAGTTTTTTAATATTCTGTCTTTGTCCTGTATGTTCAAAGTTTTTATTATTATGTGGAAAGGGAACTTGATTTTCTGACCCAATCTATTTGGTGTTCTGTATGGTTCTTGTACCTTTATAAGCATCTCCTTTAGGTTACCAAGATTTTCTTCCATGAGTTTGTTGAAAATAATTTTTGGGTCTCTGAGCTGGGATTCTTTTATTTCACTTATTCAGTGTCAGTCTTTTTGTAGTGTCCCATATATCTTGTATTTTTTGTGTCAGGAATTATTTTAGATTTAACATTTTCTTTGACCAGTGTATCTGTTTCTTATATCATATCTTCAATGCCTGAGATTCTCAATTCACATCTGTATTCTTTTGCTGATGCTTGTCTCTGTAGTTCTGTTTGCATACCTAGATTTTCTAGTTCCAGAATTCCCTCAATTTGTGTTTTTTATTGCTTCTATTTCCATCTTCATGTCTTGAACAGTTTTATTCATTTCCTTCAATTGTTTGGTTTTTTTCTTGGATGTCTTTAAGGGATTTATTCATTTTCTCCAATTTTTTGTCTCTTCCTTGATTACTTTAAGGGGTTTATTAATTTCTTCTTTAAGGGCCCCTATCATCTTCATGAAGTTGGTTTTAAGGTCATTTACTTGTGTTTCAATTGTGTTAAAATATTCACTGCCTGCTGTAGTAGGATAGCTGGGATCTAGTGGTGACATACTGTCCTGGCTATTGTTGATCGTGTTCTTATGCTAGCATCTAGGCAATGGGTTTGGAGTAAATTATGTCTAGGTGCTGATTTCTGAGTGTGTCTTTGTGGGATGCATGTTTTGTTCCTTGGCTTCTGTTTTCTTTCTGGTCTGTGGTTGAACAGGGAGGCTCTGCCTGAGTTGCATGATCGTCTTCTGGAAGGCATGGCATGGCATGGCATGGCATTTGTATGGGTATGGGATGTCTGCTTGAATTGGGGTCTGGTGTTCTGGCAGGTATGGCCCTTGGTTGGGGGTGTCTGCCCAAGGGAATCAGGACGATCAGAAACTTAAATCTTAAGGCATAGTATTTCCAAAAGTCAAGTAGCTCCCTATGTGGATTAAGCTGCTACACAGAGAAACCCTGTCTCAATACACACACACACACACACACACACACACACACACACACACACACACACACACACACACAACCCTCATTTTGTTTCACAAAGATGCACTGGTTGATCTTTAAAAGGCCTTTGTTGGTCTCACCATGTGCATGCATATAGGCATAGAATTTGTAGTCAAAATCTTGAGAAGAGCTTCCCCATCTCTAACAATAAGCTTCAAAAACTTTAGCTTCACCACCAGTTCCACATGACTGTTGTCTCCCAAGGTCTGCAATACAGCTGTGATCTTTTAAACCTCATTTGTTTCACTTTATAGTTTGGAAACATTTCCAGGCAGAAGTTCAGGGAAATTATGGACTTAGCTTTCCACATTTTTTGTTTCCTTGGGTTCAGGGTCGAGTGCTTTCTTTTGAACAAACATTTGAAAATGTTGCTCTGTATATTTTGCCCAGTTTTATAGTCATTTATGACAGGAGGGATAGTCTGCAACCAGCTACTTTTTGTATATGAAATCAGTTTTCTTACTGCCAGCTTGATGTCTTTACTTGAATGTTTCAAAGGCATTCCAAATTCAATGTGTCTGAGAAAAACCTGGCCTTTCATTTCTGAATCTGCTCCATTTATAAACGTCAGTTACTTAGAGATACTCTGACAACTCTCTCATCTTGAGCATCACGAAATTCCTCAGTAGCCTTGAATTTGACATCACTCTATCTCCATCAGTCAATTTTTGGGGACATTTATCAAGCTGAAATGGCATCCCAAACAATATACTTAACTTTTGCCTTCTCTACCAATCTGTCATCTCATTCAAGCCATATGTTTAATGTCAAAAAGTAAACCTGTCCATGTTTTCCATTCTGATATTACCTTGTTAACTTCCCTCAGTGACTTCTCAGTGGCTGTAGCTTGTGGGAAAACTCCACAACATGGCCCAGAATCTCTGTATGTCTCATCCCACGAAGCATTAATTATGCCAAGGACCCCACATCTTAGTGTCTTCACCAGATTCTTTGCTCCTGCTAATCATTACTTTAGGAGTGATCTCTTATCCACTTTTTCCTATCTTCTAGGATTCAGCCCATACTCTCTTCCTTAGAGAAAAGTTCTTTCAGCCATTTGACTGAGCCAAATTACTCAGTTGGTGTGTTTAAATGCATACCGGGTTCAGTTTCACATGTAAGCAGTTTATTTTGATTGATCTATTTATCCTTTGCTATATAGTATGTACCACAAACTACCTTGATGAGAATTGTATTGCCCATACTAACAAGTGTCTGAAACATAAGCGATAAAGTAATATTGGCAGAATAAGCGAATTTACTGTTCAAAAATTAGTAATATGTTTATATGTCCATCACTGTTCACAGCAGTTATTGTTCATAAGTGTTACAAGAATTATAGGCACAATTTCCATTAATAATATGAATTTAATACCTAGAACAATATCAGAATGATCACATTATCAGTTCCTAATGAAATTGCCTCCTTAGTGTAAATTCTATTTATAGTTAGTTCTAGTAAATATTTATTTAAAGTTTCCTTGCTGTTGTTGTCTCATTTCAAAAAATATTTAATGTTTTTTATTTTGTTTTGTTTTTTGAGACAGGGTTTCTCTGTAGCTTTACACCCTGTCCTGGAACTAGCTCTTATAGACCAGGCTGGCAGTGAACTCACATAGATCCGCCTGCTTCAGTCTCCCAAGTGCTGGGATTAAAGACGTGCACCACCAATGCCCAGCTAAATATTTAAGTTCTAAAGGCATGTGAAGAAGGAGTCCTAAGATGATGTAAATATTATAGCTATCTAAAATGAATAACACCTAATTTTTTCAATATCAGACCCTGTGGTACTTATTAATTTTTGCTAGTTTGCTTGTTGCATGCCATATTCTGATTTATGTCACCTCAT
Organism: Cricetulus griseus; assembly: GCF_003668045.3. Lineage (NCBI taxonomy): Eukaryota > Metazoa > Chordata > Mammalia > Rodentia > Cricetidae > Cricetulus > Cricetulus griseus. Next base: position 137,425,293 of record NC_048595.1, on the reverse strand, counting down.
TTAATTATCATAACAATAGCAAAAGAAATTTATTTATTTTTTCTTTTTTATTAGTTCAAGTTAGAGAACAAGCTTGTTTCACATGTAAGTCCCTTCTTCCTCTCCCTCCCCTCACCCCATCCCTCCTCCCCCACCCCTAACCTACCTCCCACCCCATCCCCCCACCACACCCCAGGCAGCTTAGGGCCCTCATCCGGGGCTCTGCAAAGTCCACCAAATCTTCCTGTGCTGGGCCTGGGCCCTTCTCCATGTGTCCAGGGCCAGAGTGCATCCCTTCATGTGGGATGGGCTCTCAAAATCCCTTCTTACATGCAGAGGCCTCCTTATTGACATCCATGTTCAGGGGTCTGGATCAGTCTTGTACTGGCCTCCCAGACAGCATCTGGGGTCGATGTGCTCCCCCTTGTTCAGGCCAACTGTTCCTGTGGGTTTCTCCAACCTGGTACCGACCCCTTTGATCTTCATTCCTCTCTCTCTTCAACTAAATTCCAGATTTTAGCCCAGTGTATATCTGTGGATGTCTGTCTCTGCTTCCATCAGCCACTGGGTGAGGGCTCTAGGATGGCATAAAAAGTGTCTATCTCATTTTAGGGGAAGGTCATTTAGGTTATCCTCTCCACCACTGCCTGGATTGTTAGTTCGTGTCATCCTTGTAGGTCTCTGGAAATCTCCCTAGTGCCAGATCTCTCCTTGGACCTATAATGGCTCCCTCTAATATGGTATCTCTCATCCTGCTCTCTCTCCTCTATTTTCCCCCCCAACTGAATATTTCTGCTCCTCCATTTCCTCCCCTCCACTCCTCTTCTCCTGCTCTTATTGTGGCAGCTCTCTCTCCCCTACCCTCATGCTCCTAATTAGCTCAGGAGTTCATGCCACTTCCGATTCCTGGGGTTCTTTTATCCCTTAGAGTCCTTCATGTTTCCTAGTTTCTTTGGTGAAGAGGATTATAGGCTGGTAATCCTTTGCTCTATGTCTAAAATTCATATATGAGTGAGTACATACCATGTTTCTCTTTTTGTGACTGGGTTACCTCACTCAGCATGGTGTCTTCTAGCTCCATCCATTTGCCTGCGAATTTCAAGATTCCATTGCTTTTTTTCTGCTGAGTAGTACTCCATTGTATAAATGTACCACATTTTCTCTAACCATTCTTCAGTTGAGGGGCATCTAGGTTGCTTCCAGGTTCTGGCTATTACAAATAATGCTGCTATGAACATGTTTGAACATATGTCCTTGTTGTATGAACATGCACTATTTGGGAATATACCCAAGAGAGGAATGGCTGGATCTTGAGGTAGACTGATTCCCATTTTTCTGAGCAACCACCATACTGATTTCCAGAGTGGTCTTACAAGTTCGCACTCCCACCAACGATGAAGGAGTGTTCCTTTTTCTCCACATCCTCTCCAGCATAGATTGTCATCGGTATTTTTGATTTTAGCCATTCTGAGAGGTGTGAGGTGGTATCTCAGAGTTGTTTTGAGTTGCATTTCTCTGATGGCCAAGGATTTTGAGCACTTTCTTAAGTGTCTTTAAGCCATTTCAGATTCCTCTGTTGAGAATTCTCTATTTAGTTCTGCACCCCATGAAATTTATTTTTTAGATGAAGTAAACAAGGCATAGATAAATGAAATAATGGTCTGTTTTGGTTCTACTGAAATGTTTTCATAGGCTCACAATCGGATTGCTCCATTCTGAATTTCATGTATTTGGAAGGCATTGGAGCCTACAAAGGCTATGGCCTGATTGCTAGAAATAGGTCACTAGGAGACCCACTGTTATGCCAAGCACTGGGTCTAGCCACCCTTCTCTGCTTTGTGGTCTGCTACAATGTGAACAAAAACACTACCTTGTGCTCCTGGCACCAGGATGGAGCCATTGTTGTAGCTCTTCCTCCCCTGTTATAATACCCAGACAAACTGTCTTCTACTAAGTTGTTGCTATTAGGTATATGGTCAAAGTGATGCTAAAGTAATGTATGCTTTAATATCCAAGAGTGGAATCTAGGTTCAAACTCTGAGTCTTCGACTTCAGAAACTTTAGTATTTGCTTAGACCTCTTAATACAGCTGTCAGTCTTGCTAGGTATGTGAAAGCCACACACACACACACACACACACACACACACACACACACACACATACACACACACACACAAAACACTAATACTTTTGTAATTTGAGATGATAGAGTTTTATTATGCTTTATCTAGTCTAGATTTTAAAAATCTGCATGAGTATGTAACAATGGGGATAAATCCAGTGTTAACATTCTATGAAATATTTCTTTTTCCTCAAACCTTTTCTGAAAAAGATGCTAATTTTGAAATATTAGTATGGATTGGGAAACGTCCAAAATATAAGGGCCTCAATGTGACTCATTAGATTAGATGAGAACAGCCAGAAAATTAGTTAAATACACTCAATTTAGCAAATGGTCTGTTTTTAGGACCAAAATTAAAAAATCCTTTTAAGCAGAATTTGGGTTTTTGTAGATTTGGCAAGGTGTCAAACCATATGAAATATTTGGAGGTCTCATTTCTGCAGTGGCCTCAGAATGGATTCCCTTTAATAAAAGTTAAAAAAAAAGACAGAAATTGAGCTAGTGTCTGCATATTTCACAAAGTTACAAGGTTGCCAGATTATACCTAATTGGAAGCATGGAACATGATGATAAGCAGCCTAATCAGGCAATGTTTATTTGGCCTGAGTCCCCAGAGATGGAGGTTGCGACAACAGTAAGCAATAGTCAGGAGACAATGAAGAATGACTCTTACAGCAGAAAAGAAAAACAGATGTGAACCCCAAACCTACAAACCAGATATTTAACTGAATACATCACTATAATATCATTGAGAAATTTAGAAATCATTCAGACAAGAAGTTATGAAAAATGAAAAGTAGCCCTGAGTGCTTCTATGGAAGGGATCTCTTTGTACTGTGTCTTTAATCAATATAACATAATATCTTTGCTCTACAATGAATCCTATTTTGTCATAACTCCAGAGAGAGAAGTTGTGATTAGGGACTTCAAGTTCTGTTCTGGAAATTTGGAGCTGTAGTGCTTTTTACCGTGATCTGTGTGAACCTCTGGGTATACTTCATTAGAACCAGAGGAGAAATTACAGGTATCCTAGAGCATTGTACTATCTAGTACCCCAGTGTCAGTAACTGTAGAGAGGTAGATTCCATGGTAGCTGAACTTGTTACAAGAGCAGTGTGAAAAAATTTACCACAGGGTATTTTTCTGAATTTATACCTGTGGATAGGGTGACCATGCTGGGCAAATGACTTGTTGAAATTATATGGCTGGTGAACATTGGGCAGCTTTAATATTAAGTATAATATATAGCACGTAATTTTCTAAAATTTAAATTTGACTGGGTATCCTGAATTTCATGTGAAGACTACCTGGAGGGAGGTGAGGCAGAATAGAGGAAGGGCTCAAGGTGACCCTGCAGGAACAAGGAAACAGGAATTGTTTTCAGCTTCATCTAAAGGTGCCTTGGGAGACAGAACTCCATACCCTTCCACTGACCAACCATAGGGTATAGATGGTATGTAGTTGGGAGAGAATCATGGCCTTGAGGAAGGTGGTTTTCCTCAGCTAAGATTAATTTGCTGAGAAGCTGGCATCTCAATACTGTCACAAAGGAGCTTATCAGGAAGACAGAGGATGGGTTTGAAAGGACTATGTAGGTGGTGCTTCATGGCATTTTCTCCTTATTTTGTATGTTTAGTGTTTTGATTATTATGTGGTGAGAGAATTTTTCTTTTCTTTTTTTTTTGTATTTTCACAGACATGCCCTTCTTTATGTTGGGGAAGTTTTCTTCTATGATTTTGTTGAGTATATTTTCTGTGTCTTTGAGCTAGTATTCTTTTCCTTCTTCTATCCCTATTTTTCTTAAGTTTGGTGTTTTCATGATGTCCCAGTTTCCCTGGATGTTTTGTGTTAAGACTTTGTTGGCTTTAACATTTTCTTTGACTGATGAATGTATTTTCTCTATTGTATCATTAGTGCCTGGGATTCTTTCTTCCATCTCTTGCATTCTGTTGGTTATGCTTGCATCTGTAGTTCCTATTAGTTTCCCCAGATTTTCCATTTCCAGAATTTGTTCAGATTGTGCTTTCTTTATTGCCTCTATTTTAATTTTCAAATCTTAAACTGTTTTCTTCACCTGTTTTTTTTCTTGGCTTTCTTTAAGGGATTTATTGATTTCTTCCAATTTTTTGTTTGTGTTTTCCTCTATTATTTTAAGGGAATTTTTCATTTCCTCTTTAACAGCCTCTATCATTTTCATAAAGTTATTTTAAAGATGTTTTCCTTTGGCTTCATCTGCATTGGGATTTTCAGGCCTTGCTGTTGCAAACCACTTGGTTATGGTGGTGCCATATTGCTTTTTATGTTGTTGAATGCATCCTTATACTGCCATCTACCCATCTGAGTTTGGGTAATAATTATAGATACAGGTGTTGATAATTCCTCCAATCAGTGCAGGTGTGTCTGTGCCTCTGGGGGCCTCTGATGTTCCAGGAGTGGGGGATGGTTATCTTGGAGGAGGATGATGGGTTCTGTGGGTTTGGGGAGTGGAGGGGGGCTTGTAGTTTACAGGGTCCAATGGGTTGTGGGAGTAGTAGAGTGGTCTGTCCATAGGAGTCTTACCTGCTGACTGGTTGCTGGGGCTGTGGTGGATTGGTGAGGACCATGGAATGTGCCCTGGGGCTTAGGGCCTAGAGACTGGTGCTGTCCAGCCTGGAGACCTGTTAGGTACCTCTTTCTCCAATCAGTGCAGGTGGAGTTTGTACCTCTGGGGGCTTCTGGTGCTATAGAGGAGATGCCCAAATGTTGCCGAGGAACTTTGGGTGACTATCCAGGCACCCAGATGTACTTTCCATGCTACTTCTTCTGTATCTGGCTGGGGACCCCCAAGGTCTCCTGAATTTTTAAAATCCTCCTTTTAGCCTATAAGAATACAACTTTCATAAACACACAGTGCTTTGACTCTCAGTTTTCCTTGTAGTCAATCTTCTTCTTTCTTCCATTCACTAAGTAGCTCACAAAATTGCTACTGATTCTCCTTACTCTCTTTATGGGCTGAATTTCAGCCCAGCTAAATGGCTTCAACCACACTCACCTACATTGACAATGAAAGACTTTTAGTTTCTTTTAGCCCAATATATGTCTACCAGGAATGTTTTGTTTACCAGAGACATAGTGTACCAGAAATACTATGTCTGTCAGAGAGACTATATCTACCATAAAGACTATGTCTACAAGGGAGACATAGTGTACTAGAAAGTATGTCTAAGCTATGTTTGCTTCCCCAGTGGCACAGATCTGTTGCAGATTAGTAAGTAATGTCCTTATTGATCTAATTATGGATTTATGCTAGATATTTTTATGCACAGTCCATTAACATTAATAAACATTATTGTATAGTTATTAAATTTAAGCCTAAAGCCTAAATGTATTTTGACAATGTTATTCTTATGTACATATCTATGTAAAGAAAATAAATTTATTCTTTTCTTCATAAACTTCAAGAAATAAGTCTAGGATTCCAGATAAGGAATTATGTAATCTATTAGGAGAATATTTCAAAATATATTTCCAAAGAGCTTTGGGGAAAGGTTTCAACAATGCAGTTTACCTTTCTTTACTTTTAGAAATTCTGATTCAGTAAATCTAGATAACAACTATGAAATTTACATTTTAAAAGAAATTTACATTTTAAAAATCATTTCCCATGAGCCTTTGTTGTAAGAGATAGGTCATATTGGATAGAGGCAAATATCTATGGTTTGTTCTGGGGACTTAAGTTGTGAATGGAGAAATGTAGTTTAATGGTGGATTCTGTAAGCACATTATGAATGTATAAACAAAAGCTGAAGGCCTAAAAAGTATCATATAGAAAATTCTCCTGAAATAGAGCTATCAATCCTGTTACTTTTGTTGTTCTGAATAAATTTTAGAGTTCAGTAAATGGTGGGGATGGTGTGTAATGAACATTATCAAAAATACATGTAAAGTAAGCAGAAGAAACTCTTCATTATATTTTAAAATCTGTTCTCCAAAAGAAGAAATCGTTGTTTTTAAATTTTTTATTTGGTCTGGAACAATTGATTACAGGAGAACAAATGGCCTCTGAAAGCTTACAGAGACACTGGTGGGAAAATGCTCCAGTTTTTGTGCCCAGAAGACACTATGGTTAAGAGCAGGACTTCCCTGCTGACTACACCATTCTAAATATTGTATTAAGTCAGTTACTTAAGGGTATTTTAGAGAACAAGTTAATGGGAAGTCTTGTCATATTATGTTACACGTAGCAATAACACTCTTTCAGATGGCTGTATCAGAGAGAAACTTCTAAAACTTAGAGAATAGGAAAGTCAATTAAGGTATGGCTTTTACATGTGTAGGTTAGCAGCCATGAAATGTTCTACAGATATGGAGTATTACATTTGACCTATATGCCAGTTGAAGACTTTATTGATGAAATCTCAAAAGTATATATGTATTTTGGATATAGTTTTGGATTTAATTCATGCATTTATTATGTTAAGCTTTTTATAGCATAGCTTATGTTGCATATTCTTAAGTTGTCAGAAAAATATATCATGTTTTATCTATCTAGCTTCTATATCTCTTTTTCTATCAATAAATTAATAATATCCACCTATGTGTAATCTACTGTCTGTCATTTATATGCCATATATCAATCAATCATAACTATTTATCATCTTTTATCTAACCATTTGTCTATTTTATCTGCCTACCTACATTTGAGTCTATGGATGCATCTATACATCTTAATTTAAGTGTATTCACAAATCTTTTTAATAAAATTTTTAAATTTTATTATGTGTATTGGTATTTGACTCTTATGTTTGTCTGTACACCACTTGCATGCTTTAGTTCCCACAGAAGCCAGAAAACGGCATCAGATTCCCTGGAACTAGAGTCACAAATGGTTATAAGTTGCCAGGTGGGTGCTGGGAATCAAACCCAGGACCTTTGGAAGAGCAGCTACTGCTCTTAAAGCTGATTCATTTCTCCACTTCCAATATTCACATATCTTAAAATTAAAAATATTAAAGAATATGTTCTTTAAATTCAAAATGGTTCTAAAATTCTGTCTTATAGATCAGACTAGGATTGGAAGAATCTCAAATCATCTTAGCCTCACCAGTTCTATTTCTCTTCCAAAACCTTTTTATTGGGCTTGACTACCAAGCGGGCTGGTCTGGCATTGGGTTCAAAGCTCAGCATATATGAAATTTTAATTGCAATTATAACACTTTGAAATCATGATGGATATAAATGAGAAAAATAGATGTAAGATTGAATGTATAATAGATACTAGTGTAGCGGGAAATGCTGACCACGCTCACTTGGGGGCTGGCACAGGCGCTATTGACCATGCCTGCTTGGGCCTGGTCAGAGTGACCTAGCAAGGCTTTAAATATCAGAGTTGAACACATTTGGTTCTGTTTTTCCTCTCCCGCCTGGCTGAACAGATGAGTAGGCATCTGGTGTAAACCTGATCGCTGGCTCCATTGTGTGAGTTCCTTCCTAATAAACCATCTGTTATCAATCTAATTCTGACTCCATTGCGTTCCACTTTACACTAGTGATGAAGCAATGATTTTTGGACATGACAGAGTGGTTGCACAAATGAACTCACAGAAGTTGTGGTAATACGTTGTTTATGATCTAACAAATAAATTGGCTGCTTTGCCAATTGGGATCTTCAGGCCAGCTTTATTTGTTAGATCAGAAAGAAATTATCTCCACAGGTTGTGACTGCACTCCCAGGTATCATGTGTGGATTTTTTTTTTCTTGAGCTGTTCAACCAGTTGCTGAAGTGAGTAAGCTCTAGAATCAGATGGTCTAACTTTAACCCTGTTTTCAGTGAGTTAGAAAAACTAACAGGACTCTGATTATCTCCTGGACTGGGGACTGTAGGCAGGTGGACTCGCCCCTGGTAGACCAAGCAACCACAGGTTTGCTGATATCACTGGGATACTCCTGCCCCCAATCAGGGGATAGGTTAGCTTGGACCCTTGTCTCAGGCCTTACATCCACTTGCCTACTCTGGGATCTCCTGGCCTGGGGACTGGAGGCAGGTTGATCCACCCCTGGTGGATCAAACAACCACAAGTCTGCTGACATTGCTGTGCTAGTCCCACTCCTACCCACTGGGAGAGGGAGTGCCTCAGACCCTCCTGTACACACCTTGAGACCCATTACAGTATTGGACCTGCTTGCTCCCACTGGAAGAGAACCTTGGACCTGTTTCTAACAGAAGAGGAAGAGACCCCATCTGCATCCACTGGAAGAAGGGATGGGAAGATAATAATATGAGAACACATTCAACAACAGAAAAACCAGTATGATGCCACCAGAGTCTAGGGACTCTACACCAGCAAGACCTGAACATTCCAACACAGATGAGGCAGAAGAGAATGACCTTAGAAACAAATTCATGGACTGCAGATTCCATCCCTGCTGAGTCCAGCCTAGCCAGAGATTGCCAGCCAGTGCCATAGTTCCTTTCTCTGCCCATGGGACAAGACAAGCTTGGGCCTGTTTCCAGCCCACCCTCCAGTACTCTGCTTGGAGGCACCTGAAGTCTGGGGACTGTGGATCCCATTCCAGAGGGTTCCAGCCCAGCCAGAGACTGCCAGCCAGTGCCCTAGTCCCTTTCTCTGCCCACAGGATGAGGAAGAGGAGAGCCATCTAGAGTTTTGGACCTTCTTGCACCCACCTGAAAGGAACCTTAGTCCCATACCCACCAGGAGAGGTAGAGACTCCTTTTGCACCCACTGGAAGAAGGGATGGGAAGAAGACAATATAAAAACACATTCAACAATACAAAAACCAATATGACACCACTGCAGACTAGGGACTCTACACCAGCAAGACCCAAACATCTCAACACAGATAAAGGAGAAGAGAATGACCTTAAAGCAACTTCATGAAAATGATAGAAGCCCTCAAAGAGGACATGAGAAAATCCCTTAAAGAAACTGAAGAAAAAACAAACCAAAAAATACAAGAAATCAACAAATCTCTTAAAGAAAGCAGGGAAAGCCAAGAAAAAAACCAATCAAATAGATGAAGGAAACAATTCAAACAGTTCAAGACATGAAAAGTGAAACAGAGACAATAAGAAAACACAAACTGAGGGAATGCTGGAATTGGAAAAGCTGGGTAAATGATCAGGAACTATAGATGCAAATATTTGATAGTTTGCCTATTCTCCAGTTTCTTTATGTGGAGAATAGTCAAAGGAGGAAAGTCTTTATGGACTTTCCTCTTAGTACTGCTTTCAAAGTGTCCCATAAGATGTTAAAATTAGTAAGGATTTCTCTCCATTATCTCTCTTCCTCTATACATAAAACCACAAACTCCTTCAAGAAGGTTTTAGAAATTTCATACTTCAATCATTTAAGGAACATGTTATTTAAAAGATTACAATTTTACAATGCTCAGTGAGCTTAAGTCCTGAAAACATAACTGTCTTGTTATGTCTCGGCTTCATCCCTCCTGCTTATAGATTAAATTCACCTTGATAGATTCTTGAGTCTCCAGGGACTTGTCAGAACACACCTACTTTCCTCTGTATCCTGAGTTCCCCATGTCTGAACACAACATTGGGAAGAAAAATACATCTTGTGTTCATTATCCACATCCACTATGTAACCTGAGGGAAACATCTTTTCTTCACATGAAGTCATAGTAATTACTTGGTATCATATAGCAGTGTAGTCAAACAATCTTCTTTTCTATAAAACACATCAATTGACAACTGCTATAGATCAAGGTAGCTCCTGCTATATTAGTGATTGAAGGAAAATAGGATTAATAAAAAACAAAAACAAGTTCTCGTAAAGGTCCCTTGTAAAAACCCTTTAATTGCCGGGCGGTGGTGTCGCACGCCTTTAATCCCAGCACTCGAGAGGCAGAGGCAGGCAGATATCTGTGAGTTTGAGACCAGCCTGGTCTACAAGAGCTAGTTTCAGGACAGCCTCCAAAGCCACAGAGAAACCCTGTCTTGAAAAAAATAAACACTAAAATAGGATTAAGTTGTGTGTACTGAGTGTACTGTGTATGAAAAAAATGGACCTGAAGCATGTATAGACATGCTTCTAGAGTCTTGGGAAGGCAGGTACTTCCAAAAGTACTAAAAAGTATTGGGAAGCCTGATATAGTCAGTGGTACACAGAAGGCACTGTCAGGTGGATCTCCATGGTTTGAAGACAACCTGGTCAAAAAACAGAATTCCATGCCAGTCAGGGATACATAGTGAGACCCTGTCTTAGTCCCCCCTTTTTATTATTAATTCAAGTTAGGGAACAGGCTTGTTTCAAATGTAAGTCTCCTTTCCCTCTCCCTCCCCTCACCCTCATCCCTCCTCCCCCACCTCCAACATACCCCCCCATCCCATCCACCCACCACTCCCCAGGCAGGGTAGGGCCCCCAACAGGGGCTCCGAAAAGTCCACCAAATCTTCCTGTGCTGGGCCTAGGCCCCTCTCCATGTGTCCAGAGACAGAGCTCATCCCTTCACATGGGATGGGCTCTCAAAGTCCCCCCCCACACACACCAGGGAAAAACGCCAGTCCACCTCCGGAGGCTCCCCGGAGTGCAGGGGCATCCACGATCAGGGGGCTGGATCAGTCCAGCACTAGCCTCTCAGACAGCGTCTGGGGTCGATATGCTTTTCCTTTTTCAGGCCAACTGTTTCTGTGGGTTTCTCCAACCTGATACAGACCCCTTTGATCTTCATTCCTCCCTCTCTTCAACTAGGTTCCAGATTTAAGCTCAGTGTATTTCTGTGGATGTCTGTCTCTGCTTCCATCAGCCACTGGATGAGGGCTCTAGGATAGCATAGAGAGTAGTCATCAATCTCATTCTAGGGGAAGGGCTTCTAGATAATCCTCTCCTTCACTGCCCGGACTGTCAGATCGTGTCATCCTTGTAGGTCTCTGGAGAACTCCCTAGTTCCAGATCTCTTCTTGGACCTATAGTGGCTCCCTCTAATATGGTATCTCTCATCCTGCTCTCTCTCCTCCATTCTTCCCCATACTCAATATCTCTGCTCCTCCATTTCCTCTCCTCTACTCTTCTTCTCCTGCTCTTATTGTGGCAGCACACTCTCCCCTACCCTCATGCTCTCACTTAGCTCGGGAGTTCATGCCATTCCTGGGGTCTATTTATCCCTTAGAGTCCTTCATGATTCCTAGTTTCTTTGGTGAAGAGAATTATAGGCTGGTAATCCTTTGCTCTATGTCTAAAATTCATATATGAGTGAGTACATACCATGTTTGTCTTTTTGTGATTGGGTTACCTCACTCAGCATGGTGTCTTCTAGCTCCATCCATTTGCCTGCAAATTTCAAGATTCCATTGCTTTTTTCTGCTGAGTAGTACTCCATTGTATAAATATACCACATTTTCTCTATCCATTCTTCAGTTGAGGGGCATCTAGGTTGCTTCCAGGTTCTGGCTATTACAAACAATGCTGCTATGAACATGGTTGAACATATGTCCTTGTTGTATGAACATGCACTATTTGGGTATATGCCCAAGAGAGGAATGGCTGGATCTTGAGGTAGACTGATTCCCATTTTTCTGAGCAACCACCATACTGATTTCCAGAATGGTCTTACAAGTTCACACTCCCACCAGCAATGGAGGAGTGTTCCTTCTTCTCTGCATCCTTTCCAGCATAGGTTGTCATTGGTATTTTTGATTTTAGCCATTCTGAGAGGTGTGAGGTGGTATCTCAGAGTTGTCTTGAGTTGTATTTCTCTGATGGTCAAGGATTTTGAGCACTTTCTTAAGTGTCTTTAAGTCATTTCATATTCCTCTGTTGAGAATTCTCTAGTTCTGCACCCCACTTTTTAATTTCATTGTTTGGTGTTTTGGTGGCTAGCTTCTTGAGCTCCTTGTATATTTTGGAAATCAGGCCTCTGTCAGATGTGGGGTTGGTGAAGATCTGTTTCCATTCTGTGGGTGGTCATTTTGTCTTACTAACTGTGTCCTTTGCCTTACAGAAGCTTCTCAGTTTCAGGAGGTCCCATTTATTGATTGCAGACCTCAGTGTCTGTGCTCCTGGAGTGATGTTCAGGAATCGGTCTCCTGTGCCAATTTGTTCAAGGGTAATTCCCACTTTCTCTTCTAGAAGATTCAGTGTGGCTGGATTTATGGAGAGATCTTTGATCCATTTGCACTTAAGTTTCGTGCATGGTGACAGATATGGATCAATCTGCAATCTTCTGCATGTCCGAATCCAATTGTGCCAGCACCATTTGTTGAAGATGTTATCTTTTTTTCATTGTATGGATTTAGCACCTTTGTCAAAAATAAGATGTTCGTAGGTGCGTGGGTTAATATCTGGGTCTTCAATTCGATTCCATTGGTCTATCTGTCTATTCTTGTGCCAATACCAAGCTGTTTTCAGAACTATGGCTCTATAGTAGAGCTTGAAGTCAGGGATGGTGATGCCTCCAGAAGATCTTTTATTGCAAAGAGTTGTTTTGGCTATCCTAGGTTTTTTATTTTTCCATATATAGTTGAGTATTGTTCTTTCAATGTCTGTGAAAAACTGTGTTGGGATTTTGATGGGGATTGCGTTGAATCTGTAGATTGCTTTTGGTAAGATTGCCATTTTTACTATGTTAATTCTATCTATCTAAGAGCATGGGAGATCTTTCCATTTTCTGGTATCTTCTTATTTCTTTCTTTAAAGTCTCAAAGTTCTTATTGTACAGGTCTTTCACTTTTTTGGTTAGTGTTACCCCCAGATATTTTATGTTGCTTGTGGATATTGTGAAAGGTGATGTTTCCATGATTTCTTTCTCATTGAGTTTATCATCTGTATATAGAAGGGCTACAGATTTTTTTGAGTTAATTTTTTATCCTGCTACCTTGCTGAAAGTGTTTATCAGCTGTAGGAGTTTCCTGGTAGAGTTTTTCGGGTCAGTTATGTAGACTATCGTGTCATCTGCAAATAGTGAAAGTTTGACTTCGTCCTTTCCAATTTGTCTCCCTTTGATCCCCTGTTCTTGTCTTATTGCTCTAGCTAGAACTTCAAGTACAATATTGAAGAGGTATGGAGAGAGTGGACAGCCTTGTCTTGTTCCTGATTTTAGAGGAAATGCTTTGAGTTTCTCTCCATTTAGTTTGATGTTGGCTATTGGTTTGGTGTATATTGCTTTTATCATGTTTAGATATGTTCCTGTTATTCCTGTTCTCTCCAAGATCTTTATCATGAAGGGATGTTGGATTTTGTCAAAGGCCTTTTCAGCATCTAGTGAGATGATCATGTGGTTTTTCTTTTTCAGTTTGTTTATATGGTGGATTACATTGATGGATTTTCGTATGTTGAACCATCCTTGCATCCCTGGGATGAAGCCTACTTGATGGTGGTGGATGATTTCTCTGATATGTTCTTGGATTCGATTAGCCAATATTTTATTGAGTATTTTAGCATCGATGTTCATGAGGGATTTCGGTCTGTAGTTCTCTTTCTTAGTCTTATCTTTGTGTGGCTTGGGTATCAAAGTGATTGTAGCCTTGTAGAAAGAGTTAGGCAATATCCCATCTGCTTCTATTGTGCGGAACAGTTTGAGGAGTACTGGTATCAGCTCTTGTTTGAATTTCTGGTAGAATTCTGCAGTGAAGCTATCTGGCCCTGGACTTTTTTTGGTTGGGAGGCTTTTGATGACTGCTTCTATCTCATTAGGGGTTATGGGGTCGATTTAAACTGTTTATCTGATCTTGGTTTAATTTTGGTAAGTGATATTTATCCAGAAAACTGTCCATTTCCATTAAATTTTCAAATTTTGTGGAGTACAGGTTTTCAAAGTATGACCTAAAGATTATCTGGATTTCCACAGTGTCCGTTGTTATATTCCCCTTTTTGTTTCTGATTTTGTTAATTAGCATGCTCTCTCTCTGCCTTTTGGTTAGTTTGGCTAGAGGTTTGTCTATCTTGTTGATCTTCTCAAAGAACCAACTCTTTGTTTCATTGATTCTTTGTAATGTTTTCCTAGTTTCTACTTTATTGATTTCAGCTCTCAGGTTGATTATTTCCTGGTGTCTACTCCTCCTTGGTGAGTTTGCTTCTTTTTGCTCTAATGCTTTCAATTGTTCTGTCAATTCTCTAATGTGACTTTTCTCCAGTTTCTTCATGTGGGCACTTAGTGCTATGAACTTCCCTCTTAGCACTGCTTTCAGAGTGTCCCATAAGTTTGGGTATGTTGTGTCTGCATTCTCATTAGATTCTAGGAAGTCTTTAATTTGTTTTTTTATTTCTTCCTCAACCCAGGAATGGTGCAATTGGGTGTTATTCATTTTCCAAGAGTTTGCAGGTTTTCTGCCATTTGTGTTGTTTCTGAATTCTAGCTTTAATGCATGGTGGTCTGATAAGATACAGGGGGTTATTTCAATTCTTTTGTAGCTATGGAGGTTTGCTTTGTTGCCTACTATGTGGTCAATCTTAGAGAAGGTGCCATGTGGTGCTGAGAAGAAGGTATATTCTTTTGAGTTTGGATGGAATGCTCTATAGATATCCGTTAACCCAAGTTGGGTCATAACTTCTTTCAGATCCTTTGTTTCTTTGTTAAGTTTCTGTCTGGTGCTCCTGTCTAGTGGCATAAGGGGGGGTGTTGAAGTCTCCTACTATAACTGTGTGTGGTTTTATGTGTGGTTTGAGCTTTAGTAATGTTTCTTTCACAAATGTGGGTGCCTTCGTATTTGGGGCATAGATGTTCAGGATTGAGATTTCATCTTGATGGACCTTTCCTGTGATGAGTATGAAATGCCCTTCTTCATCTCTTTTGATTGATTTTTGTTAAAGTCCAATTTGTTAGATATTAGGATTGCTACACCAGCTTGTTTCTTGAGGCCATTTGATTGGAAAATCTTTTCCCATCCTTTTACTCTGAGGTATCGCCTGTCTTTGAAGTTGAGGTGTGTTTCTTGTAAACAGCAGAAGGATGGATTCTGTCTTTGTATCCATTCTGTTAGCCTATATCTTTTTATGGGTAAGTTAAGACCATTGACATTTAGGGATATTAATGTCCATTGTTCGTTGGTTCTTGTTTGTTTTGGATTTATTGTTGGTGGTACCATTGCATGTGGATTTTGCCCTCCTGTTTCTTTTTGTGTTTGGTAAAATTAGATTATCTATTGCCAGTGTTTTTGTGAGTGTAGTTATGTTTGTTGGGTTGGAGTTTTCCTTCCAGAGCATTCTGTAGTGCTGGATTTGTGGATATGTATTGTTTAAATCTGTTTTTGTCGTGGAATATCTTGTTTTCTCCATCTATAGTGATTGAAAGTTTTGCTGGGTACAGTAGTCTGGGTTGACATCCATGCTCCCTTAGTGCTTGTAGGGTATCTATCCAAGACCTTCTCGCTTTCAGAGTTTCCATTGAGAAGTCAGGTGTGATTCTAATTGGTTTTCCTTTATATGTTACTTGGCCTTTTTCCTTTGCTTTTAATATTTTCTCTTTATTCTGTAGATTTGGAGTTTTGATTATTATGTGACAGAGGACTTATTTTTGTGGTCCAGTCTGGCGTCCTGTAAGCTTCTTGTACTTTCATAGGCATATCCTTCTGTAGGTTGGGGAAGTTTTCTTCTATGATTTTGTTGAATATGTTTTCTGTACCTTTGAGCAGTGTTTCTTCACCTTCTTCTACACCTATTATTCTTAGGTTTGGTCTTTTCATGGTGTCCCATATTTCCTGGATATTTTGTGTTAGGGATTTGTTGGACTTGAGGTTTTCTTTGGTTGATGAATATATATCCTCTAGCGAGTCTTCAATAGCTGAGATTCTCTCTTCTGCCTCTTGGATTCTATTAGTTATACTCACATCTTTAGTTCCTGATCGTTTATCCAGTCTTTCCATTTCCAGCATCGCCTCATTCTGTGTTTTCTTTATTGTGTCTAATTCAGCTTTCATGTTTTGAACTGTTTCAAGAGCTTCCTTCACTTGTTTGGTTATTTTATCTTGGGTTTCTTTAGCTTCTTTAAGAGATTTGTTTATTTCTTGAATTTTTTGGTTTGTCTTTTCCTCCATTTCGTGTAATTTTTTGCTTTTTTCTTCTTTTTCTTTGAGGGATTTTCTTGTTTCCTCTCTGAAGGTGTCTATCACCTTGCTGAGATAATTTTTGAGGTCCATCTCTCTTCTTTATGCACTGTGTTGGGCTTTTCAGATGTTGCTGGATTGGGATACCTAGATTCTGGTGGTGTCATATTGGTCTTTCTGTTGTTGAGTGAGTTCTTATTCTGTCTTCTTCCCATATCTTTTTCCATTGAGTACAGGTGGGGGTCTCTCTATCTCCTCTTGTTACACAGTAGTGTGTGTGGGCCAGGAGTTCATTGTCCGAAGCTCTGGATGGTCTTGCCTCTCCTAGTAGTCTCCTCACTCTGAAGGAGTTAGGCCTCCATAGGGGTCAGGTGTGTATGGGTGGGATAGGAAGTAAGAGTGGGGTGTTTCCAGGCTCTGGGGGTTCCTCACTGCCTGGGCAGGTCTACCTCAAGCAGGAGCAGGCCCGGGGAGATTGGGTTGGATGGGGCTTTGGAAGGGAGTTGGGTAAGAGCAGTGGATCACTCACCTAGTTGCTGATGGGTCGGTGGAAAGGGAAGGAAGACTGGCCTGTAACCGGATTCAGGGAGCTCCCTCCCTGCCTGGGCGTGTCTATTTCAAGCAGGGATAAGCCTGGGGGCATCTGGGTGAATGGTGCTTTGGAGAGGAGTTGGGTAAAAGCAGGGGGTCACTCATTTAGTTGCTGATGGGTCGGCGGAAAGGGAAGGAAGCGAGACCCTGTCTTAGTAAGTAAATATTTTTTTTGTGTGTGCTTAATATATTTTTTCTATTTTTATTTAAATTAGCAACAAGCTTGTTTGAATATCAATCCAAGTTCCCTCTCCCTCCCCTGCCTCCCATTAACCTCCTATCCCATCCCATTTTTGCTTCCCAGGGACTGTGAGGCCTTCCATTGGGGAATCTTCAAAATGTCAAATCATTTGGAGCAGGGCCTAGGCCCTCCCCCATGTGTCTAGGCTGAGAGAGTATCCCTCTATGTGGAATGATCTCACATAGCCCATTCGTGTACTAGGGATAAATACTGATCCACTACAAGAGGCCCTATAGATTAACCAGACCTCCAAAATGACACCCATGATAGGGGAGTCTGCATCAGTCCTATGCTCGTTTCCCTGTTGCCAGTCTGGGGCCCATGAGCTCCCCCTTGATCAGGTCAGCTGTTTCTGTGGGTTGCTCTAGCTGGGCTGGACCCCATCACTTATTACTCCTCCCTGCAACTGGATTCCAGGAGTTCAGTTAAGTGTGTAGCTGTGGGGGTTTTGCTTCCGTTTCCATTAACTACTGGATGAAGGCTCTAGGATGGCATATAAGTTACTCATCAATCTCATTATCAGGTGAGGGCATTTAAGGTAGCCTCTCCACTATTGCTTAGATTGATAGTTAGTATCATTCTAGTAGATCTCTGGACCTTTCCCTAGTGCCAGATTTGTCTTTAAACCTGTAATGGCCCCCTCTATTATGATATCATTTATCAGGCTCTTCTGTATTATCCCCCAGACTCAAACTTCCTACTCCCTCATGTCTTCTTCTCCCTTAGTCTTTCTCCTAGCTCCCTTATACCTCCACCCATGCTCCCAATTTGCTCAAGAGACCTTGTCCCTTTCCCCTCCTCTGGGTGACCATGTATGTCTCCCTTAGAGTCCTCCTTGATCCCTAGCTTCTCTAGAGGTGTGGATTGTAGGTTGGTACTCCTTTACTCTATGTCTAAAATTCATATA
This sequence comes from Cricetulus griseus, assembly GCF_003668045.3. Taxonomy (NCBI): domain Eukaryota; kingdom Metazoa; phylum Chordata; class Mammalia; order Rodentia; family Cricetidae; genus Cricetulus; species Cricetulus griseus. The sequence goes on along the minus strand of NC_048595.1, from coordinate 137,407,454 downwards.
TGAGTGAGTACATACCATGTTTGTCCTTTTGTGACTTGGTTACCTCACTCAGGATACTTTCTTCTAGATCCATCCATTTGCTTGAGAATTTCAAGACTTCATTGTTTATCTGCTGAATAGTACTCCATTGTGTAAATGTACCACATTTTCTCCATCTGTTCTTCAGTTGAGGAGCATCTAGGTTGCTTCTAGGTTCTGGCTAATACAAATAATGCTGCTATGAACATAGTTGAACAGATGTCCTTGTTGTATGAATGTGTATCTTTTGGGTGTATGCCTAAGAGTAGAATTGCTGGATCTTGTGGTGGACTGATTCCCATTTTCCCGAGGAACCACCATACTGATTTCCAAAGTGGCTGTACAAGTTGGCACTCCCACCAGCAGTGGAGGAATGTTCCCTTTTCTCCAAATTCTCTACAGCATAAACTGTCATTGTTTTTGTTGTTGTTGTTGTTGTTGTTTTTTTTTTTTTTGGTTTTAGCCATTCTGACAGGAGTAAGATGTTATCTCAGAGTTGTTTTGAGTTGCATTTCCCTTATGGCTAAGGATGTTAAGCACTTTTGTGTCTATCAGCCATTTTAGACTCCTTTATGGAGAATTCTCTATTTAGTTCTATAACCCACTTTTTAATTGCGTTAGTTGGTGTTTTGTAGACTAGCTTCTTGAATTCTTTGTAAATTTTGGAGATCAGCTCTCTGTCAGATGTGGGGTTGCTGAATATCTTTGTGGGCTGCCATTTTGTCTTGTTGACTGTCTTTTGCCTCACAAAAGCTTCTCAGTTGCAGGAGGTCTCAGTGTCTGTGCTACTGGTGTTGTGTTCAGGAAGCAGTATCCTGCACCAATTCGTTCAAGGGTACCTCTTACTTTCTCTTCTAAGAGGTTCAGTATGGCTCAAATTTAGTTGAGGTCTTTGATGCATTTTATTTAAAATCATTCAATTTCTATTAATACAGAAGGATCATGCTACAAGTTCTAATAGTATAGAAAAGCTTATGATAAAAAGTTCCACCTTCCCTGTTCACTAGTCAGGAACAATCATTTTTACATGTTATGAGATCTTTAGCTGACTAATTCCTAAACTCTATAAAATAGTCTATTTTTCAAAATATCACTTTAGAAGTACCAAAATTGCCTCTGTTATGAAGATGTACATGTAACTCATATTATTCAATTTCTTTTTCTCCATTCAGTTATTAAAATTAACATTACTAGCTGATTAGTCAATGTGGATCCATTAAACCTTGACCAGTATATCAAGTCCCATGTATCATCCTTATTATATATAATATACACATACAGTATACATATCTATTAATTCAGAGATTAACTCGACTTTACACCAATGTTGGTATAGTTACTATTCCTTTTTTAAGTTATGTAAGCTATAATTTTATTTTCTCATTATTGGTATCAATCATACTAATATTTGATTCTGTGACCACTTTTCCTTTTGTTATTAACCTATAGACTGACTTGATAGCAGTACCCCAGGAATTATTTATATCATTCTGTATGCAGTTATCTCATGCTTTATCTGCTTTTGAATAAATATCTCAGAACCTAGGCAACTCTCAATAAATTGTGTTATTATTTTGACAATGTTCATTTCAGAATTGGCTAGGTCTTTTCATTCAGTTTAGACCTCAAGACTGCTCAAGAGTATTCGATTATTTTATTTCTCTAGCTTACCCAAGGGCCTTGCCTGAAGAATTCCTTTCCTAAAATTCTGCTGTCAAGACTTCACTGTGGAAGAATCCCACCAAAATTAAGGGTGAAAAGTTACCTCCCTATTCATTAATTGTCCTAAATCATGCCACTCTGTGACAGATAGAATATAAATGTTTCATAACATGTGCTTTTATGTTTCTCAAATTCCTTATGCGGATTTGGATTCTCTTCTTGGATTCTGTTGCCTTTCTTTCCTAATTTGGATCAGGTTCTTGGTCAAACTGCCAAACACCTGTCACCCTGGGCCTTCTTTGTCTTGAAATCCTGAGAGAGCTTACTGATTTTCATGTTCCAAAGTCTTTTGTTGCCCACCTTTGCTTACCTGTGAACCCTAAAATGAATTTCTAAAGCAAATAGAAGTCTGAAAATTTCTGGCTGTAGCTTAGTAATGGACTTCTTGCTTCTTGTGTCTGAAGACCTAAGTTGAGTCCCCAATATTGTCCCCAATCCCCCAAAATGCAAAAAGGAAACAAAATTTATGTTTTAAGTGTTGGAATATCTGCAAATACCCTTATTTTGGAATAATGATTGATTAATAACCCATCTTGGTATGAGGAGGAGATAGAATATGATCTCCATAGAAATGTATAACATTCTTTCATCGCAAGGAACTTTCCTGATAATTGGAAACTTGAGGTCAGTTGAATTTTGTCTCATACTTTAGACATTTTTAATTAATTTAGCTTCATTTTCAGTATGACTTACTTCATAATAACTTTATTTTTTGGTAATAACTTTATTTCATTGATGTAGTCAAATCCATTTAGGATGGATATACTCACATATGATATATATATATATATATATTATATATATATATATATGATACTTGCAATGCTTTTGTGTATAAATGTGTAAATATAGCATTTAACACAACCAAATTTTGGTTAAAAGTTTCTAAGTCATTATACTAGTTATAGTAAATATTAAGGTGTGTAAATCTTGCCTTCTTACTCAGAGAATTCAGAATGTATTGTAATAGCTACTTTATATTGTTGCTTCACATTTTACATTATGTTTATTTTATATGTTTAATTTATACCTAAATTTTATGTTTTATTCCTCATCAATCACATTTTTCACAATTGTTAAGCTACAAATCATTGTCTTATAACTTCATAACATTTTAAACATTTAATAAAAGATTTCAATTAATAATTTATTTATTTACAGTTTTGGTGTTTGGCATGTTAGAGACAATGATATACAAAAAGGCTAGTACAAATAGTGTTTTATAAACATAAACCAAAATAAATTTGTGGTACTGTAGCAACATGTTACCTAAGAGCAGGTGCTTTGGAGCCAAATGGATAATGATTTCAAACAAATATTCTTTGTCATTGCCTATGAGAACTTTGAAAAGTTAACTGTAAGTTCTCACTTCAGTTTCCTTATCCTCAGACATAGCTAGTTATTTCTACTCAGTAGGTCTGAAGACCATGGAGGGATGGTATGGTAATCTGAAAACCTGCTACCATCTTCTTTTTAGGTCTTCAAGATCTACAGCATCTATTTTTCTTTCAGTGTTAATATCTGTAATGGCCTTTTCTCCATTTTTAAATTTCTGATTAAATACAATTAGAGATTTACCAATTTTGTTGTTCTTCTGAAAAAAAATAGTTTTTGGCTTTTCAAGCTTACCTAACTATCAGCTTCCTGTTTCGATTTCTACATTTACTGTTGTTGTTTATTTTATTTTATTTTTTTTTCAAATTTTTTTTATTAAATTATTAATATTTTCACATGTACTTTCCCTCTCCCTCTCCCTCCCCCCACCCCATTCCTTCTCCCCCACCTCCAACCTACCCCCCACCCCATCCACCCGCCACTCCCCAGGCAGGGTAGGGCCCCAACCAGGGCTCCACCAAGTCCACCAAATCTTCCTGTGCTGGGCCTAGGCCCCTCCCCATGTGTTCAGAGACAGAGCGAATCCCTTCAAGTGGGATGGGCTCTCGAAGTCCCTCCCACCCACCAGGGCAAAATGCCAGTCCATCTCCAGAGGCTCCAAGGAGTGCAGGGGCCTCCCCATTGGCATCCATGATCAGGGGGCTGGATTAGTCCTGTACTGTCCTCCCAAAGAGCATCTGGGGTCGATATGCTTTCCCTTTTTCAGGCCAACTGTTTCTGTGGGTTTCTCCAACCAGGTACAGACCCCTTCGTTCTTCATTCCTCCCTCTCTTCAACTGAGTTCCAGATTTCAGCTCAGTGTATTTCTGTGGATGTCTGTCTCTGCTCTCATCAGCCACTGGATGAGGACTCTAGAATAGCATAGAGAGTATTCATCAATCTCATTCTAGGGGAAGGGTTTCTAGGCCAACTTCTCCTCCACTGCCCAGACTGTCAGATCGTGTCATCCTTATAGGTCTCTGGAGATCTTCCTAGTTCCAGATCTCTTCTCGGACCTATAGTGACTCCCTCTGATATGGTATCTCTCATCCTGCTCTCTCTCCTCTATTCTTCCCCCAACTCAATATATCTGCTCCTCCATTTCTTCTCCTCTACTCTTCATCTTGTGCTCTTATTGTGGCAGCACCCACTTCCCTACCCTCATGCTCTCAATTAGCTCGGGAGTTCATGCCATTTCCCATTCCTGGGGTCCATTTATCCCTTAGAGTCATTCATGATTTCTAGTTTCCTTGGGGTAGAGGATTATAGGCTGGTAAACCTTTGCTCTATGTCTAAAAATCATATATGAGTGAGTACATACCATGTTTGTCTTTTTGTGATTGGGTTACCTCACTCAGGATGGTTTCTTCTAGTTCCATCCATTTGCCTGCGAATTTCAAGATTCCATTGCTTTTTTCTGCTGAGTAGTACTCCATTGTATAAATGTACCACATTTTCTCTTTCCATTCTTCAGTTGAGGGGCATCTAGGTTGTTTCCAGGTTCTGGCTATTACAAACAATGCTGCTATGAACATGGTTGAACATATGTCCTTGTTGTATGGACAAGCAGTATTTGGGTATATACCCAAGAGAGGAATGGCTGGATCTTGAGGTAGATTGATTCCCATTTTTCTGAGCAACCGCCATACTGATTTCCAAAGTGGTCTTACAAGTTCACACTCCCACCAGCAATGGAGGAGTGTTCCTTCTTCTCCACAACCTCTCCAGCATAGGTTGTCATTGGTATTTTTGATTTTAGCCATTCTGACAGGTGTGAGGTGGTATCTCAGAGTTGTTTTGAGTTGCATTTCTCTGATGGCCAAGGATTTTGAGCACTTTCTTAAGTGTCTTTGAGCCATTTCAGATTCCTCTGTTGAAAAATCTCTGTTTAGTTCTGCACCCCACTTTTTAATTTCATTGTATGGTGTTTTGGTGGCTAGCTTCTTGAGCTCCTTGTATATTTTGGAAATCAGTCCTCTGTCAGATGTGGGGCTGGTGAAGATTTTTCCCATTCTGTGGGTGGTCGTTTTGTCTTACTGACTGTGTCCTTTGCCTTACAGAAGCTTCTCAGTTTCAAGAGGTCCCATTTATTAATTGCAGACCTCAGTGTCTGTGCTTCTGGCGTGATGTTCAGGAATCGTTCTCCTGTGCCAATTTGTTCAAGGGTTGTTCCCACTTTCTCTTCTAAAAGATTCAGTGTGGCTGGGTTTATGGAGAGATCTTTGATCCATTTGCACTTAAGTTTCGTGCATGGTGACAAGTATGGATCTATCTGCAATTTTCTGCATGTTCGAATCCAATTGTGCCAGCACCATTTGTTGAAGATGCTATCTTTTTTCCATTGTATGGATTTAGCACCTTTGTCAAAAATAAGGTGTTCGTAGGTGCGTGGGTTAATATCTGGGTCTTCAATTCGATTCCATTGGTCTATCTGTCTATTCTTGTGCCAATACCAAGCTGTTTTCAGAACTATGGCTCTATAGTAGACCTTGAAGTCAGGGATGGTGATGCCTCCAGAGGATCTTTTATTGTAAAGAGTTGTTTTGGCTATCCTAGGTTTTTTATTTTTCCATATAAAGTTGAGTATTGTTCTTTCAATGTCTGTGAAAAACTGTGTTGGGATTTTGATGGGGATTGCATTAAATCTGTAGATTGCTTTTGGTAGAATTGCCATTTTTACTATGTTAATTCTGCCTATCCAAGAGCATGGGAGATCTTTCCACTTTCTGGTATCTTCTTTAATTTCTTTCTTTAAAGTCTCAAAGTTCTTATTGTACAGGTCTTTCACTTTTTTGGTTAGTGTTACCCCCAGATATTTAATGTTGCTTGTGGATATTGTGAAAGGTGATGTTTCCATGATTTCTTTCTCATTGAGTTTATCATCTGTATACAGTAGGGCTACAGATTTATTTAAGTTAATTTTGTATCCTGCTACCTTGCTGAAGGTGTTTATCAGCTGTAGGAGTTTCCTGGTAGAGTTTTTCGGGTCACTTATGTAGACTATCATGTCATCTGCAAATAGTGAAAGTTTGACTTCGTCCTTTCCAATTTGTATCCCTTTGATATCCTGATCTTGTCTTATTGCTCTAGCTAGAACTTCAAGAACAATATTGAAGAGATATGGAGAGAGTGGACATCCTTGTCTTGTTCCTGATTTTAGAGGAAATGCTTTGAGTTTCTCTCCATTTAGTTTGATGTTGGCTATTGGTTTGGTGTATATCGCATTTATCATGTTTAGATATGTTCCTGTTATTCCTGTTCTCTCCAAGATCTTTGTCATGAAGGGATGTTGGATTTTGTCAAAGGCCTTTTCAGCATCTAGTGAGATGATCATGTGGTTTTTCTTTTTCAGTTTGTTTATATGGTGGATTACATTGATGGTTTTTCGTATATTGAACCATCCTTGCATCCCTGGGATGAAGCCCACTTGATCGTGGTGGATGATTTTTCTGATATGTTCTTGGATTCGATTAGCCAATATTTTATTGAGTATTTTAGCATCAATGTTCATGAGAGATATTGGTCTGTAGTTCTCTTTCTTATTCTTATCTTTGTGTGGCTTGGGTATCAAAGTGATTGTAGCCTCATAGAAGGAGTTTGGCAATATCCCATCTGCTTCTATTGTGCGGAACAGTTTGAGGAGTATTGGTATCAGCTCTTGTTTGAATTTCTGGTAGAATTCTGCAGTGAAGCCATCTGGTCCTGGGCTTTTTTTGGTTGGGAGGCTTTTGATGACTGCTTCTATTTCATTAGGGGTTATGGGTCGATTTAAATTGTTTATCTGATCTTGATTTAATTTTGGTAAGTGATATTTATCCAGGAAACTGTCCATTTCCATTAGATTTTCGAATTTTGTGGAGTACAGATTTTCAAAGTATGACCTAAAGATTCTCTGGATTTCCACAGTGTCCGTTGTTATATCCCCCTTTTCGTTTCTGATTTTGTTAATTAGTGTGCTCTCTCTCTGCCTTTTGGTTAGTTTGGCTAGAGGTTTGTCTATCTTGTTGATCTTCTCAAAGAACCAACTCTTTGTTTCATTGATTCTTTGTAATGTTTTCCTAGTTTCTACTTTATTGATTTCAGCTCTCAGGTTGATTATTTCCTGGCGTCTACTCCTCCTTGGTGAGTTTGCTTCTTTTTGCTCTAGTGTTTTCAGTTGTTCTGTCAGTTCTCTAATGTGACTTTTTTCTAGTTTCTTCATGTGGGCACTTAGTGCTATGAACTTCCCTCTTAGGACTGCTTTCAGAGTGTCCCATAAGTTTGGGTATGTTGTGTCTGCATTTTCATTAGAATCTAGGAAGTCTTTAATTTGTTTTTTTATTTCTTCCTCAACCCAGGAATGGTGCAATTGGGTGTTATTCATTTTCCAAAAGTTTGCAGGTTTCCTGCCATTTGTATTGTTGCTGAATTCTAGCTTTAATGCATGGTGGTCTGATAAGATACAGGGGGTTATTTCAATTCTTTTGTAATTGTGGAGGTTTGCTTTGTTGCCTACTATGTGGTCAATTTTGGAGAAGGTGCCATGTGGTGCTGAGAAGAAGGTATATTCTTTTGAGTTTGGATGGAATGCTCTATAGATATCCGTTAACCCCAGTTGGGCCATGACTTCTTTCAGATCCTCTGTTTCTTTGTTAAGTTTTTGTCTGGTGGTCCTGTCTAGTGGTGTAAGGGGGGTGTTGAAGTCTCCTACTATAAGTGTGTGTGGTTTTATGTGTGGTTTGAGCTTTAGTAATGTTTCTTTCACAAATGTGGGTGCCTTCGTATTTGGAGCATAGATGTTCAGGATTGAGATTTCATCTTGATGGACTTTTCCTGTGATGAGTATGAAATGCCCTTCTTCATCTCTTTTGATTGATTTTAGTTTAAAGTCCATTTTGTTAGATATTAGGATTGCTACACCTGCTTGTTTCTTGAGGCCATTTGATTGGAAAATCTTTTCCCATCCTTTTACTCTGAGGTATCGCCTGTCTTTGAAGTTGAGGTGTGTTTCTTGTAAACAGCAGAAAGATGGATTCTGTCTTCGTATCCATTCTGTTAGCCTATATCTTTTTACGGGTAAGTTAAGGCCATTGACATTTAGGGATATTAATGTCCATTGTTCGTTGGTTCTTGTTTGGTTTGGATTTATTGTTGGTGGTGTCATTGTGTGTGGATTTTGCTCTCCTGCTTCTTTTTGTGTTTGGCAATATTAGATTATCTATTGCCTGTGTTTTTGTGCATGTAGTTATGTTCCTTGGGTTGGAGTTTTCCTTCCAGAACCTTCTGTAGTGCTGGATTTGTGGATATGTATTGTTTAAATCTGTTTTTGTCATGGAAAATCTTGTTTTCTCCATCTATAGTGATTGAAAGTTTTGCTGGGTACAGTAGTCTGGGTTGACATCCATGCTCCCTTAGTGCTTGTAGTGTATCTATCCAAGACCTTCTGGCTTTCATAGTTTCCATTGAGAAGTCGGGTGTGATTCTGATTGGTTTGCCTTTATATGTTACTTGGCCTTTTTCCTTTGCAGCTCTTAATATTTTTTCTTTATTCTGTAGATTTGGAGTTTTGATTATTATGTGTCGGGGGGACTTCTTTTTGTGATCCAGTCTGTTTGGTGTCCTATAAGCTTCTTGTACTTTCATAGGCATATCTTTCTGTAGGTTGGGGAAGTTTTCTTCTATGATTTTATTGAATATGTTTTCTGTACCTTTGAGCAGTGTTTCTTCACCTTCTTCTACACCTATTATTCTTAGGTTTGGTCTTTTCACGGTGTCCCATATTTCCTGTATATTTTGTGTTAGGGATTTGTTGGTCTTGAGGTTTTCTTTGGTTGATGAATGTATATCCTCTAGCGAGTCTTCAATAGCTGAGATTCTCTCTTCTGTCTCTTGAATTCTATTAGTTATACTCACATCTTTAGATCCTGATCGTTTATCCAACCTTTCCATTTCCAGCATCGCTTCATTCTGTGTTTTCTTTAATGTGTCTAATTCAGCTTTCATGTTTTGAACTGTTTCAAGAGCTTCCTTCACTTGTTTGGTTGTTTTATCTTGGGTTTCTTTAGCTTCTTTAAGAGATTTGTTTATTTCTTGAATATTTTGGTTTGTCTTTTCCTCCATATCGTGTAATTTTTTGCTTACTTTTTCTTCTATTTCTTTAAGGGATTTTCTTGTTTCCTCTTTGAAGGTCTCTATCATCTTGCTCAGATAATTTTTGAGGTCCATCTCTTCTTCATGCACTGTGTTGGGCTTTTCAGATCTTGCTGGAGTGGAGTCCCTAGATTCTGGTGGTGTCATATTGGTCTTTCTGTTGTTGAGCGGGTTCTTATTCTGTCTTCTTCCCATATCTTTTTCCAGTGAGTGCAGGTAGGATCTCTCTATCTCCTCTTGTTACTCTGTAGTGTGTGTGGGCCAGGAATTCAATGTCAGAAGCTCTGGATGGTTTTGCCTCTCCTCATAGCCTCCTCACTCTGATGGCGTTAGGCCTCTTGGTGGATCGGTCGCCAGGAATGGAATGAAGAGTGGCCTGTACCCAGATTCGGGGAGCTCCTCCCTGCTTGGACGTGTCTGTTTCAAGCAGGGACGAGCCTGGAGGGATCTGGGTGGATGGCGCTTAGGACAAGAATTGGGTAAAAGCAGGGGGTGGCTCACCTGGTCTGCGATGAGTCCACGGAAAGGGAAGGAAGAGTGTCCTGAACCAAGCCAGATTCAGGAAGCTCCACCCTACCTGGGCGTGTCTGTTTCAAGCAGGGACGAGCCTGGAGGGATCTGGGTGGATGGCGCTTAGGACAAGAATTGGGTAAAAGCAGGGGGTGGCTCACCTGGTCTGCGATGAGTTCACGGAAAGGGAAGGAAGAGTGTCCTGAACCAAGCCAGATTCAGGAAGCTCCACCCTACCTGGGCGTGTCTGTTTCAAGCAGGGACGAGCCTGGAGGGATCTGGGTGGATGGCGCTTAGGACAAGAATTGGGTAAAAGCAGGGGGTGGCTCACCTGGTCTGCGATGAGTTCACGGAAAGGGAAGGAAGAGTGTCCTGAACCAAGCCAGATTCAGGAAGCTCCACCCTGCCTGGGCGTGTCTGTTTCAAGCAGGGACGAGCCTGGAGGGATCTGGGTGGATGGCGCTTAGGACAAGAATTGGGTAAAAGCAGGGGGTGGCTCACCTGGTCTGCGATGAGTTCACGGAAAGGGAAGGAAGAGTGTCCTGAACCAAGCCAGATTCAGGAAGCTCCACCCTGCCTGGGCTTGTTTGTTTCAAGCAGGGACGAGCCTGGAGGGATCTGGGTGGATGGCGCTTAGGACAAGAATTGGGTAAAAGCAGGGGGTGGCTCACCTGGTCTGCGATGAGTTCACGGAAAGGGAAGGAAGAGTGTCCTGAACCAAGCCAGATTCAGGAAGCTCCACCCTGCCTGGGCGTGTCTGTTTCAAGCAGGGACGAGCCTGGAGGGATCTGGGTGGATGGCGCTTAGGACAAGAATTGGGTAAAAGCAGGGGGTGGCTCACCTGGTCTGCGATGAGTCCACGGAAAGGGAAGGAAGAGTGTCCTGAACCAAGCCAGATTCAGGAAGCTCCACCCTGCCTGGGCTTGTTTGTTTCAAGCAGGGACGAGCCTGGAGGGATCTGGGTGGATGGCGCTTAGGACAAGAATTGGGTAAAAGCAGGGGGTGGCTCACCTGGTCTGCGATGAGTCCACGGAAAGGGAAGGAAGAGTGTCCTGAACCAAGCCAGATTCAGGAAGCTCCACCCTACCTGGGCGTGTCTGTTTCAAGCAGGGACGAGCCTGGAGGGATCTGGGTGGATGGCGCTTAGGACAAGAATTGGGTAAAAGCAGGGGGTGGCTCACCTGGTCTGCGATGAGTCCACGGAAAGGGCTGTTTATTTTTATTTATTCTAGATTTCATTCTTTCCCCTAGCTTTTCAGGTCAGGACGCTGGATCTATTCATTTTATTTTCTAATATAAATATTTATAATTAGATATATACAATTAAATATTTACAAATAGGTATCTAATATAAATATTTGCAATTAGCCTTCAGTAACATCCTAGATATTGCATTATCATAATTTTTGTTTAAGTCATAGATGGGATGTTAATATTTTGTCTGTGACGGAGGCACTATTGTAGCCCTCTGATATTTACTTCCAACATCAAATGGTAGTTTTCCATTTATTTTCTTCCAATACTATCTGTCCTTTGTCTTTTAAATAGGCCCATGAGAATCAGTATACTTTTTTTTTAAAAATTTGATCACTGCATTCTGCTAATTGATGTCTGTGGTCCACTTCTATTTAATGTCAGTTTGAACATTTCTGGATTGCCTGTATCAATTTATTTTTCTGATCTTCTTTACCCATTTTCATTTGCTCTAGTCTCCTTTCAGATTTCTTCTATCTGTGTGTTTGTTAAAACCCATTTTAAAAAACATGTCTCCTAAAATTGTAGCCACATCTTTTTGATTTACCTTCAGGTGCCTGCTGTTAGAATTACAGCGCATACTTACCTTTGCACACTGTATTTAAAGTTGGTATTTTGCTACTTCACATACAGTGTGAGATTTAAATGTTGCCTTCAGCAGGAAACATGCTTTAATAGGAATCTCACAAATCTTAATAAAAGCTTTGCCTAGAAACACCTGGCTGTTTTAAGAGCATAGGTCCATAGCAGCTTTACAGACCACTTGACGGGAGATAGAATTAACCTGGCTAGAGTTTTAGATATGATTTTTTGTATGTTAGATAGAACAGCCTAGTATGTTTAAAAGAATTGCATTAATGGAAGAATAAAAAATTATACTGGAAGGACTGGAGAGAGTTGAAAACAGAATAAAATGAAGTAGAAAGCTTTTGGGAGTCTAAATACATTGAGTAGAAAATAGTCTAATCTATATATGATCCTTGTGTCATGTTACTTTTGGCAGGGGTAATGGAATTACCCTTAAAATTGATTCTAGGCATGTCTCATATTTACTTGATGGACTCTTAAATTTAAGATATATCTTTATACCATAATAGTTTTGAAATTTATAGCAGAATACACAGTGTAACATACTGATGAATTTATTTCCAACAAATAGGAATTAAATTTTCTTAATACATGATTTACTGGCTCTTGACTAGTGATATCTATCAATAAGTAATGACAAACATGTTAGGCCTGATTATCAGCATCACAGCATGCATTTAAAGATTTCAGAATTGTCTATTAACATTTACTAATTTTAGTTGCTTAGCAGCCTATTTTTATAGATCCTGTTATGAGACACTTAGTGAAGAACAAAGTTGTGTTATAGTCTCTTGTGAAGATTAGAAATATCCATCCATCCATTAAAGTTTTGAAGGGAATAGTTTCATATGGAATTCTAATTATAAAGTGAATTCTTGATTTCAATGAAAATGTTCACAACCCTCATGAGATACATTTGCTAAAACTATCCCCTGACCTCACTTGCAACAGCCAAACTGTTTTAGTTTTGTCATTTAATTTTCTAGACACACTTGTTAGTTTGATGTATAATATCATTTGAATGCGATCCAATGTGTGTACAGATGCTGATGTCCTATTAATGCTCCATGAAAAATAAGAAACCCCATGAAAATGTCCTTTTCCAATTCATATTTCTGAAAGATTGTCAATTACCTAGATGAAATGATCATTCCATAGCACTAGTATGATTTTAAAATTACATCTGGGGTGCACTTTCCTTGTTTGCAGACTTAAATTAACAACCAATGTCATTTGTATGAATAATTCAGACTATATATTATCTCAAATGTATTCAAATAGTTTGAATTATGGGTGTTTGCCTCACAGTTTTCTTGTTATGTAGAACATGTATGTTAGAATATATAGGGTGAATTTACACACATGCTAGTATAGGAATCATGTATATCAAATCCTGAAGGAATTTTTAAAGAATAATTCTTGGGGTTTGATCTCATCACCACACTCCCTGTTTTATTTTCAGTTTAAGAGGCTGTTTCAGGCTTTCTCAGTCTTAGACTAATTGGGTGGTGTTGTGCTGACATGTGTATTCTAAGTTGCTTGGCAACAAACATTGTTGTTCTCCAACCATGAGATCCTAAACACGAGGCCCTCTCTACAGCAGAAAACCTTTGTCTTTATATATAACCAAATTGTCACCTTTCAGTGGTAAGAGGGTGCCAAAACAGCATACCATTGAGAACCACTTGTCTGTATAACCTAAATATTCTGGAAAAGCATACAGGACAGTTGAGCACCAAAATAATTCTGGTACTGTCAAAAGCTACACATAAAGCCTCACAGCTCACTGACTTGAATGCCTAAACATGAGCTAAACAAGAAATAACAAATCAATATGCTTATGTTGAAAGCTCAGGAGGCCTCAACCATATACAGAGAACTGCAGGTAACTAAGCAATGCTAAGAGTGGGAGAAATAATCTTCCTTAGGTAAAAGCACACTATTGGTTACTGAGTGACAAAAACATATACATACAAGAAACATTATACAGACTGAACAGGTTGTATAACTTTACTGGTGTCTTATTAGAATATTATTTACAATTTATAGGATGCTACTAATTGTTTTCTTTTTCTTTCATTAAACATTTTAGATCACACTGAGTTTTAGTGGATTTTTGGAAAACAATTTTAACATTTTATAAATTGGAAACCCTTTCCTTGGTCCAAACAAAAAGGAATATGCCAGTCTTTTATTGATCTTCTAAAATTGACTGACTCTCTTTCTATTTTGTGTGTAATGTTATGCTGTCTAAACAATTTTTCCTTAAGGTTGAGGATGGGAAAAGATGAAATAAATAATAGAGTAATACTCATGAGTACTTATTATTAAAAGAAGTTAAAATTTTTGTAGGGTAAACCAGAGGTCTGTTAAAAGCAGAAGTCAGTCAAAGTTCTACCCAGCCATGATGCCTATGAACCTCAACAATGACAAGAATGGAATAATGCCAGTAAGGGTGCAGTAGTGTATACATAGCTTGGCAGTAGCCAACAACCTGATGATTAGACTTAAGGGACACTCAATAATAAAGAATTCATACATGGAAATCTAACCAGCTATCCAGAGATGTTATGATCTTGGAGGAGAGCCTACAACTGACACTACTAAACTGTCAAATTCCTAGCTACATTCAAACCATTTGTTCTTATACCCACAGGTCAGTGTAGTCCTTACCACTCATCAGGGAAACTTCTCTTTGCAATGGACAAAGAACTTTAATCACAGAAAAGCACAACCAATCAAAAATGCATATTTGTGGATCCTAGTCCAAAGAGGTAAATTTACAGCTCAACTCCTGCTAGTGGAAATGTTGTTAGAGGTAGAGGAACAGAGTTGGTTGTGAGGTTGTGTGTCCTAGGAATGCAAGAAGCTACACCCATAGTCTCATCAACATGACTGCCTAGACATGAAATGAACAAATATGAACCAGTCCATATGCTATGTGGACGGGAAGCTCAGGAAGCCTTGACACTATACAAAGAACTACAGGCACAAGGAATGCTGAGGCGACACATAGTCTTTTCCAGGGGAAAGCACACCAATTGGTTATCCAATATCAAATAGTCAGTCCTGAAAATACACACACACACACACACACACACACACACACACACACCACACACACACACAGAGAGAGAGAGAGAGAGAGAGAGAGGAGAGAGAGAGAGAGAGAGAGAGAGAGAATTAATAAAAAGAGAGACTGTGAATATGAAAGAGATTAAGGAGGAGTGTATGGGAAGGCTGGGAGGGAGGAAAGGGAAGGATAAATGGTATAATTATATTTCACTAAAAATAAAAATAGAATTTAAGACTTCATGATTTGATATGCTTGATACCTATGCAAATGTGTAGCTAAAAGAGCTACTCTTAGGACATAAATAAATAGGTGTGAATTTGCAGTAAAACGCGTGTTTCCCCAACAGCTGGACTGGACTGCACAACATACTTTGCAGCACCTGGCCTGGAACAGCAACAGTAGTGTTTCTCTTTTTAATCTTCCTTCCTGCCACAGCCCTGCCTCATCTGCAGACAGCCTGACTCTGTGTTCAGCGATTAACTGTAAACCAATGGACAACATTAATTTGCTTTGAAAACGTAAATATATGTAATATATTTTTGATAAGTAACATATTGTCTAACCTTGCTTTTGAGCTTTTAGAAATTACATTGTACTTTTGTAAGGATTACTACACAACCAAGAAAATTATAAAAGGAATTTTAAGAATTGTTCTTGTTTTGACACAAATTAATTAGTAGTAATTGCTTCCTTGCATCTTTGTATTGGTTCTTTTTTACTTTTCACTTTGATTTAGTTCAAATTTGTCAAAACAGATTGAATATATACATATTATTCTTTATATATTTTTACTTTTTTCTGTAGAAATTTGTTCAGTTATCTTATGCAAAATAATCTTAAGGCACATAGAAATATATTATTTTCTTTAACATTTGGTGTGTTAACATATATTTTTAATTTCTTTGTGTGTGTATCCGTGTGTGTGTATCCGTGTGTGTGTGTGTGTGTGTGTGTGTGTGTGTGTGTGTGTGTGTGTGTGTGTGTGCGTGTGTATACAGATATCATGGAGTGCACATAAGGAGATCAGAGAAAAACTTCAGTACTACTCAGTTGTTTCCTTTACTGAGATGTCTGAGAATGGAACTCAGGTTGTCAAGCTTGTGTTGCAAATCTGATGAAGAATTTTGCTTTCCCTTGAATGTATTTGAATATATTTTAATGAGTATGTTGACACAAACAATAATCACAGAATATCTAGAAATGGTTCAACCTCTCCCTATCCACTTCTCTTCCACTCATATAAAACACAGAGTAACTCTTGTTATTTTTTTAACCTAATTAAGCTCATGGGGGTATCAGCTGAGGCTGTAAAAGATAAATATGACTTTAGAACAACAATGCAAGATCAACACAAGAGCATAAAACCACTCCATGAATTTGTTGTCAAAATACAAAGTATAATTTCTGTTTAATATAACTACAAAATGCTCAACTCTCAATAGCCAAATGTTGGGCAATACAGAGGGAAAATGTATAAATCAAGTGTAACTGATGTGGAAAACATGAGACCACAGAGTGTTAACACTCCCTGAGTGACAACTTTAAATAACTTCTCTAAATTGGCCTGTTGCCACAGGGTTAATAACAGCCCCATAACTATGGATGGGTAATTTTACAGCCTTGCCACGTTCTGTCTGTAGCATTTAATGCGATTTCTGTTTTAGGGCTCTGATCTCCTGGCTGTGAATAAGTAATGTGGATGCATAAAGAGATTTTAACAAAAGTATAAAATAGCATGTGGCAAATTAGAAGATTCACTGGGGAGGGGTTGGGGGTCATGCAGATTATTAAGGGTTCTAAAAATAGTTTCCATTCAGCTAATTTATTCATTGACTTGTTTTCCAAGACAGCTTAATGTGTAATCATTTCTCAAGGTCTGTTTTTCTAAAATATTAGTGTTAAAAATAGGATAGATAATTTCCTTTTTGGTTCCAACTTGGAAACATTTTCGGGCTACCTGGTAGATAAACACAGATTATGCTAGCAAAGGGCACTAGGAGAAATCTTTCTTTTTTTGATATGAATAGTCAGATATGTCTGCAGTTTCTTCTCAGGACAGGTGGAAAGCACTCTGCTATTAGAAATACTTTCTTCTTTGTCTGCTGACTGACCTTCATATCCTGTAGTTAGAGATTCCTTGTTTCATTTTAGAGTTCTAGTGTCCCATGTTGTATTTGCATTTGTACCAATGAGACATTGGCTTACTAGAGTATATGAGGAAGGTGTTTTAAAGGTTTGATCTTAATCTATGTGTACATGTTTGTATATATATGTGGGTGCCTCATGTGTGCTGATGCTTAAGAAGCCAAAAGAAGTCATTGCATTACATTGATCTGCAGTTACAGGAAGTTGTAAGCCACCCCTTGTAAATGCTAGGATTTGAACTCCTGTCCTCTGGAAGACCACCAAGTGCTCGAAACCATTTCTCCATCCTCATAAGATTTTAAGCAACAATTGTGCTTAATATACACCAAGTTCTTTTGCATATTGCCCATAGTTCATCTTATTCCTTTACAATTTATATAAAAATTGATGTTATTCTTATTTTATTGCAAGTGGAAAAATTGAGGCTCAATGTGGTAGATAACAACTCCATCAACAGCCACAAAATTAATAAGAAACAAAAGCAAGGTTTCATTTTTTATGCCTTCAGCATTATTGCCCAAGTGCACACTATGGTTAAACAGTCAGGAAATCAATTTACAGAATTATAAGCTGTGTGGCAGTGGGGGCTGGCATGGTATTAGAATGTTTGTTTAAAATATGTATAAACCATACCATGGGAGCTAAACAATGATAAAGAACATTGTTCAGAAATAGATTCTATGGAGTATTAGCTCACAAATATATGGTAACAGTGGGGATTGGGATAGCCTCCTCCATATCTACTCCATTGCTCCTCCTCTGTAAAGCACTGTACAATTTGAGGGATTTATTGTGGCTCCAGGGGTAGAAACTAATTTATTTGAACACTTCTTTACAGAACTTTCTATAATTACCAGTATAATTGTTTTAGGTTCCCAAGCCTAAGTCAAACAGTCTGGAAGATTTCCTAGATGGAAGAGTTATGTGACCATTATGCTAATAAAATGAAATAGATAATAATTGGGAGTCCTGCACATGGTAGAGATCCATAGTGAGACTGGGACATGTTAGGACTAATTCTGGGGCCAGCTGAAGTTTGTGTATGAGAAAATGAGTGTGAGAAGTTTATTTTAAAGACAATATCTAGCAGAGAAAGAACTTTGGTCTATTGCTCACTAGTGGCTTTCTGAGTTTGAAACACATCTTAATAATGGATAATTGATGCCTATAAGGTTTGTCTCTGTGCCAAGGACTATTTTAAGAGATTTAGATTAATTATACACAGTAAGTTATAACTTGCAGATTTTTTCATAGTCCCATTTTGCAGATGAAGAGATGGGCAAAGCTAAGTGTCAAGGGTTCACAGGAAGCATGAAGAGGGTTGAGACTTATCTACAATATGTGCTCATGGACCCTCACATAAGTGTAGTGTCAATGCTGTATGTTAGATTTTGCATCAACACACTGACATTTCTCAATGGAAGAAGGTGCTGTTTTCAACTGATTTTCAGTTTGTGTGTATGTGCATGTCAGAAAAGAATGCACATGTTCAGGGTGGTAGGGCTATAGACACACGTATGTTTTTCAAAAGAACATTACAGCATATGACCTTTTTTCAGATTAAGAGAAATATGCTATTTAGTACTGCAATTAAGATTTCCTTTCAATCATGGTCTTACTAACAGAAGAAGGATAAGATGAAGGGAAAATAACACAAGGTTGTTCGTTTCCAATGTCAGGACAGAAGCAGTTAATGTCAAGAAAATTTGACTGACATAGAACTGAGGATTTGTTAAAGGGATATAATTTTATAAAATTAAGGGGTGTAGTAGAGATGTTGACCCACAAACCTTGAGACTGGTGTTATTCTTGGGATCTTCAGAGGTCAGTCAGGATGCTGTCTAGGAGAGTAAGACAAGGAGTAGCCCTGAACAAGAAGTTGGAAATCAAGTCTACCTTATTATCTCTAACTATGATTTTAGGAGCAATCTTCAAGTAAACCTGACACTCTTGACCAAATGTCTGTATGTATTCCAGGCTCAGATTATAGAGGCAGGAGGAGTGTCAGCAGTATCTGGAAGGGTAGGGCTCTTGATGTCAGTCTACATAGAAGGATGAACTTGCACTAGATACACAGTAAGGTTCACCAGGCCTCACCAGTCTTATCCAATACAGGATAAAATAAATACAGGGAAGAAAGGCAGAAACAGGCAAGTAAAAGGAAGGAGTGAGAAAGGGAAGGGATGGAAAGATATGAAGGAACGAGGTCTTCACATCTTTGTTATTTTCTAAATACTCATCCTCCTCCTAGCTCTCCTTGACAAATATCAGCCAGAACCACACAAGAAAGGATTCCTAAGACACTTAGCTCAATTTTGATTAAATCAGTGTCATGTAGAGGCAATGCTATCTTCAGCACTTACCTTTGGTTTCTTTTAAGACTTATTTCCAAGATTGCTTTAATGGAAGTGCAAGACTCAAGTGGCTATTATTCCAAATATAATTTTATTGAAGTCTAAACCAAATGAAAATGAAAAATCTTGTGTGTTACCAGCCATTGTTGCCCATTAAATCTTAAAGCTTTAAAACTTTAAAAGACCCTTAAGATTGTAGCCTGTTAAATTTACTATTCTTTTCAAAAAAAGTACTATTTAACTTTTAAATTGTGTTTTAATTGTTGCAGCACATGAGTCTCCCAAGTAAATGGTCACAGCTTCCCATTCTTAGGTTTGTTATAATGTTGTGTATTTGGTCCCCTGGAGAAGGGAAAAGGGACAAGATCTCCGGAGCAAATTGGGAGTATTAAGGGAGGGGAGAGGGAACTAGAAGAATGAGAAAGGGAGAAGAGGAGGGGTGAGGAGGACATGAGGGAGCAGGAAGTTTGAGTTGGAGGTAGAATAGAGGAGAGCAAGATAAGAGATACCATAATACAGGGAGCCATTATAGGTTTAAAGAGAAATCAGGTACTAGGGAAATGTCTGTAGATCTACAACGATGACTCCAACTAACAATCTAAGCAACAGAGGAGAGGCTACCTTAAATGCCCTACCCTGATAATGAGATTGTCACTGACTTATATGCCACCCTATATCCTTCACCCAGCAACTGGTGGAAGTGGAAGAAGACACCCAAAGCTAAACACTGAACTTAACTGGAATCAAGTTGCAGAGAAGGAGGAGTGATGAGCAGAGGGGTCAAGACCAGGCTGGTGAAACAGCTGACTTGAACAACGGGGAACTCTTGGTTCCCAGACTGATAGTTGGGAAACCAGCATGGGACTGATCCAGACCATGAACGTGGGTGTCAGTGAGGAGACCTTGAAAATCTATGGGGCCTTTTGTAGTAGATCAGTACTTATCCCTAGCATAGGAATAGACTTTGGGAGCCCAGGCCACATAGAGGGATATTCTCTGAGCCTAGACACAAGGGGGTGGGCCTAGGCCTTATCCCAAAGTATATCACAGACTTTGAAGACCCCCCTCATGGAAGACCTCACCCTACCTGGGGAGCAGAAAGGGTATGGGAAGGTAGGGTGTTAGTTGGGGTGGGACAGGGGAAGAGAGGAGGCAGAGGGAACTGGGATTGACATGTAAAATAATCTTATTTCTAATTTAAATAAAAATGGACAGAAAAAAATAATGTTGTGTGTTTTCTTTCAGTGATGAAGATGGAAGCCAATGTTGTACATATTGGCCAAATGCTCTCCCACTGAGCAATACTCTATTCCTTCGCTGTAACTTTTAGTGAGAGTTCCAACAAAGTAAAATTAGAGGCATTGCATCTCATGTCTTGATGTGAAGCTTTTGAGAGTTGAAAGATTAAGGAAACTATTTAGATAAAAACTATATTTGGCTTTCAAATACTTTTCTATTTTTTTTTTTTTTTGTGTTTTTGAGACAGGATTTCTCTGTTTAGCTTTGGAGCCTATCCTGGGACTCGCTCTGTGGACCAGGCTGGCCTCGAGCTCACAGAGATCCACCTGCCTCTGGCTCCGGAGTGCTGGGATTAAAGGCGTGTGTCACCAACGGCTGGCACTTTTCTAATTTTTTAAAGTATATAAGTCTCCCTCCCCTGGGCTCCATATTCTGGCCCTAGCTTCATCTGCTTTACTGGAGGCCCTGCTGGTTCTAGGGACCCTAGGTAAGACACTGCCTACTTTCTACCACGTGTTAGCACTCCTTAAAGCCCATCGACAACCTCAGATAGCTCCTGCTTCCCTGGGCTCCATATTCTGTTCCACAACTTCAGCAGAAGACTTCTGCTTTACCTGGGGCCAGTTCAGTTCTAGGGACCCAAGGTAAGACACTGCCACTGCCCACTAACACTCCTTAAAACCCACCCAACACCTCCCAACTGCATCTTCATATCCCAGGCTGCAATTTCAGCAGAAAACTGCTTTTCTGGAGGCCATGCTGTAAAAGGTATCCCAGAGACCAAACAGGCACCCAGAACCCCAGAGGCCACACAGGTACCTGGAACCACAGAGGCAAAGTTGGTATCCAAAACCCCAGATGTGGTACAGGTGACAAAACCCCCAGTGGAGACACCCTATTGTACCTGAAGCTTCCATTGTTACAGAACCCCTCACCACTTAGGACAGAAGATCAGAAAGGAAACAGAAACCAAGTAACAGATCATCCATCCAACAAAGACAAACTCAGGAATCAATACTTAGATCTATAATCATCCCAAACTCAAGTGCCAGAACACATCTAAACACCAGTTTAAGAACACAATCAACAACAGAAAGGGCAACATTGTAGTGAAATATTATTTATGATTTATTAAAACTTGACAGAAGATTCAGAAAAGTGAAGTCAGTCTCAAGCTATAGAGATCAGGCAGTGGTGAATCTTTAACCCAGCAGCCAGAACTTAGGAGGTGGTGGTACAAACCTTTAATCCTAGGACTCAGGACTAAGAGATGATGGATCTCTGTGAGTCCAAGGCCACCCAGATCTACACGAAAGTGAATCAGTCCAAAAGAGAATTATAGTTTACACCTTTTATGCCAACATTGGGAAGAATGTAAGACAGAAGCAAGGTCTCAGTAGAAGCATTCATTCTCCAGCCACACTGAGGAGAGGCTACAGTCTGAGGCTTGATAAGAGCTCATGGAGACAAGGATCAGCCAATTCAGCCTGAGGCAGAGGTAGTAGGCAGAGCCTGAAGCTAGTGGCTAGCTACTTTGCTTTTCTGATGTTCAGCTTGAAGTTTGAACCACAGTATCAGTCTCTGGGTCTTTTATTTTATTTATTTATTTTTGTGTTATACACATGGCAACACCAGAGCCTAGCTATACCACAACAGCAAGATATGAACATTCCAACCCAGCTGAAGCACAATAAAACAATCTTAAACCAACTTTATGAAGATGATAGAGGTCCCTAAAAAGGAAATGGAAAAATCCCCTAAAATGTGGTGATATCTTGTTTATGACCTAATAAAGCTTGTCTGAAAATCAGAGTGTGGAGCTAAGCCACACCTAGTTAAGAGCTAAGCCACTTATTAACCACACACACACACACACACACTAAACCACAAGTTAGCCATAGAGAAGAGGCAGTGGTGGCCACACCTTGAATCATAGCACTTGGGAGACAGAGGTAGGTGGATCTCTGTGAGTTCACTCTGGGCTACACAAGAGTGAATCAGTCCAAAAGAGAAACAGAGCTCATACCTTTGATCCCAGTAGTTGGACTGACATGCCTTTAATCCCAGCACTAAAGAGGAATATAAGGCAGGAGGAGACAGGAGCAGTTGAGACATCATGTTTTGTGGAGAGCATTGCAGTATGAGGAGCAGTGTAGTCTGGAGAGGCAGTCTGAGGACAGATTGCCCTTTTGGTCTGAGCATTGATAGAGGTGAAAACTTTCTACTGGCTTGGCTGCTTTGCTCCTCTGATCTTCAGCTTTAACCCCAATACCTATTTCTGTGATTTTGTTATGAATGCTACAAAAATACAAACAAAAAACTGGAGGAAATGAATAAAACCATGGAAGAATGCAAACATAATACAAGAAAAAACAAGCAGGTGAAGGAAAATGTTCCAGATCTGAAAATGGAGAAGAAGGAATAAAGGGAATTTTGGAAATGGAAAATCTAGGAAATCAAACAGGAACTACCGATGTGAACATCACCAACAGAATGCCAGAGATGGAAAAGAGAATCCAAACATTGAAGATGTGGTAGAAGAAGCAGATTCATTGGTCAAAGAAAACGCTAAATCTAAAAAAAATTGGAACACAAAGCATTCAGGAAATCTGGAACACTTTGAAAAGACCAAACAGAAGAATAATAGGGATAGAAGAAGAATCCTAGTTTAAAGGATATTTAACAAAATCACAGAAGAAAATTTTCTTATCCTAAAGAAGGACATGTCTATAAAGGTACAAGAAGCTTACAGAGCATATGACATAGATTGGACCAAAACAAAACAAAACAAAACAAAACAAAAAAATCAAAACCAAAAAGTCCCCTCAAAACACTAAACATACAAACAAAGAAAGAATATTAAAAGCTGCAAAGGGTAAAGGACAGTAACATGTAAAGACAGACCATTTCAAACTATACCTGACTTCTCAGTGGAGAATATAAAAGCCAGAAGGGCTTGGACAAATGTTCTACAGACTCTAAAGAGACCACAGAGGCCAGTTCAGATTATTATAACTAGCAAAACTTTTAATCACTGTAGATGGAGAAAACAAGGTATTTCGTGACAAATTCAAATTTAAACAACATCTACCCACAAATCCAGGCCTACTGAAAGTATCAGAAGGAAAACTCCAAACCAAGGAGGTTAATTACACCCACTAAAACACAGGCAATAAATAATTTTACACTAGCAAAATCCAAAGAAGGGAAACACACGCATGCACCCACCCACACCCACAAACACACTACCACCACCACCAACAACAAAGTAACAGGGTTTAACAACCATTGGTCATAACTACCAGCCACTCAGTGCCATGAGGTTGTGAGCTACCATATGGGTTCTAGGAATAGAACTTAGGTACTCTAGAACTGACTCTAGGTCCTCTGGAAGGGCAGTCAGCCCTGTAACAGTTGAGCAGTCTTTGACTTACATAAAAATATTTATTTTTCTTCCATATAATAAATTTGGATGGAAGCTTCCCCTCCCTCCTCTCTTCCACCTCCACTTCCCCCAGACTCACTCCTTTCCACCCCCACCATGTCACAAAAGATCAGGCTTCCCAGAACATCAACCAAAGACACCACAAGGAGACCAAGCACAAACTCTGACATCAAGACTGGGCAAGGCAACCAATAGAAGGTAAAGGGTCCCAAGAGCAGATGCAGGAGTCAGATGTACCTTCACTCCCACAAACACACTAAGCCAACAATTATAACATATGTAGAGGAACTAGCACAGATCTGTGCAAGCTCTGTGATTGCTGTTTCAGTCTCTGTGACCCCCATAATCCTTGCTTAGTTGTTTCTGTGGTCCATGTTCTCCTGATGACCTGAGCCTTTCTGGCTCTCACAATCCCACCCCCCACCTCTTCCATAAGGTTCCCAGAACTGTGAGGGGAGGGACCCAATGGAGACCATCAACCTGGTCTAGCCCTGACATTTAAGTCTTAAATGATTTATATCCTGAAGATGTAAAGGAAATATTACAGTAGCTCTCAACACTTACACTGAGTGATGACAAGACTTTGCTTTTACCATGAGTGCAGATTAATTTTGCAGAATTGTCTTGCTATGTGGAGTGCATTGCTATTATACTATGTACAGTAGCCTGTGTGTGTAGGTTTGAGTTTTCAGGTAATGCTTTATAAAAATCGGAGGAAGAGACTCAATGTGAATCATCAGCATGTATGCATATTTATCCAGATGTGTCTCATCTCAGAATGAACGAATGAGCAAGAAAATGTAGCTATGACATTTAAAGAAACAAACTCAAATGTTTGTTTGCACTAGAAATTATATACTGCATTGTATTAAATATTAATAAAAGTGATTACATGCTGACTTTGTTACACGCTCACTTTGCTATATGCATTTTGGGCAATACTTATTTTCAGGTGCTGTTATTTCGTATATGGAATATGGATACATGTATGTACTTTATTAGCTATTTTTCTCATTGCTGTGACATAATAGCTGACAAAGGCAACTGTTTTGGCTCACAGTTGGAGAATCTCTCAAGCTGTGGGGGCAGGGCAGTGTGGTAGCAGGAGGTAAGTGGAGGCAGATAAGGGCTGGCGCTTCACTTACAGCCTCTTTTTCCCCCTTTTTAAACATTTAAATTACAGACAATCTTGTTGTACATGTCAATCCCAGTTACCTCTCCCTCCCCTCCTCCACTGCCCCCCCACAAGCCCCCATCCCATCCACTTTCTACTCCCCAAGGGGGGTGAGGCCTTCCATGGGGGATCTTCAAAGTCTGTCATATCATTTGGAGCAGGGTGAGGCCCTCCCCCTTGTGTCTAGGCTGAGAGAGTATCCCTCTATGAGGAATGGGCTCCCAATGTCCACTCATATGCTAGGGATAAATATTGATCCACTGCCAGAGGGCCCATAGATTGGCCATGCCTCCTAACTGACACCCATGTTCAGTGTGTCTGGGTTGGTCCTATGATGTTTTCCCAGCTATCAGTCTGGGGTCCTTGAGATCCCCTTGTTTTCAGGTCAGCTGTTTCTATGGGTTTCTCCTGCCTGGTCTTGACCCTTTTGCTCATCTCTCCTCCCTCTCTGCAACTGGATTGCAAGAATTCAGCTCATTGTTTAGCTGTGAATGTCTGCTTCTGCTTCCATCAGCTACTGAATGAAGACTCTAGGATAGCATAATCATCAATCTCATTATCAGAAGCCAACACCAAATGATAGCTTATGCTGAAGAGGGTATGGAGAAAGGGGAACACTCCTTCATTGCTGGTGGGAGTGCAAACTTGTGGGAACACTTTGGAAATCAGTATTACATTTTCTCAGGAAAATGGGAATCAGCCTGCCTCATGATCCAGCAATTCCACTCTTGGGCATATACCCAAAGGATGCACATTCATACAACAAGGACATATGTTTAACTATCTTCATAGCAGCACTATTTGTAATAGCCAGAACCTGGAAACAACCTAGATGCCCCTCAACTGAAGAATGGATAAAGCAAATGTGGTACATGTACACAGTGGAGTACTACTCAATGGAAAAAAAAAAACCCAATGAAATCTTGAAATTCTCAGGCAAATGGATGGAACTGGAAGAAACCATCCTGAGTGAGGTAATCCAGTCACAAAAAGACAAACACAGTATGTACTCACTCATACATGGATTTTAGACATAGAACAAAGGATTACCAGCCTACAATCCACACCACCAGAGAAGATAGGAAACAAGGAGGACCCTAAGGGAGATATACATGGGCCCCTGGAGAAGGGAAAAGGGACAAAATTTCTTGGAATGTTTGAATTGTTTTTTTTTTTCAATTTTTGGTTTGTCTTTGCCTCCATTTCTTGAATTTTTTGTTTTATTCTTCCATTTTTTTCTTTTTTTCCTTCCATTTCTTTAAAGGATTCTCTAATTTTCTCTTTAAGTTCTCTATCATCTTCATGAAGTTGTTTAAGGTCATTCTTTTCTGCTTCATCTGTGTTGGGATGTTCAGGTCTTACTGGTGTAGAGTCCCTCGACTTTGGTGGCATTATATTGTTTTTTTCTGTTGTTGAATGTGTTCTTATGTTGTCATCTTCCCATCCCTTCTTCCAGTGTGTGTAGGCGGGGTCTCTTCCTCTCCTGGTGGAAACAGGTCCAAGGTTTTCTTCCGGTGGGTACAAGCATGCCCAATACTCGATGGGTCTCACGATGGGTGCAAGCGGGTCTGAGACACTGCCTCTCCAGGTGGGTGGAGGGTTAGGACTAGCACCACACTGTCAGCAGACTCTGGATGGTTTGATCCTCCTGGGGGTTGGGACTAGCACAGCAATGCCAGCAGAGTCTGGACTGCTTGCGTCCCCTGGGGGCGAGTTGACCTGGCCACAGTCCCCAGGCCAGGAGATATCAAAGGGGGCAAGCAGAAGTCGGGCCTGAGACGGTCCATACTCATCTCTCACCTGAGTGGGGGCAGAACTAGCACAACAATGTCAGCAGACTCTGTGTTGCTTGATCCACTGGCAGTGAGTCAACCTGCTTGCAGTCCCCAGGCCACGAGATCCCAAAGAGGGCAAACGGAAGTCCTGTCCTATTCTCTAGGTGCTGATCAAGTAAGAAGCCTTGGAAAGCATTAGAAGAGGCACATTTAGTTAAACCATTAGCATATTCTCACCAAATAATCTTAGGGGCTCCATAATATTGCTGTTGTCCAGATGAATTAACACCTGGATCTCGTGGAGGCATTTCTGAGGGCAGTCCAACTGAGCGAGCCTCTTTCTTCTCTGATAACTTTCTGCATCAAGCTGACACACAAAAGCTTATAGCCTCTTTTTAATTCTATCTAGAATCCCAATCTAGGCTATGTTGTTGTTTACACTGGGTGGGTCTTCCCTTCTACATTAAACCTCACTGGAAACATCCTCACAGACATAGGCCCAAGTCTATTTCTTAACAGAGTATAAATCCTTTCAAGTTAAAAATGAATACTATTAGTATTTTAAAAGTAACTTATGTTGTGTTTATGGAGGACACCAAATACATCAACAAAGCACAATACAACATATTTGTAAACAGAATGTGCATAGAGTAGAAACAAGGAAGAGAGGCATACAAATGCACAGTGAATTGGCTGTGGCTAAATTAAGATTCATTAAGACATGGATGAAATAGTAGAGCAGTGAAGAATAGGAAATGGCCTTTTGGGACTTGCTCAGGTCCAAGGTTGGGAATTACAGCTGAAAGCTATTCACAACATCAAGAGCCTTTGGCCCTCCAGGGCAGTCCAACTCCTCCTTTCAGAACTGAAGCCAGGTGTGCTGAGGAAGTAGCCAGACACTTTCAGTTAAATGAAATATGTGATTTCTGGGGGAGACAGAGAAGATTTATTATTCTGCTTGCTCTAATTCCCTCCATAGATTAAGTCTTGTAAAATCAGTATGAAAGAAAATGTGTTACACCTTTCAGGGTGCCCTG
Organism: Cricetulus griseus; assembly: GCF_003668045.3. Lineage (NCBI taxonomy): Eukaryota > Metazoa > Chordata > Mammalia > Rodentia > Cricetidae > Cricetulus > Cricetulus griseus. Next base: position 137,379,614 of record NC_048595.1, on the reverse strand, counting down.
TATCACAGAACATGAAAGTAAGAAGCCTGGGAAGTCACTACTCTTTTCCAAGAATGCTTGTTCATTATGATGAATTTACCCAACACCCAATGGAAAAGGAAAACAAAGCATGTGAATTAATCTATTCTTAGTGTATTTATTTGTTTCTTTGATGATGTTGCAAAAGAAAATATTTTTAAATATTTATTTTTTCAACATAAGTCATTGTATCTATTCCAAAAATATGTTTTAGAACATATCCCAGTAAAGATTCTATTAGAGTCTAGTAACTGAAATTAGAAACTACATTTATAATAATGGAACAATTCCTATGTCAACCATTAGTTGACATAAGAATTACATGACTACAGGTTGGGCCCAGTCTGTACATCATCTTGTTACATAATCACCATGACACATTGCAATGGGTGATATTAATCTCATCCTGTAATGAGAAAATCTAAGTGTAGTGTGGATAGGAGTTACTTTGACACTCTAGGCTTTTCTGGGTTTGCAAAGTCAGGATTTGAATTCGTGTTCTCAACTATCATGATCTACAATGATTAGTAAAGTATGCAGAAATATCTTTTCACTCACATGACCATTTAATTCCATTGGAAGCAATAGTTAAACAGTCGCTTACTTGGTGCTCAAAATGGAACTCCTTAGATAGAACATATATTGTAGCACTGGTTACTTACTTTGTTTCAAGGAGGAAATAGTCAAGAAGCAAGTGTATACCTCCTCTGAAGTACTGTTTTATATATACTGGAGGTACAATAAAAATTTATTTTGAGAGGATCTGCTAAATATCTTTAGTAATTGCCTTTACTAAAATTCAAATGATTTTAAGCTTCATAGTTGAGTAAAAGGAATGATCATTTTTAATGGATGCTTGAGGTTATGAAATGAAAAAAATACTTTAATCAATAGACAACATTATGATATATAACAGAAGAAATGATGTTAGTCTCATTGCAAGTTACAGTAGAAACTGATGGGGAAAGTGTTGCAGCTCTTTTGCAGAATAGACAGGAATGACCTTATAATATACAGACAGAATGGGAGTGTTGTAATAACAAGAGTTTGACTGTAGATTAAATAAATCTGTTATTTAAAGAACACAATTTGATTTCAGTTTTAAAAATTCATGTGGTGATAAATCAGTAAGTTATTTGTTTCACTGCGTTAGTCGTGGAAAGGGCTTTCTGATGCATGCTTCTTCATTGATATCATTGGATTCTTGAGTGGTGTGGTCCTTTGCTGGTGGTATTAATGATGAGTATGAGTTTATAATGATTTTGTTTTTTTAGTGAGTATTGCTTTCAGCAGCAAATACTATATTCAGTAGATAGAAACATCATCTTAGTGAAGAATACATAGGATTGACCAACATAATAGAGAAATGGAAGCTAGAGAGATAAACAGCACAACAGCACCTCATCCTCAGAGATGTATTCCAATGTCATAGTGAGTCCACAAAGTTGTGGTGGGAAATGACCCACCTCCAGACACACAGTGCTTTTGTTGTGTGCCAACTGTGCTGGCATACACTTACAGTTTATGTATCTTTCCATGATTTATGTCTTAGTGTCTCATTCTGCATTGGCTGTTTGTGGTCATTTTTAGGTAAATTGTGGGTGACTGTGGCAGACTGTGACAATAAACACAATGGCTACTCTAGTGGGTGGATAAGAACAATTGTGGATAGTTGGTGTCTCAACCCCTCTGTCACATAATATCATCCCTGCATTCATGCCATTCCTTAGAAGGACTAGAGAGTAACCCTGTACTGAGTGTATTCTGGGGATGAGGGTCTGCTCTAGAGCAAAGCTTTGGCAGAATGAAGTAAGACTCAGTGGTAGAATACTTATCATGCATCTCTAAAGTCCCAGGTTCGATCCCTAAGAGCACTTGAAAGTCTTGTCAGTTGAGTCAAAGAATTACTTTTGTAATATTAAACACAGTATGATTATGGTGTTTGCTTCATGTTTTTGCCCACCGTGTCTGTGAAGTCAAGGTGCCAATTGCTTTTATACTTTGGTTAAATCACAAGCTCCTTTCAGGGACCATATATCTTATTAAGTTGTGGCAATGACTATTATGATTCATAATAGTGTTATTCAGCTCAAAGACCTCATATTTATGCCAAATGGGAAAACTAAGCAAGGATTCTTGGTTAAACAAGTCAGAAATCCATGGAGAGAAAAATTTATTAAAACATGTTAGCTACCCAGACCTGTTAAATTGAATTCCTTTTCAAAAGGTTTGTGGAATTAATCTCTAATCCATTATTTGTAGAGACACCTTTTACTGAAACACTAAAGAAATCTAAAATTTGTGTTTAGAACTACAAGACAGATGCTTATTTCATTTTGCAACTCTCTCCACTGAGGTGAGATCAATATATATATGCGTATATACGCATATAAATACACATATATATACATATATATACACATATACACATATACACATATACACATATATATATACATATACACACATATACACACATATATACACATATATACACATATGTGCATATATATCTGTCAGAAATTATATATGTCTATAATTACATGCAATTTATGACAAACTTTTTATTCTTTTTTTCTCCCAGATTTTTTCATTTGAATTAGAAACAAGATTGTTTTACGTGACAATCCCAGTTCCCTTACCCCCGTTCCCATCCTCCCCACCACCCTCCCCCAACTAAAACCTACCTAATTGTATTTGTTATTATTATTTCTTTATTTTATTTTTAATTAATTTTTTTCAGATTTTTAAATTTGAATTAGAAACAAGATTGTTTACATGACAATCCCGGTTCCCTTCTCCCTCCCGTCCTCCCCTACCACCCCCCCCAACTAAAACCCTACCTATCACATTTCCTTTCTGCTTCCCCTGGATGGTGAGGCCTTCCATAGGGTGTCATCAGAGTCTATCATATTCTTTGGGATAGGGCCTAGGCCCACCTGCTGTGTCTTGGCTCAGGAAGTATTCCTCCATGTGGAATGGGCTCCCAAAGTCCACATCTATGCTAGGGATAAGCACTGAACTACTACAGCAGGTCACGTAGATTTCTGAAGTTTCCTCACTGAAACCCATGTTCCTGGGGTCTGGAACAGTCCCATGCTGGTATCCCAGGTATAGGTCTGGGGAGCAAAAGTTCCCCGATGTTCAGGTCAGCTGTTTATGTGGGTTTCACCAACCCAGTCTGGACCCCTTTGCAGAGAAGACTCATCCTTCTCTGCATCTGGATTCCAGTTCATCTCAGTGGTTAGTTGTTGGTGTCTGCTTCTATTTCCACCAGCTGCTGGATGAGGGCTAACAGGTAGCATATAAGTCAGTCATCAATCTCATTATCAGGGGAGGGATTTAAGGTAGCCTCTCTTCTGTTGCTTAGATTATTAGCTGGTTTCCTCTTTGTAGATCTCCAGACATTTCCCTAGTGCCTGATTTCTCTGTAAACCTAAAATGTTTCCCTCTATTATTGTATCTCCATTCTTGTTATCTTCTATTCTTCCCCCGACTCAACCTTTCTGCTCTCTCATGTCCTCTGCATCCCTCCTGTTCTCCCCTTCTCATTCTCCTAGCTCCTTACCCTCTCTTCCCGTGCTTCCAATTTCCTAAGGGGATCTTGACCCTTTCCCCTTCTTCAGGTGACCATGTTTGTCTCTCTTAGGGTCCTCCTTGTTTACTAGCTTCTCTGTCATTGTGGATTGTAGGCTGGTAATCCTTTACTCTATGTCTAAAATTTGCATTTGAGTGAATACATACCATGTTTGTCTTTTTGTGATTGGGTTACCTCACTCAGAATGGTTTCTTCTAGTTCCATCCATTTTCCTGCAAATTTCAAGATTCCATTTTTTTCCTGCTGAGTAGTACTCCATTGTATAAATGTACCACATTTTCTCTATCCATTCTTCAGTTGAGGGGCATCTAGGCTGCTTCCAGTTTCTATCTATTACAAATAGTGCCGCTGTGAACATCATTGAACATATGTCCTTGTTGTATGAATGTGCTTATTTTGGGTATATGCCCAAGAGTGGAATTGCTGGATCTTGTGGTAGACTGATTCCCATTTTCTTGAGGAGTCTCGATACTGATTTCTGAAGTGGCTGTACAAGTTGTCACTCCTGCCAACTATGGAGAAGTGTTCCCCTTTCTCCACATCCTCTCCAGCATGAACTGTCATTAGTGTTTTTGATTTTGGCCATTCTGACAGGAGTAAGACGGTATCTCAGAGTTGTTTTGATTTGCATTTCCCTGATGACTAAGGATGTTGAACACTTTCTTATGTGTCTTTCAGCCATTTTAGATTCCTCTATTGAGAATTGTCTATTTAGTTCTGTACCCCATTTTTTAATTGGATTGTTTGGTATTTTGGAGACTAGCTTCTTGAGTTCTTTGTATATTTTGGAGATCAGCCCTCTGTCAGATGTGGAGTTGGTGAATATCTTTTCCCATTCTGTGGGCTGCTGTTTTGTCTTGTTGACTGTGTCCTTTGCCTTACAGAAGCTTCACAGGTTCAGGAGGTCCTATTTATCAATTGTTGATCTCAGTGTTTGTGCTACTGGTGTAATGTTCAGGAAGCAGTCTCCTGTACCAATTAATTCAAGTGTATTTCTCATTTTGTCTTCTAATAGGTTCAGTGTGGCTGGTTTTATGTTGAGGTCTTTGATCCATTTTGACTTATGTTTTGTGCAAGGCGATAGGCTTGGGTCTATCTGCAGTCTTCTACATGTCCACATCCAGTTATGTCAGCACCATTTGTTGAAGATTTTCTCTTTGTTCCAATGCATAAATTTGGATGGTTTGTCAAAAATCAGGTGTTCATAGGGAAATGGGTTAATATCAAGGTTTTCAACTCTATTCCATTGGTCTACCTGTCTATTTTTGTGCCAATACCAAGCTGTTTTCAGGACTATAGCTCTGTAATAGAGCTTGAAGTCAGGGATGGTAATGCCTCCAGATGTTCCTTTATTGTACAAGGTTGTTTTGGCTATCCTGGATCTTTTGTTTCTCCATATAAAGTTGAGAATTGTTCTTTCAAGGTCTGTGAAGAATTGTGTTGAGATTTTGATGGGGATTGCATTGAATCTGTAGATTGCTTTTTGCAAGATTGCCATTTTTACTATGTTGATCCTACCTATCCAAGAGCATGGGAGATCTTTCCATTTTCTGGTATCTTCAATTTCTTTCTTTAGAGACTCAAAATTCTTATGGTACAGGTCTTTCACTTTTTTGGTTAGTGTTACCCCAAGGTATTTTATGTTGTTTGTGGCAGTCATAACACAACTCTGATTTCTTTCTCCATAAATGTGGCATCGGTATGTAGTAGGGCTACTTTTTTTTTGAGTTAATCTTGTATGATGCCACTTTTCTGAAGGTGTTTATCAGCTGTAGGAGTTCCCTAGTAGAGTTTTTTGGGTCACTTATGTGGACTATCATATCATCTGCAAATAGTGAGAGCTTTACTTCTTCCTTTCCAATTTGTATTCTCTTGATCTCCTTTTGCTGTCTTATTGCTCAAGCTAGAACTTCAAGGACAATATTGAAGAGGTATGGAGAGAGTGGATAGCCTTGTCTTGTCCCCAATTTTAGTTTCTCTCCATTTAATTTGATGTTGGCTGTTGGCTTGCCATATATTGCTTTTATTTTGTTGAGGTATGTTCCTGTTATCCCTGATTTCTCCAAGACCTTTATCATGAAGGGTGTTGGATTTGTCAAAGGCTTTTTCAGCATCCAGTGAGATGATCATTTGTTTTTCCCCCCCTCAGTTTGTTTATATGGTGGATTACATTGATGCATTTTCATATGTTGAACCATCCTTGCATCCCTGGAATAAAGCCTACTTGATCATGGTGGATCATTTCTCTGATGTGTTCTTGGATTTGATTTGCCAGTAATTTATTGAGAATTTTTGCATCAATCTTCATGAGGGATATTGGTCTGTAGTTCTCTTTCTTAGTTGATTCTTTTTGTGGCCTGGGTATCAAGGTTTTTGAAGCCTCATAAAAAGAGTTTGGCAATGACACTTGTGCTTCTATTCTGTGGAATACTTTGGGGAGAATTGGTAATAGCTGTCCCTTGAATTTCTGGTAGAATTGTGCACTGAAGTCATCTGGCCCTGGGCTATTTTTGGTTGGGAGACTTCTGATAACTGCTTCTATTTCATTATGGGTTATACATCAATTTAAGTTGCCTATCTGTTCTTGATTTAATTTTGGTAAGTGAAATCTGTCCGGAAAATTGTTCATTTCCTTTAAATTTTCAAATTTTGAGGAATATAGGTTTTTGAAGTATGATCTGATGATTCTCTGGATTTTCTCTGTGTCTCTTGTTATGTCCCCCTTTTTACTCCAGATTTTATTAATTTGCATGTTCACTCTCTGCTGTTTGGTAAGTTCGGGTAGATGTTTGTCTATCTTGTAGATTTTCTCGAAGAACCAAGTCTTTATTATATTGATTCTTTGTATTATTCTCCTAGTTTCCATTTTATTGATTTCAGCCCTCATTTTGATTATTTCCTGGCATCTCCTCCTTCAGGTGTATTGGCTTCTTTGTGTTCCAAAGGTTGCAGTTGTGCTGTTAATTCTCTAGTGTGATTATTCTCCTGTTTCTTCATGTGGACACTTAGTGCTATGATCTTTCCTCTCAGTACTGCTTGCAAACTGTCCCATAGGTTTGTCTATGTTGTGTCCGCATTCTCATTGAATTATAGGAAATCTTTAATTTCTTTTTTTTTATTTCTTCCTGGACCCAGGAATTGTGCAGTTGAGTGTTACTTAATTTCCCTGAGTTTGTAGGTTTTCTGCAATTCATGTTGTTGTTGATTTCTAACCTTGAAGCATGGTGGTCTGATAAGATACAGGGAGTTATTTCAATTTTTTTGTTGAGGTTTGTTATGTTGCAAAGTATGTGGTTGATTTTAGAGAAGTTTCCATGTGGTGCTGAGAAGAAGGTGAATTGTTTTGTATTTGGATGGAATGTTCTATAGATATCTGTTAAGTCCAATTGCGCCATAACTTCTATTAGTTCCCTTGTTTCTTTGTTTTAGTTTCTGTCTGGTGTTCCTGTCCAGTGGTGAGAGTGGGGTGTTGAAGTCTCCCACTATAATTGTTTGTGGTTTTATGTGTGATTTGAGTTTTAATAATGTTTACAAACGTGGATGCCTTTGTATCTGGGGCATAAATGTTCAGAATTGAGACTTCATACTGATGGATTTCTCCTGTGTTGAGTAGGAAGTGGCCCCCTTCATCTCTTTTGATTGGTTTTAGTTTAAAGTCCAATTTGTTGGATATTAGGATTGCTACCCCTGCTTGTTTCTTGGGTCCATTTGATTGGAAAATCTTTTCTCAACCTTTAATTCTTAGGTACTGTCTGTCTTTGAAGTTGAGGTGTGTTTCTTGTATGCATCAGAAGGATGGATTCTGTCTTCTTATCCATTCTGTTTACCTTTGTCTTTTATAGGCGAGTTAAGACCATTAATGTTGAGGGATATTAATGACCATTGATTGTTCATTCTTGTTTGTTTTTGATTTGGTGATGGTGTCAAAATTGTGTGAGGGTTTCTTTCCCTTTTTCCTTTTGGCTATTGGTAAAGTGGGATTATCTAATGCCTATATTTTTCTGTTTGTAGTTAAATTCCTTGGGTTGCAGTTTACCTTCCAGAACTTTCTGTAGGGCTGGATTGGTGGATTTGTATTGTTTGAATCTGGTTTTGACATGGAACATCTTGTTTTCTCAATCTATATTGATTGAAAGCTGTGCTGGGTATAGTAGTCTGGGATGGCATCCGTCGTCTCTTAGTGTAGGTAGAATATCTATCCAGGACCTTCTGGCTTTCAGAGTTTCCAAGGAAAAGTCAGGTGTAATTCTGATAGGTTTGCCTTTATATGTTACTTGACCTTTTTCCTTTGCTGCTCTTAATATTTTCTCTTTATTCTGTATGTTTGGTGTTTTGATTATTATGTCGGGAGGAGAACTTTTTTCGGTTCAGTCTTTGGTGTTCTGTAGGATTCTTGTATTTTCATTGGCACTTCTTTGTTTAGTTTGGGAAAGTTTTCTTCTATGATTTTGTTGAATGTTTTCTGTGCCTTTGAGTTTGGTTTCTTCACCTTCTTCTATGTCTATTATTCTTAGGTTTGGTCTTTTCATGGTATCCCATATTTCCTGGACATTTTGTGTTAGGGATTTGTTGGATTTAATATTTTCTTTGGTTGATGAGTCTATTTCTCCTAGTGTGACTTCAACTCCTGAGATTCTCTCTTCTATCTCTTGTATTCTGTTGGTATTCTTGTGTCTGTAGTTCCTGATCGTTTACCCAGCTTTTCTATTTCCAGCATTCCCTCAGATTGTGCTTTCTTAATTGTCTCTATTTTAGTTTGTATGTCTTGAACTGTTTCCTTGAGAGTTTTATTGATATCTTGTATTTTTTGGTTTGTTTTTTCTTCCATTTCTTTAAGGGATTTTCTCATGTCTGTCCTCTTTGAGGTCCTCTACCATTTTCATGAAGATGTTTTTAAAGTCATTCTCTTCTGCTTCATCTGCATTGTGATGATCAGGTTTTGCTGATGTATGGTTCCTAGTCTCCGGTGATGTCATATTGGGTTTTCTGCCATTGAATGTGCTTTTACATTGCCCTCTTCACATCCTTTCTTCTGGTAGGTGTAGCAGGAATCTTTTACTCTCCTGTTGGGTATCAGTCCAAGGTTCCCTTCTGGTAGATGCAAACAGTTCCAATACTCTGCTGTCTGTCTTCTTGTCGTGGATGGAGGTGGTACTGTTACTTGGCAGTGTCTGGGTGTGCTGGATCCTGCTGCTGAGTTTGGCTTCCTACAGACCTTTTATTCTTTAGGGCAGTAACATTAAGTTTTAATAAAGTGCTTTATTAGAATCTGAAACTTCAGGATAGAGAAGCTCATAGCCACTAGCATCCATCATAGGTTTCAGGTTATGGTTTGTTAATGAACTCTGAGAGTCAGTGTTTTCAACTTGCTGTAATTCATGAAGCCAGTCCTGGAAACATCCTAGCAATGGTTTTAGTTGGCAGTGAGTGAGACAGTGGACAGCTCTCTTCTTCACTCTGAAATAGTTTCTGTGGCTAATGGGGCAGAATCTTGCTTTTCCTATTCTAATTTCCTGAAAAATTCCTTGACACCTGATATTTCCTTTTAACCACCTTGAGGTATGTTTTCATTATTCTCAAAAAAGTGTTTATTGTATAAAGTTATCTTTTGAATCTGCCTTATAATATTTAAGTGCTACTTATTGTTTCTTGGGGGAAACATTGGATGTGGAAGATAGGAAAAAAACACATATTCCAGCAGCTATAATAAATGACTTTTATGCCAATATTTCAACTAGATGCTATGGCATACATTAGATAGCTTATGGTTTAAAAATACCTTTATATTTTAATTATATTATTTTTGGCATAGTACTCCCAATTGCCTTTTGCATATTTCATAGGAAATATTTTATTTTATTAAAAACATGTTTTTTTGCATACACATTTCCTTTTGTTCCTCCAGGTCAAATCCCCCCATTCTCACCCTCAACTTCATAGCAGAAACCTGCTGTGTTCTCCCTTTCCTCTTCTGACCCCATTTCCAAAGAAGTACAACAAAGGTCTTATCCCCCAGCTTTCCTTCCCCCACCTCATCCCATTATGCCAGCCTCAAAATAACAGCAGGCACTCACTGGGAACACAGTTGCTGAGCAGGTCAGGGAAACAGGTTCACAGGAAATTTCCTATGAGCTAGCACACAGCCACACTTTCCTAAAGTATAGGGAGGAAGAAGAAACCAAGGAGTAAAATACTTGCCCAACAGGGACAAAACCAGATATCATCACCCAGACCTATAATCATCCCAACCCCAAATGCTTAGATGTTAGCATAAAAATACAACCAATGACAGCCAGGACAATATATCTCCACTGGAGCTCAGGAATCCAGTCTCAGAACACACTGAATATTCCAACATAGCTGAAGCCAAAGAAAAAGACCTTAAAATAACCTTTATGAGGATGACAGAGTTCTTTAAGAGTAAATTCATAAATCCCTTAAAGTAAACAACAATAAAACAGAACCAAAATAAAACTATAAACAGTGAAAAGAATTGAATAAAACTGTTCAAGACCTGAAAAGGGAAATAGAATGGATGAGGAAAACATAAACTGTGAGAATTCAAGAAATAAACAATTTCGGAATTCAAAGAACTACAGAAGTAGCTATACCAATAGAATATAAGAGATGGAAGAAAGAATCTCAGGCATTGAAGATATGATAGAAAAATAGACACATCAGTCAAAAATTGTTACATCTATAAACATCCTGACACAAAAGATCCAAGAAATCTGGGGCATTATAAAAAGACCAACTCTAAGAATAACAGGAAGAGATGAAGGAAAAGAAACCCAGGTCAAAGGCCAAACAAGTGTTATCAACAAAAGAAAAATTTCCTAACCTAAAGATGGATATGCCTAAAAAAGGTATAAGACACTTATAGACCACCAAACAAGTTGGACCAGTAAAGAAAGTCCCTTTCACACATAATAATCAAAACACCAAATGTACAGAACAAAGGAACAATATTAAAAGTTGCAAGGCAGAAAGACCAAATACCATATAAAGGATTACACCTGACTTCTCAATGGAGACTCTGGGGCCTGGACTGGTGTCCTGCAGAGTCTAGAAGACCACAGATGCCAGCTCACACTAGTAAATCCATCAAGCCTTTCAATCACCATAGATGGAAAAAATAAGACATTCCATGGTAAAACAAAATTCAAGCAATATTTCATCTACAAATCCAGCCCTACAGAGGATGTTAGAAGGAGAAGTCCAACTAAGGAGGTTAATTATACCTATGAAACAAGGGGAATGAATAATCCCAGAATCAAAGGAAGAGAAACATAACCCCCCACTAGACATCCTGATCACCATCACTATCACCACAATCACCACCACCAAAATAACAGCAATTACTGGTCACTGATATCCCTCAATTTCAATTATCTCAATTTTGAAATAAAAAACAGACTAACAGAATGGATGCAAAAACAGAATCCATCTGTCTGTTGCACCCGAGAAACATATCAACATCAAGAACAGACATTATCTCAGAGCAAAAAGGGTTGGAAAAAGATATTACAAGCAAATGGACCTAAGAAGCAAGATGGTGTAGTCATTTTAATATCTAAAAAGTAGACTTCAAATCAAAACTATTTAGAAGAGATAGGGAAGCATGCTTCATACTCATTGAAGGAAATATCAAACAAGAGAACAATACAACTCAACATCTATTTACCCAAAAGATTAGGGCAACCACATTTGTAAACAAAACACCAACACGTCTTAAATCACATATTGACACTCACACAGTGATAGTGGTACACTTTAGTATACTACCTTCATCAATAGACAGGTCATCAAAAAAAAAAAAAACCTAAAAAACCACTAAAAAAAGAGAAATTCTGGAGCTAACAGATGTTATAAACCAAATGGTCCTAACATATTTACAGAACACTTCACCAAATACAAAAGGATATACCCTTTTCTCAGCACTCCATGGAACTTTCCCCCAAATTGACCATATACTCAGACCAAAACAAGCCTCAACAGACACAAGAGAAATTGAAATAACTCCCTGAATCTTAACACATTACCATGGATTATCAATGACAATAGAAACACCAGAAAACTTAAAAATCATGGAAATTGAACAATTCTACTGAACGATAATCAGGTCCAGACAGAAATAAAGAAAGTAATTAAAAGCTTTCTAGAATTCAATGGAGATGAGTTTACAGCACACCCAAAATTATGTAACACCATTAAAGTGGTTCTAAGATGCAAGCTCATAGCACTACGTGCTCACATAAAACAAAACAAAATGAAACTGGAGAGATCTCATACTAGCAACTGCATACTGTCAACAGCACACCCGACAGCTTTGGAACAAAACAAGAAGTCACATCCAAAAGGAGTAGGTGTCAAGAAATAATAAAACCAGGGCTGAGATAAAAAATTATAGAAAAAAAAGTGAACAACACAAAGAATCAGTAAAATAGTTTGTTCGTTGAGAAAATCAATAGATCAACAAACCAAACTAAATAAAAGGCAGACAATTTACAAATTAACAAAATCAGAAATGAATAGGGGAATACAATAACAGGCACCAAGGAATCCAGAGACATAAGGACACACTTAAAAAACCTGTATTCCCTCAAATTGGAACATCTAAAAAACTGGGTTATTTTCTTAATAGACACTACTTAATGAAGTTAAATCAACCTCAGATAAGCTACTTAAGCAGACTTATAACTCCTATTGAAATAGAAGCAGTCATTAAAAGTCTCCCACCTAAAAAAGTGAGCTGGGCCACATAGTTTTAGATCAGAATTCTACCAAACTTTCAAGGAATAGTTAATGTTAATATGTCTCAAATTATTTCACAAAATAGAAACAGAAGGAACATTGCTCAATTCATTTTATGAGGCCACAGGTACACTAATACCCAAAGCACATAAAGACCCAAAAGAGAAAGAAAATTACAGCTCAATTTCCTTTAGGAACATAGATGCAAAAATACTCAACAAAACATTTGCAAACCAAATCCAAGAACACATCAAAAATTTTATTCACCATGATCAAGTAGGCTTTATCCAGGAGATGCAGGAATGATTCAATATATGGAAATCAATAGTTGTAATGAACTATCTAAACAAGCTGAAAGAAAAAAAAAAAAACACAATCATTTCATTAGATGTAGCAAAGGCCTTTGACAGCATCCAACACCTCTTCATGATGAAAGTTGAGACAGATTAGGAATACAAGTGACATATTCCCCCCCAATTTTTAAAAATTTACATTAGAAACAAGCTTCTTTTACATGTCAATCCCAGTTTCCTCTCCATCCCTTTTCCCCTGACCCCCACTAATCCCCATCCCATCCCCCTTCCGCTCTCCAGGGAGGGTGAGGCCTTCCATGGGGATCTTAAAAATCTGTCATATCATTTAGAGCAGGGTCTAGGTCCTCCTCTGTGTGTCTAGGTTGAGAGAATATCCCTCTATGTGGAATGGGCTCCCACAGTCCACTCGTATGCTAGGGATAAATACTGATCTACTACCAGAGGCCCCATAGATTGCTGAGGTCTCCCCACTGACACCCATGTTCAGGGAGGTCTGGATCAGTCCTATGCTGGTTTCCCAGCTATCAGTTTGGGGTCCATGAGCTCTCCCTTGTTTTCAGGTCAGCTGTTTCTATTGGTTTCACCAGCCTGGTTTTGACCCCTTTGCTCATCACTGCTCCCTTTCTGCAACTGGATTCCAGGAGTTCAGTTCAGTGTTTAGCTGTAGGTGCCTGCTTCTGCTTCCATCATCTACTGGATGAAGGCTCTAGGACGGCATATAAGGTAGTCATCAATCTTATTATCAGGGAAGGGCATTTAAAGTAGCCTCTCCACTATTGCTTAGATTGTCAGTTGGTGTCATCCTTGTAGATCTTTGGACATTTCCCTAGTACCAGGTTTCTCTTTAAACTGATAATGGCTCCCTCTATTATGGTATCTCTTATCTTGCGCTACTCTATTCTTCCCCGACTCAACCTTCCTGCTCCCTCATGTCCTCTTCTCCCCCTTCTCCTTTTCTCTTTCTCCTAGCTCCCTCTCTCCTCCTCCCATTCTCCCAATTTTCTAGGAGCTCTTGTTCCTTTCCCCTTCTCTGTGGGACCATGTATGTCTCTCTTAGGTTCCTCCTTGTTTTCTAGCTTCTCTGGTGGTGTGAATTGTAGGCTGGTAATCCTTTGCTCTATGTCTAAAATTACAAGGGACATACACTAGGATAATAAAGGCAATTTATAGACAGCATCAACTTAAATGGTGAGAAACCCAAAGCAATTCCACTAAAATCAGGAGAAAGACATGGTTATCCACTGTCTTCATATCTATTCAATACAGTACTGGAAGTTTTAGCTAGAACAATATGGCATCTAAAGGATATAAAGAGGATACAAATTGTAAAGGGAGAAGTCAAGAGTATCTTTATGTGTAGATGATATGATAGCTTTCATAAGTGACCCTCAAAATTCTATAGGGTCATTCCTATAGCTGACAAATACTTTTAACAAAGTAGATGAATACAAAATTAACTCACAAAACAAGTAACCTTCATATATACAAATGACAAAATGGTTGAGAAAGAAATCAGAGAAACAACATCTTGCATAATAGCCTCAAAAAATATAAAAGATGTTGGGATAACTCTAACCAAGCAACTCAAAGAGTTGTCTGATAAACCTTTGAGTCTTTGAAGAAAGAAACTGAAGATGTCAGAAGATGGAAAGATCTGCCATGCTCATGGGTCGATAGAATTCTCTTAGTAAAAATGGTCTTCCTAGTAAAACCAACCTACAGAATCAATGCAATCCCCATCAAATTTCCAACATAATCCCTTATAGACTTTGAAAGAGCAATTCTCAACTTTATATAGAAAAACAAAAAAACCAGGATAGCTAATATAATCTGGAATAATAAAAGAACTGCCAGAGGTATAACCATTTCTGATCTAAAGTTATACTACAAATCTGTAATAATAAAAGCAGCATAGCATTGACATAAAAAGAGAACGGATGATCAATGGAATCAAACTAAATACCCAGACATAAACCCACTCACATATCTACAACTGGTTTTTGATAAAAAAAAATGCCAGAAATGCACACTGTAAAAAATATAGTCTCTAAAACTAATGGTCCTGGTCAAATTGGATGCTTGCAAGTAGAAGATAGATCCAGACTTATCACACAGCACAAAACTCAACTCCAAATGGATGAAAGACCCCTATATAAAACAGGTACACTGAAAGAAGAGAAAGTGGGAATAGCCTTGAACTCATTGGCACAGGAGAAAACTTTCTGAAGAGAATACAATTGACACAGGCACCAAGATCAACAATTATTAAATGGGTCCTCATGGATCTGAAAAGCTTCGGCACATCTTATGGTCAAAGTGAAAATCTATAGAGTGGAAAAAGATTCTTTACCAACTCCACATTCTATAGAGAGTTAATATTAAAAATATATAAGGAACTCAAGAAACTAGACATCAATAAACCAAATAATCCAATTACAAAATGGGGAATAGATGCAAAAATTGAGTTCTCAGTAGAAGAAACACAAAGGGCTCAGAAACATTTAAAGAAATGTTCAACATCCTTAGCCATCAGGAAAATGCAAATCAAAACTTTGAGATTCAGTCTTACATCTGTCAAAATAGGCAAGATCAAAATCACAAGTGACAGCTCATGATACTGAGGATGTGGAATATAGAGAACACTCCTCCATTGCTGATAGGAGTGCAAACTTGTACAGCTTCTATGAAAATCAGTATGGTGGTTCCTCAGAAAATTAGGAATTGATCTACCTCAAGATCCAGCTATGTTACTCTTGGGCATATGTCCAAAGAATGCTTCATCCTACCAATAGTACAAGAAGAACCTCACTAATAACAGAATGAGATGCTAAGAGACAACTAAGAAACAAATAGGCAAACCAACTTGTCAGTGTGCAAATTGTGCAATGGGAGTTTCCAGGATTTTGCTTGTCAAATTAGGAGATTTTCAGATCTCTTCTCGGACCTATAGTGGCTCCCTCTGATATGGTATCTCTCTTCCTGCTCTCGCTCCTCTATTCTTCCCCCAACTCAATATTTCGGCTCCTCCATTTCCTCTCCTCTACTCCTCTTCTCTTGCTCTTACTGTAGCAGCTCTCTCTCCCCTACCCTCATGCTCCCAATTAGCTCAGGAGTTCATGCCACTTCCCATTCCTGGGGTCCATTTATCCCTTAGAGTCCTTCATGATTCCTAGTTTCTTTGGTGAAGAGGATTATAGGCTGGTAAACCTTTGCTCTATGTCTAAAAATCATATATGAGTGAATACATACCATGTTTGTCTTTTTGTGACTGGGTTACCTCATTCAGGATGGTTTCTTCTAGTTCCATCCATTTGCCTGCAAATTTCAAGATTCCATTGCTTTTTTCTGCTGAGTAGTACTCCATTGTATAAATGTACCACATTTTCTCTATCCATTCTTCAGTTGAGGGGCATCTAGGTTGCTTCCAGGTTCTGGCTATTACAAACAATGCTGCTATGAACATGGTTGAACATATGTCCTTGTTGTATGAACATGCACTATTTGGGTATATACCCAAGAGAGGAATGGCTGGATCTTGAGGTAGACTGATTCTCATTTTTCTGAGCAACCGCCATACCGATTTCCAGAGTGGTCTTACAAGTTGGCACTCCCACCAGGAATGGAGGAGTGTTCCTTTTTCTTCTCACCATCTCCAGCATTGTCATTGTCATTGGTATTTTTGATTTTAGCCATTCTGAGAGGTGTGAGGTGGTATCTCAGAGTTGGGAGACCTCCAGAGACCTACAAGGATGACATGATCTGACAATCCAGGCAATGGGGGAGAGGACAACCTAAAAGCCCTCATCCAGTGGCTGATGGAAGCAGAGACAGACATTCACAGATACACACTGATCTGAAATCTGGAATTTAGTTGAAGAGGGGGAGGAATGAAGAGCGAAGGGGTCTGTATCAGGTTGGAGAAACCCACAGGAACAGTTGGCCTGAACAAGGGAGAGCACATCGACCCCAGATGCTGTCTGGGAGGCCAGTACAAGACTGATCCAGACCCCTGAACATGGATGTCAATAAGGAGGCCTCTGAACTCCAGGGAGCCTCTGGTGGTGGATTAGTATTTTTCCCTGGTGCAAGAAGGGACTTTGAGAGCCCATCCCATGTGAAGGGTTCCACTCTGGCCCTGGACACCTGGGGAAGGACCCAGGTCCAGCACAGGAAGATTTGGTGGACTTTGCAGAGGCCCAGTTGAGGGCCCTACCCTGCCTGGGGAGTGGTGGGTGAATGGGTTGGGGGGTAGATTGGGAGTGGGGGAGGAAGCAAGGGGGTGAGGGGAAGGAGAGGGAGAAGGGACTTACATGTGAAACAAGCTTGTTCCCTAACTAGAACTAATAAATAAATAAAAAATATTAGGAGATTTTCTGCCCGAGAATTACAGACTATGCAGCACTAGTAAAAGTAAAGCTTTTATGCATTGCAGATGGGACCAAAACTCAGCATAATATTTGTATACAGCTGTATACCAAATTTGCAGATTGTTTTTAATGGTCAACCAATCTCAAACATTGGAATTTGAGTGGAGGACGTAATTTTATTTATTTTTTATGTTTACATATTTTTTGTTTCTTTTTTATTTAATTTTATAATTTTATTTTTTAAATTTTATTTATTTATGTATTCCTTTAGGTATAAGTGTTCTGTTTACAGTTGTGCCTGCATGTCTGAAAATGACATTAGATCCTATTATAGATGATTTTGAGCTACCATGTGGTTGGTGGGAATTGAACTCAGGACTTCTGGAAGAACAGACAGTACTCTGAAACTGTGGAAACATCTTTCCCTCCAGAGTAAGTAATACTTCCTTGGAACATTTTAATAATTAAATTAGACAATTTGTCTGAACTACTATATTCTCTGATGTTCATACACACATATGCAGAAAGCAAAGATGGATATTATCACACAAGTATGAGCTATGAAACATATTCAAAGTCACTTCCAGTGACAGCCATTTAGAGTATTTCTCTCCAGAGACTATCAATCTTAATTTACTCAGTTATTTAATCCTAAAATAATTGTTTAGGCAATAATTTGACAGTCATGTCAACAAGATACACAATTTGAGATGTTTTTGTATGTAGAAACATCCTTTTATTATAGGAACAATACTGCAGTTGACCATTAGAGAAGAATGGCAAAATTCTGAAGAGAAACTTGAAATAAAAAGAGGTCTGTCTAGAATTTAATAAGAAAAAATGAGAATGGTCCAGTAGGCTCTTAAAAAATACGTGCTGTTATCTGAAATTATCTTTAAATGGAAGAATTAAGGTGAGACTTGAAGCAATTTTCCTTATGGTCAGGAGGTTGTAACCTAGCTGGCAGCAAAGGAGTAGAAAGCAAAATTATAACCGAATGATGGGTAATGGCTTAAATTGCACTTTTGGAAACCACATGTAGTCTAAGATTTGGGACAAGCTGTTTTTAGTTTTTTCAATTTAAAATAACTTTCTCAGACTTAGAACTGAATAATGAACCAGACTAACTCAAATAACCTAGCAAATGGCAATTGACATTTGGTAAAATATACACAGTTGCAAGTTTCAATGTTCGAGACTAATTTTCATTTTGAAATGCATTTGTCTTAAGGAACTGTGACATGCCCAGCATGGCACATCTGGTAAAGTGGAGGAGAGATTGAACTGTCAGATTGGCTCCCACCTCTGCACTTACTGTAACAGAGCACACCTGCCTTAGTTGTTAGAACTTAATCACTGCCACCCAGGAGTTATTTTGAACTTGAAATGTACCAAGGGTAGATAGAAGAAGGGAGAAAGAGAGAAATTGCTGGTCTTCAGAGGCCACATCTCCCACCTCTCCTCATTGCCCTCCCAATCTTCCTCCCTCTTTCATTTTTTTCTATGTTTGCTCTCTTTATTTCAACATTTCAACTTAGACTTTTGGCTTAGGCAATGGGACACTGAGCTGGTTTTTGTGCAGAGTGTGAGAGGTGATAATGGTTTTGTGTATCCCCAATGATCTGAAAGATAGCTTGATGCCAAGATAGTATTCTTATAAAATAACATGGACTTTATAGGAAGATAGACTTGGTGACTTGAGCTCTGGTAATGAACTATATGATTTGTTGGAATAACAGCATGCCATATATTCTGTTTTCTTAATGATGAAGTGTCATTTATAAGCCTGGTTTGCAAGACTACAATAAAGCTTTCTTTATTACAGATGATTGATATTTGGTGCTATATATCCTTTTCTACTCAAATAAAACAAGCCTAATCACATCAAACCAAACAACAATAATGAAACCAATAAAACCAAACAAAAATTCCCAAGCCTGTTGAGATTCACGATAGATCTGAAACACAGATTAGTATTTATCAAATCGTCTTACCTCCATGGTGTATGGTTTCAGAGCAGAAAGTGACTTAATAACAGTAAACATAATCTCTGCAATTTTTCCTTTAAGACTCCACTATTGTCTCTTGCTTCATAAAAGCATGTCATTATGCAAGAGCACTAAAGCTGCAACATTTGGGCTGGGGAGATTGCTCAGTATGTAAGATCCCATGTTGTGCAAACATGAAGACCTTACTCCAAATCCCAAGTACCCAGTGAAGAAAAAATTAGGTGTTGTTGCCACACCTGTAAATACATTGCAGTGAGAGCTGGGGAACCTGAGTGCTACTGGAACTTGCTGATTTGGCAGTCCAGCTCCAGGTTTCAGTCTAAGACCTACAGCAGGATATCAAACAACTTTCTCTTACATTCATCTGTATACAGCAGGGCATACTGCCCCTCCACCTCCATGTAACATATACACACATACATAAACACACACACACACACACACACACACACACACACACACACACACACACACATACACACACTGTTTTAGATGTAACTTCAAATGTAATTTAGTTTTAGAAAAGTGTTTTAGCTTGCTTTCTGTTTCTGTGATAAACATCATTACCAAAAACAACTTCTGGAGGAAAAGATTTATTTTAGAACACAGGTTACAGTACACCACAGAGGGAAACCAGGGTAGAAGCTCAAGACAGGATTCTGGAGACAGGAACTGAACTGAAGCAGAGAGCATGGTGGATAACTGCTTACTGGCTTACTTTGTTTGGCTTGCTCAGGTAATATTTTATATAACTCAGACCCACCTGCTTAGGGATGGTGCTGCCCATAGTAGGCTATTCCCTGAAATATCAACTAGCAATTAAGAAAATACCTCACCAGAAACCCACAGAAACAGCTGACCTGAACAAGGGGGAGCTCATGGTTCCCAGACTGACAGCTGGGAAACCACCATGGGACTGAACCAGGCCCCCTGAACATGGGTGTCAGGAGGCCTAGGCAGTCTATGAGGCCTCTGGTAGTAGAGTAGTATTTATCCCTAGCGTACGAATGGACTTTGGGATCCCATTCCCATAGAGAGGGATACACTCTCAACCTAGACACATGGGGGAGGGCCTAGGCCCTGCTCCAAATGATATGACAGACTTTGATGACCCCCCATGGAAGGCCTCACCCTTCTGGGAAGCAGAAGGGGGATGGGATGGGGAGTTGGTGGGGGGTCTGGGAGGATGGGGGGAGAGGGAACTTGGGTTGATATGTAAAATAAGATTGTTTCTAATTTAAATAAAAAATTTAGAGAGAGAAAAAAAAGAAAATACCTCACTAACAATACGATGGAGGCAATATCTCAGTTGAGGTTCCCAAGGGTGTCCAATTGGCAACCAAGATTAGCGTCACAAAAGCTAAGTAAAGTTTGTACTTTATTTATTTAAGCTACTTATGACACACTAGCTACTTATGACACACTGCCTAATCCGCTATGAGTGGCTCACTAGTTTGTTGATGGCAACTAAGTGTTGAGAACTACTTTGTTGAGTGTGTTTTCAGATGCTTAACAGGTAGCTTCTTTCCCATAAAACTTTATAGGGAAAGGTCTTTGATAGAAGAGAATAGCAAACATTTTGAGATGCAAGTATTTATTTTTTTGAGGAGTAACTAATGAAATGAGCTTAGAGAATTTAAAGAACAGAGATGAGCCACACACAGCACACAAATATTACAATTAGAACTACAAAGCAGGTTAATGTACCTGTTGTCAGGCTCCCCAGTCCAAGGTTTTATTTTGCTTTTATTTATGAGGTTATAATATAATTACATTTCTCTCTTCCCCTTTTTCTCTCCAAACCTTCTCTCTTCTTCAAATTCATGGCTTTTCTTTTTTCATTAATTGCTCATGCATGCATATGTGTATATGTATATACATATATATCCCAAAATATAGCCTGCTTGGTTTGTATAATATTACTTGTATATATGTTTTTAGGGCTGACTGTGTGGCACTAGACAATCAGTTGGTGTGTTCTTCACTGGGAAAGACCACCTCTCCCTCTCTTGGCTTTCCTCAGTTGTCTGTAGTTCTTCTTGTAGGGTTGAATCCTTGTGGGATTTTCCCCATCCACATTTGCTATGCTCATTGGTGTCACCCTTGTTCAACTCATGTTGGGCAGTCATGTTGGTGGGACTTTATGTGCATAGCTTTTGATGTTAATGTGAGACAAAATCACACTGCAAACTCCCTTGTCTTCTTCTGCAATGTTTCTTAAGCCATAGGCCAAGTTTATTTTTATGACAAAGAAAGGAACAGGAGTGAGACATGAAGTGAGGTGAAGAGGAAGGGAAAGACAATTTTGTTATTATGTTTTAATTTAACATATGTAATGGTGTTCTGGAAAATTCTTTATAATTTTATTCATTGTTACCAGTAGGTGCTCTTATTTTGTGTACAAAGAACAAAAGTTATTCAATTTTTTTGGACAGAAAACAGGTATTTATAACTTATTTCTTGAAGTCATGATGGATTCAGAGACTTCACCTGGAAAACATCTCTGAATTTCTACAGTGTTACTTTTTCATCTGCTAGTTGAGAGGCCAAATCAGGCATTGTTAGGTAGACTTCTCTAACATCCTGTGTTTCTATGGATATGAATATTCAGAGAGGAGCCCTGTAATTGTACTGCTATCTAAGCACAAATGAGAGCCTACAATTTTCTAGGGTGATGGAAGGCAGAGAGTCAAGGTGGGAAAGAACAGGTGACTGGCTTTTGGTCTACTTATCAGGGCAAGCCACTTCATTAGTAATTAGACTTCCCACTAGTGCTTCATCGTCTGTTTCAGAAGCATGCGATAATGCTTTGAAATCATGAAACTATAATTGTCACCTGATGTCACAAGACAAAACAGAGCAATACAATTACAAAGCCCAAGAATCAATCAAATAAACAAGAATGGCAAGAAAAGGGTTTTACACTGTTGTCTCATTCTAAATTGAAATGAACAGCAGAGTGTCTTCATACGAAGGGGGTGGCAATCCTTTTAGGTGTATTTTATGTTGCTTGTGGATGTTGTGAAGGGTGATGTCTCTCTGATTTCTTTCTCATTGCATTTATCATCTGTATATAGAAGGGCTACTGATTTTTTGAGTTAATTTTGTATCCTGCTACTTTGCTAAAGGTGTTTATCAGCTGTAGGAGTTCCCTGGTAGAGTTTTTCAGGTCACTTATGTAGACTATCATGTCATCTGCAAATAGTGAGAGCTAGACTTCTTCCTTTCCAGTTTGCATCCCTTTGATCTCCTTTTGTTTTCTTATTGCTCTAGCTAGAACTTCAAGTACAATATTGAAGAGATGTGGAGAGAGTGGACTGCCTTGTCTTGTTCCTGATTTTAGAGGAATCACTTTGAGTTTCTCTCCATTTAGTTTGATGTTGGCTGTTGGTTTGGTGTATATTGCTTTTCTCATGTTTAGATATGTTCCTGTTATTACTGTTCTCTCCAAGATTTTTATCATGAAGGGAAGCTGGATTTTGTCAAAGGCTTCTTCAATATCTAGTGAGATGATCATGTGGTTTTTCTCTTTCAGTTTGTTTATTTGGTGGATTACATTGATGGAGTTTTGTATGTTGAACCACCCTTGCATCCCTGGGATGAAACCTCCTTGATCATAGTGGGTGATTTCTCTGATGTGTTCTTGGATTCGATTTGCCAATATTTTGTTGAGTATTTTTGCATCGATGTTCATGAGGGATATTGGCCTGTAGTTCTCTTTTTCAGTTGTCTCTTTTTGTGGCTTGGGTATCAAGGTGATTGTAGCCTCGTAAAAAGAGTTTGGCAATGTCCCTTTTGCTTCTATTGTGTGGAACAATTTGAGGAGTACTGGTATTAGCTCTTGTTTGAATTTCTGGTAGAATTCTGCAGTGAAGCCATATGACCCTGGGCTTTTTTTGGTTGGAAGGCTTTTGATGACTGCTTCTATTTCATTAGGCGTAATACTGCTTATCTGTTCTTGGTTTAATTTTGGTAAGTGATATCTATCCAGAAAATTTTCCATTTCCTTTAGATTTTCGAATTTTGTGGAGTACAGGTTTCAAAGTATGACCTGATGATTCTCTGGATTTACTTAGTGTCTGTTGTTATATCCCCCTTTTGGTTTCTGATTTTTAATTAGTGTGCTCTCTCCTTGCCTTTTGGTTAGTTTGTATAGAGGTTTTTCTATCTTGTTGGTCTTCTCAAGGAACCAACTCTTTGCTTCATTGATTCTTTGTAACATTTTCCTAGTTTCTACTTTATTGATTTCAGCTCTCAGTTGACTATTTCCTGGCATCTAGTCCTCTGTGGTGAGTTTATTTCTTTTTGCTCTAAAGCTTTCAGTTGTTCTCTCAGTTCTCTAATATGAGTGTTCTCCAGTTTCTTCATGTGGGCACTTAGTGCTATGAAATTTCCTCTTAGCACTCCTCAGAGTACCCCATAAGTTTGGGTGTGCTGTGTCTACATTCTCATTAAATTCATCTCTTTTGATTTATTCTAGTTTGAAGTCTAATTTGTTAGATATTAGGGTTGCTACACCAGCTTGTTTCTTGGGCCCATTTTTTGAAAAATCTTTTCCCAACCCTTTACTCTGAGGTAATGCCTGTCTTTGAAGTTGAGGTGTGTTTCTTGTATACAGCAGAAGAATGGATTCTGTCTTTGTATCCATTCAGTTAGCCTGTATCTTTTTATAGGCAGGTTAAGACCATTGACATTGAGGGATATTAATGTCCATTGATTGTTGGTTCTTGTTTTTTTTGGATTTATTGTTAGTGGTGTCATTGTGTGTTGATTTCGCCCTCCTGTTTCTTTTCTTGTTTGGTAAAGTTGGATTATCTATTGCCTATGTTTTGTGAGTGTAGTTATCTTCATTGGGTTGGGGTTTTCCTTCCAGAACTTTCTGTAGTGGTGGATTTGTGGATATGTATTGTTTAAGTCTGGTTTTGTCATGGAATATCTTGTTTTCTCCATCTATAGTGATTGAAAGTTTTTCTGGGTACAGTAGTCTGGGTTGGCATCCATGCTCCCTTAGTGTTTGTAGGATATCTATCCAGGACCTTCTGGCTTTCAAATTTTCCATTGAAAAGTCGGGTGTGATTCTGATAGGTCCGAGTTTATATGTTATGTGGCCTTTTTTCTTTACTGCTCTTAATATTTTCTCTTTATTCTGTAGGTTTGGTGCTTCGATTATTATGTGTAGGGGACTCCTTTTTGTGGTCCAGTCTGTTTGGTGTTCTGTAAGCTTCTTATACTTTCATAGGCATATCCTTCTGTAGGTTGGGGTAGTTTTCTTCTATGGTTTTGTTGAATATGTTTTCTGTACCTTTGAGCTGTATTTCTTCACCTTCTTCTATACCTATTATTCTTAGGTTTGGCCTTTTCACGCTGTCCCATATTTCCTAGATATTTTGTGTTAGGGATTTGTTGGAGTTGAGATTTTCTTTGATCGATGTCTATATATCCTGTAGTGAGTCTTCAACAACTGAGATTCTCTCTTCCATCTCTTGAATTCTATTGGTTATACTCACATCTTTAGTTCCTGATCATTTATCCAGTTTTTCTATTTCCAGTATCCCCATGTTCTGTGTTTTCTTTATTGTTTCTATTTCAGCTTTCATGCCTTGAACTGTTTTGAGTGCTTCCTTCACTTGTTTGTTGTTTTTTCTTGGCTTTCTTTAGATCTTTAAAAGATTTGTTTATTTCTTGATTTTTTTGGTTTGTTTTTTCTTCCACTTCATGTAATTTTTTGCTTTTTTTTTCTTCTATTTTTTTAATGGATTTTCTTCTTTCATATTTAAAGGTCTCTATCGTCTTCTTAAGATAATTTTTGAGATCCATCTCTTCTTCATCCTTTGTTTTGGGCTTTTCAGATCTTGCTTGTGTGGAGTCCCTAGATTCTGGTGGTGTCATATTGGTCTTTCTGTTGTTGAGTGTGTTCTTATTCAGTCTTCTTCCCATGTCTCCTCCAGTGGGTGAACTAGGGTGTAGAAGCTGGCTGGGAACACTTCTGCTTTAGTCACACATGGTGCACACTTCCTCAGGCAGAAGATTGAATAGCAGCCACACCTCAGAACCTAAATCTTCCCAGCTTTTAAGCACCTGGTGGCTGTGGGGCCCATAGGTGACTGATTTTTCACCAGGAACTTCCACTGATGTGACGTAGTCTCCCATACATATCCAAAAATCACTAAATTTGTCCCCTGCACTAGATAAAGGGACTCTGACCACCTCCAGTGTGGGGATCATGGCTCTGACAGGCCTTGCCCTTCTCTGCTATACTAAAAACTGTTAGATTGTATTCCTAAAGCTAGCCAATAAGGTCAATTCCCCTAATGGGGTACTTCCTTCTCCTGAGGCTGACTATCAAGGTCCAGCTATCAAAATATTAAACTAGCAATCAAAAGCCCCATTTGCTTTACCTAATTAACATGTCCAGTTAAAATTAAATACCTCTCCAGGGAACATGTATGTCTCTCTTAGGGTCCTCCTTGTTTCCTAGCTTCTCTGGTGGTGTGGATTATAGGCTGGTAATCCTTTGCTCTATGTCTAAAATCCATATACGAGTGAGTACATACCATGTTTGTCTTTTTGTAACTGGGTTACTTCACTCAGGGTGGTGTCTTCTAGTTCCATCTGTTTGCCTGCAAATTTCAAGATTCCAGTATTTTTTTTTCTGCTGATTAGTACTCCATTGTGTAAATGTGCCAAATTTTCTCCATCCATTCTTCAATTGAGGGGCATCTAGGCTATTACAAATAACGATGCTATGAACATAGTTGAACAGATGTCCTTATTGTATGAATATGCATCTTTTGGGTATATGCCTAAGAGTGGAATTGCTGGATCTTGAGGTAGACTCATTCCCATTTTCCTGAGGATTCTCCATACTGATTTCCAAAGTGGCTGTACAAGCTGGCACTCCCACCAGCAGTGGAGGAGTGTTTTCCTTTCTCCACATCCTCTTCAGCATAAACTGTCATTGGTGTTTTTGATTTTAGCCATTCTGGCAGGAGTAAGATGATATCTCAGAGTTATTTTGGTTTGCATTTCCCTGATGGCTAAGGATGTTGAGCACTTTAAGTGTTTTTCATCCATTTTAGATTCCTCTATTGAGAATTCTCTATTTAGTTTTGTACCCCACTTTTTAATATTATTTTTTATTTGAATTAGAAACAAGTTTATTTTACATGTCAATCCCAGTTCCCTCTCCCACCCCTCCTCCCCTACCACCTCCCCCAACTAAAACTCTACCTATCCTTTCTGCTCCCCAGGGAGGGTGAGGCCTTCCATAGGGGGTCATCAGAGTCTTTCTTATCCTTTGGGATAGGGCCTAGGCCCACCCCCATGTGTCTTGGCTCAGGGACTATCCCTCTATGTGAAATGGGCTCCCAAAGTCCACATCTATGCTAGGGTAAGTACTGAACTACTACAGGAGATCTGAGGTCTCCTCACTGAAACCCACATTCTTGGGGTCTGCTTCAGTCCCATGCTGGTATCCCAGCTATCAGTCCAGCGACCAAGAGCTCCCTGTTGTTTAGGTCAGCTGTTTCTGTGGGTTTCACCAGCCTGGTCTGGAACCCTTTGCTCATCCCTCCTCCTTCTCTGCAAATTGTACCACACTTTTTCATTGGATTATTTGGTGTTTTGGAAACTAGCTTCTTGAGTTCTTTGTAAATTTTGGAGATCAGCCCTCTGTCAGGTGTGGGGTTGGTGAAGATCTTTTCCCATTCTGTTGGCCACTGTTTTGTCTTGTTGACCGTATCCTTTGCCTTACAGAATCTTCTCAGTTTTAGGAGTTCCCATTTATTAATTGTAGGTCTCAGTGTCTGTGCTACTGGGTTATGTTCAGGAAGTGGTCTCCTGTGTCAATTCATACAAGGGTACTTCCTACTTTCTCTTCTAAGAGGTTCAGTGTGGCTGGGTTTATGTTGAGGTCTTTGATGCTTTTGGACTTAAGTTTTGTGAATGGAGATAGATATGGATCTATCTGCAGTCTTTTACATGCCAGCATTCAGTTATGCCAGCACCATTTGTTGAAGATGCTTTCATTTTTCTATTGTGTAATTTTAGTTTCTTTGTCAAAAATCTGGTGTTTGTAGGTGTGTGTGTTAATATCAGGGTTTTCAATTGGATTCCATTGGTCTACCTATTTTTTGTGCCAATACCAAGGTGTTTTCAGGACTATAGCTCTATAATAGAGCTTGAAGTCAGGGATGGTGATGCTTGGTCTCCTGGAGAAGGGAAAGGGGAAGGGGAAGGGAACAAGATGTCCTGAGCAAATTGGGAGCGTGGGGTGGGGTGAAGGTAGAGGGAAAGAGAGAAGTGGAGAAGAGGAGGTGGAGGAGGACATGAGGGAGCAGGAAGGTTGAGTTGGGGGAAGAATAGAGGAGAGCAAGATAAGAGATACCACAATAGATGGAGCCATTGTAGGTTTAAAGAGGAATCTGGCACTAAGGAAATGTCCAGAGATCTACAAGGATGACCCCAACTAACAATCTAAGCAATAGTGGAAAGGCTACTTTAAATGCCCTTCCTGATAATAAGATTGATGACTACCTTATATGCCATCCTAGAGCTTTCATTTAGTAGCTGATGGAAGCAGACACAGACACCCACAGCTAAATACTGATCTGAACTCCTGGAATCCAGTTGCAGAGAGGGAGGAGTGATGAGCAAAGGGGTAAAGACCACGTTTGTGAAACCCACAGAAATAGCTCACCTGAACAAGTGGGGGCTCATGGACCCCAGACTGCTAGCTGAGAAACCAGCATAGGACTGATCCAGACCTCTCCTGAACATGGTGTCAGTGAGGAGGCCTTGGGATAGGGGTTTAGTGGGGGGCAGGGGAGGAGGGGAGCGAGAGGGAACTGGGGTTGACACGTAAAACAAACTTGCTTCTAATTAAAACAAAAAATGGAAAAAAATTAAATACCTCATTCTAACATGGGGCTTTCCACTTTGTCTTTATGAACTTCTATTTTCCTATGTGCCACATCTGTCTCCTCTCTAACCAAAGGCAGTCCTTTGTCCCTGTGGGACAAATGCCCCTGTTTCCCTTTCCTTTGTCCCCTTCCCCTTCTCCCTTCTCTACCACTTCATCCTAGTCCATCCTAAGAGAGAACTCAGTTTTTTTCTGCCCTTAAAAAATTGCACCTGCAAGGTCATTTGTTGCTATTTTCTGCCTGAATCAGAAAGCAGCCACTTTCACTTTTCTTCCCCACTTAATAAAGGATCTCTCTGCAACAACAGGTGTCTGGGTGTGGTTTTGCACAGTCTGGGGTCTGGGAGGGAACTCCCATTGCATCCCCTTCACTAGAAATGTTTTGTTACAGTTTGTAATTGATTAAAACTTATGCAACACTTTTTTCAAATTGAAGTTTAGATTTTAACCACACAATAAAATGTCACAATCACAAACTCTTTAAATATTTTGTGCTAAATGACACAGACGTGCATCTTTTGATATTTCCCCATTCAACACAGAAAACATCACGCTCAGACCTTGATTTCTTTTTAGAATTTACTAGTTAGAAAATGTGCCCTTTGTGTGGCTTTCTAGGTCAGAAGTACCCTGGATCTCATCTTTCATTTCATCAGCAGAAGAGAAGAGAATTGCAATGTAGAAACCGAATAAACGAAAGTTTTATGTCCAGATGATTTGTTTTTCAATTTGCCTTCAATCACACAAGGTTAAGTGTGTTTTTATATGGAAACCAAATTTCTGATTTTGTATTGCTTTTTATCTGGGTGAAGCATTTCTCATTCCTTCAGCCATAATTCATGCTAAGTGGTGTCAAATTTTCTCATTACCCTGGCTACCTCTCTTCTGAAAGACTCATGTGTCTATAATCCAACTGCACCTGTTGCAAGCACTCCTGCATCTCTGAGGCACTTATACTTCCCATTTATTGTAGGTTCCCAGGCTGTACCTGTGATTCCTGGCTGAGGCTTTCTCAGTCTAATACTTTTGAGTCAACTCCTATATTATTTATTTACATTGAAATCTTAATCATGGCTTGCTTCTGGGAAAATCCAACTCAAATTATTCTTTTAAACTATCACACTGTGATCTTCTCATTTTTTTAGTGTTTCTTTTCTATGGATGGTTAGAGTCAGGTAATATTTACACATTAAAGATTGCTAGTAAGCCAAGTTTAAGTTTTTTCTATTATATTTTGCTGAAAAAATGCTTATTTGTTAATTATGCTACCAAGTAACAGTTCCATTGTACCATTTTTATACCCATATTTCATTATGTTCTATTTCACCCTCCCTTGTTCATCCTTCCTATATGTTCCCTAATCCCTTATCCCTAATTAATACCCCACTTCTGTTATATCACAGTGTCATCTCATTTCCTTTGAATTCAAACAATCCTTCTTGGAGGGAAAAAGGAACTTATAGAACAAAAAAGCTCATGAAACCTAACACTTATGAAGTTCAGACAGTTACATGACTGACAAGCTCAGATAAATAGTAAACAGTTTTGGGGAGGATGAAGTTCTTTGTTTGGGGAGTGGGGAGCTGCCTGCAAGTTGAATAGGGAGAGGTCCAGACACACAGCTTTATGGAGTCATCATCCTGGTGAAGTGGCTTTTGCAGATGTGGCTGCCTTTGAGTTATCCATGATTCTGTGAGTGACACAAGTAAAGCCAATTATGCACCATCTAGACTTGCATAGAGTTGGGTTTGTCTAGAGTGTATAGACATTTGTTCACATTTCTTCAGGAAAAGCTACACAGTCCACATGCTCCTCTCCTTCACCTACCTTTTGAAATAATCTTCCTGTTCTAGCCCACTTTCTACCATTGAAATTCCTTCCACATATGTATGTAATACACACACACACACACACACACACACACACACACACACACACACAAAACACACCGTATACACACATAAACACACACACCATATACCACACATACATCACCCTCACACACTCATACACCACACACTCACCACATGCACACTACACACACACCATACATACAAACACACACCATATACCACATACACACACCATTTACCACATACACATCACACACATACCACATACCACACACACACACACACACACACATCAGAAACCACACATACATCACCCCCACCCACATTCATATACCAAACACACAACACACACACACACACACACACACACACACACACATATATATATACTCACACACACTCACAGCACACACCACACATATATCACTTCCCACATACTCATACACCAAACACAGACCACACACACACACACACACACACACACACACACACAAAAGCACACATATATACATGTACTCACACCCCCCCACACCACACATCTATCACCCCACACACACTCATACACTAAATACACAGCATATACACACACACACACAGCATACATTCACACACACACCAAACACACCACACACACATAAAAACACACACACATACATACACATGCGCACACACAACACATACCACATATACATCACCCCCATACACTAATACACCAAACACACACCATACACACATAAAATCACATGTATATACATATACTGTCTCTGACACACATAGCACACACCACACATATCACCCCGACACACTCATACACCAAACACCACACACACACACACACACACACACACACACACACACACACACTTAAATCCTGAGCCTGCAGGTAAAAGAAGATGTGTTTGTTTTTCTAAGTGTGTCTTATTTCACTTAATGCAGTGGTGGGTAGTGTTACCCATTTTCCCTGAAGATGTCATTATTTGACTCTTCTTTAGGGTTGAATAAAATTCCACTGTGTATACATGCCATGTTTTCTGTAACTATTCATCCTGTTGATGGACATCCTGGCTGGTTCTATTTCTTTGTTATGACTTATGAGGCATAAGATTTGTTTTTATTTGACTATAAAACTAGAAATCAATTACTAAATGTGTCTCCACCAATAGAAAGAATGAATCCCATGGACACTGTGCAGGGGAATTTGAGAAAGGTAAGACCTAAAGAGTATCTATATTAGGAATGTTCTCAGGTGAGGTAATGAGGCAAGCATGGTGGCTGACTATGGTGAGAAGGGTGATACAGTAACACCACTATGAAGGGAATGGTCTTGAAAAATATTTCCAAGGCAAAACTAATGGGAGTTGGTTCCTGGTATACATTGGATGGAAGATTACCAAGTACTTGGGAAATACTGATGCCATTTTTTAATTCTTATGGGAAGAAAGAACTTAGGAAGTGAGGAGAGATACCTTTTGCTTTTTAACATATTGTAGTGCATCAGAAATACTTTTGTGAGCCCAAAGAAACATATGCTGTGTTAGGGGGATGTAAATAAAGCATGTTTATGAAGCTGACACACAACACTCATTTTAGTTGTCCAGAAGTATCTTCCACTTTTACACCATCTGTGCATTTTTATATTAGCTGATTTGAATTTTTCCTGTCACTAAGAATTATGTTTGGTTGTAACCATTTAAACTAATTTCCATTTTCAAATCAAGAGATAAGTTGGGTGTCAACAAATGTGGAGCTTGTATCTGTAAAACAATGAACATAAAGTAATGATGTGTATATAGAATACTTAAAAGAGCCCTAGACCTGAAGATGAAAACATGTTTTGTTTAAAGACTCTTTGTGTGTTTTCAACTATGTCAAGCATTATTTGATTTTGATAAAATTAATTTGTAAAATAGTGTGTCATTTTTTCCTCACTTATGTGCCCATCTATGTGCCTAGCTAAGGTAAATGAACAAAATAAAGCCTTTGCCCTCTGAAACTCACATTCTATTGAAAATAGGAGGAAAGGGGGAGAGAGTCAAAGGATAAAAACAGTAAATGAATAGTTATTACTCTTATAAGTGCCAAAAGAGTTCTGAAATAAATGCCTGAAGAAGCAGATCAGGGTGAGGGGGGTGGGGAAATGGGTCATTCTTGAAGAAGGTCACTAGTAGTGCCGAGAAAGTGATGTATAATCAGAGACAGCCATCTTGTTGGTGAACATCCTGGATGAGTGCTGGTATTCCCATGAATACTGACATGCAGGAATGAGCAAATAACTTTAAAGTAGTGTATCATTTGTATGTAATATACAAAAGCTTTCCTATATCGTTTAAGTAATTTCTATACTACTTAGAGTTTTATTTCAACTTGCCATAGCTATAAAAAAACAAAAAAACATCTGAATAGAGGGAATCTCAATTGAGAAATAGCCTCCATAAGGTTGGGTTGTAGGCAGCAATACTGTAGAGCATTTTCTTCATTAGTGCTGGATGGGGAAGGCCCTCCCCATTGTGCATGGGGACACCCCTGGGTTTGTAGTACTAAGTTCTATAAGAAACCAGGCTGAGCAAGCCAGGAAGGAACAATCTAGTAAACCACACTCCTCTACACCTTTTGTATTAGCTCCTGGATCCAGGTTCATCTCTTGTTTGAGTTCCTGCCCTGACTTCATTCAGTGATGAGCTGTGATTTGGAAGTGTAAGCATCATAAACCCTTTCCTCCCTAGGTTGCTTGTGATTATGGTATTTCATCATAGTAATAGTAACCCTAACTATGTCAGTACCTCATACAAAATCAACACTATGCAAATATTTGTTATACTATATTATCTAGGAACAACAACAATGATAAAACCATTTATGCATGTTTAATGTAGACATAATTTTCTTTAAAACATTTAGATCCATCATAGTTGATTTCATGGAATATGGCCCACGAATATAGAAAGCCTGATGTATTTATGGTGGCTGCTACAGGTCGAAGCTGAAATGTCCTTGCAGGTTCACATTATGAAGGCATGTTGGTGCTGTTTTTGGAGGCTGTGGAACTTTCAAGGGGTAGTCTACCGGGTAGAAGTAAGTCTTTTAGGGTGGGCCTCTGAAGGTTATACTTGAATCCTGGCTCCTGCCATTCTTTGGCTTCTCACTACAGTGATGTGAACAGCCTCTGCTTCATGCTGCTGTAACCAGTATGAGCTGAGCCACTTTCCATTCTTTAGTCCCATGACAAATTGAAATTCTCTGAAACCAGTAGCCAAAATAGGTCTTTTATACGTTAGTGGTTTCCAGAGTTGCTGTGGTCATAGAGATGTGGGATATTTGATTACAATGTGAAGATGTGTCTCTCTTCTACTTCACCTGTCTAAGGCACCTTCTGATTTTTTTAAATAAAGAGATGAATGACCAATAACTAGGCAGGAAAGGATAGGCAGTTCATCCAGGGAAAGAGAGGAAGCAGGGGAGGAATCTGAGAGGCAGATTGAATTTGCCAATGAGACCCAGAGGAAGTGGGACACACAGTGCTGAGCAGAGATAAAAAGCCACATGGGAGAACATAGATTAATATAAATATATAAAATATAATTTAAGTTTTATGAGCTAGCAGGAATAAGCCTAAGCGAAGGCCAAGCTTTCATACGTAATAAGAAAGTCTAACTACAGAAAGATGCAAAAGCAAGCAGTGCAATGGGGAAAGCTGCTAGCTTGGAGAATGTTTACAGGAAAGTAATGGATACATCTGCTGGAACAGGGACCCTTAGGTTCAGAACAGGGACAGACCCGAGGTAGTAAGAAATAACAGGGAGACAAGTAATCTGGGACATAATAAGAAAGAAGGTATCAGGTGATGCATAGACTTATGAGATATTGGAAGAACTTATGCCTTAACTGTGGGTGAGAAGGAGAATCAGTAAAAGCCAAAGATAAAGTAGAGACATTTTCTGGCTTGTATTTTAAAAAAAATGATTAGATTTCTGTACTGAGAAAAGACTATGGAAGGCCAAATATGGCAGTATGAAGATGTGGCTTACTGGGGAAGACTGCTTCCCGTGCAAGCTTGAGAACCTGAGTTGGAAACCTCAGTACATCACAAGCATATACCTGTAACACAGTACAGTGATGCAGATTCAGGCCAGTCTTCTCTAGACAACCTAGTTGAAATGGTGAACTTCCCATTAAATGAGAGTCCCTGTTCCAAGGCACCAAGGCGTAGAGTTATAGAGAAAGGTATGTAACACTCTCTTCTGATCTCTACAAGTGTACATGTGGGCTTGTATATCCACATACATACATGTATGTAACACACACACACACACACACACACACACACACACACACACACACACACACACACACACACAGAGGAATGTATTCACTCATGAACATGCATCCACTATAACAGACTGCATAGAGGAGAGCTGATTTGGGCTTGGATTAGCATCAAAGTGTAGATGATACTATGCAGTGAGGTATTTAGGGTGTAATTAGTCCACAGTGTTAAGTAGAGATTTCAAGAATGGCACTAGTACTCTAAGAAGGGACATAAAGTAGAAGATCACCACACCCACATTTTTCCTGCTAGAATAATAGGGGAAGATAAAATGATATCTAGGAAGAGGGCTTTACCTGACAATGATGGTTCCCTGATCTCAGATTTCCAGCCTTTAAAACTATAAGCGGTAAATATTTGTCATTTAAATCACCAGGTTATGGTGTTATATTATAGCACCTCAAACACAATGACAGTAGGTTCCCAGACTTGAATGAGATTTCCACTGGAGACTTACCAGTCCATGTAGTGTGTGTGTGTGTGTGTGTGTGTGTGTGTGTGTGTGTGTGTGTGTGTGTGTGTGTGTATAGAGGACACACACTACTGTGCTGTATTATCAAATGCATTACAGAACTAGAAAAGTGGAAATAGGTGTTTTTGTTATTAGAGACATTCAATTCTGACTTTACTTTGTGGTGGACTAAAAGAGTTGGTTAAGTAAATATTTTTGTTAAAATACAATAAAGTCCTTTATATTTGATTACCTTGATAATGTACTATAAAATACTACTGAAGCAAAAATTATGCAACCTACTTTTGAATGTGCCCACTGGGAAAGAGTGATCAGGAAGGAAATATTGGATCTACTCTGTGCTTTAGTGTATAGGTCAGCTTGAAAGCAGGGTTTGAATTCAGTCAGAATTGGGTTTGACTTTGCTGGTACATAGCCTTTTGTGTACACACAGTGTTGCTTTTATTATGGTTACTGGAAGTACCCAACAAAAGTGTGGATTTTGGAAAGTGTTTTTTTCCATGTGATAGCCACATATATTTTAATGTCAGTCACAAGGCCAGTGGAATGAGAAACCATCCCATCATGGGAAAAACTGTGAATCACATGACTAAGGGAATAGATAATAAGTTCAGTAATTTATTCTTTTGTTAACTTCATACATATATACAATGTATATGTTAAGGTGTAGGACTAGCCATTGGAACATGGGCAGCCTACCACAGGCATAAGAAATATTAGAAGAAAATTGACTGTCTTTCCCTCAGAAACCATCAATTGCTCTTCATCTGGAAATGGGGGCTCCTGAACGTCCCACTCCAAGCCACTGTTAAATGGCTTGATCTTGTGCAGGAAAGCACAGATTTTGTGAGTTCATGAGTACAACAGTCCTGTGGTTTCCAGAAGACACTGATTCAGAGCTGTCCTCCCAGCGCTCTGGCCCTTATAACATATCTGTGCCCTCTTCTGTGATGCTCCCTGAGCCTTGGGACAGGAGCTGGTATATACGTCCTGCTTAGGGTTGAGCACTCCACAGTCACTTATTCTCTGCACTCAGATTCATAATTTGTGTAGGAGGATCCAAATGAAGAATCCAGAGTGGCATTCACCCCACCGTAATTCTGTGTCCTGCTTGTGCTTGCTGAGAGGAGAGAAGGTGCTGCTTTCAAAAGGGATTCTAACTATATTGTCTGTTGGTGGTGGCTTGCAAATGCTGTCTATCTAAACAAAGAGCTGCAAAACACAAACTTTTAAATTAAGATTTAATTTTCAAGTGTGTAACTTAATACATCACTTGTACATATATTGAGCATTAAGATACATGCTTAGAAGAGCTCTCAAGTTTTTTAGCTTACAGGGATGTGCAAAGGCAATACATTTTCTACTTCTACAGCTTGCACACATTTCTGCTCCAACAGATGAGTTTAAGCATGAACATTGATGTCTTGGTTTGATCCCTGAGTACTAAGACATTATACTTGTTTCATAATTAATAATTTTTATGCAGTATGTTATTTTGTTTAGTTTTTTTCTGTATGATAAAGAAATGGTTGACTTATTAAGGCCAGGAGACAAATATCAAAGAGTTATTTTGTCTCATGGATACTGACACTGTTTTTGACATTTTCTACTCCCATGGCAGGTGGTTATAACAGCTTCACTCACATACTGCTTTGGTTTAAATCCCTGTACCAAATTCCATGAATTTGAAATTTTGCGGACAATACATGTTAAAGACTCTGCATTCCCTGTCAATTGAGCCTTGCTATTAAAGGTGCATTTGTCCACATCACTTAGTCTTTGGGAGTATCCTTCTTATGTAATCTGTGTGTGGGTCTGTAAATGTTTGCAAGGCCTGCAATGTGAATCTAAAAGCATTTTAAAGAAGACTTGTGATACCCATTTTCATTCTTCATTTGTAGTTTAACTTTTGCAAGTGGTTTCTTTTAAGAGTGCACCATGGTGGATCTGGAAGTGACTACAATAGAAGACAGCTTCTTGTGGAAAGAAAGCTTCCTTTAGACATTTCGCTTCTTTAACGTTTCCTTCCCGCCTTCCATCAGAAGCATCCATCAGGGGGCTGTTAAAGCACAGGGGCTGTAATGCTGTGAAAATCTGCTCACCTTTGATAGCCAAGAGCAGAAGTTAGTCAAAGGTGACCTTTTCTTCTTTTGTGCAGCTCTGCAGAGAAGCTTGCCTTTTGAACTTCAGCAACTTAGCTTCTTCCACTACACAGGTCTCTCAATGGCTAAAATGTGATGGCGCAGCATGCAAGTTAATTACTTCTCATTGTGAGACCTGTAAAGTCCTCTTTTCAAAACAATTCACAGTGAGTGGTACGGAACATGTCTTCATAAAGTATACAGTAGTTTTAGAGGCCAGCAAACAGAATGCACTCATTTCTCTTTGAAATTGCTGACAGCCTCTGCGCTCAGGGCTCAGTATAACAGCTTCAAGTAGGGCATATTTAGACCTATCTTAATAGGCAAGGATTCTAAGGCTGATAGAATGGTTCGCCCAAGGAGGAATCAGGCCTGTGACTTTAAATATGTGGGTAACGACTACATCCCCTAGGCCTTTCTCATTTTAGCTACTCATTTGTATTTCAACACAGATAGGCAAGGAGAGATACTTAACAGGTGATTAGATATTTTAAGTTTCAAGCCTATTTTGCATATGTGAACACGTGCATGTGAGCATGTGCTTGCATTGTATATCAGAGTCGTTTCAGAAGACACCATGATTCCCTAAAATATTTCAAAGAAAGTCTATGACATAGAGTCATAGACTGGAATGTTAAAGCTTAAAAAGGGAAATTATATCCAGATATCATCATCCTTGACTATGAGATCGGCATAATCATTTTATGTGTCCAAAATTTATTTTCCCTGTGTGAAGGTCCTTTTATTTTCTATGTGAAGAGTCAGTGAAATATGTGTAATTCCAGTAGGGCTGCGTCTGGACCATGGAATTTCTATTTCTGATGAGAAAATGTTTGTATGTAAGGGAATGAGGCAAGATATTTATTACATTATTTTGGCCAGTACATCGATTTGACTTTCATAAATATTTTATAATCCTTGAGGAGTTGACTAGTAATCTGTACTAAGGAACGGGAAATAGTGGAGGAAAATGTTCACAGTACTACTTGACATATTTTTAAATAAACCAGGCAATTCTAGTGCTTATGAGACTCCAGCATCATTACTTTATTAGAAGACCTCTGTCTCATTCACAGCGTTTTCCCAAAGGCCTTATTGTTATAAATTAATATTCTTGTAAAAGAACAACTATTTTCTACAAAAGTTTATATTGGGAAAGAGTTGCACCACAATACAATAAAACTTAGGTAGCCTACCCATATAATTAACCCTAATGAACAAGAAGAAATTTTCAGTATTTTGAGAAGAAGGAATAATTCAACTGTATTTTACACTTTAGAAAACTACATATGATCAAGTTGCAGACAAATGCCTAGAATGACCCTGCCATCCCAAAGCTACATGGTGGTCGTTGAAATACTTTGAGCATGCATTATGTTAGCATCTCATGTGAAAACTCTCACTTGTTTATTTACAAACAAGAGCAGCTTGTAAACCAACGTTTCAAACACTGCTTTTTAAAATGTAGATCACTGGAGTTTTTGAAAGAAGAGCAGCAACACATTGGACCATGGAAATTTTAGAGATGTTCCAGGACTTAATGCTCTTGATTATCTAGATGAGCAGTTCTCAACCTTCTGCATGTCATGACCCTTTAATACAGTCCCTCACATTGTAGTAACCCTCAACCATAAAATCATTTTCATTGTTACCACATAACTGTCATTTTGCCACTGTTATCAATAGTAATGTAAATATACAATATGCATGATATCTGATATGTAAGTCCTGTGGAAGGGTCATTGAGCTCCAAAGGGTTTGTGGCTCACAGTCATTCATTGATCTAGACTGTTAAAAGCAGACTTGAGTGACTGAGAGAATTGATACACAATTATGGGGTATCTTCCATTGGGAATACTTGGAAT
Organism: Cricetulus griseus; assembly: GCF_003668045.3. Lineage (NCBI taxonomy): Eukaryota > Metazoa > Chordata > Mammalia > Rodentia > Cricetidae > Cricetulus > Cricetulus griseus. The sequence goes on along the minus strand of NC_048595.1, from coordinate 137,340,979 downwards.
CTAGCAGGGGAAGACTATGATACAATCTCTCTTTCATGGATCTCCTGTTGGAGCCAGGTAAATTTTCTTATTTTTCTCCTTTTTCAATTCAGTTGACATTAAATCTTTGAATAGAGATACTGGCATTACAATACAAGTTGTCTATACTGTATTTTTGACTACTTAATAGCAGTCAAAATAATTATAATTAATAACTTAAGAACCTCAAAGTCTTCCTTCATGTTAAAATAATTGGAAATAACAATTAACTGTGATTTGACTAACTTGAAACGTTTTTGTATTCCTGAAAACTTGTTTTTTTAAATTTTTAAAACAGTTTTTCAAAGTCTTAAGGATAATTAATGTGCTAAGACAGGGCATTTAATTTGACATATTTCTGTGCCTTTGACAAAGCAGTGTTTCTAACACTACTGAAAGTCCTTAAGTTTGGGCTCCTCAGAGCTTCAGGGTTAGCTACTTATTTAATCACTGGCAAGAGTTCTTAACATGTCAGCTGATCAGATTTTTCATTCTGTGTTTTAGAATCCATAAAATCAGATTGTCCATACCTGTGTTTTTGAGCTCATAATTTCATCATTCACATTTATGGCTGTTCCCTGGCCAAGTTTAGGTAAATGTCTGCTCCCGCTGATTCATGGTCACCCTGGCTAGCCTTAGAGAGGACAGAATGAAATTTCATAAAGCACTTTGGTGTGCCTCTCTTCATCATTTCTTAGAGACTCTGGACATAAATAATTTATTAGGTACAGAATGTGCAGCAATAGAAAGAGGAGTGGCTGATGAGAAAGAAGTCAGGAGACATTATTAGAAATGGGCAACTGATGGAAGATTTAAGATGCAAAGAGTTTAGAGGTAATCTGCTGGTGGAAATGAAGTCCTTGAGTACAAGAAAAGTGTAATGAAAACTGTCTTATAATGAGACCTTGATGTAGTACCTTGGATATGCTGACTGGGAAAAAGGATGTATCAATAATGTACTGAATAGCATGGGCATGAGATCAAAAACTTTTAATGGTTATCTTAAAATATCATTAAAATTAATAACAATGTTTTGCTCTTCAGAGTTGAAATATTTGGAAAGAATAAGGACTTAGAAAACCTCCAAAGAACGTAATAAGTTAATTTTAGATTTTAATTTTCAGTTTAAATTATTCATCCCAGATTTTTTTATTTTATTATTTTAGGTGTTATGAAACAAAAGTCACTACTCTTAACTGAGTCATTAACTCTTAATGGTTTGGAAATAATTGTAAATTTCAGTGAATAAACACTTTTACCTGAAAGAGGAGATTTAGATAACTCACGGTAATGTATTTGTCACCTATTTATTATCTATCTGTTTGCCTGTCATTCTATCCATCCATCTGTCCACATTTTTCTATAAGTATAAAATTCTACAAGCATAGTATAACACTATCCGTATTTACTAATAAGAATAGATTATAGCAATTTTAATGTTTTATCAGCATCCTTTTGCCACAAACTCAGCAAATACTTAGTATCCTCATGCAGTTTTAGTTAGCATGTATGAAATATTGCAGACTGCCTTTGCAAGACAGATAAGTGTAGGTTTTGACCTTGTCCTTCTGAGTTTCCCTTGCATCTCACTACTTAAATTTTTAGATTAGACAGTTAAAGTCACATAGGCCAAATAGGTTGTTCCTATGGATTTAAATAGATGAAAACCTGATTCAGAAAATACATGATGGGGGTTTTATATATAGTGTCACTTTTCTGTATTTCTTGCTTGGATATATTTTTACTAAAAATGAACGGTAAGACCTAGATCATTATTATTTCATCTTGACTCTCTGGCCCTGAGCTTAAAAGCTATCCTCTAACCAAATGCTAATCTGAACTAAGATATGCTGTCTGTATAAAATATGTATTGGATTTATAAGATTGATGCAAAAATAATGTTAAACAGCTCATTTTTACTAATTGTATCATGAAAAATTCAAAATGTTAATTATATAAAATATAGGATTGAACTACTTCATTAGTTTATTGTTTAAAGACAGCTACTAGAAAACATTTCATATTTGCACGCATCACATATTTTTTGCAGAACAACATGGTCTATATTAAAAAATTTGCAAAGAGTTGTACAGATGAGCAGGCCTATGAAAATTCTAGACCTAGAATTCTAGAAGAATTTCCAGATTCTCTTCAGCTCTTTCTTCAGTAAAATGCCATGTTCATTGGGGTTTGAATGTCCTCCCACTCTTTTACTCCAGTGACCCCCCCTCCATGTCATTAGGTAGGAAAGCAGAAACATCTGCCTGAAGTAAAAACTAACATATTCTGACTTCTGTGAATCAGATAGAATGACACAGAAAGGAGAGGCAGATGTTCCTGTGTTTTCAAAAGACTTACTGATTCATTTTAATTGGCATGTGGTTGTTCTGTCTTGCCAGTTCTGTCTCAACTCAATGCACCTAAAGTCTGTGATAATCCTTGAGGACTCTTGAGTCTGCTAAGGACCATCACAATTCACTGAACTTTGAATCTTTGGCAAGTTGCACCAATGCGTGTTATATAGGCAATAAAAATATAAGGCCCTAGAGAAGATAATTCCTTCTTCTCATTTTTGGAATCAACATTTAGTCCTTTTGACTTCATCTAATGAAATAAATGTTTGGAACAGTAAATGTTTCTCTTGGGGTGGACCAGTTGTCCAGATGCTCATTCAGCTTCCTCAGGTATTATAATCTGGTAAGACTGCCCTTAACTTGATGATTTGTGCTAAATAGGCACAAATGATAAATTTAAATTAAGTTCCTAAGTACCTAATACTAAAGGCTCGTTTTCAGATATTCTCTCAACTAATCCTTATTTAAAACTGATGAACATGGTTTTTCTAGAGATGGAACCAGGCAGCAGCTTGATGTTGTTTTCTAATCTTTTTGTTTTATAGTAAAATGTGGTCATAATGGACTGTGGTTGAACTCAGATGTCCCGAGTCCATACATCCACACTTTTTTTTTCTGTTACAATCTTGGAGCAACAAATTTATCAGTAGACCTAATTTTGATGTTTGTTATTTTTATTTTCTACAATTAATAGACTGGATTAAAAATTGCTTCTTTAAAAATTTTGTTTTTTCCTTTTATTGAAAATAGATTCCTTTCTCCTAGAATATATTCTGATTATAGTTTCTCTCCTTCTACTCCTCTCAGTTCCTCCCTTCTTCCCTCTGGATCCACTTCTTTTCTATATCTTATTAGAAAAGAGCAGACCTCTAAGAGATAACAACCAAAAACAAAAACAAAATATAATAATAAGATGAAACAAAATCATCATGTTGAGTCTGGACAAGGAAATCCAAAAGAAGGACAAGAGCTCCTAGTTAGGGCATAAGATTAAGAGGCCCACTTGTTCACACACTCAGGAGTCCCTTAAAAATACTAAGCTGAAAGCTATAAGGACTTAGTGAAGACCTTGATGCTTCCATCTCTGTGAGTTTATATGAGCCTTGATAAATTGATTTGGAAGACACTGAAAGTTCCTAAAATAGATGAAAGAGATCCTAATGAGATCTTCTAATAATGGAGGATGTGGAGTCCCAACTAGCTATCTCTTGTCACCAAATGAGTCTTTCAGTACTGGTACTGGATTGCATTTAGTAGAGTTGCTGGACAAGGGGGTCCCATGAAACTACTGAATCAACCCAGGCTGTCTCTAAGACTATAGGTTGCTCTCATCAAACTGACAGTGAGCCCCATTGCTGAGGACAACACCCACACAACTCACTGAATGAGAAGTTAAGAGGGTGCCTACATGGAGCCCTCACCACTATGTTCTAGTGTCTTTAGTGTAGGAAGGCACTCTACCAGCTATCAAAAGAAAAATGCTAACACCAACTCAGGCACAAACTTTTGACCTACAATCTGCCTTGCCTACAAGATATGCTAGGGCAATGGTGGCACACAACTTGTAGGAGTAGCCAACCAATGTCTGATTTGACTTAAGGTCCACTTCATGAGATGGAGCCCATATCTGACACTGCTTAGGAGACAAAGAATCAGAGACTAGATATCCCACACAACTAGGGTCTTGGAGTGATCACGGATAACAGGAACATACATACCTGAACATAATAAAGACAATGTACAGTAAACCAAGAACCAACATCAAACTAAATGGAGAGAAACCCAGAGCCCAGGATGATGCGATGGACTTTGGGGAGCCCCATTGAGGGCCTTACCCTTCCTGGGGAGTGGAGGGTGGATGGGGTGGGGAGCAGATGGGGGGTTGGGAGGAGGAGGGGAGGGGGCAGGAGAGGGAGAAGGGATTAATATGTGAAGCAAGCTTGTTCCGAATTTGAACTAATAAAAACAAAAAAGTGCTCAAAGTCCTAGGCCATCAGGGAAACAAATCAAAACAACTCTGAGATAGCATCTTACTCTTGTCAGAATGGCTAAAATCAAAAACACCAATGACAGTTTATGTTGGAGAGGATCCAGAGAAAGGGGAACACATCCGGTGGGAGTGTAAACTCATACAGCTACTTTGGGAATCAGTATGGTGGTTCCTCAGGAAAATGGGAATCAATCTACCACAAGATCCAGCAATTCCACCCTTAGGAATATACCCAAAATACGCCATTCTGACAGGAGTAAGATGGTATCTCAGAGTTGTTTTGATTTGTATTTCCTTGATGGCTAAGGATGTTGAGCACTTTTGTAAGTCTTCCTCTGTTTTAGATTCCTCGATTGAGAATTGTCTATTTAGTTCTGTACCCCACTTTTTAATTGGATTATTTGGTGTTTTGGAGACTAGTTTCTTGAGTTCTTTGTGTACTTTGGAAATCAGCCCTCTGTCAGATGTAGAGCTGATGAAGACCTTTTCCCATTCTGTGTGCTGCTATTTTGTCTTGTTGACTGTGTCCTTTGCCTTACAAAAGCTTCTCAGTTTCAGGAGGTCCCATTTATTAATTGTAGATCTCTGTGTATGTGCTACTGGTGTTATGTTCAGGAAGTGATCTCTTGTACCAATTCCTTTGAGAGTACCACATACCTTCTTTTTTAAGAGGTTCAGTGTGGCTGGATTTATGTTGAGTTCTTTGATCCATTTGGACTGAAGTTTTTTGCATGGTGATAGATAAGCATCTTAGCTTCTTTGTAAGAAATAAGGTGTTTGGGTTAATACCAGGGTTTTCAGTTAATTTCCATTGGTCTACCTGTCTATTTTTGTGCCAATAGCAAGCTGTTTTCAGGACTATAGCTCTATAATAGAGCTTGAAGTCAGGGATGGTGATGCCTCTAGAAGCTCCTTTATTGTACAGGGGTTGTTTTAGCTATCCTGGGTCTTTTGTTTTTCCATATATAGTTGAGTATTGTTCTTTCAAGGTCTGTGAAGAACTGTCCTGGGATTTTGATGGGGATTGCATTGAATCTGTAGATTGCTTTTGGCAAAATTGTCATTTTTTCTATGTTGATCCTACCTATCCAAGAACATGGGATATCCTTCCATTTTCTGGTATCTTCTTTAATTTCTTTCCTGAAAGACCCAAAGTTCTTGCAATACAGGTATTTCACTTGTTTGGTTAGTGTTACCTCAAGGTATTGTATTTTGTTTGTGGCAATTTTAAAGGGTGATGGTTGTCTGATTTCTTTCTCAGGGCATTTTTCATCTGTATATAGTATGGCTACTGATTTTTTTCAGTTAATCTTGTATCCTGCCACTTTGCTGAAGGTTTTATCAGCTGTAGGAGTTCCCTGGTAGAGTTTTTTGGGTCACTTATGTAAATTATCATATCGTCTCTAAATAGTGAAAGTTTGACTTTTTCTTTTCCAATTTTCATCCCCTGATCTCCTTTTGTTGTCTTATTGCTCTAGCTAGAACTTCAAGCACAATATGGAAGAGGCATGGAGACCGTGATCAGCCTTATCTTCTTCCTGATTTTAGAGGAATCATATTGAGTTTCTCTCCATTTAGTTTGATGTTGGCTCTTGGTTTACTGTATATTGCCTTTATTATGTTCAGGTATGTTCCTGTTATCCCTGATCTCTCCAAGACCTTTATCATGAAGGGGTGTTGGATTTTCTCAAAGGTTTTCTCAGCATCTGGAGAGATGATTGTGTGAGTTTTCTTTTTCAGTTTGTTTATATGGTGGATTACACTGATGGATTTTCGTATGTTGATTCATCCTTGCATCTCTAGGATGCAGCCTACTTGATTATGGTGAATGATTTCTCTGATGTGTTCTTGAATTCAATTTTCCAGTACTGTGTATGTTTACATCAATGTTCATGAGGGATATTGGTCTGTAGTTCTCTTTCTTGGTTGTGTCTTTGTGTGGCTTGGGTATCAAAATTATTAAAACCTTGTAGAAAGAGTTTGGCAATGAACCTTCTGTTTCTATTGTGGGATATTTTGAGGAGAATTGGTATTAGTTGGGGACCACAGTGTTCTACTACTGAGTTTATGGGAGACATCCTCAGCCAAACCAATACATGACTATAAAATGTAATCTTTTAAACATATTAAATAGCTTGTGTTTCTTTGTAAACTAAATTATTCATTAAAATAATGTCATATATATATATATATATATCCATTTATATGCATATATTTGTGACAGGAAACATTTGAAATGTATCCTTTAATTTTGTTACCCAGGAACCTATGATATAGACACTGTTTTCTCTTTTTCTCAAAGAAGACAGTAGCAATGGAATGAGAAACATAAGAGGAATGAGCCAGAGTCAAGCTCAGCATTCTTGTCTCCAAATTCTGCATGTTGAACATTAATAGTGTTCCCCCTCTCTGTTAAGCATGAGTCACCTCTTTTGATTACTCTTTCTTCAGAGAGCTATACATAAACAGTTTATCAATTTAGTGCTTGTCTCCATTTCCTAGGAAGAATGTAACAACACCTACCAGAGAAACACTTGGAAAATTTAGAAGATAAGCTGAATTTCAGATGGAGTCAGATGAGGTGGTTTTGTTTGTAGAAATAGCATTACACTCTGTATCCCTTGGGTGACCTCAAGCTTGATATATGTAGCATGTCAGTCTCAAACTCCTGTCTCTACCTCCTGATAAATAAAGGCAGCTATTGATTAGTGCTCAACTAGTAATAAATGCTTGAAATAGGGGAAAAAAATCTTCAAATTACTTTGTATGGATTTTTGCAGCTTTGCTTTAGGAATTGTATACTTATGCATTTATTATAGTAGTAAAATTTAAATTTATTTCAAATTTACTTCTTCTTGAAAAGAACCAAAGGTCAAGATTTCTTGGTATGCTTGAATACTGCCAATGTTTGGCTCTGCTTCTTTCACTGGGCCTCTGATCATTCAGTTTGAAAGTCAAAACATAATGTAATATTGGAAAATATCTACAGGGCCAGTCCCTACCAAAGTGACTACACCAGTCATAGTGGAGTGACAATAATTGCATCCAAACCACCAAACTCTTTTAGTCTTCATGTTGGAAAGATCCAAACTGAAGGAAAATGGTATGGTATTTTCAGTGTGAGCACAGTGTGAAGATTTGTCAAAGGAATCCAGGTAAGCTGAATTTTCAGTCCTATTAAAAGACGATTCCTAATACTCATTTGTAGAGCTGTGTTATGTAATGTTCACTCCAAACATTTTACCTACTTAGACTATTCCTATTCTTTGTTTCCTTGGAAGCAAGTGACATTCAAAACACATGCCAGATCATCTAAGTCTTCAATTAAGAGTTTCCCTTCATGTTTAGGCTAAAAATTGATTAGACACTTCAGTGGGCATGAAGAACATTGTTTTTAAATATACAACAATTTGTACTAAATTTGTTCTTAAATTCCTGTGGTCTCATTTTTGTAAGAGTGGTTTGTGTATTTTTTCTTACTTTTCTTAGAAGAAGAGGAAAATGGTGCAGAATTGAACAGACAAAAACATTTAATGCATTGTCTATTTTCTTAATGTTGGTATGCTCTGTAACAATTTCAGACGTTGAAGAGTGCTATGTCATATTTTAATTCAAATGTAAGCCTTCTGTCATTTGATGTTCTCTTTCTTCCTCTTTTCTTTTTCATTTTTATGTTTTGCTGTTGACATTGGGTTAGGAGCATGGAAAGGCAAGATAGCCTGGGGTGGTTCTGAAAAGCAGCTCTTGGGTGCTGATGAAGATTCCCCTTCAGGCTTCTTCCCTATCGAGAGCAGAAATCCCACTTACCAAATCAATTCACCAATGATTCAGATTATCCACCAGCTTTTGGGCCACTTACACCTACTTTTCACTGGTCTTGGCTAAGGGATCTTGTTTTATTCATTGTCAGTCCCTATAGGCATCTTTACTTACACTCGGTGTCTCAGCATCAGCCAACCTTGCTCACTCCATTCTTTGAAGCTTTAATACAAGATCATTTAATTCATTTAACAAGTTCTTTCAGTCACAAACTGAGAAATCATTCAGTCTGTAGAATGGGTATGCTATGTCATCCTCTTAAATTCTAAACTTTAAACTTGGGCTAAATAAGAAAACTCATAAGCAAATCTGTGTAGTAAAATGACATCATTCTTTCTCTTTTTCTCTCCTTTATGAACTCCATATCATACCTTTGCTTAAATGCTCTTGCTCTGCTCAATGCACCTTGAAATCCCCTAATCCTTTGGCATATTTGCCCTGGGAGGTGGCAGGGGCTCCTTTGGAGCCTGCCTTCTGTGCTTTCCCTAGTCAAGATCCCCCTCACCACTTTGTTCCTAAACACTCAGATCTTCGCAGACTCAGAGTCTTGGCACTTATTATTCACTTTACCAAAAAATATGTTCACTTTAATTGTCTCATGCTCCAGTCCTTCTATCTATCCAGGTGTCTGCTCAAACAATCCTTTCTCAGAGGCTCTTTATTTAAAGCTCTAGTCAGAAAAAAGAGAACAAAGGAACACACACACACACACAAAACCCATCTTTACATCTGGCCACTTCATGCACTTCAAATGTCCAGTTTCATATTTCTTTTCTCACTCTTATCTTCTCATTGTATTTTAATTTCTCTAAGGTCAAAGGTCTTGTAATTTTCCCTAATTATTGCATATATTAGCTTCCAGTATACTTCCTGAATAAAATCTTGGAGAGAATGACAATTCACAACACAGCCTTTACTTTTCATGTAGTGGTTCTCTCTCTCCCACTCTTTCCCCTCTCTCTCTCTCTCTCTGTGTGTGTGTGTGTGTGTGTGTGTGTGTGTGTGTGTAGAGAGAGAGAGAGAGAGAGAGAGAGAGAGAGAGAGCAAGCACACTCACATGTGTGCACATGCAGGCCTGAGGTTGATGTTAGATGTCTTCCTCTATTTTTTGTCACCTCAGGTTTTGAGACAGGGTTTGTCATTGAACCCAGAGCTCCTCAATTAAGCCAGACTAGCTAACCACAAGTCTCAGGCCAGGATCTTCCTATCTTTGCTTGATGGATGTTGGGATTATAGGTGTGTGCCTCTATACCTGTTTTTTTTTTAATGTGGGCATTGGAGATCTGAACCCATTTCTTCATGCTTGCCCTGCAAGCACTTTAGCATTTTACCCACAGAGCTGTTTCCCAATATTCCACACAGTGGCCTCTTGTGTCATATTTGTATCTATCTGAACAGGATTTGTACAAAGGTTGTAAAATACCTTGCATTGGAGAACAGAAAAGAAGAGGAGAAAGGCATTTTAAGGACTGTATTCACTATCTGAATAAGCTGCTGATAATCTTTTTGTTTCCAAAATGACTTCTTGAAGAAATAAAAATTCACAAAACTTTTCAAAGAACAAAAATAAAATCTAACACAAATTATGTGGCAGCACTTGTTAAATGTAGAGCTGAAATGAAATTGGCCTAATTGCTTCAAGGAGTTTCTTTGTTTGACTGTAATCATGATTTGGAATCATGTCTGCCCTGAATCCATCTTACTAGATTCCAGGCAGAGAAAGACAATTGCTTGGGCACAAATGCATTTTCTTCCTTTCCCGCTTCAGAGCCCCAGTGCTTTTGGCTTGACAAATTGCCTAAACTACCTGGCTGGCTTGAAGGGAAAGTTATGTTTTTACATTTATATTAAACAAAAACTTGTGCTTTAAAAATAAATCATGCAATCTGATGGGATTGCCTGTCTTTCATTTGTTTGCTATTGAGTGTGAGTTAAAGGTTATTCGCAGAACAATCTCAGGGGTGCAATTTACACGTCCAGGTTGCAGCGAAGCTCTGTAACCAATAACCAGCTCCGAAGGAGGTGCTGTCAGAGCTCAGATTCATTGCTTCCACTCCCACAGTCCTCTTGTTTTTAGAAGACACTGAAATATATTTTCTGTCCTTAGCTCAAGGGAATTTGTGTGATGTCCTTTCACCTGTTTTTTCAGCATACAATAAGTATAGAAAAGAAATAAGAACTCTTCTTTAAGGTCACATTTGAAGAGAAGGGAGTAAGTAAATAAAGTTATGCCGAATAACGTTAACTCTTCAGTCTCAAAGCCATTTCAATTTAGTGCCAAGCATGGGGGACCCAGTAAAACTCTTGGGTGGCAATAGTTGCACACTCCAAGCCTTTCCTGGGAAAAGAATACAATTATTACATGCTCAGTTGGTGTCCTCTTTGTCTTGGCTAAGTCATGGGTCTTCTGCTTATCTTACTAAGGTGTTGAAGATTATGATAGACTTTCCCCTAGCCCATTCTTCAGTGTTTTCCTTTCCCTAGGCTTTCTGTGTGAGCAGATATTCTGTCCTCCTTGTCTTTTTGTAGAACATCATGGTTGATCACATTGCTACAATGGAAATGTTTTTTTTTTCTCAGTTTTAAAATAAACTGACCAAACATTCGATGTGCTTATCTGCATGAGGCTATTTGTTCTGACAAGATACCAGGAAGGATGATGCACGCTAGTTTTTCCATTTTTATTTCATGAAGAAACATATTAACTTAACAGGTGCTTAGTTAATTTTTATAAACATTCCTTGCTAAATAACAGAAGGCACTTAGGATACAAGCATTATTAATTGTCAAGAATTAGTCTTGGAAATAATCAGGGTAGAGGAGACACAGAGCTAGGCAGTGTATTATATTAATTGGGGGAGTATGGTGGCTCTTATCGAAGGCCTGCCTTCAGTGGACTGTATCAGGGATACAAACTTTTCCCAGGATAAAACATTTGTCATCAGGGGAGAAGATTTGTTCTGATGGTAGTTCGGGAATTTTCACTGGAATCTATTCTGGGAGAATGTCTCAGGTAGAATGCTTGCCTACCATGCAAAAGACCAGAGATTCTACCCCAGCCCAGAAAAACAAGAAAAACCCGAAAACTTACTACAGTAAAGCAGGTGCTTTTGCTTTCACTGAAATATAAACTTTTGAGGTATAAGTTGCTCCCTTACCAACAAAACATAAGAATGGGGGTGATATTCCTTTGTCCTATCACCTTGGCAGTGGAGTTTGAGCATCTCTTTTATTGGTTTTGAGGTCTAGCAGGAAATTACAGAGTTGGAAAACACATGTCTGTAGATTCCTTCTTTTAATTTTTTTTTATTTTAGAAGCACTCTTGTTTACTTATCAATCTCTGCTTTCCCTTGCTCTCCCATCCACCCATGCTCCCAACTGACCCTCTCCTACCCATGAGGTGAGGAGGTGAGGCCCTCCATGGGGGACCATCAAAGTCACATCATTTGAAGGGGGAGTAAGTTTTGTTTGCCTTACAGAATCTTCTAAGATAAAAGGACAGTATACAGAATAGGAAAAGATCTTCACCAACACCACATATGACAGATCTAAACAGAGAATTCTCAATGAAAAAGAATCTCAAATGTCCAGAACACATTTAAGGAATTGTCCAATATCCTTAGTCATTAGGGAAATGCAATTCAAAACGACTCTGAGATACCATCTTACATATGTTATAATGGCTAAGATCAAAAACACTAATGACAGCTCATGTTGGAGAGGCTGTGGAGTCAGGGGAAAACTTCTCCACTTCTGGTGGGAGTGCAAATTTGTACAGCCACTTTGGAATTTAGTATGGCAGTTTCTCAGAAAGTTGGAATGCAATCTACCTCAAGACCCAACAATACCACTCTTGGGCATGTATCCAAAGGATGATAAAGCATGAGACAAGGACACTTGTTTAACTATGTTCACAGCAGCTTTATTCTTAGCAGCCAGAACCTGGAAAAAAGCTAGATGCCCTTCAACCAAAGAATGGAATAGACAATGTGGTACATTTACACAATGGATTATTACTCCGCTGTAAAAAACAATGACATCATGAAATTTGCAAGCAAATGGATAGGAGTAGAAGAAATCATCCTGAGTGAGGTAACCTAGACCCAGAAAGACAAACATAGTACGTAATCACTCATAAGTGAATATTAGATGCAAAATAAAGGATAACCAGGCTACAATCCACAGCCCCAGGGAAGCTAGGTAATAAGGAGGAACCTAAGATGGACACATTAATTGCCCTAGGAAGGGGAAATAGATCAGATCTCCTGGGTAATCTGGGGTGGGAGAGGAGAGAGGATGGAAGATGAGAACATGAGTAAACAGGGAACTGGATAGCTAGTTGGGGGAGGAACAGAGAATAATAAGGGAGAGCAATGAAAGAGATATCTTGATAGAGGAAGCCATTATGGGGTTAGGGAAATTCCCAGGAATCCTTAAGGATGAGCCCAGCTAGGAGTTCTAGCAGTAGTGGAGAGGGTGCCTGGATTGGGCTTCTCCTATAATCAGATTAGTGATTACCCTAAATGCTGGTCAAGATCATGATAGGGAAACCCACAGAGATAACTAGCAGGAGATCCTGGGAGATCCCGAACTCTGGACTGCATGGGACTGAGCTAGCCCCCCTGCATGTGGGTGACAGTTGTGTGGCTTGGTCTGTTTGTGGGGCCCCTGGCAGTGGGACCAGGATCTGTCCCTGGTACTTGAGCTGGCTTTGTTGGAGCCCATTCCCTATGGTGGGATACCTTGCTCAGCCTTGATGCAGGCGGGAGGGGCTTGGTCCTGTCTCTACTTGATATGCCAGGCTTTGTTGACTTCCCATGGGATACCGTACCCTTTCAGAAGAGTAGATGGGAGTGGGGTGGGAGTAGGTAGGGAGAGGAGGGAGGAGGAACTGTGGTTGGTATGTCAAGTGATTCAATTTTTAAAAAAGAATATGAATTGTAGAAACAGCGGCTCCAAAGTTAAGAACACTGGCTGCTCCTCCAGCAGATCCAGGTATTTTTCCCAGCACCCATATGGCAGCATACAACTGTCTGTTGCTCTAAATTCAGGAACCTGACACCATCTGACCTTCTTGAGAACCAGACATGCACATGGTACACACACATACATTCAGGCACTCACTTATACTTACAGAATAAGAATAAATAGATCTTAAAAATATGGAAATTCTTCAGTGCTTGAGACCAAGCAGGGGTAGTTTTTTGAGAAGTTGTTCAAGCTTGGAAGATTGTTTCAAGGCAAGAAAAATTTCAGGTCTCCTAATTGACCAGACCCCATCACAGCACTGTGGAATCCCAGGGTATATATACACAGAAGAAGCCCACTTGCTAAAAACCTGGCACTATGAATTCAATGCAATAAAATATGTTTGTTTAAAGCTTAATGACAGACACTCATGTTTAGAGAAAATCTTTTGATTTACATAATTTAAATATTAAATTTACAGACAGTCAAAATTGATATTCTGTCGTCTTATCAACAATTGCATAAACCATTGCCTAAAGTGGTATGGCATCAAAAATATGAAGATCACTTATAAAATATACATTAGAGCAGATGGCTGTGAGGAGAGCCAATTGGGCAGAATAATAAACAATACAAATTAAGAAACTCATAGTTAATTAAAGAAGATTAAGGGCACATGAAGGGGACATAAAGACCATGGGACCCTCTCAAACAAAGGATTAGCATGTTGGTGCTGTGCCATACTCTCCTTTCCAATGTGTAGCTAAATGAGGGACAGTGATGGACAGGACAGATGAAAAGACTTCATTAGGATGCTATCGTCAATAACCCAAATCCCTTGATTCAACACACAGGGACAGCATGTCATAAATTCCTGTGTAATTTGGTCTAAGTATTCCTCTCTTCTATTCTGCTCCATGCATTTGGATCCCATTAACTTTTAGAAGGACTTTCATGCACAGCCGGTAATAGGCACATTTCGTGGGTGTAGTGACTTGGAGTGTTTTATAGTCTTCAGCTCTGGGAAGCACTGCTTGACCGAATGTTAATTCTCAAGGGCTTTGCCCTTAGCAGGTACTCCTCAATCAATATAGCTACAATGAAAGAAGGAAGTTGTTCAATAAGAAAAACAAACTGTTTCCCCTTAGATTTAAAAGCACTTCACAAGGTATATTTCAAAAGGTCATTTGTTAAATACCGCTGATTTTTCAAGATCCACCTTGAATTTACATCCATATCTATCATCTGTTCATTCATTAATATGCTTAATTCATTCCTTAGTCAACACTGAATACCTATAGGGTGGTAGCTGCTTTGCTAGATATGATTAATAAAACAGTCTTTATCCCTGATAGTTTCACTGTTTAGAGAATCCACTGGACATGTAAATAACACACAGAAAAATAAGAAGAGAACTGTAATAGAGGTAAGATCACCATATGAGCATAAAAATGATTTTCCCTCTGCTTAGTGGAGGAGATGGCAAGAAAGTTAAATTAAAGGAACCAGGAAGGATGTCTCAACTGAATCTAAAGACTTTGGATTCAATAGCTGTTGGCCAGTGCTGGCCTCTCTATACATTTGGCATTCTAAGAATGTGCCACAAGGCTAAGGCTGCTTTTCTACTACATACAAAACAGCAGAGGTTTATAGTTGTGACCAAGACCAGTTGGCCAGGTGGAAAACACATTGTCTATAGTCTTTGCATAAGACTTTTAATGATACCTGGTTTGGAAACTTACTGGTTTCCAGGAGGATAAAGTCAGAAGAACTAGCATGCCCAGAGAACATGGTGGGGCAAAATGGGTGGTTGGAACAGAGTAAGGGCCGAGGGGAAAGTGTGTGGATCACTAATGGTGGAGTGAGGATTGCAAACCAGGAGATAAAGACTGGAACATGGCCTGTATTCCATTTTAAGATGCAAAGTATGAGCTCTCTGATGTTACTAGAGAAAAATCTGGATTCTTTTTGGAAATTTCACTGCTATTTCTGGAAGATCATAAAGTATATTTGATAGAAATGTCATATAGCAAGCCAAATCATACTCTTGTATTCTTCACTTATTCACCATAATTTAATGTTAATTTTAACATTTATTTTTATTTTTTCAAGTATCAGAAACTGAATCCAGGGTCACACAAGCACTATGTCAAGAGATTCACCCTTGGTCCTGCCTTCTTAAAACAATGTAAAAGTATAACTTTCTTTTTCTTTAAATTCATCCTCTTAGTCTTCTGTTGTTTTTTAATCCAAAATGCCCAATTTTCCAAATAAGCCTCAGGGTATGTTTTTAAAATACCTTATATTCCATCCTAGAGCCTTCATCCAGTAGCTGATGGAAGCAGAAGCAGAGACCCACAGTTAAGTACTGAGCCAAATTCCTGGAATCCAGTTGCAGACAAGGAGGAGTGATGAGCAAAGGGGTCAAGACCAGGTTGGAGAAACCCACAGAAACAGCTGACCTGAACAAGGGGGAGCTCATGGATCCCAGACTGATACCTAGGAAACCAGTATAGGACTGAACCAGGCCCCCTGAATGTGGGTGTCAGTTAGGAGGCCCGGGCAGTCTACGGGGCCTCTGGTAGTGGAACAGTATTTATCCCTAGTATACGAATGGACATTGGGAGTCCATTCGCCATAGAGGGATACTCTTTCAGCCTAAGCCCTACCCCAAATGATATGACAGACTTTGATGATCACCAATGGAAGGCCTCTCACCCTTTCTATGTAGCAGAAGATGGATGGGATGGGGAATATGTCAACAGGACTAACTAACATAATATTTGTGTAGTGTATGTACACATGCATACATTCAGTTTTGTGTGTGTGTATGTGATGGGAACACATGAAGTCTACTCTCTTTGGAGTTTTCAAAATGCAGTGCAGTTGTCCTGTTCTCTCTATTGGGATTAGCTCTAGGTCTTTCTCCTTTTACTAAAATCTGGGCATGGTCAAAGTCCTTGATATAAAATAGTATAGTGTTTGCATATGACCTACTCATATCTTCCAAGTGCTTTAGATGTTTAGCATAATGTAAACGTTATATAAGTATCTGTCATATTAATACTTAGGGAATAATGGTATGCAAAAAGTACAGATAGATTTTTACGTGAATATTTTCAGTTTACAGTTGAATCCACAAGCGAGGAATGTGTAAATACAGAATGCCAACTGTACTTTATTAACTCATAATGAAGTTGGACAAGCGACGTGTTGGACTCATTCATCTATGTAGCTGAAATTTTGGGTTTTGTGACTGCTGCCTCTTTAGTGGCTTATCTCTTGCTTACAAAGTGAGACCCTGGGGTATTTGCTCTGCCGTACCTGCTGGCTTACTTCACTTAACACGATACCATCTTGTTTTTTGCTGTAAGTGACAGCCAGAGGTCTGCTTCTTGAAAGACTCTGGTAGAGAAGAAGGATCTCCTTTGCTGGATTCTAGCCTGGTATTTCAAATGTCCTCCAACCCCATCCCCATTCCTGGATCAGCCTGGTCTCACTCTATAATAAAGAGAACAACAGTTAGCTAATAGCCTTAAAAGCATTGTGCTCTTGAAAACAGCTAGAAGTGATCTATTTCTAACTGAGGTTACTGTTACTTATCTCATAATATAAAAGTGCCCTCTGTGGTGAGGGGAACTCAAGCTCATTCTTGGAGAGAAACCTCAATTGGGAACTCCAGCTGACTACTCCATCTCACTAGACACTTTCTGCTGGATGCTGGGAGTCCTGGGTTGATGATGTTATCTGTTGCTAGTTGATCTTTTATTTGGAAGTTTCACCTGAAGGACACTTTGCTCTGCCTGGGATTCCCTTTCAATTAGGAGCTCCAGCTGATAGCCTCAGTGGGGGTTTCCAATTAATTCTTGCTAGATGTGTGTAGATTCTTTACTATATATTTGCTGTGTCTTTCTAATTGCTAATGATTATTTATTCATTTACTTTTATGTGTTTGCTATAAACCTGATAAACTCCTTCATTGAAAATGGAAAGGACAGCTATTGTAGTTCATTCTCTGGCCCCTACAGAGCAATGATTTGGTGTGAGCAGGAACCTTAGGTCAAAGGGAAGCTTTTTAACTGAGTTCACACCTTTACATCATTATTGATCCTACCATGAGTTCTGGCCACCTCCTGAGACTTCCCCAAGTCATTTCTTATTATCCCAGGCTAAGCCCTTAGATCCTTTCACACAGTGCTAATATTAGCAACTGCAGTATCATTGGCCTCAAAGTTTAAGTGTGCTTCAGTTTTTGCTCATCTGAAAGTTTTCTAGATTTTGTTCCTGACCTTCACTATACATCTGGATAAAAACAGGCAGCCACATCCATGCCACAGACTGAATGCTATGTTTGAGATTTCCTCTTCTAGATTAGCGTGTCCTTTTCAAAGTCAACAATACTCAGTGTCTCAGGCATACAAAAGTGAAGTTGTGAGTTCCTATTGAAATTGTCCAAGCAGGTCTGCTTAGATTTGAAGGTTTCTTGAACCTGCATCTCTTTCCCGAAGCTTGTCAGCCACACAGTCAGGTATTCACAACCATGCCCCTACTTTCTGGTCCCGATTTTTCTATTAGTTACTGTTTTATTTCTGTAACAAATTATCTGGGAAAATCAACTATTCATTGAAATTTTAGTTTTGCACCATTGTTAATAAATGTTTTGAATCCATTTTTTTTGTGTGTGTGAGCGACGTATAATAAATCACTTTGCAAATAAAAGTCACTGTGTGATTTTCCACATTTTATCTAATTTAAAATAATTAAAGCATTCAAAAACTCAGTCTCTTCGCTCTCTCTTATCTATAGATTTAGGGAGGACAGGGATGCATTTTACTTGCTATGAAATCTGTTGCTCTGTGAAAATGGTACAAAATAAAGAAGCATAAGCAGAACTCTTCCTGGTCCAAAATTTTATGTGAGACCCAAGGATATATTTGGAGATAAGATGTGGGCTTGTCAGTGCTTATAGAAATCTCTTACATTTTAGGCCTTAAAGCGGAAATAATGGTTATAAAGATTCCAAAACTGTTTTATGTGTACCCAAAATAGCCATTTAAGGTCATCATCATAGATTTAATTCTCTTTGAAAGATATCAAATAACCTACTATTTCATTTGTATTTTTTTATTTTTGAGATTATAATTACATTTCTCCCTTCCCTTTCCTCCTTCCAAATACTTCCATTTCCTCTTCTTGCTCTCTTTCACATTCATGACTTCTATTTCCATTAGCTGTCATTACATGCATATAATGTATATACATATATATTCCTATAGCATGACCAGTCTGTATATTATTATTTCTGTGTATGTTTTCAGGGCTGAGCATTTAGTATTGGATAACATTTTCTGTATTCCTCCTTGGAGAAGATTATTTCTCCCACTCTCAGCATTCTTTAGTTGTCTTTAGTTCTTTGTATAACATTGAAGCTTCAAGGGCTGTTCCCCTTTCACTTTGGCACATCTACTGTTATTGGGCAACTCATATTTGGGCAGCCATGTTGGTGAGAATTTATGGGTGTAGTTTCTGATATACTAGGAGACTTAGCAAACTCCTGGTTCTCTGGCTCTGACAATCTTTCTGCCCTGTCTTCTGCAATGTTCCCTGATCCTTAGGTGAGGGAGTTGTTGTGTAGACATGCCCCTTGGGACTGGGCTCCAGAACTCCACATTTTTTGATTTGATTTGATTTTTTATTTGAATTACAAACATGATTGAATTACGTGACAATCCCAGTTCCCTTCTCCCTCCCTTCCTCCCCTACCACCTCCTCCAACTAAAACCCTACCAATCTCATATCCTTTCTTCTAATCTACACCTGACTCAACCTTTCTGCCAGAACTCCACAATTTGATGGTTTGTGGTTTTCAGTAATAGTCTCCATCTGTTGCAAAGAGAAGTTTCCTTGATAAGGGGTGAAGACTATACTTACTGGTGGGTATAGTGCAAATGTTTAGATTGCTGTCAGGGATTATTCTGTCTTAGTAAAAATTAGTTGTAGGCTCTCTTCCAATATCCATGACTTCATTAGCACTGAGTAGCTAGCTAGGTTTCTGATAGCAGGCATGATTTTACTTTTGTTGAGTGGGTCTTAAGTGCAATTAGAGTTTTTGGTTACCACCAAGGTATGTGTGCCTCTACTGAAGCCTTAGGGTCATTCATTGTGCTATGGTCATCACTGAAGTGGTTCACAGGTATCATAGCTGGTAAGATTTTGGGAGCTTTCATGGTGGGGGCAGGGTACATGTGTGTTCTATGCATGTGCATGAGCAAAGGTATGTGTGTGAGTGTGTGTGTGTGTGTGTGTGTGTGTGTGTGTGTGTGTGTGTGTGTGTACATTTGTGCATGCATTGAAACCAGAAGGTTAGGCTTCTTCCTTGGTTTCTGTCTATCTTTTTAGACAGGGTATCTCACTGAGTCTATAGCTAATGATTTGGTAACTGACCAACAAAGCCAGAGATCCTCTTGTCTCCACATGGTCAGCATTAATATTACAGATGCAGGCTGCTAGTCCTAGAGTTTTACATGCTTGCTGGGGATCTGAACCCAGGTCCCTGCTTATATAACAAGCATGACTGAGCTACTTCTCCAGCACTAATGACCTTCTATTTTGCATATGTGCATATGAGAGAGAGAGAAAGAGAGAGAGAGAGAGAGAGAGAGAGAGAGAGAGAGAGAGGGAGAGATGCGTGAATGTGTGTATGTTATATGTGTCTATGTTGTATATGTCTATGTCTATATATGTACATGTCCTTGTGGGTGCATGTATGCCATGGAACATGTGTAGATGTCAGAGGAAAGTGTTGCATATTTGTTTTTGCTCTTTACGTTGTTTGAGACAGGGTCTATTTGTTCTTCTCTGTTGTATTGTCCAGGCTTCTTGACCTGTGAGCTTCTGGAGTCATTGGGATTACATATGCTGCCTTACCTGGATTTACATATGTTTTGGAGATTGAAACTCAGGTCTTCACACTTGCACAGCATGCACAATACTCACTAGGCTATTTCCGCAGCCTGTCCTTAATCAGTACAGCATCTAGTCCATAACCAAAGGCAGAAGGTGCCTTGCCATCCCTAGTCACTTTACATTATTGATGAAAGAATATGGTGAGAAGTAGGTGGCGATGAAAAGTGTTAAGTTAAAGAAAATTCCTTTAAATTTCTCTACACAGAAGTAAATTATAGGCTTTCAAACTGGGACAGAAGCCATCTATTTATCAGCTTAAATTTTCATCCATACAGAAGGTAGAAAGGCCCTTGAGGACAGAGTAAAAGTCATTCTTTTGTAAGGTGAGTTCTTATGATCTTTTCATTAACTCTCTCTTCTAACATCTGAGGGTTTTTCTCTTAGAAAAAGTAGAATTATGAAAAAATTGAACATCACTCTGAGAATTCAGTTATATTGTCTGATTTTAAATATTGTACCCTGACTCCAGACAGGTTATAAATTCCAATTATTAGAAAAGACAAATGCCCTGCTATCAATATGACATATTTTTAGCAATTAGATTCTGGTAAGTTTTAAGCAATATTTTGTGAGGCGGTTCTGTGGGTAGTATTAGAAAGAGAGGGAACAGAGGTCTCCAAAGACAGAGGGATAATCAATATGTTTGATTCTCTAACACAGCCTGACAAGCAGGGACTTAGCTTTCAAGGGTAATCTGAAAAGTGTTTTCATGGACTCCTCACATATTTCATGCTGAATAATACATAAATTTATCTTTGTCTTCATGCACCTAGAATCCAGCCGTGCAGAGCAAGGTACACAGGTTTAGAATAATTAATCATACTGTGATTCAGCATCATGGAAACTGTCAAGTAGAAGGGTTAATTAATTGTTTTTTGTTAAAAACAAATACAGTAATTGCAATTATTTCTATATTGCAGAAACATGTTAGTGATATATTAGATGTTGCAATAAGCAGTGGCATTTCCACAATTGTGGAAACTATTAATCTGATACTGATTTGTGAACAATGGCATAAAATAAGGATGGCTTTTCTTTAAACTGAAATATGAAGTAAATCAAAGCACAATATATATAATCATGTGGATGATTTCACTAATTATTAGCAAAGGGGATTGGAAAGTAACATCTAAAGTAAATGGCAAATTGAATGACACATTTTTCCAAGAATGAAAGAAAACACAATTGAGTATCCACTTACAAAGTAAAAAAGGAGAAAAAACACAATGATTGGTTTGAACATCGTGCTCGATGTGGGTTGAGTCTGTTCTGAGGTCTTCCTTTTGCATTTGCCTTTAAGCTGCAGAGGGCTTGTGAATTAGGGGTGATCAGAACGTGAAAGCTGTTGTTCCAAACGTTGATCAATGATGAAGGGAATCTGAAAGGTCATAGCGACTGCTATGTGAGAACTGAAACCTTAATGTGCTTCTAACAAGAAAGTCTTCCTTTTCTATCTCCTGATTTTCAAGTCTTTCCTGATTTCCTTGGAGGAATTTCCAGCAACTTCTTGTTTATTCAACTATTTATGCTTAGGACAACAGTTTCTTTTGTGTCTACAGCCCAGACTCTGAAGGTTGTGTCTAATGAATGCTTGTTGGCAGACTGATGCATTAAGAGGGAGATATTAAAATTTCCCCCATAGCATTGTTGATATTCTATTAATTTGTTATTATATTTGTAAGTAATGAAATGACATTTCTTTTATGCTCTAGAAATTAAGTTTTTTCTCATTTATTCATGTGGTATTTTTCCATATTTGATTAAAGTCTATTTAGTTTTCTTTTATGCTTGGAAGAAAAGCAATATGAATCTAATTTATAAAATCATAAAATTTAGAATGACTCAATTATGGTTCATTGCATTGTGCCTGTGTTTTTAGTTCATTTGGCCAGTTTTAAACAGGTGAATCTTTTTGGGTGTGGGTGAATCTAGAAGTTCCATAAAACCGGTGCCGCCAACAGAAGACACAACCCAGGATCAAGAGGTAAAGGACTTGAGGCAAGACAGCTTCTACAAGCTTGTATCAGACTCCATTTTAGTCACTACCCTTTGCAGCTTCTTTCCCTAACACAATTTCTTCTGCCTGGAACACTCATTTTCTGTATTTCCCCGTCCTCTGGGTGGCTTTTCTTAAGTCTCTATTAGAACTTTCACTATGTTATACACTTCTGATATGTGAGAATCCCAACCTTATATTCGCACATTGCTCAGTGAACTGTAGTTTATTGATCTATAAATAATTACTTGGTGTCTACTATTCCTAACTCATTATCCTTAAAATATATCTTTATTAATCTAGTTAGGTTAGGCTATGCCTTAGCAATGACTGAGTCTGAAACCACAAGTACAGTCCATAAAACAATAAAGATTGGTTTCTTGTTCATGCTTTGATTTTAGTGCAGGATGGAGTGAGTCACAATCATTGAGGACTAGACAACCAGGGCAGGCTTCCTTGTGCTGCAGATGTTGTGGGTGGGGATTTTTTGTTATTGCTGTTATTTTGTTCTGTTCTGGTTATTTGTTCAAGGGAAGAGAGACTGTTAAGAACTTGTTTAAGGGATTCTTACCATCTCCTGTCTAGGGCTGCTCACACACTTCTGATCAACTGAAATGGCAGAAATATAGCTCTTCAGGTGCCTGGAAAGGAGGTCAACCTGGAGGCATAGCCTGCTTTCTGCAGTTATAACAGAATATTCAATGACAGGTAAATCAAACAGAACAGGGATTTATTTCTTCTGTGGGCTGGGAAGTCCAAGGTCAGTGTGCTGTCATCTGGTGAAGGCTTTCTCAGTGCCTTATCTAATGGGAGAAAGTAAGAGGGGGAAAGAATTCAGGAATGGCTGAAATTATTTTTGTAACAAGCCCATTCTCACATTAATGACATTAGTCCATTCACAAGGGCACAAGTCTCACACCTCTCTTTGGATCCAGATTCCTAACACTGGTGATTCCATTTCCCACATACCCTTACAGACCACTTCATGCCACAAGCCCTTATCAGTGAACAATTGTCTTAGTCACTGCTCTATAGCTGTGAAGAGAAACCATGGCCAAGGCAACTCTTATAAAAGAAAGCATCTAATTGGAGACTTGCTTACTGTTTCACAGTCTTGGTCCATTATCATCATGACAGGAATCAGACAGGCATGGTCCTGGAGTAGTAGCTGAGAACTACATCCTGATCTACAAGCAGAGAAAGAGAGAGACTAGGCTCCTGTGGCTTTTGAAACCCCAAAGGCCACCCCCAGTGACACACTTCCTCCATCAAGGCCACACCTCCTAATCCTTCCAATTGGGAAGAGTTCTTCTCCCTTCAAATATATGAGCCTGTGGGTACCATTCTTTTTAAATTCACCACAACAATGATAATCATCTTTGAATTTCAAACATCAGGAAAAGCAATGGTCAGAAGGAAATGAAGCTTTTTTCCATGTTTTTGAGAAAGTGATTTTAGCTATTCTAATTAGCTTTGATCTAATTATACGACACAGTCACTAAAAGGATTTGCCACTGGGATTGTAAATCCATTTTCAGTGATTATTGAGTAATTGTGCACAGTAGACATGGTTAAGAAAATTGAGAGGCCAAGTGTAATCCATTTTCTGGAAGTTTATAGGTAGTGGAGTAAGTAAACTATGAGCCCGTGGCATACTGGGGTTGGGGAGTGGTCATTGGTGGAACGCTATGGAAAATCTGTATGTATCTGTGACTGTTTGTTACCGCTACATATGTAAGTCCAGGACACGTGAGTATTTAGAAACTTTTCAACACTAGTTAGACCATTTTTTATCTTTTGGATCTGATAATAAATTTCATTTTTAAAATTTAAATTAAAATGAAGAAAAGTGAAGCTTTATTTTCTGTCTTGCCTTTTTATTCATTCATTTTCTATCAAATTATTTTTATTATATTCTTTGAAAGTCTGTCAGTCCTTGATATATTGGAAAAAAGTTAATTATGACAGACAGATAATTTGGGAAGTACTGGCTTGGGCATTTCTGAAGGATCCTTGGGAATCAGTGAAGTACATAACAGGAGTTGATACATATTTTCTTTTTAATCAATTGACACATCTAGTAATATAAGGGAAGCGCAGTGCCTTTAATGCACATGGAATTTTACACATGCTATTCTTCCTTGTGACATGCTGTTTTGGGGAAGAACAGTTAAAATGTGTGCTGGGTACCAGCATGATTGGGCAGATTGCAGATTAAATGCCTACATGTAGAGCACTGTCTAATGTCAACGTCTACCCTCTAGTTGCTCCCCAAGACACACTAGTCTTGACACTAGTTTATATCTGGGGCATACTCTCAACTCTTATCAACATTTTCACACCTTCTCCCCTTTCCATTTGGATTGTTGTACCAGTTCTGAGGAATAAAGAATGCAAACACCAAAATAATTACTAGTAATTTCTGGGGAAACAAGGAGGAAGTATATGTTAAGTCTTAACATAAGAGGGGAGATGATGCACAGGCCCAAAACTCAGAAAAAATCCACAAAACTCTGGTTTGGGGGCCTCTCCCAAAGACTATATAAGTGACAGTTTCCAGAGGAGAGGATGTTTTTAGTGATGTAACTGCTTGCAAGTGCAAAAGGGAGCCTCAGGGATGCAGCTGTCATGAGTCGTCACCCATGTTGGGGTGAGGCTCAGTGATGCAGCTGCCTGAATGAACCACCCATGATCCTTTAAGTAATGTCTACCCAGCTCCCTGGTTCACCAAGTTAGACTTAGGTAGAATCATTTCTTTGGTTTGCTGTCTGACTGTTGAGGTGTTCACATGTCAGATAGAATCACCCCACATCAGCCCATGTGATGAAACATACATGTCAATTTGACACTTAAATATATCTTTTGGATATAAAAACAATGAAAGTAATGTTATACTGCATTATTACATTTTTGGAATACATATCAATCTATATTCAAATTTTCTGTCCATGAGATTTCAGTCAGTTTACTATCTATATATGTTGAAAAATAGTATTTTAAACCATTGACTCTAAGTCCAAAATTTGTTTCTGACCTATCTATTGCTCAGAACAAATAACAGTTATGGCTAAAAGTTGTTCTGCAGAAAAGTGCACTTTATCCTAATGCTAAACAGTTTTTTTTTATTTCTATAGAAAGGCAATTCTGTGTGGGGGATAGTTGGGGGGTTTGGACAGTCTATGGGGCCACTGGCAGTGGAACCAGTATTTATCCCTAGTGCATGAAATGGCTTTTTGGAGGCCCTTCCATGTTGAGAGTTACTCTCTCAGCCTAAATACATAGGCGGGGTGGGGAGCTCAATCCTGCCCCAAATGATGTGATAGACTTTAATGATTCCTCATGGGAGGCCTCACCCTCTCTGAGGCATGGATGAGGTTGGGGTGGGGAGAGGATAGAGGGAGTAGGAGGACAAGAGGGAGAGGGAACTAGGATTGGTATGTAAAATAAGATTGCTTTAAAAATAATAAAAATAAAAATCAGGGTCTGAAATATATATGCAATTCTGTAGCACAAGGATAAGTGTTCACCATATTTAAAATAAACATAATGATGTATTTATTTGTTTTTTTGTTTCTGTTGTTTTTTTGTTTGTTTGTTTTTGTTTTTTGCTTTTCCGAGACAGGATTTCTCTGTATGGTTTTGGAGGCTGTCCTGGAACTCACTCTGGAGACCAGGCTGGCCTCAAACTTACAGAGATCCACCTGCCTCTGGCTCCCGAGTGCTGGGATTAAAGGCATGTACCTCTTTATTTGTTTTAATATTCTTACTGTAGCTATTTGTCTTGTTGTGGCTTGATCAAGACAGTGACATACCTATCTGGTTGTGTCAGGGTGACCCAGGGAGAGTCTAACTTGGCAGATCCTAGGTGGTATTATCAAGGCCACCTCAGTGGATTTTGATTCGTGTCACCCATGGACCACAGTCTGAGGAACATTTATCTAGAGGAAGTTCTGACTATTTTTCATAGATATTTTAATCACAACTGATCCTTGCATAAGAATCTCTGGTATTTGTGACTGTTATTTGGCAAGAGTCTGGACTGCAGAAAGTAAATCTTGCTAATTCAAGAGATGGCTTGGCTCTGTAATTTAAGCTTCAATGCTTCCTGTTTAAAGTTGTTTTTAGGAAGGAAGATTGACTTCTGCTTTGTCATCTATTCCCCTTGGCTTCTCAGCTACAAGTAAATATGCCAAATGTGGGGTGGGATTTGATCTTATAGAGGTAGAATGGCCTATGCAGAAAAGTGCTCTTAGACAGAATCAACAAACATATATTGCCTTAGGAGGTTCATGGGTGATAGATAAACCATAAAATGCAATCTTAAAGGTCAAACTAACCAGCACCTTATTTAACCACTCAAAAACCATTTAGCTAATTAATTTAAGCTTCACTTTAGATGACTTAGAGTAGTGTCCTTTTACATGTTCTGAAACACAGATATGTTTGTACAAGAGGCAAATGGGCTAGTGTCTTTTATAAAACAGGGTTCAAAGTAATGTGTTTGATAGCAGAGAAATGAGTCATGTATTTTGAAGGTTTTAGGTCCTTTCACAGACTGAGAGGCACCAGGTAGGGGGTGAGTACTAAATGTCTTAGAATTTGTGTTACTGATCCCCTGAAAGGGTGTTTGAACTAACCTCAAAAGAAATTTCTGTCACCTTCTTACAAGTCGGGTAGCATTAAGAATCAGAGCACAAGATAAAAGGGGTCTGCTTTGTGCAAAAGAAACTCTTTTGAAAGGACTTCAGAAGAGACTGAAGCAGAAAGAATGGGTGTCCTAGATGGCAAAATGGCTTTTAGTTTCATATACAAACATGGGGCCTAGTAACCCTAAATTCATGCTAATGTTTTAAGGATCTCGAAAGTAGATCTGTTCATTATACTTTTCCTCAAAGTGCTCTATTTTATGTAACATGTTAGACAAGACACTCTGGAATTCAGTTCTTAACATGGAACCATCTTTTCCTTAACATAAAAGTGCTGCTTAAATTATGGTAGTTCTTGAAGTATTATGCATTCCCTCATGGAAGTTAAAGTATAAATCTTGCTTTATGGAGTGAGAGACTGATAGTTCTTGTGCACAGGATAAAAATAGGAACCAGATATTTTAATTCTGATTTAATCTTCCCTAGAACATACATTTTCACACACTGGCACAATGTTATCTACACCAGGAACAGGTATTCCTTCTCACTGTTTCTTCCAGGTTCACATTTGATGAGCTGTTTCTCTAGATGGGGCCTACCACTCTATAATGGACCGTCTTACTATATGTTACTAAGTGTTGGCAAGTAGTCAGGCTATACTTTCTCTTCCCACAATTTTCCTTCTGACCCTCTGATATGACACAGAAACACCAAATAGTAATTGAAGGGATCTTTTCAATACTTTTCAGGTAGCTTTGGTATTTTTCAAGTCTCTGCTCTAACAAGAATGTTCCAATGACTTCACATTTCAATTATCTCATATATCTCTTACACTATAGAGTAGTATTGCTGGATTTTAGATTTGCAGACTTTCTGGACAGTCCTTTTTTTAGGACTCACCAATCTTAGGTGACCTAATCCTACTCATCATTATTTACATAAATTGATGTTTGCTTCTGTAATTTTCTGTTTGACTTCTTTAGTCATACTCTTTAAATGGCAGGAAATACAAATTTCAGGCCACGTTGGTGTCATTTATAAGTGTGTGTGTGTGTGTGTGTGTGTGTGTGTGTGTGTGTGTGTGTATGTGTGTGTGGTTATCTTTAAAAATCTTGTTTAACACAAGCACTTACTATCTCACATAGGTGCTGAGGGCATCTTAGATGGATGACTTAAGATTGGGGTCTTTCTTGAGGCTACAGCCAGTGTGTTGGGAAAGTTCTAACTTCTATTGCTGTTTCAGAGTCATTTCCAAGCTAATTCAGATGGCTTTTAGGAGCTTGGCTCTCTGTTGGATTTTAGTTGTCATGAATAAGTGAAGTAATACCTGGGAACCAAGAAGCAGTCATATGGAACCTAACCTCAGAAGTGACTGTCATACACACCATCCCCAAAACAGAGAAGGAAGGGACAGAAAAAAGACTGAATTCAGGAAGCCTAGAGCACAGTGGCTGCTTGGGGGTTGTTGGCAAAGAGCTACCAGCTTCCCATCTATTCTAGTTTAATTTTTATTTCTGTGATAAAACACTGATCAAAAGGAACTTAGGGGAAGAAAGAGTTAATTTGGCTCACATTTCCACCTCACAGTCCACCACTTAAAGAAGTCAGGGCAGGAACTCAAGCAGGAAATTGAAATAAAAACCATGAAGGAATACTACTTGCAGGCTGGCTTGTAGGATCATACTTAACTAGCTTTCTTTTGCTGACCACAATCACCTGTCCAGGGAATTGTGCCACCCACAATGGACTGAACCCTCCTATATAAATTAAAAATGAGGGTAATGGCCACAGACCAATCTGATTTTGGTGATCCCTCAGTTGAGACTATGTTATGGGTGACTCTAGGATGCGTCAAATTGACTTTAGTTAAAGCCTTCAACTGGGAGCAACTTTGAATTCTCCAGGCAATTATCAGTTTGTACCAGAGTGAATAAAGTTGAGAACAGGGGATTAGGACCACTAACTTCTCTATACCTTCTGATTTCAAATACTCATTATACAATGGTCCCCATCTGAGTAGCCCCACCCATTCTTCAGTGATCTAAAGTACATCCTAATTTTCATCTCAGTTTCTTCCAACATTTTCAAAGATTAAGATGAATGCTCTTGTCCTACATAGACAATAGTCAAGATTATTTTTTTTACATAAAATCTTCAGAATGTTTTATTCAGTTTTAGAAATTTAGTTATGTGCAAATTTGTTATAATTGAGTGCATTATAGTTTAATTGTGACTATTTTTGTCAAGACAGAAGGTATGGTGGCACAAAGTCCATGTATTCATTTCAGCTTTTCAAATTGTTCAAACTAATGTCTTCAGTCAGGGAGGTGAGACTTGGCACACTCTGCTCCTTATGGTTGCCATCACAGACAGAGCCACTGGACTTTTCTGTGCTAACCTTGCCCTAAGGCCGAAGGAAGTTTATTATCCGACAGTAGACCTGGTTAATTCCCAAATGCTTACCAACTTTATACAGACAAACTATAATCATCTTCCATCAATTCTTTCTTGCAGTGCTGCACTTTTGAATTCTGACTTCTTAAGGAGTAATTTCTGAAAGTGTCTCTTGGCATTGTGCTATTTGCAAATGATTGTATTACTTTAAGAAAGTTCAGAGTCCAGAGTGCTAACCATTCCACAATAGAACCCCAAATTATACAAACAACTCAAGAAGCCAGTCTCCAAAACACGAAATAATCCAATTAAAAAGTGGGGTACAGAACTAAATAGACAATTCTCAATAGAGGAATCTAAAATGGCTGAAAGACACATCAGAAAGTGTTCAACATCCTTAGTCATCAGGGAAATGCAAATCAAAACAACTCTGAGATACCATCTTACTCCTGTCAGAATGGCCAAAATCAAAAACACTAATGACAGTTCATTCTGGAGAGGATGTGGAGAAAGGGGAACACTTCTCCACTGCTGGTGGGAGTGTCAACTTGTACAGCCACTTTGGAAATCAGTATGGCAACTCCTCAAGAAAATGGGAATCAGTCTACCACAAGATCCAGCAATTCCACTCTTGGGCATATACCCAAAATAAGCACATTCATACAACAAGGACATCTGTTCAATGATGCTCATAGCAGAATTATTTGTAATAGCCAGAAACTGGAAGCAGCCTAGATGCCCCTCAACCAAAAACTGGATAGAGAAAATGTGGTACATTTATACAATGGAGTACTACTCAGTGGAAAAAAAATGGAATCTTGAAATTTACAGGAAAATGGATGGAACTAGAAGAAACCATTCTGAGCGAGGTAACCCAATTGCAAAGAGACAAACATGGTATGTACTCACTCATACACAGATTTTAGACATAGAGTAAAGGATTACCAGCCTACAATCCACACTGCCAAAGAAGCTAATAAACAAGGAGGACCCTAAGAGAGACACAGATGGTCCCCTGGAGAAGGGGAAAGGGTCAAGATCTCCTGAGCAAATAGGGGGCGTGGGAAGAGGGGGAGGGATCTAGGAGAATGAGAAGGGTAGAAGAGGAGGGATGCAGAGGACATGAGGGAGCAGAAAGGTTGAGTCAGGGGATGAATAGATGATAACAAGAATGGAGATACCATAATAGAGGAAGACATTTTTGGTTTACAGAGAAATCAGGCACTAGGGAAATGTCTGGAGATCTACAAATATGACATCAGTTAACAATCTAAGCAACAGAGGAGAGGCCACCTTAAATGTCCGCCCTTGATAATGAGATTGATGACTAACTTATATGCCATCCTATTGCCTTCATCCAGCAGCTGGTGGAAATAGAAGCAGAAACCCACTGCTAATCACCAAACTGAATTGGAACCCAGATGCAGAGAAGGATGAGTGAAGAGCAAAGGAGTCCAGAACAGGCTGGTGAAACCCACAGAAACTGCTGACCTAAACATCGGGGAACTCTTGCTCCCCAGACTGATAGCTGGAATACCAGCATGGGACTGATCCAGGCCCCAGGAACATGGGTTTCTGTGAGGAAACCTCGGAAATCTACGGGATCTCCTGTAGAAGTTCAGTACTTTCCCTAGCATAGGTGTGGACTTTAGGGAGCCCATTCCATATAGAGGAATACTCCCTGAGCCAAGACACATGGGAGTAGGCCTAGGCCCTATCTCAAAGGATATGAAAGACTCTGATGACACCCTATGGAAGGCCTCATCATTCAGGGGGAGCAGAAAGGATATGTGATAGATAGGGTTTTAGTTGGTGGGGGTGGTAGGGAAGGACGGGAGGGAAAAGGGAACTGGGATTATCATGTGAAACAATCCTGCTTCTAATTCAAATAAAAAAAGTTGAAAAATAAAAATCTAAAATAAGAAAGTTCAATAGCTGAGGATCATTATTTACCAAATACATGGAGGAGAAAAAATGGTTACTATTCGTACTATAAAAAGGTTTCGTTTTACAAAGTGATGCACTGTGTGCTTCCCATAGACAGGGGACTCTTCTGGTGTGCTCAAGAATGTGGACTGCATAGCCCATGATGTGTGCTCTGTGCAGTGCTTAGTCATGTTCTTATTGTTGGCCAGAAAGGGAGAGAGTTTTTTCCATATAAGTTTGTTTCTGATTAATTTGTATTCAGGCTCAATTTAAACCATTTGACAAATACCTTGAAAGTCTTGATTATTTTCACCAGTAATCTTGTCATAGACTTCTTCAATCAGCATGATCATACTTATCTTTTGGTTCATCCAAAGCCCACAGAGTTTCTCTGAATTATACCATCACGATGCTAAATGAGGATATAGGACATCTATGATCTCCTAATGCATCCGTTGCCATGGAAGCTGCTCTTCTGGCCTGATTTCATCAATTTTTTTCAAGCAAGTAATTTGATAATTCTTTCCAAAGAGAAAATGTCATAATGTTCTTGCTACAAAATTGAAAGAACCCAATGATTTCTTTTAGCTCATAATGGCCTCCTCCTAATAGCCATATTTTGATCATTTTATTTACAGTCAGCAGAAAACTAAATCTTGAATTTATTTGAATGCACATCAGTAGACAGCGTTTTACTTTTAACTTTTTTCTTCGCACTTCTCAAATGATCAGAATCTTTAAAAGATGTAAAAATTCACAGAGTTTTCTTCTGTCAAGGGTGGTTAATTATATTACTTTTAATGAAACCCATAGCCAACCTCTACTCTCACCACAAGCATTCCTTAAACCGCATCTGAACACTGCAATTGTCACCCTCAGCAGAGTTGAGATCCCTATTTGGAGTCTCTTGGCCACCTGGCTTTGATACTTGCTTCCTGAAATGAAATGCAACAGGGACAAAAATATGCTGTACATGCCTTGCTGTGAAATGTCGTGTGCCCAGGGGGACATTTTGGCTTCCCCCAACTAATCTCAAACTATAGGCCTCATTTTTATTTTACGATTATAGACATAGACCCAGTGGGCACTTACGTACTTAATTTTAATGCTGCATGAAAAACAGGGACATCATGAAATTAATTAGGACATTTATTTTCAGCCAGGAGAAGGAAAACAAGTTATTAGTTACTGCTGCTGACTGTCCTGTAGGTGGCAGTGTGTAGCAAGGAGAGGGCCGCTGCATAGCTCTTGGGCAGATCATCGAAAAGTAAAAAGCAAAGAAAAATTAACCATCAGTTTCTTCTCAGAAACGTGTTCTTGCATTGTCAGTGTTTGGGCTCTCTCTAATGCCAGACTCTAGTGTGAGACCCCACAACATACATGTATGACTGAAATCATTGTTTTGGTTCACAGATGTGATTTGTTCTTTAATATATACCTCTACTCTTCGGCAAGAGCATATGTGTCCCTGGGGATGTGATGGAGTATTTTCTGATGGACTGACTGACTGTCCATACTGAGTTGGAAGTAAACATTTCAACTTATCTCTCATACTGTGTTTCAAAATTGAGCATAGGAGTTGTCTAGACACACTGGACAAGATACGAAGAACACATACATAGACATGTTGCCTAAAAGGTACCCAGAGATAGGCATTTGTTTTGGAAATCTGAATTTCTCTCTGTGCGATGCCCTTCCATCTGGTTGTGTTGGGGATTAGACATTGGCAGATCTGCCAAATGCTCTGTCAGGATCTCACACATGGAGCCATGTTTATCCCAGCTCATTATAGTTATGTGTTTATACAGGCCCACTTTCTTTTAATGAGAAAATAGTTTTCACATAAAAAATGCAAGTAGAGGAAAAGTCCCTGTGAATTTTCCTAAACAGGAGGTGCTGTGTGTGTGTGTGTGTGTGTGTGTGTGTGTGTGTGTGTGTGTGTGTGTGCGCGCGTGTGTGTGTCCAAACGATGTAGATATCTGATCTGCCCTCTCTTGAGAAAGACAGTAGAGGAGTTGGAGCCCTCTGGATGTAGTAGCTCTGAATTTTGAGCAGAGGCTTTGTTTTTTTTTTTTTAGGGAAGTATATTCAGTCTGTGTCTGATTCAATTAGACATCTTTCCCACAAGCAGGTTACATCATCTGGAGCTTTTGATCTCCTTTAAGCCTCTGATGCAATCATGCCAAATGATCACTTCAAAAGGAGGATGCAAACTCTCAAAACCAATCACCCCAATTCCAAATGATACTTTTAGCCCTATGTGCTTTTTGCAGCTGTCAACCAAAGCCCACAGCTGGATGTAGCTGCAGGCTGCAAGCACCAATATTGCAGACCACTTCAACAATCTTTTAATACTGTGTTTGTCAACAGTGGCTTACTTTCTTTGCCTACTTTTTAAAAG
Source organism: Cricetulus griseus (assembly GCF_003668045.3). Lineage (NCBI taxonomy): Eukaryota > Metazoa > Chordata > Mammalia > Rodentia > Cricetidae > Cricetulus > Cricetulus griseus. The sequence continues at coordinate 137,307,500 of NC_048595.1, read as the reverse complement.
GGCACCGGAATCCAACTTATTAATTCAGTGTATTAAAAAACAAAATGCAACTCTGGAAGAGCAACTATTCAAGATGACCTTTTCTGGCAATGTGGACATGTGTAGCTTTGCGAGGTTGTGAGGGATTTTCTGTTTCCTTAGTCATTTGAGTGTTTTTAGATTAGAAAGCCACCTCCTCCCCCATCCCATGCACACACCTAGCCTTTTCTTGGACCTTAATTTTCAGTTTTCTGTCTTCAGATGTCACTAATCTTCAGGCTCTGATGGACTTAGTACTTTTCTGTCCTTTGTGAGGTCCTATGGATGATTGTGGGTTCATCGCCCCCACAACTTCCTCATCATTGCCCTCCTCCTTTGTGAGTTCCCCCTTGTGGGTAGAGTACAGACCGACCAGCAGTTGCAGAGTGAAGCAGGCATCTCTTTTGATCTCTAAGCTTATCCAAGTGTCTTCGTCTAGAACTGACATTTGTCACTATTATTTGATTAACTTGCCACATACAAGTGGTTTTCCATTTCTTGATTAACAGCAAGAGAGGCTGTCAAGGGTTGTGCTTTTATTGTCAATTGGAAAAGGCCAGTCTTGCTCCCTGATACAATTAGTATGCTCTGCTGCCATTTTGATAAGGACTCAGCCTCTAGAACCTGGAAGTGCCCATCTTTTTTGAAAGTCAGTGATATTTGTAGGAAAATGCCACATTTTAAGCTCCTGTTGAACTGAAGAACAAAGAAAAATGGAACCATGCAAAATGGAACCACGCAAATGCATGGACTACTCTGTTAATTATGGTGAGGACATTCTGAGTTTTGGATATGTAAGTATTTTACTTTGTCCATAAGAAACTCAAATTAAAGCATCCATTTATGGACACGTTTTTATTTTCTTTCTATTATGCTTAGGAAGTAAACCAAGGTTTGCCTTTTTCATTTTTCCTTTTTTTTTGTGCAAGGGCAAAATGAAGCGAGACTAAGTGAGCAGAAATATAGTGACAGAGGGTGGAATAGATGTCTCCTGACTCCAAGCTTGCTGCCTCCAGCACTTTGAAGCTGCTGGCTTCTGTGAAAGTCAGTGATATTTGGAGGAAAATGTCACCATTAGAGCATGCTGTAGCTTCTACTGGACCAAAGGGATTCTGCAGCTGCAGTCTTCATGTAATGCCATGACGTTTTGAAAAGCCTTGAGGATCTGTAATTGCTAAAGGGAGGCTGTTTTTTGATTCCTCCAAGAGTTTCTTAACTGATTACAAAGAGTTCTTAGTTGTAATGAGATTTGAGACCTGCTATGAACCTCTCCACTGTACATTCCATGTGGGGGCTCATCATTAAAATGCCTTTGAATCTACAAAGTATGCATATATTGAGGAACAGACAATGCCTATTGTAAGGTCTGCAAGTAACCAATTTTGTTTTTCTGAAAAAGTCACAATTTAATTTAAAAGTATATATATATATATCCATGCAGATATGTGTTAACTGTTTTCAGAGTTTTGAGCTAGTCTGAATAGAACATTTTTAATGACTGGATTTGTAATTCTTGAGGGAATATCAACAGCCAGTTACTTTTCTCCATCTGAAAAGTCAGAGAAAAAACATTTCAAGCAGACACTGGAAGACGAAACATTATCCTAGATGTTAACAAAGAGGATGAAGAGGAACTGGCTTTATATCTGCCTGTGAAATACAATAGACAGTTCCAGAAATTTCCCTACCTATGTTCCAGTAGCACGAAACTAGAGCTTGCTTGTGCTGAAGGCCTGCCCAGGTTTTGCAGACAGCACAGAGGAATGGAAAATTGTGTTCTCTGTAGGAAAAGGCCCTCTCACACACAAGCACACCCTGTCTAGTCCTTGCTAGTTAACACTAATTACAGCACTTAACTTCATCTTTGTTAATGAACAGAGTTAATTTCTTTGCATGAACTATTCACTTACTTAGTGAATTTACAGCCAGGTGACTGAGCATGCTTTGACACTGAAGGGTGGGTCGCGCTCATGAGTTCAAATAAATGCATATGATTGGGTGAGAATGGCCTTGGGGACACAGCAGGCAGTAAACACTAATGGCAATATTATTTCATGAGTTAATAGTAAATATATGTTGTTATTAATAGATGATATTATATACTAGGAAACTTAGAATCAGGAGAGAATATATAATTTTGTGTTTACTTGGGTTACCTAAACTCTAAATATTCAAAGTAGACTAACAGAATTGTCTCATCCTAAGGAGCATCTGAACAGAAAAACAGCATGTAGAATGAAGAGAAAATTTCAAAAAGTGAGGGAAAAGGTTTCTTGAAATGTATATGTCTCACAAGGAGCTATGTACCAGAAATTAAAGGAAGTCTCAAAGCAAATTGACAAAAAAGAATGACAATAACCTAATCAAAACAATTCAAAGTAGACCCAAGTAGACATTTTGCAAAAGATGACATGCAAATGGCCAACCAATCAATAATAAATAAATTCTCAATGTAAGGAGTTACCAGAGAATGAAATAAAAACCACAGTGGGGTATCACTTTACCCCAAAATGGATGGTTATTCTTAAAACACCAAACCAGTCCACAAGCAAAGATTACAAGTGATAATAAGATGTGGAGAGAGGGAATCCTTACACTCTTTTGAGGGAAATGTAAATTATACAGCCACTGGGGAAGAAAGTATGGAGTTCTCAAGTAAGTAAATTACTATTTTATAACTCTAGATTCTGCATATTAGGTGTATCTATATAGATAGAGATATAAATGAAATGAAATCAATATCTTTCAAAGATATCCACCCCCATGTGCTTTGCCCTATTCATAATAACCATGATATGGAAGCAACCCAAGTTTATATTAACAGTGAATAGATAAAGAGAATTGGTCACATACACAATACTATGCAGTAATAGAAAGCATGAAATCCTGCCACTTGCCACCATACATACATACATACATACATACATGCATATACATATACATATACATATACATATACATATACATATACATATACATATACATATATATGTATATATATATGCATGCACACACACAGAGCTGGAGAGGATTATATTAGATCCTAGAGATCCAAGTACAGAAAGACAGGCACTGCATGAGCTTACTCATCTGTAGACTCTAAAATGCTGGGTTTCAGAAGCTGAGCATAGGATGGTTCATAGCAGAGGAATACTGTTGGAGGAATACTGTTAAAGGAATAGAAAGTTTGCTCAAAATGTATTGAGTGACAGGAGAAAGACATTCTCCTGTGGTGCTGCACAGTAGGGTGACTGTACATAACTCACTGTGTATTCAAAGAGCTACAAGAAAGGATTTTGAATGTCTCATTGTAAAGAAATGATAAGTGGTCAAGGAAATGGATACATACATTGTTGCCTATGAATGTGTAAATTTGTAGGTTTTAATCTATTGGCTAAAAATTAATTTAATTCAATTAAAACAAATATTCCAAGTAACAAAACATCAAATAGTTTAAATAATCAACAAGAATTTAATAGAAGAACTCAAATATCCCTTGACCCATGAAAAAGGATTTGATTTGATTGGCTGTGGATCAAAAGAAATAGCATTAGCAAAAATGGAGCCACATCTGAGGATTTTGTGGATTCTCAGAGATAGGGGCACATTTCACATTGCAACATCAACCTTTTTATTTTTATTCTTGAGAAAAACTTCAATATATAAGTTAGGCTAGTCTAACATTTGACATGTAGCTTAGGCTGGTTGGCAACTTCGAATTTTCTTGTCTGTGCCTGAGTACTAAAATTGCAGGTGTGATTCTTGGGTATTCATCTTCAGGAAGATTTGTATGTGTTGGACAGAAACTTTAGTGCTATCATGGAGAATCTGGTTCCTTTTAATCACCACAGTAACCCTGCCCTTCTCTTCTTCTCCTTTGGAGATTCTGCATTTTCCTGGCCTTTACATCAAAATACTGAAAATGCAAATAATTGAAAAGTTAAATCGGAGTTAATCTGGCAACTTTAAATCTCACAAAGTAATTATGAGTAACCCTTAAATAACACCCACCTAAGCACATTTGTGGTCCTGCCAAGTGGTAACTCTAGCCTATTCTTCATAAACCACACAGTAAATAGTAGTTAGTTTCCAAGTATTTCATGCAAGTTAATAATATATAGAATATGCAGTAAAATTGCTGACCCCAAGAATATTAGCATCTAAAAATTTAAATGTTTTACACCAGGGGCCAATGTACATTACACGATGGTGCACTAGGGGATTCTTCACACTTTTTACATTTGTAATAATTGGTCTGGTAAGTGTTGATTCCACCACAATCATTAATATTTATAAACTGTGATTGCTCAGTATTTTTTGATAGCAGCATGTACTACTGTGGAATTCCTTACCAATTGGTGTCTACTTGTGCTATGAATGATGGAAACTGTTATATAAAACAATCCCTGGAAAAGGAGAGTATTTACAGTGGGAAAAATTTAAATTGGAACTGATTTCTGATCCATGAGTTAGTTGGTAGGGAGCTGAAAAAATAGTTAGGATTGGAAATTTTAGTTCTATTTGTTCATCATTTTCATCCATCTCAGGAAAGTCTATGCCTTAAGACCAAATCAGAATTTTCTTTCCATGAAGCTAATACATACATACATACATACATACATACATACATACATACATACATACATATATATGTATGGATTGTCACCTTTAAATTTTCTTGTCATACTTTAGCTTCAGTTATCAACTTGAAGCAGTTCTAGAGTCACTTATGAAGAGGGAAACTCAACTGAACAATTGTTTAGATCAGGCTGGCCTGTGGCTACTATGTCTATGGAGTATTTAACTGTTTATCTATGTAGGATGAACCAGCCCATTGTAGGTGGTGTCACTTCAGGCTAGGTAGTCCTGTATAAGAAAACAAGCTTTGTAGAGCAAGCAAGTCCACATTCTTTGTTGAATTCTTGCCTGCAGGTTTCTGTCTTCAGCACCTGCACTGCTTCCCTCATGATGGACTGTGACCTGTAAGCTAAAATAAACCCTTTTATTACCCTAGTTGCTTTGACCATGATACTTATCACAGTACTAGAAAACTAAATTAGGGCAACATTATTATTTGAATTCAAGTCACTTAATTATTACAATAGTCACTTTTCACCCAACAATTTATAAAATACTTTAATCTGTCTCAACATTCTGTCCTGCGTAGCATTAAAGCACACATTTAATGGTATCATTTACTAATACATATACAAGATTTTTCATTTATCATGTAAAATGGCTGGATTTGGATGTAATTCTTTTATTAATTATACTTTGCTTCTGTTTTTACATCAAGACATGTTTTGGTGGTTTGTGTGAACTAGTATTTTTTTTCTTTTCATCATATGCATTTAGAAGCTGTCTGTTAAATTTCTCATCTTCTTGTCAGAATATTTGTTTCAAATATTTTACTGTTTAAGCCTTCTACAGACTATTCTGTTTTTAATTAAAAAGCTCTGTTTTTGTAATGTTATAAGAGGGAAAATTAAAATACGTTAGGAAGTAAAAGTCTTACACTAATGGAGTTTTTCTAAAATATAAACTCTCTTAAAAATTAAATGTACTTTTACTATTTTTCTTGTGTTTTAATATGTATATATATATATATGTCTTCTTAAAAACAATTTATATTATTTTTTGTGAACATAAAACATTTGTATCATTATTACCTTCTCTTCCTCCCTCCAAACCTCCTACATACCCCCACTCTCTTTCAAATTAATTATCTCCCTTTTTATCAACTGTCATTATATACATGTATGTGTATATACATAAATGCAACCTACACAGTCTGCAAAATGATACTGGTATGCTCTCAGGGCTGACCACTTGGCATTGGACAGCCAATTAGTGTGTTCTTCTCCTTGGTGAGGGGGAAGAGAAGTCTTCTCCAGTTTTTCATTCTCACTATAGTAAAATATATTTTTCTTGTTCTCTACTCGTGACTATGGAATGGAATGCCTACTCCTATAGGATGTGGTTTTTAATGGCTGTCTTCATATAAATTAATATTTTATAAATATTTAAGAATAATATAAAGTATTTTCTTTTGTTTTTTTAAATAAATTTTATTTAAATTAGAAGAAAAAATCTTATTTTATGTATCAATCCCAGTTCCCTCTCCTTCCCATTCTCCCACGTCCCCCATTCCATCCTCCAACCAATCCCCAGGGAGGGTGGGTCCTTCCATGAGGGATCATCAAAGTCTGTCAAGTCATTTGGGACAGGGCCTAGGCCCACCCCCATGTATCTAGGCTAAGAGAGTATCCTTCCATGGGGCTCCCAAAGTCCATTAGTGCTACATTCTGCTTCCACTGCCAGAGGCCCCATAGACTGCCCAATCCTCCTAGCTGACACCCATGTGCAGGGGGTCTAGTTTAGTCCTATTTCCCAGCGGTCAGACTGGGGTCCATGAGCTCCCACTTGCTCAGGTCAGATGTTTCTGTGGGTTTCTCCAGCATGGTATTGACCCATTTTCTCATCACTCCTCCCTCTCTACAACTGAATTCCAGGAGTTTGGCTCAGTGCTTAGATGTGGATCTCTGCTTCTGCTTCCAGCAGCTACTGGATGAAGGCTCTAGGATGGCATTCAAGGTAGTCATCATTCTCATTATAGGGGAAAGCCATTTAAGGTAGCCTCTCCACTATTGCTTAGATTCTTAGTTGGGATCACCCTTGTGGATCTCTGGACATATTCCTAGTGCCAGATTTCTCTTTAAACCTATAATGGCTCCCTCTATTAAGGGATCTTTTTTCTTGCTCTTCTCTATTGTTCCCTCAACTCAATCTTCCTGATCCCTTATGTTCTCCTGACCCCACTTCTTCTCCCCATCTATTTCTCCTCCCTCCTCCTCCTCCCTGCTCCCAATTTATTCAGGGATATTAGACATAGAGCAAAGGATTAACAGCCTACAATCCACACCTCCAGAGAAGCTAGGAAACAAGGAGTGCCCTAAGAGAAACATACATGGTCCCTCAGATAAGAGGATAGGGACTAAAGAATTTTCCCAAAAAGCTTTACTTTATATTCAGTAAGGATACTTGACAACTAGTAAATTTATATGATTTCTTAGGGATGGCCATTCACTATTAGAAAAATTAAAGAATGAATGCCACAAAAATATAATCTTGGCTGTTAGGTATGTCCACGCTTTTGACATTGTGATACAATGTTACCATTTTCAGAATTCACATTCTAGAAATGAGCAACTGAACTCATAGACACACACAGACACACAGACACACAGACACACAGACACACACACAGACACACACACACACACACACACACACACACACACACACACACACACACACACACACACAAAACCACAAACTATCTCATAATGCTTAAGTGAGCTTATGGTTTTGTGTTCAGTTTCTTTCACAGCTATTCTTAGCCACATATGAAGGCTGAAGGCTGGACATGCCTAACCGCCTTCATGAGGGCAATGGACACAATTATTCATGCATCACATGAAGATTATGCAGTTTTCCTTCTAAAATATAAACACTTAAAATTTTGATGTATATTTACTAGTTTTTTCATTTGTGTTTTAATGTATATTTTCATGTCTACTTTAAACAATTTATTTTATTTTTTTAGACCATAAAACAGTTGTATCATTATTTATCATCTTCTCTTTCCTCCTTCAAAACCCTCTCACATACTCCCACGTGTTTACAATGAATAATGTAGAAATGTGCCTGAAAGGTCAACTGTTGCATTTTTGCTTGCATGTAACTTACAAAGCCAGTACGTTGTTCTTTAGTTTGTAGCTATGGCTGTGTTTCCCTGAGATTCAGATATCCTGTGTCTTGATAGTTCAAATAGTAACCTCTACTCCTGAGCATAATTCTAATGTGGTTGAAAAATGTCTTGGCCTTTGTTGTTTGGTAACATAGCTTACCATTGACTACTTTGATTTATTAACCATCTGAATATGAGTTTTCCATTTCATTCATCATATATTCATATTTGAATAGCTTTTTATGTCATTTATCCTCCAGCTGAGACTACCCTAGTGAAGTCATGTATATGTGTTATTTTTTCACATCTGATAGACTAGGTTTTTTATAATTATTTGGTGGCTTTTTTCTTTCATTTAAAAATAATGTATATTTTACCACTTATGATTTATATTGATAAAACTTTATTAGAAATCAATGTCCCTCTCAAATCTTAGAGGACATTTATGGGGCTGAAATTGAATATAGCACCCAAGAAGCCAGAGGATACAGCTCAGGGAGATATTAGAGTCAAGTCATAAGAGTTAACATCACTGGTGAATTGAGGTTTGGGTGTTGGCTGGAGAAAGTCAGCCTGATGTGTATGTGTTCTACAAACTCATATTTATGTCAAATGTCGGCTTACATCAACTTTGTGAGAGTTCTTGCTTACATGTCAACAATGCTGCTGCCTGGGACAAGACAGTGATTTTTTTATAGCTTTGCCTTAGGGCAGTCAATATGCACAATGTAGTTCTTAGGAAAATAGTTTTCATATATTATCTTTTTGAAGAATAAGTGCTTTTATGTTTTATTTTTATAGCATCTTTAAAACAACAAGCTTAACTTGATAATTGAAAATCATGAGGCAGTAATCAAGATAACCCAAATGGCGATCCAGGTGGAGGGGAGGATACGAGCGGGCAGAGTACACAGACTCTTCCAGTGTTATTTTTGTTTTGTTTTATTTTGTTTACTTAAATTAAAAACAAGCTTCTTTTACGTGTCAATCTCAGTTCCCTCTCCCTCCCCTCCTCCCTAGCCCAGGTCCACAGACCCCCTATCCCAACCCTTCTGCTCCCCAGGGAGCGGGAGGCCTTCCATGGGGGAATCTTCAAAGTTTGTCTTATCATTTGGAACAGGGCCTAGACCCTCCCCCCATGAGTCTAGGCTGAGACAGTATCTCTTTATGTGGAATGGGCCCCCAAAGTCCATTTTTGTACTAAGGATAAATACTGATCCACTACCAGTGGCCCCATAGATTATCCAGAACTCCAAACTGACCTCCTTGTTCAGGGGTCTGGAACAGTCCTATGCTGTTTTCCCAGATATCAGTCTGGGTTTCATGAGCAACCCTTTGTTAATGTCAGCAGTTTCTGTGGGTTTCTCCAGCCTGGTTTGACCCCTTTGTTCATCACTCCTCCCTCTCTGCAACTGGATTCCAGGAATTCAGTTCAGTGTTTAGCTGTGGGTGTCTGCTTCTGCTTCTATCAGCTACTGAATGAAGGCTGTGGGATGGCATATAAGGTTGTCATCAATCTCATTATCAGGGAAGGGCATTTAAGGCAGCCTCTCTACTATTGCTAAGATTGTTGGTTGGCATCAACCTTGTAGATCTCTGGACTTTTCCCTAATGCCAGAATTATCTTTAAACCTATAATGGCTCCCTCTATTATAGTATCTCTTTTCTTGCTCTCCTCTATTCTTCCCCTGACTACATCTTCCTGCTCCCTCATGTCCTCCTCTCCCCTTCTCTTTCTTCTAACTCTGTCTCCCCTCCCCCATGCTCCCAATTAGCTTAGGATATCTTGTCCCTTTCCCCTTCTCTGGGGGACCATGTATGTCTCTCTTAGGGTCCTCCTTGTTTCCTAGCTTCTCTGGTGTTGTGGATTGTAGGCTGTTAATCCTTTGCTCTAGATCTAAAATCTATATATTAGTGAGTAAATACCATGTTTGTCTTTTTGTGACTGGATTACCTCCCTCAGGATGTTTTCTTCTAGTTCCATCCATTTGCCTGAGAATTTCAAGATTCCATTTTTTTTTCTGCTGAGTAGTACTCCATTGTGTAAATGTACCACATTTTTTCCCATTCATTCTTCATTTGAGGGGCAGGATCTCCCATGTTCTTGGATTGGTAGGATCAACATAGTAAAAAATGGCAATCTTGCCAAAAGCAATCTATAGAGTCAATGCAATGCCCATCAAAATACCAGCACAATTCTTCACAGACCTTGAAAGAACAATACTGAACTTTATATGGAAAAACAAAAGACCCAGGATAACCAAAACAACCCTGTACAATAAAGGAGCTTCTAGAGGCATCACCATCCCTGACATCAAGTTCTATTATAGAGTTATAGTCCTGAAAACAGCTTGGTATTGGCACAAAAAATAGACAGGTAGACCAATTGAATTGAAAACCCTGATATTAACCCACACACCTATGAACACCTGATTTTTGACAAAGAAGCTAAAATTATACAATGGAAAAAAGAAAGCATCTTCAGCAAATGGTTCTGGCATAATTGGATGCTGGCCTGTAGAAAACTGCAGATAAATCTGTATCTATTGCCATGCACAAAACTTAAGTTCAAATGAAACAATGACCGCAACATAAATCCAGTCACACTTAACCTCTTAGAAGAGAATGTACCCTTGAAGGAATTGGTACAGGAGACCACTTCCTGAACATAACACCAGTGGCACAGACATTGAGATCTATAGTTAATAAATGGGACCTCCTGAAACTGAGAAGCTTTTATAAGGCAAAGGAAACAGTCAATAAGACAAAACAGCAGCCCACAGAATGGGAAAAGATATTCACCAACCCCACATCTGACAGAGGGCTGATTTCCAAAATATGCAAAGAACTCAAGAAGCTAGTCTCCAAAATACCAAATAATCCAATTAAAAAGTGGGGTACATTACTAAATAGAGAATTTTCAATAGAGTAATCTAAAATGGCTGAAAGACACTTAAGAAAGTGCTCGACATCCTTAGCCATCAGGGAAATGCAAATCAAAACAACTGAGATACTACCTTACTCCTATCAGAATGGCTAAAATCAAAAACACCAATGATAGTTTATGCTGGAGAGGATGTGGAGAAAGGGAAACACTCTTCCACTGCTGGTGGAATTGCCAACTTCTACAGCCACTTTGGAAATCAGTATGGTGATTCCTCAAGAGAATGGTAATCAATTTACCACAAGATCCAGCAATTCCACTCTTAGGCATATACCCAAAGATGCACATTCTTAAAATAAGGACATCTGTTCAATCATGTTCTTAGCAGCATTAATTATAATAGCCAGTATTTTCATTATAATCTGCATTCTTACTCATTTATGAAAAAGAAAGTTATATGCATCTATTGTGGTGAGGGTAAGAAATGATGTAAAAAAACTGTTGAAATATCTATTTTAGGAAAATAGGAGAACGGATTTTCTATTTTGCAGTGGGAATGGACTTTATCTTTTACTGTTTGACTTCAATGTTGTTTTTGTGTGTGAGCATGTGTCTGTGCATCCAATGTCTTTAGGAAAGGAAAACACTTCATTTGTTGTTTCCTGCCTCTATTCTCATTGTATGTACCTTTTACAAACATATGTAGCATTACTAAAGTTCAAATAATTTAAAATAAAATCTCAAATTGCTTCAACTGCCACTCCTATCTGCTCTACAAACCTAACTCCCAGAGTGTATTTGTGGTTGATTTTCCCATCAGTCTTCAAGAGTTAACATCAGCACTGTGTCGTCACTGTCATTATGTGGAGTGGTCAATGCAAAGTAGGTATTGCAGAATGTGGCTTCAATGGTCACAAGAAAGCCGTGCTGTAGACACAGAAGGAAGGGAAAGTTTATTTAGAGATGAAGGAATTACTTCTGAAGATGGTGAGAAGGTCAGTAGAGTCTTACAGTAATCAGCGATATCAAACTTTAGTCAAGTTTCTCCTTTACTGGAGCCTAGGGTATACACAGGAGACCATGCTTTCCTTGAAAAAATGGAAGGGGATGAAAGGTAGAGCCTCCATCATGGTGTCTCTCCAAGTCCATCTACTGACCTCATATGTGTGTGCCATCCTTGCTTGAAGGGAAATGTCTGGATCCCAGATGATGCTACAATAGCATTTTTTTTTTTTTTTGCATTGGAAATCATGACTTTTTTCTAAGTTCTTCAGGTGTTTCTCGTGCCAAGTTAGCATGAAAGTGTCTCCTGAGAGACTTAAAGATGTTCCAGGTAGATATATAGTTAACAGTTTTGCAATGATGCTACCATCACCATGGGCACAGTAGAATAATGTCTGGGGATGTTGTCAGTGGCAAGAAACTAAAAGAATTGTGTCCATGTTTTCTTTCCTCTTTTCATTTTCTTTCTCTTTACACTATGGCAGTAGTGATGAATGTTAATGAGGCAATAGTTAATCCCACCCCAGGCATTCATTTTCGCTGATTATTTGAAACCGGAGCAGCACTTAACAGCACTGACTCACCTGCCTAGAAGATTAAGTAATTAAAAGCTCAAGTCAGACAGGTTTTTTCTTTCTGCTTTTCATTTTCTTTCTATTAGCTGGGTGAGAGGAAGGAAAGGACAACAAAAAGGCCATTTTATTTCCCGATGTCTTCCTACTGTGGCTTCCTGTTAATGAAATAACATAAAATAATATAAAATAGCTTAACTTTCCAGGTTAATATGAGATGCCACAGAAGGCACACAGAAGTAGATAAATCACCATTTATCCAATAACATTTATCTAGAAAGGTATAGGAAGGGCAATATTTTGGACAAATTATCTGGATGATTAAAAGAAAACAAAGTAGCAGACTTTATTAACTAGGTAAATTAAAAAATATAGTGTCTCAAATTGCTGCACAGCCTCTTAACTGTACTCCAAATATTACTGGTCTAATAAGGGACACCAGAGACATCTGCAAAAAATACCAATCAATGCAAAATGCACTTATTGTTGTTATGAGGGAATGTACTTTTGATCTTTTGTTATTTTTCTGAGACAATGTTAAAATGAAACTGTCTTTTTCACAGTCTTGTGCTTTGCCAAGGTGGTGTTCAAGTGTGCCTTTCTGAGAGCTCTTGTTGCACTTCGATGCCTGTTTACTTTTGAAGCTGTGTAGCCATATATCAAAACCATCTTTAAAAGGCAGACTCTCTTTCAAATGGCAATCTTTGTCTTTAAAAGTTTCCAGGTATTCTATCGTTCTAAGGATGCTGAAATACCTGCTCTGGGCAGCAGGGTTTTGACTAAATTTCACACATTATTAATCTCACGGTGTTCACTTCATACTCGGGGCAGTTTGGTTACACGTTGCCTCTTACAGTGTAGTGTGTCACTCCATTTTCTCCTCCGAGGTGCTGCAATAGTAATGTGTGTGAAATGATCCTGCTTGTCATTTGATGTCAGCTTGTCACATATGGGAGGTGATTGGGGAATCTTTGGTATGAAACATTCGTTAAAATATAGTGACAATGACCATTCATGAACTCAGACTCATGCATGTAAATGACATCCCCTTTTCTCTCTTCTGAAGCGAAGAGATGAGGGCAGTTAAAATTATTCTCTAAGATGCTGTGTGCTCTTTAGTAGAATGTGAAATGCAGCTTTATTAAATATTCATCAAATCTGCAGGACTTGTACAGAGTTTATCACCATTTCAATTTGAGCTTTTATTGTCTGCCTCCAGCACTGCCACCCTGGACTGCTCTCTTCCCTCCCTTTGATTTCAACAACAAAAGATGTAGATCCTTTTGAAAATATATCTCACACTCATGTGTAGCCTTAGTAAACAATCGTATAACACTCATTCGCTTGTCTTGTGGGATAAGGCAGCCATGGATTTTACTGCAGTTCTTTCTCTTTTCTTTGAATTGAGATGCTAGTCCTTATTTCCCAGGGCTCTTTCTTTAACACTGCCGACTTTTCTGCAGCCCTCCCCAGAACAGCTGTGGGTAGCGGTGGGGATGTTTTGAGATAGCGCTTTAGCACTCTGTCCATGCCAGCCAAGCAGCTTCAGAGAACACCAGACGGTGTAGGTGTATAGCATTGCTCTGTGGCAGATGGACTTTCAAATAGCATTCACAGAGAGCTTTCCACTTTAAATCAAGAAACACGTGCTGTGTACCCTACTTAGTATGCTGACATTTCACAGTTGATATCCTTATATATTTTCCCCTTCACTTGATGGGCAAGGATGGGGATTGAGGTGCCCTTTTCAAAGAAAACAAGTTTTTTTCTCCATCCATCGCTCCTCTCTGTCTTCCTCCATCGCTTCTTTCTCACCCTCTTCCTCCATCGCTCTCATCTCTCTCCTCTTCCTACCTGTGAATGGTGACTATACCAAATCTATTTGATGAAATCCTGTTTGCTTTCTAACTGCATGTGCTCATTAACGGGTGGTGGCTGCACAGTACTGGGAAGATGCAGGACACTTCTCAATTGACATCATTACCTGTTGGCTCTGGAATTGCTAGTTCAAACATGTTTTGTTTAGACATTGTTATGAAAGTGACTTTGTGGCATCTTTGTTTCTTTACCGTTGCTAGTTTGATCACATGTGTTATAAGACTTAAGGCTATCAGAGAAATTGGTGCTAAAACAACCCTAGTGGTAGTGTGATGATATCAAATATGGTATTTCCAAAATCTTGGCAGTAAAAAGCGTTATCCAGTTTAGTGTATGATTGTAGTTTGTACTGACTTTTATCTTGCATTCTAGAACAATTAGATGGGCAAGCAATTTTCTAAAAAGGAAGAAGTAAGTTTTGCCAAGAAGATAGGGGGAATTGCTCTGAGGCTCCCAGTTTCTTTCAAAAGGCAGTTTCAAATATCAAAAAACTTTGAGCAGAAATTGCTCTTGTCCGCAGCCCTGCAGTAAATTTGTTTATGGAAAATTTAATACAGTCCAGAAAGGCTAGAGATAAGCAAGTGTGTTGTTTCCTCTTGGGTAACTCCAAATTGTTTTCTTTAAACTTGTGATTTAGCAGGTAATCCTTCAGGTGAATGCTGACAATCTGGTTACACTGTGACAGTGGGATGTCTGGAAGCAGCAGGTGACCCACCATCTGCCCCCACATTTCAGTCATGGCCCGAGTGGAAATAGTGTTTATGTGGTGATTCAAGATGAGGTTTGTTTACAGTGAAAAGCAACTATGAAGGAGCAGAAGGGAGGTTTGGCAAAGAGTTTGGGCTTGGGGGGGGGCTGCTTTGAAGTCTTCATTTATGTAGTTCCGACTCCTGGTATCAGCTCTCTTGGTTTCTGGACAAATTGCTATCAGAGGTTCAAGATTAACTTGTAGAAGAGATAATTTTGCCTTCTATTTAGAGGGAATTGTAAAGATGACAGGGATAGGCTGAAAGTTAAATCAATAGATTCCAATAAATCTATTATATTGGAAGCAAAGGGTGGATTTTGTTAGAAGTGAATGAGCACCTCAGGGACATGTGACCACTTATGGCAGAGACACTATAGAGACATCAGCACATGAAGATGCCAAGAAAAACATGCCTGTGTATGTTCACATTTTGTTCTCACAATCCTACTCTTATTTCTCCTGTTAGGAAGGTGAGGGAGTCGGGCCTGATGAGGAAGGCTTTAGTTTTAGTCTTTAAACAATAACAGGGCCTAGAAGTACTCCACTTTCACAGAATGAGACCCACAGCAGGCTTCTGATTTCTAGAACTGTGAGATACCATGTGTAGTTCAGCTGCTTCAGTTCAGATAATCTGTTATGACAATGTAAAAACGAACGTAGTAATGGTCTTGTTCATAAAGCAGTCAATTAATAGAGTTAAGATTAAAACTCAGATTCACCTCACTCAGGAGCTGAAGGCTTTAATCTGTATACAGTTTGTTTCTTGTGAAATTGCCAAGAACTACTATCTCTTCTGACTCTAGCTTAGAACATAGGATGGAAGAAAGATAATGGATTCCTATTTTTCCCTGCTGAAACCCAGGCCTTGTGTATGCTGTGTGAGCACTTTGCCATTGAACTGTAGCTTTAGCCCCAGGCCCCTTTAAACGCTTAAGTTTTAATGTCAATTTTGATGTCAATGTTTAGCTTTGAAACATTCTGTATTTTAAAACAGGAACTATGTATGTGTCTCTTGCAAATCCGAAACACACACCAAACCAATCAAACACACCAAGAAAATAAAAAAAAAAAAGGTGTGTGAATCATTTCACTTGTGACAATCATTGCTTTTATTTGGTTCTATTCTTTGTTAAATTAAATGAATGGTGCAGATATTGCCATGTGGCTTTTTCATGCAATGAATCACAGGGATTTCCTGTACTCCTGACTGTACCTGCTCTCCCCCATCACTCCCGTTTCTTCTCCTGGGGTATGAGGATGCTTCTACCATTGTCTCAAAGTAGCTGTTAGTCCATCCATCCCTTGGTCTCTAGAGTTAGTTCCAGCTCATTTCTACACTCTGGGCAAGCATCCCTTCCTGAGACTGAGTATGCTCAGGTGTGGCTGGAGTAATTCTCTACTATCCCAGTCCGTGGGATGGAAGTAGAGATTGTGGTCCAGGAAACTTTTCTTTTTCCTTCTGCTAAGTCATTTCCACATGAGGATAGTTAATACCTTCACCCCAGTTGCATCTCCTAATGTTTACTGAATTGAACCAGACCACCCCTCTCCTTCAATTTCCATTCTTCTCACACCTGTGGTTTATATAGTTTTTAATTCTTCAAGTCTTATAATGTAAAGTGGTGGGAAATCAGCTTTGACATATGAGGCATTGCTTTACTCTCCTGTGGAATGTATATTCTTATCTTAAATAACAACTATACTTAATGTTTGGAGTAAAGCCATGAGCTAAATTTTAAACAAAGTGAGATGGTGGAGGAAAAATTCTTGGATCAGAAAACAAAGAGCAAAACAACCCCCAAAACAATAACAAAGAAGTTAGAGGTGATCAGTTCTTGTTTATACAGAACTATTTATGGTTCGCAAGGCACTAATTAGTTCTTCGCTGACCATGATAGACTATTTTTTTAAATATCCCCCAGTACCTTATTAAAATAGTTCCAAATCATATGAAGTGATTTTTTATTAGAAAGGTGAAATATTTATTGAATGCTTATTTTATGCCAAATATGGGGTAGGTCTTAGGTAGGTGGTGATACTCGATAAATACGATGGTCATGGTTGATGCTTTTCAGGGGCATTAGTTTTGAAGACATTATAACAATAGCCAAACAAGTATCATAACCATAATTTTAGTAAGTGTGAGGGGTTATATAAATGAATGAATGGGATAGAACTGTGATGTCTCATAAAATAATTAGAGAAGACTTCTCTGGAAAATCCACATTTACATTGAGACTGTTGAAGTTAAGAGACAAAAAAATTGTGCTGTAAAAGTAGAGAACCAGGCAGAGAACAAGAATTATGCTGATGCCCCAAGGAAGGCAAGGACATGTTGTTACATCTACAGAACTGGGCAAATATCCAAGAGCTGGAGAAAGGGAAGCCAAGGGGAGACTTGGGTCCATGTTGAGACTAGAAAACCAGATCAGACATGGCTTTACCAGACTTGTATTATGAGTTTATTTCTTGCGGTAGCCATAACAATAAGCCATAAGACATCAAAGGATGAGAGTGGCGAACTGTGATGATTGATGCCTCAAGGAAATCTGTTCTCTGAGAGATGACTTGTGGAGATCAAGAGTTGAGAAATGTAATTCTAGCCAACTAGGATGGTTCCCAGCCAGCACAGGCCCACCTGATACAGGTAAGTGCTTCTTGGAGAAGGAGACCAGATTCTCATCTCTAAGAAAGGGCAGAAGGGCTGCCTTACTCTGGCAGGATATTTTAGTCCAGATGGAAAGCTCTAAACTCATGCAAGGACTGGACATAGAGAACAAAGATTTCTTCAGTCTTGTTATCAAAAGGAAATACATTCTTTCTGCATGGATATCTGTTTTTAATCCAAAATCTGATAGTGTAAATTGGAGGTAGGTATTAATCTGTGAGCAGAAAAAGCTTCTTCAAAATCATAGTTCATACATATTAATCATTTTGTATTTCTTCTGACTTTTAGTGTGATTTATGCGATTCAGGGTAAATAGGCAAGTTGATTGGGTATAAGATCGTCTCTAACAAAGACTTAGTGCCTATGCATGTTCCTCCTTGGGTACTGTGTTCACCTTTACATGAGAATGTTTATTTTGCTCTGAAGGCATCACAAGGAACTTTTAAAATGCCAAAAAATTGAAGTGAATGCAACTTCTAATTTCATTTTGAATTAAAAATCCATCAGCAGTTTAAAAAAAGCTAACAATAACAACAAGTTAAGGCTTCATGTCGGAGGGGGGGATTCCCCGCAAGGAATTAAAAAGCCAATCATTTTGCAACAATAAACACTTGCCCACATTGTTTATGTGTGGCATTTTGCTTGTTAAAGAGGCTTGGAGTCTGCATCAGTGTGTGGAGTTCATGCTGTGTAGGTGAATTAAGGGTTGCTAACTGCTTGTATCGTCAACTGTGCATTTTGGTAGGGTTTTTGTCTTGAATGCTAATGTGTTTTTTTAAAGCATCACTGTGATGAATTTTATTGTTACATTACATACAGTCTGTTCTTTCCAGTTATGTCCACTTTGTCACTGTCAATGTGCTACCATAACATTAAATATGACCAGAGGTAAATGTTAGTGAAAGCTACGTCTGCCACTGCTGTTTTACAGTAGCGTAATTTTGTTTTTTATTTCCTTTGATTTTATGCTGATATGGGCTGCAGCAGTATTTGCCTGCAGCCCCTCTCAACTTTTCCTTTTAATTAAAAAGCCTAATTGGGAGTAATAAAAACTTCCAATTAAGCCTTTTAAATAAAAACCGAATGCTGAAATTGGCTGTGGTTGCAGATAGAGGCTGGCACTGACATATTCATTATGGAGGGTTCTATTGCTGCAGTACTGTTTTGTGGTGCCCAGGTCTAACCTGAGACCTGCATGTTAGCGTGTTAGGAGCCACAGACTTCTGTAGATGCTCAGACAAACACAGCTAACTGTGCGGTTGAGCAGTTAGGGTTTTTTCCCCTCTTTTGTAGGGTTGGGGAGAAACTGTCTTTTCAGAGGCTCGAGAGTTCTAAAGAAACAGCAAACAAGAGTCAAATGTTGGAACAGATGACAAAGTATTTTATTCTATGTATTATTATTGAGGTAGAAATCATATACCTAAAATGTGGTATATAAGCAATTTTTAATACTTTCTTTCATTTATTTTACTAAAGTTATATGAAAGGGAAAGCTTGCTACAGAGCCTTCGATGACTCCATTTAAACTTGAACAGATTGCTGCTCAGTTTGATACTTGTATACTAATTGAATAATAAGAAGCTAAAATAAACTTTTCACACTACTTGAAATGTGTAAATAGGTGGTGTTCTGGGATTTGTCTGCAAATATAATCTTTCAATGTCAACTTTAAATCCCATTAGCTTGCAGTTTCATTTGTATTTGGGAACTGTGTAAGGATACAGAGAGTGCTGCACTGGGAAGGTGGGGCTTGTAGCTTTGTTTCAAGATTGGCTCTTCTCCATCTTTCTTTATTTTAAAGTTGTAGGCAGACACTTTCTATTTCAGAATATTTAAGGTAAGCAAAATAGTTTTAAAATGACCTTTTACATTATGGGCATTAACTGCTGACCTACCATTCTCCACCTTCCCTTCGACTAGAGTGTCTCATTGAACCTAAACTAGGCTGAAAGCCATGAGCCCCAGTGAACTTTCTGCCAGCTCCCATCCTCAGCACTGGCTGATACAAGTGGCTATGGCCATCTCCAGTGTTGAGTGCTCGGATTTGACCTTATGGTCTCATGTTTGAGCTCTTAATGGACTAAGGCTCCCCCTGTTCAAATATTTTAACATACAATTTTACACTTAACACAACGGTGGGTATTTTCCTTACTTTGTTATCTGATTTTTCATATTTTGATTTATTTGCCTATATAATTCTATCTTTCTTTTAGTTTTCATAGGGTTTTATATATGCTATTATTTAAAATATATTTGTCAATTTTATTGTATTATTTTTCTTTTTCTTTCAAACTCAGCTCTAATTTTATTTTTTAAACTGGTTATCTTGTAATTTCCCTAAGTAAATGATAAGTTAGTTTGTTTTTTAAAGCAAAAGCAAGGCAGTATTTTTTTTTATCAGATTTTTTTGTTTGCATTTTAGTGGATTTTGGCACTCAGTTTTCATCTTTTCAGCTTGTTGATATTACTTGGTTATTGTTCATAACTTTCACACAGCTTCTTGGTTTGTCTGTTCACTGTTTGCTGTTTTTCACATCAGGTTCCAGACTGCTTCTAATGGTATCCCTTCCTTCCTTCCTTCCTTCCTTCCTTCCTTCCTTCCTTCCTTCTCTCCTTCCATCCTTCCTCCCTCTTCCCCTCCTCTCTCTTAGTTTTTCCTTGTATTGAAAAATATTATTTCCATATAAATATCCTGATTATGGTTTTCCCTCCCTCTACATTCCCTAGTACCTCCCCACTTCCCTTCTCATCTCGATCCACCCCCTTCCTGTCTTTCATTAGAAAACAAATAGGCTTCTAAGGGAGAATAATAAAGTAAAATAAAATGTAGTAAGATAGGACAAAAACTAACACATTGAAAGAGGACAAAACAAGAAAACAGAAGGAAAAGAGTTCAAGAAAAGGAATAAGAATCAGAGACAAATGAGACACTCCCTTATTTGCATAATTAGGAAGCCATAATATTTATGTAAAAGACCTGTAGCATAAAAAGAGAGGGGAAATAAATAAATAAATAATAAAATAAGATAAAAATTTTTTAAAAGTCCTGACAACATCATGAGACAAGGAACCTCCATAGACACTGTTGAGTTTGTTTTGTTGGCCATCTGCTGCTGGCCTTTAATAATAGTTTGTTTTTCTAGGGAGACTCCCCTAGAGAAAACTAAATTGGGGTATCTTTAAAAAAAACAACTTCAAGTTTTCCTAATAAAACTATCCCACTGACTCTACTAGATATAATATGTAGTCAAAGTCTTTAGAAGATAAATAGGTTGTCTACATGTTGTCTCTGTGCCTGGTCTGTACTCTAGATCTACCATGTGTCTTTGCTGCCTCTGTCTAACTGGTTCATCATTCATGCCATAAAACATGGTTTCTTTATTTGGCCACTCTTAGGATGCCATTCTGTTTCTTTGTTCACATCCTTCTTCCAGGCATTGTTCTTTGTGGAATGGCTTGCCAGTGTTAACAGGGCATGTTCCTTCTTTTACAGTTAGTATGATACACCATTTTCCACAGGCACCATTCCCCACTGTGCTTGCTTCACACAGTTGACATGAAACATGTCTTTTTGCTTTTTACATTGTTCCCTATATTTAATCATTAAATGTGTGAAAGGTCGTGTCTGCAGGCTTCACCTGAGTAACTGAATGTCAGTGCAGTATTTCTCAATAGCACATTCTTACAGCGGTCACAAGACCTGCCCAGGTTCAAGCCAGGTGGGGTCTCAACACTGAAAGAAGGAAGAGGTCATGGGGTCCTACCCCAACCAAGGAGCTATTTGAAACTGAAAGTATTTCCCTCTGCAGTAAGCCTATTTGTTAAGCCTCACCTTAGTATATGTCCATATATGCCTTAAGTAAAATGATGATTTATTATTTTCCTTTAAGATAAATAGTATTTTACCTGGCCCTGATAGTTGTTGGTAGGCTGTACTCTATGATTCATGTATCATGTTGTGATTGTTAGTTTGAATCCCAAGAGGTGAACCCATGCTTTAGATTTAGCAGTGAGACAATTTATTTTTTCTATTAACCCAGGAACATATAACAGCATATATACAAATAATAACACAGGTTACCTTTCAGTCACGGAAGAGAGCTGCCTAGAATTCTGCCACAAAGTGATATAATGAAAAGAATTTAAGTTGATGCTGATGGAAATTTTTACATTCTTCGAACTTTGTTGTGACAGAAAACACCTTTTCATGTGTGAACTCAAGATTTATCTAGCTCTTTTACTATTTCCAGAAAGTCATTGTCAATGGATATTTTCCCAAGAATACAATTCTTAATTTTAGCATTAATATCACTCAAACAATTTGTAATGTCTACAACAGACTTTCTTTGTCAAACTCCTAGACTTCATTGTCACTGTATAATGCGTTTTACAGTAAACATATTCATAATTTTGTAAAGCTATAGTTAAGCATTCAGTCTCAAATAAATGTCGGCTTGATACACTAACTTTATGGATTACTCTATTATCAAGGATATAAATGAAGTAGGTACCTTGCCATTTTTTGTTTCCTTCACAAAAAGAATAATGAACTTGAACAATGAATTATAAGCCTCTCATCACTGAGTTCTGAAGCCACAAGGAAAATCTCTGCAGTATAATCATCCCTCATAGTCACCATTCATGAGATTATGCTTTATAGATGAGCAGTTGTAGTGTATTTAAAATGGTTCTTTTTTCCTGCCACATTTACCATCTCTAATACTTTACTGAACATGCTGAAATGACCTAGAAGCAAATCATTTGAGTTTATGATTGCTGGTTCTTAGTCTCTCAGCTCACTGCTGCAGTGTGTATAGTTAATTGAATAGAAGCTATCTTTCCTGTGGTTGTGCATGGCAAAGTTTGTCTCCATTCACATTTACCTACTCACTCATTGACTTTCCTAGCCAATAGGATACTTTCTTATAAATGGATTCAGGTAGCTTGGTGATAACTTGTTCAACACTTGTAGTCATGAATCACTTTACGATGTTCATGTTTTAGTAGACATTGTTATAGACATAGTGTATCATAACCTGTAGAACTGTTCATTGCTCAACAGAGCTCTTCACCCTCTTTCTCTGACAACATAGGCTTTTCATTAGAGAAGTTGACTTGGAAGGAAATAAAGTAACTTTAGTGATTTACTTGATTGAACTTTTCATTATATTATTCCAACCTATACCCTTTAATTCCTTAACTCTTCACTAATCTACTCAGTCAACATTTGCTTGATACTGGATTTTAAAGAGATATTTTGAGATAAGAGAGTGAGGCTCATTGGACTTTGCTTGGTGACAAAAACAGTGCTTTGGAGAGCACCCAATGTTGTTCAAATGAACTTAAATTTATATATTGATAATTTTCAAATTGTGGTGGGGCTAAAATTATTATCACCATATTTTTTATTTTATTCTTCTGAGGGAGCCACTGTAGTGGATTCAAGTAATGACTGAACTTCTTCATCATTCTAAACATATCTACTTGCCACACAGCCTTTCAGCTTTGCTATTTCTAGCATTACATCTTTCTATTTGAAAATGATTTATAAAGTTATCAACCTTAAAAAGGAATGAAATATGGCCAGGAAATAAGCAGAATCAATCAGTGTTTTACTACATAATTATTGACAGGAGGGTGAAAGCAATACAAGCTAAAATTAGACCTGATATTTTAAAAATGTAAATATGAGTTTGCAAAATTTCACCAGGAAGTTAAATTGCTTTATAGAAGTAGAACTATGAGTATCTGTGGACTCAAACCTTAAAATAATACATAGCATGTAACGTTAAAAAATAACTGAAGAATGAAAAGAAAAAGAATGGGAGAAACATGCAATTTTGCACATCTCCACAGACTTTTTAAATTTTATTTTATTAGTTCAAATTAGGAACAAGCTTGCTTCAGATGTCAATCCCTTCTCCCTTCTCCCTCTCCCTCCCCTCCCCCCAACGTCCTACCTGCCCCTAGCCATCCCCCCTCCACTCCCCAGGCAGGGTAAGGCCCTCAAAAGGGGCTCCCCAAAGTCTACCACATCATCCTGAGCCAGGCCTAGGCCCTTCCCCACTCCACAGACTTCTTGAGTCATTACACAGTTAAGATAACTCCTCTTCTGAACCAATATGCTTTGAAAGCCTTGGTTATTTCCCCTTTGAGTGCACTCAAGTATGCATATCTCTGTGTGATAAGAGAAATAGAGCAGATTTTTCTTTATTATTTTAGGGATTTTTTTATTGCTTGCTTTCTTTTCTTTTTATATTTTGTTTATTGATTTATTTATTTATTTTGTTTTAAATACATTCTGACCACAGTTCCCCCCCCATCACTTCCAGTCCCTCTCTTATGTACACTTTCTCCTAGATCCACTCCTTCCTTTCCCTTCAGAAAAGAGCAGGCCTCCCAGGGATATTAGCTGAATGAATGTGGCTTAACAAGCACCAATAAGACTAGGCTGGACATGGCAATCCAGCAGGAAGAAAAGGATTCTGAGAGCAGGTGAAAGAGTCAGAGAGATCTCACTCTTACGCTTAGGAGTCCCACAAAAAAACAAGCCAACAACCATAACATATATGCAGAGGACATAGTGCAGACCTATATAGGTCCTGTGCTTGCCATTCCAGTCTCTGTGAGTCCTCTGAGCTGCTTAGTTGATTCTGTGGGCCATGTTCTCAAGATGTCCTGACCCCTCAGGCTCCTACAATTCTTCCTATTCTTCCTTCCCTCTTCCATGGGGGTTCCCTGAGCTCTCAGGGGAGGGACCTGATGGAAATCTCAAGTTTGGGTTCCCTCTATGCCTAATGTTTGACTGTGGGTCTCTGCATCTGCTCTCATCAGCTGCCAGTGGAAGCCTCTCTAATGTGGGCTAGGCACCAATCTATAAGTATAGCACAATATCATTAGGAATTATTTTAGTAATTTTCTTCAATTATTGGTATTTGGGCTATCCAGCCTCCAATTCCTGGTCATCCAGGTAGTGTGAGGCATGGGCTCCCTATCATGGCATGGACCTCAAATAAGACCAGCCATAGATTGGCCACTCCCCCAAGTTGATTGCCTCCTTGCCCCAGCACATCTTGCATGTGGGATCTATTATTAATCTTTAAGTTAGTTTATGAAATAATGCATTTCAATTTTACTGTCATTCATTACACTTAAAATGTTCTACTGCCAAGTATTTGCCCAGAAAATCATCAATTTTCCAGTACATAAAAATATAATTCTGTGAATATGTTTACACATAAATATGATAAAACCTGTATTTCCATCTCTAGGCTTCCCCTTCTATCTCTCTACCTTCAAGTATTCACTCTAAACTTCCCCAGCTAATGACCTTAGCGGAGGACCCTTGGAGACAAACAATGTTGCTTTTAAGGACAAGCCTGTCCTCACAGGGCTTCTGATCTGGAGTCCCGAGCCCTTGTCATAGTTAGGTTTCTACTGCTGTGTAACTTGGGAAGGAAAGGGTTTATTTGGCTTATGTGTCCCCATCATAGTCCATCATTGAGTTAAGCAAGAAACTGAAGCAGAGACCGCAGAGGAATGCTGCTTATTGGTTTGCTCTCAGCCTGCTTTTTCATATAATCCAGAATCTGCTCAGTGGTGGCACCACCAACAGTGGGCTGTTTGTTCCAAGTCAATTATTCATCAAGAAAATCACTTTGAGACTTTCCCAAAGGCCAATCTGATAAGGGCATTTACTTCATTGAGAAATGTTCTTTTCCCAGTAGACTCTGCATTGTATCAACTTGACAAAGAGCAAACAACAAACAAACCCTGAGTCAGCACAGCCCTGCTTTGACCCATTCAACCTCTGTTTCTCTCCTTACTCAGTAATCCTCAAGAGAGTCTGCTCTGCCAAGAACAGTCACTGTTGATTGCACAGTTGAGCCAGTAGAGATAAAGGGGAGTGGTCTGTTCCCATTGTCTTTCCCAGTTTTTACTAAATTAACCAACGTTTATTAGACATAACTGAAACGTGATTACTAGAAGTTTAATGTAATAGGAAGCCAAATACTTTCATCCATTTCTCCCAACAGCATCTGGAAATGACATCTGTAATGTCATCCTCTGAACCTGGTCTAAGATGTTATCTTCTTTCCTGAGCTCTCAGAGTTTCTACTCTTCCCAAACACCTCCTTCTTGAACTTAACTGTTCAAGAACATTTCCTAACTAGAGCTCGCTGCTCTGCAACACCCAACTCCTTCCTGCACCCAGGGTCATGAATCTCCAACATGTTAAAGGGAAGCCCATGAGTCATACTCTTAAAAAGCAGAATTAATCTGAATACCCTGTCCAGCAGCAAAGTCTGTAGACACTGGCCTTCCGAATGAAAAAGACCCCGATTCTAGAAAATTGGAATATGGTGACACTTTATGTTGATTATTTTCTCATGATAAATGCCTGCTAATATTTTGATGGTTTTTGTGAATAAAATCATAATAAAAGGGTAGAAATGTGTGATCCTTGCAGGAGTGATGTGGTCATTCATGCATTTATAAGCCCTCTCTCTATCCATTTTTCCTTCTCTTGCAGTGTGGGTGTTTAAATTGAGCCTCTCCTAAATTAATTCCATGATAAACCAGTGACTATTTCCATAATTTCTAAATTTGGACTTTCTTATATTACGATCTAACATCCTCCAAACAATAGAACAGTTACAGGCACCACCTAGTGTGAAGTCCCTTGTAAGCTTCCTTTATCATTTAAAAATCGAATCCCATGATCTCCTGCTTGTATTTTCCTTGTTAATATGCTGATTTATGGTCTAATTAGAACCAGCTATAAAATAGTGTGAATAGAATGTTCCCTGGAAGGTTTCATGGAATTATATATTTATCAGAAAGTGAGTACACAGAAAAGGAAATCAGTGAAAAGATGCATATCTACATCTGCAGTGATGGTTTGGTTTAAACAAGCAGTGGTTAGGTTATAAGGTAGTAGCTACAGCGGGACTTGCTTTTGAAAAGCCAGCTGTTAATGAATGATGATTATCCCTGAAATTGCATCCTGAAATCTTTGTTCCTTTAACCTATCATTATGAAATATAAGTGGTCTCACATAGGATCACATTTTAGTAAAGCTGATAAAGTACATTTTGGGGGGGTCTGTTTGTGCCACTAAATAATCAGGGAGAATGGAATCTCATTCCCCACCAAATGACAGAAGAGATATGTCATGAAGCAGGACTTAGAGGCACTCAAGAGAGTCTTTGCCAATTTCTGACTATAACGATTACATTTTGTAGCTAGAGAAAAGGAAGTCTTGGTGTGCAGAACAGGCAGAAGTAGATTCTTAGTTCCCTTCTACCTCCTTCAATTAACTTCCATGGTTTCCTCTAGACCTGTAAGCCCTAAACTCAGATGAGCTCCCAAGTAGAAATAAAAATGATTATTTTATTTCTTCTTTTTCCTATTCAGTCACAATAGGCAGATTTTCATTAAACATGGAAAGATTAAAAAATGGGAAATGCACTTTCCCTGAACTCTCTTGATGTTCTATAAAATGTTCAATTAACTGTCCTTGCCACCATCCATATTTCTTCCCATTTGCTCCAGATCACATGATGTCTCTCTGGTGGCTGAGTCAGCATTAAAAGAAGAGCCTCAATTCATTATTTTTACTGAATTCAAAATAGCTGGTGAAGCAATAATGCTATTAATTATTTTACTTGCCTCATGACCTGTTATGTAAACTTTTAGGGAACCTAAAACTACCTTAAAAGAAAAGTCAACTAGTAGCTAGCAGAAATAAAACATGCCTGTCTTCCCTGCCTTTGCGTTTCACATCTAAGCATCTCTTTAAAGGGGGAAGCAAGTCATCAACAACCAACCAGGCAATTCTGTTATACACAGCGCTTACAAAATTAACAATCACAAGAATCACACTAGAAGTGTTGATGCAACTGGGAATGTGAGGCACTGCCCTTGGGGAAATCTGGGTGTGAAGAGCAATGCTCTGATCTAGTAGCTGTGTGAACAGGAACAAGTTACTTTGCACTTAGTTTCTCATTTGTACAAAAAGGGACAGTAAAACTTATAGGTTGTGGTGAGGATTCAATGATAGGGAGAACAAAAACCATGAAGAGGTTTTTACTGGCAAAGGATATTACTGTAATAACCCAGTGATGTTATTATCACTAGAAGCCAAACAAGAACTTTTCCTCATTGCTATAATCAAGGGATTACTTTTCCCAAAGAGAGCAAAGGACTAACTGATTTCTTTTTTTTTTCAACTTTTTTTATTTGAATTAGAAACAGGATTGTTTTAATGACAATCCCATTTAACTTCTCCCACCTGTCCTACCCTACCCGTCCCCCCCCCCCAACTAAAACCTTATCTGTCACATATATTTTCTGCTCCCCCTGGATGGTGAGGCCTTCCACAGGGTGTCATCAGAGTCTTTCGTTTCCTTTGGGTAGGGCCTAGGCCCACCCCCGTGTGTATTGGCTCAGGGAGTGTTTTCTTTTTAAGAAAATGTAGCAGAATATTTTTGTCAGTTTCTTCTATTGGAAAGGTGTGTGTGTGTGTGTGTGTGTGTGTGTGTGTGTGTGTGTGTGTGTATGTGTTACAATGGATGGCAATGTTCCTGCTTGGGTGTTCTTGGTCAGGTGTTTTAAAGCATCATTTAATGTCACTGTAGTTAAAAGGATCCTGCTACTGAACAAGAAAAATTGGGCTTATATTATGCCTATTGGTAATTACTGATTATATTAAATTCGTGATTTGTGTGGGTGCTCAGCAGACATGTATTAGATTCAAAGACAAATGGATTACTAGTCTCTCATTGCTGGGATTAGCTATAGCTTTAGAGTTCTGTGATGTATTTAAATACCAGGAGATAGTGGCAAGAACTTGAAAACCGAATCAGGTTGACTAGGTGTCTGCAGGTGAAATAAACACACAGAGGCGGATAGAGATGTTTTATCCTCCAGAATCTTCTCTTTACTGACCTGTATCTACTCATAGGTCCTCCATTGTCACTGAACATTATTTAGGCTAGTGGCATGAAACCCTCTTTAGTTCACAGAATCCTTTTCCATTTTTAAAAACAACGGAGGACACCAGAGACTCATTGTTTATTTAAATTATATCTACATTGAGTTTGCTATATTAAAATTCAAAATAAAAACACCTAAACTACTGAAAATTGATGTGGGGCATTTGTACACTATGTGAGGATGTATTGCTGTGATTGGTGTAGTAAAACCTGAATGGCCAATAGCTAGGCAGGAGGTATAGGTGGGACTTCTGGGTAGAGAGAGAACTCTGGGAAGAAGAAAGGCAGAGCCTCTAGCCAGTTGTGGAGGAAGCAAGATGGGTTAATTTAAGTTATAAGAACTAGTTAGAAACAAGCCTAAGTTAAGACAGAGCATTCATAATTAACAATAAATCCCTGTGACATTGTTGGTGAGCTGGCATTTCACAAAATTATTTACTTTTATTTTTCATTTTCTTTTGCAAATCTTACTCATGTCTTGCTTACTCAAAGGAAGCTAGATTCTTCTTTTGGCTTTTGTATTCCATTTGTAAATGCTACGTCCATAAAAGAATAAGTGTGACAAAGCAGTCACTAGTTTTAGAATTTTACTAGAATAAATATTGGTATTTCAGGATCACAGAAAATGTCTTGAACATTCTTTTGGTGTCTTGACCCCACTACTGAGAACTACTGATGCAGACTAGGCAAAGTTTCCTTCTGTTTCACCTTTTAAACTCAAAATCTTTTAGAAATAGAACTACCATTCCTGAACATCCTAGGATGAACTTTATATACTTTGATATTCTTCCTTGTAAGAGAGAAGGAATGATGGACAATGATGTAGACTTGAGAAGTTGGACTTGGTAACCATGAGTGAATTTTGCAGTTTGTACATTGACTCTAACATTTAGTAATAGCTTAAATGTAACCAATTTCTTTCTTTTTACAAAACTTTAATTCCCAGTTTGTAAAATAGGGCTAGTAATATTCAGTTCATGATGCTATCCTGTTGACAAAAACAGGTAGTATATGTAAAACTTTTAATATCTGGCAAAGAAAGAGGTCCGTTATTAAATGTTGTGTAACTCTTCCTGGGAAGATATAAAGAAATATTTACTCACCTCAGGTAGAAAGGGCACTAACATACCATACAGAAGATTCTGTCCATGTCTGTTTAGTGAGCCAATGAGTTCAGTTACAGGACCATAGGTGGCTTCTAGGAAGCTGAACTGTCCAGACAACTTCCTGAGCTAAATGTTTCCTCCTTATAAAGTAGTGATTTGCATCTCAGGATGTAAAGGAACTGGCAGGAGGCCACTTGGAGGTCTTTTGAGCCTCAGGAGTCTTCCCTCCCTCCATGATAGAGGAATATTATGACTTCCTGAGGATGCCCTATGGGTTATCACTGCTGCATAGCTCTGCTTCAACATGGTGATGCTCTTGTCCAAGCTGGGGTGGTAGGCAGCTGCATAGTGTTATATCACTAAATTTCTTGTTAATGTTTCTATACTGTGACCTGCTTATAACACATGAGAACTCTCTCTTTAGGTTTATCCTGTTCTGCAGCAATACATATCTTTGAAAAAAGCTTTCCTTAATTAGAATAATGTCCTTAGGTTACAATCTCACTGGACTTAAATGTTGAAGTCAGCAGTTTTAAAGCTTTGAATTTTTATGGTAGGAACTTAGTTTCCAAAGGGCCACTCCTCTCAGAAAGATCCTGAGTGCTTGGCAACTTTCTGTAGACTCTGAATCCTGGAAGAGAATAATAACAAAATATAAGGCTTGCATTCTTGGCTATAACAAGTAAAGTAATTTGTTTAAATTGTTCACAAATTTTGTAGATAAGAGACACAATTTTTACTGACTATGAAGTAAGAACACAAGCATTTGGAGCAGAGGTGTGGTATTGCTACATACAAAATATTTTTTGTGCCTTAACTAACAGCTAATAAAAGTGAATTTATCATGTTTTCCTAAACCCTTAGTGTTAAAGATTTTGTTTTGTTTTGGCTGGTGGACCTTAAAAGCTTTCATAGGATAGTTTGTCAACCTATTTATTTTCCAGGCAGGAGTTTACTCTTGGGAAATATATTCTAAAGGCTCAGTATTTTATCTTATTTTCAGATTGTGGTAGAGATGAGGTAAGAATGAGGACAGTATAGAAGGTCAAGTGGAGAGGCTTATAGTGGGCATGGAATTATGAGGAAAAAGATTCTTACAAGGACTGTGGAAGGGGAATTGTGGAGTAGGGGACGAGGTGGTAACATGACCTGAGATGTGTCATTTTCTTGTTGCAGACTTCAATCATAGTACTTCACACTGTGACTGTGTTTGGAGACAGTTCTTACATTTTGAGACAGGTTCTTACTATGTAGCCTGAGGCAGGAACTCACTATATAGAGCAGGATGACCTCAGACTCACAGAGATACATGTACTTCTGTTTACCAAATGGTGGGGTTAAAGCTAAGTAGCTACCATGCCTGGTTGGAGACAGTGTTTCAAAGAGATGATTGTGGCTACATGAGGTCATATAAGAGGGTCTAATCCTATAGGACTGGTGCCTGAGCAAGATGAGTGTGGACATCTGGTAGTGCAGAGGGGTGTAGTGTGCATTCCATAAAGGTCTGGAGCTAAATATGACATTTCTTTTAGTTTCCACATTGGTTAGAAGCAAATTTAAGGATAACTTTGAGAATGCATTACTGTTAAAGGCATTTGGATAAGAAAATTGAAGCTAGCCAGGCAGTGGTGGCACATTTTTTAATCCCATCTCTCAGGATGCAGAGGTAGGAGGATCTTTGTGAGTTCCAGGTCAGTCTAGTCAACAGAGTGAGTTTCAGGCTAGCCAAGACTGCACAGAGAAATCCTGTCTCAAAAACAAAAACAGAGTCTTCCCAGACCACCTTCAGGTGCCCTGCTCAGAGCCTGCTGAGGCCTGGGGACAGCTCAAACAGGAACCCATTCCAGTGGACCAGGCCATCCAGAGTCAGCTGATGTCATGTCACGATGTTAGTCCAGCATACCAAAAATTGCAAGAAATAAACAAATCTCTCAAATAAAACAAGAAAAGCCAAAAAAAAACCTAACCAAACAAGTGATGGGAACAATTTAAACAGTGCAAGTCTTGAAAGCTGAAATGGTAACAATACAAACAAACAAACAAACAAACAAAACCCCCACATCCTGAAGGAATGCTGACAATAGAAAAGCTGGGTAAACAATCAGGAACTACAGATTCAAGCATAACAAACAGAATACAAGAGAAGGAAGAGAGAATCTCAGGCACTGAAGATACACTAGGAGAAATAGATTCATCAACCAATGAAAATATTAAGTCCAACAATTTCATAACACAAAATATCTAGGAAATATGGACACTATGAAAAGGCCAAACCTAAGAATAATAGGTATAGAAGAAGGTGAAGGAACCTGCCTCAAAGTGCAGAAAACATGTTCAACAAAATCATAGAAGAAAACTTTCGAACCTGCCTCAAAGTGCAGAAAACATGTTCAACAAAATCATAGAAGAAAACTTTCCTAACCTAAAGAAAGACATGCCAATGAAAGTACAGGAAGCTTACAGAACATCAAATAGAGTGGACTGCAAAATAAAGTCCCCTTGACACATAATAAACAAAGCCCCAAACATACAGAATAAAGAAAGAATATTAAGAGCAGCAAAGGAAAAAGGCCAAGTAACCAATGAAGGCAGACTTATCAGAATTACAACTGACTTCTTCATGGAAACTTAGAAAGCCAGAAGGTCCTGGATAGATATTACACTAACACTAAGAGACCACAGATGCCAGCCCAGACTACTATACCCAGAAAAGCTTTCAATCACTATAGATGGAGAAAACAAGATTTTCCATGACAAAACAAGATTTAAAAAATACATAGCCACTAACCCATCCCTACAGAAAGTACTCAAAGAACTCCAACTTAAGGAAGTTAGCTATACCCAGAAAAACATAGGCAATATATAATCCCTCTTTACCAACAGCCAAAAGGAAAAAAAAGGGTGGAAATCCACACACAACGTGGCTGCACAAGTTGGCACACCCACCAGCAGTGGAGAAGTGTTCCCCTTGCTCCACATCCTCTCCAGCATAAATTGTCATTAGTGTTTTTGATTTTGGCCATTCTGACAGGAGTAAGATGGTATCTCAGAGTTGTTTAGGTTTGCATTTCTGAAATTTTCAGGAAAATGGATAGAACTAGAAGAAACCATTCTGAGCAAGGTAACCCAATCACAAAAAAGACAAACATGGGATGTACTTACTCATATGCGGATTTTAGACATATAGTAAAGGATTACCAGCCTACAATCCACACTGCCAGAGAAGCTAGTTAAACAAGGAGGACCCTAAAGAGACACATGGTCCCCCTGATAAGGGGAAAGGGTCAAGATCCCCTGTGCAAATTGGGAGCACAGGAATAGGGGGGAGGGAGCTAGGAGAATGAGAAGGGGAGAAGAGAAGGGATGTAGAGGACATGAGGGAGCAGAAAGGTTGAGTCAGGGGAAGAATAGAAGATAACAAGAATGGAGATACCATAATAGAGGGAGACATTTTAGGTTTACAGAGAAATCAGGCACTAGGGAAATGTCTGGAGATCTACAAACACCAGTTAACAATCTAAGCCCTCCCTGGATAATGATATTTATGACTGACTTATATGCCACCCGATAGCCCTCATCCAGCAGCTGGTGGAAGTAGAAGCAGACACCCACAACTAATCCCCAAACTGAACTGGAATCCAGATGCAGATGAGTGAAGAGCAAAGGGGTCCAGACCAGGCTGGTGAAATCTTCATAAACTGCTGACCTGAACATTGGGGAACTCTTGTTCCCCAGACTGATATCTGGGATACCAGCATGGGACTGTTCCAGCCCCCAGGAACATGGGTTTCAGAGAGGAAACCTTGGAAATCTATGGGACCTCCTGTAGTAGTACTTATCCCTAGTATAGGTGTGGACTTTGGGAGCCCATTCCACATAGAGGGATACTCCCTGAGCCAAGACAAACTAGGGTGGGCCTAGGTCCTATTCCAAAGGATATGATAGACTCTGATGACACCCTATGGAAGGCCTTACCATCCAGGGGGAACAGAAGGGATATGTGATAGGTAGGGTTTTAGTTTGGGGGTTGGTAGGGGAGGATGGAAGGGAGAAGGGAACTGGGATTGTCATGTAAAACATTCTTGTTTCTAATTCAAATAAAAAATCTGGGAAAAAAAAGAAACACACCTCAACTTCAAAGACAGATGGTACCTCAAAATGAAGGGTTGGGAAAAGATTTTCCCATTAAATGGACCCAAGACACAAGCTAATATAGCAATCCTAATATCTAACAAATTAGACTTCAAACTAAAGGAGATGAAGAAGGTCATTTCATATTCATCACAGGAAAAATCCATCAAGATGAAGTGACAGTTCTCAACATGTATGCCCCAAATATAAAGACCTCCACATTCTTAAAAGACACATTCCTAAAATTCAAATCACACATAAAACCTCACACACTGACAGTGGGAGACTCTAACACCCCTCTCTCACCACAAGACAGGACCATCAGCTTAACAAAGAAACAAAGGAACTAATAGAAGTTATGACCCAATTGGGTTTAACGGACATCTATAGAACATTCCATCCAAATACAAAAGAATATACCCTCTTCTCAGTGACACATGGAACTTTCTCTAAAATCGACTGTATACTTGGCAACATAGTAAACCTCATCAGATGCAAAAAATTGCAATAATGCCCTGTATCTTATCAGACCACCAAGCTTTAAAGTTAAAATTCAACAACAACAAGAACTGCAGAAACCCTACCTACTCACATTAATTGAAAATGCACAATTACATCATTCATGGGTCAAGAAAAAAATTAAAGACTTCCTAGAATTCAATGAGAATGAAGACAAAACAAACCCAAACTTATGGGACACTTTGGAAGTAATGCTACGAGGAAAGTTCATAGCAGCAAGTGCCCACATGAAGAAACGGGAAAATAGTCACACTTAGAGAATTAACAGCACAACTGAAATCTCTAGAATAAAAAGAAGTAAACTTACTTTGAGGAGTAGAGGCCAGGAAATAATCAAATTGAGGGCTGAAATAAAAAAAGTTGAAGCAAAGAAAACGATTCAAAGAATCAACGTCACAAAGAGTTGGTTCATTGAGAAAATAAACGAGATAGACAAACCTTTATCCAAACTAACCAAAAGGCAGAGAGAGACATGCAAATTAACAAAGTCATAAATGAAAATGGGGACATAACAATAGACAATGAGACAAAATCCAGAGAATCTTCAGGTCATACTTTGGAAAACTCTCCTCCACAAAATTCGAAAATTTAAGGGAAATGGACAATTTTCTGGATAGGTATCACTTACTAAAATTAAATCAAGATCAGATAAGTAATTTAAACAGACCTATAAGCCCTAATTAAATAGAAGCATTCATCAAAAGTCTCCCAACCAAAAAAAACCCCAGGGCCAGATGGCGTCAGTGCAGAATTCTACCAGAAATTCAAAGAACAGCTAATACCAATACTCCTCAAAGCGTTCCACACAATAGAAGCAGAAGGGTCTTTATCATTTTTTATGAGGCTACAATTATAATTACCTTGGCACCCAAGCCACACAAAAACACAACTAAGAAAGGGAACTTCAGTCCAATCTCCCTCATGAACATTGATAGAAAAATACTCAATAAAATTCTGACAAACTGTATCCAAGAACATGTCAGAAAAATTGTCCACCATGATCAAGTAGGCTTCATCCTTGGGATGCATATTTTCAACATATGAAAATCCATTAGTGTAATCCACCATATAAACAAAGTGAAAAAGAAAAAATCACATGATCATCTCACTAGATGCTGAAAAAGCCTTTCACAAAATTCAATACCCCTTCATGATAAAGGTCCTGGAGAGATAAGGGATAACTTGAGCATACATAACATAATAAAAACAATATACAGCAAACCAACAGCCAACATCAAACTAAATGGAGAGAAACTCAACACCATTCCTCTAAAATCAGGAACAAGAAAAGGCTGTTGTTCACTGTCTCCATATCTCTTCAATATTGAACTCAACGTTCTAGCTAGAGCAATTAGACAACAAAAGAAGATCAAGGGGATACAAATGGGAAAGGAAGAGGTCAAACTATCACTATTTACAGATGATATGATAGTTTACATAAGTGACCCAAAAAACTCTACCAGGGAACTCCTGTAACTGAAAATCACATTCAGCAAAGTGACAGGATACAAGATTAACTCAAAAAAGAAAAAAATCAGTAGTCCTACTACATACAGATGGTAAATGGGTTGAGAAAAATCAGAGAAACACCACCCTTTACAATAGCCACAAACAACATAAAGTATCTTGGGGTAATGCTAACCAAACAAGTGACAGACCTGTATAACAAGAACCCACAGAAACAGCTGACCTGAACAAGGGAAAACTCTTGTTCCACAGAGTGATAGCTGGGAAACCAGCAAGGGAATGATCCAGACCCCCTGAATGTGGGTGTCAGTGTGGAGACCTTGGAAATCTATGGGGCCTCTTGTAGTGGATCAGTACTTATCACTACCATAGGAATGGACTTTAGGAGCCCACCTCACATGAAGGGATACTCCCTGAGCCTAGACACAAGGGGGTTGGCTTAGGCCCTATCCCAAAGAAAAATGACAGATTTTTGAAGATCCCCCTATGGAAGGACTCATCATTCCTGAGGAGCAGAAAGGGTATAGGATTGGTAGTTGGGGGTGGGCAGGGGAAGAGGGAAGGGAGAGGGATCTGGGATTGACATGTAAAATAATTTTCTTTCTAATAAAAAAGAACTTTCAGTCTTTGAAGAAAGAAATTAAAGAAGATACCAGAAAATGGAAAGATCTACCATTCTCTTGGATAGGTAGGATCAACATAGTAAAAATGGCAATCTTGCCAAATGGTATCTACAGATTCAATGCAATCCCCATCAAAATCCCAGCACAATTTTTCACAGACCTTGAAAGAACAATACTCACAGAGTATTGTTTATATCGAGAAACAAAAGACCCAGGATAGCCAAAACAACCCTGTACAATAGGTGAACTTCCAGAGGCATCACCATCCCTGACTTCAAGCTCTATTATAGAGCCATAGTCCTGAAAACAGCTTGGTATTGGTATAAAAATAGACAGGTAGACCATGGAATCGAATTGAAAACCCTGATATTAACCCATACACTTACAAACACCTGATTTTTGACAAAGAAGCTAACAATATACAATGGAAAAAAGAAAGCATCTTCAAGAAATGGTGCTGGCATAACTGGATGCTGGCATGTAGAAGATTGCAGATAGAACCATATCTATTGCCAGGCATAAAACTTAAGTCCAAATGGACCAAAGACCTCAACATCAATCCTGCCACACTGAACCTATTAGAAGACAAAGTGGGAAATACCCTTGAGTTAATTGGAACAGGAGACTGCTTCCTGAACATAACCCAGTAGCCCAGATACGGAGATTGAAAATTAATAAATGGGAACTCCTGAAACTGAGAAGCTTCTGTAAGACAAGGACACAGTCAACAAGCCAAAATGGCAGCCCAGAGAATGGAAAAAGATATTTACCAACCCACATCTGACAGAGGGCTGATTTCCAAAATATACAAAGAACTCAAGAAGCTAATCACCAAAACAATAAATAAAAATTGGGGTACAGAACTAAATAGACAATTCTTAATAGAGGAATCTAAAATGGCTGAAAGACACTTAAGACTAATATCCTTAGCCATCAAGGAAATGCAAATCAAAACAAATCTGAGATACATTCTTGCTAAAATAAAAAAAATGACAGTTTATGCTGTTAAGAATTTGGAGAAAGGGGAACACTCGTATACTGCTGGTGGGATTGCAAACTCATACAGACACTTTGGAAATCAGTATGGTTATTCCTCAGGAAAATGGGAATCAGTCTACCACAAGATCTGGCAATTCTACTCTTAGGCATATACCCAAAAGAAGCACATTCACACAACAAGGACACCTGTTCAATGATGTTCATAGCAGCATTATTTGTAATATCCAGAACCTGAAAGCAACCTAGATGCCCCTCAACTGAAGAATGCATAAAGAAAATGTGGTACATTTATGTAATGGAGTACTAATCAGTGAGGGAGAAAAAAACCAATGGAATCTTGAAATTGGCAGGCAAATAGATGGAACTAGAAGAAACCATACTGAGTGAGGTAACCTAGTCACAAAAAGACAATCATGGTATGTACTGTCATTTATGGATACTAGTCATAGAACAAAAGATTACCAGCCTACAATGCATACCGCCAGAGAAGCGAGGAAACAAGGAGGACCCTAAGAGACATACATGGTCCCCCAGAGAAGGTGGAGTATATTGGGAGCATGGGGGAGGGGATTGAGAGTTAGGATAAAGAGAAGGGGAGAAGATGAGGGAAGAGGAGGACATGAGGGAGCAGGAAGATTGAGTATGGGGAAGCATAGAGGAGAAAAAGAGAAGAGTTACCATAATAAAGGGAGCCATCATAGGTTTAAAGAGAAACCTGGCACCAGGGAAATGTCCAGAGATCTACAAGGGTGATCCTAACTAACCATCTAAGCAATAGTGAAAAGGCTACCTTAAATGCCCTTCCCTGATAATGAGATCGATGGCTAACTTATATGCCATCCTAGAGCCTTCTTCCAGTAACTGATAGAAGCAGAAACAGACACCCACAGCTAAACATAGATCTGTACTTCTGGAAATCAGTTGCAGAGAGGAAGGAGTGATGAGCAATGGGGCCAAGACCAGGCTGGATAAACTCACAGAAACAGCTGACCTATACAAGGGAAAGCTCATGGACCCCAGACTGATACCTGGGAAACCAGCATAGGCCTGAAACCAGGCCCCCTGAATGTGGCTGCCAGTAAGGAGGCCTGAGCACTCTATGGGGCCTCTGGTAGTTGATGAGTATTTATTTCTAGTGTATGAATGGACTTTGGGAGCCCATTCCACATAGAGGGATACTCTCATATCCTAGACACACAGGGCAGGGCCTTGGTCTTGTTCCAAATGTTGTGACAGACTTTGAAGACCCCCATAGAAGGCCTCACCCTCCCTGGGGAGCAGAAAAGGCATGGGATAGAGGATCAGTGTGGGAGGGGGAGGAGAGGAGGGGAGAGAGAGGGCACTGGGATTGACATAGAAAACAAGATTGTTTGCAATTGAAATAAAAGAAGGAAAGAAACAAAACAAAAACAAAAATACCCCAAATAAAAAAAAGAGAAAGTTGATGCTATACCTGTATTCCTAGGAATTAATCTGAAGGAGACAGTAATGCAATGACAAGAGTTATTGATACTGAGATTGTTGGTAATAGCATAAAACTAATAATAAACCTTAATGGTGATTAATGGCAGATAGCTTCAAGAGAACTTTAAGTTGTCAAGTTGTAGTCTCCTGTAGACCTTCTGTAGCCACCAGGAACAATACTATGATTGCTACATAGAATGGATCACTGGAAATCTGGATGCAGATACTGTCCTTTAGACCATGGTGCAGAGGCCACCTACACTACAGCAACTGGATAGACTGAGCCTGTGTGACACTGGAGAATGTGTCAAGTGCAGAGTCACCTGCCCAGGTTTGTATGCAAGAACAAGAAATGAGCTTCTGTCATGGATTTATTACTATTTTTCTTGTTTTCTGACCCTTTTAGGTGAATATGTATAAAGGAGACCAAATTATGGTAATTAGCACATTCAAAAATTTATTGTTTCTCTGGGCGTTGGTGGCACATGCATTTAATCCCAGCACTCGGGAGGCAGAGGCAGGAGGATCTCTGTGAGTTCGAGGCCAGCCTGGTCTCTAGAGCAAGTGCCAGGATAGGCTCCAAAGCTACACAGAGAAACCCTGTCTCAAAAAAACAAAAAAAATATTGTTTCTTCTTGGTAAAACATTTAAAATCCTGTTTTTAGATACTCTTCATTTTTATTATTGTTTTAGGATAGTAAACCAAGTAACAGATTTTATTTCAACCTTTTCACGTGTGTGCACACAGTGAATGTGTGTGCTCATGACATTAGCAGTCACTGTTTCTGGAGGACACACAGTGATATATCTTATCTCTAGACACATCTTACAAAAACAAGTCAGAAGAAAAATATAATTCCCTTTACTTCTGCCCTCCAGTTTCAGTTCAGTGATCAAATTCTCACCTGCCCTCAGCCTGTCCACAGAGCTGTGATCTGAATGACTGGTTCACCCCACTTCTCTGCTTGCCTGATGCTGAGACTCAAGAGCAGTCTGCAAGAATGCATCTTCAAGGTGCTGCTCTGCAGTGAGGATGAGAAAAGAGGAAAATAGCAGCAGCCACAGCAATAATCAAGCCAGCTCATATTTCCAGGAAGAACACAGATTGATACGCATCTGTATTTCATTCATTTATTCAGTACACGTATCTGCAGGGTTTTTGGTCCCTGGCATTGTTTTAAGCAAGAGTTAAGGCACAAAACAAGAGTGTTTGCTACCATAAAGTGCATTGTCTTGTAAAAGGTAGGACACTCAGCCATAATGCACATGGTTCTATAAAAGGTCCAACACTCAACAATTGTTCATTTATCATCCATATTTTTTAACTAATGTAATTGTACAAAGTTATAGAGGGCAATGTGATGTTGGCATAAAAGTTTACCTTGTATAATGACAAAATCAGTGTAGTCAGCATGTCAATCACTTCAAATATTTTATCATTCCATTGTTATGGTGATACATTCAAAATGCTCTTTTAGCTATGGTGACAGATACACTATGTTGTTATTGACTGCAGTGACCCTGTTGTATAAAACTTCTGAAAGGAAACATAGCAGAGATAACAACCCGAGCACATACAGTAGGGTCATGTGATGACACCAGAAGAAGGTCATCATATACAGGCTTAGGAAAAGAGCTCACAAAAGACACCTTACCTGGGGTTTATTGACCTCAACACTATGAGAACATTTAATTTCTGATATTCAAGGCACCTTGGTGTGGATTTTTATTAACTAAGCTGGTGCAGACAGCATCTGGGGACAGGGAAGGTCAGTCCATGTTCCAGAAGTTTTTTGAGGTGAGGAGTGGCAGGTTTTCTGTATTTGATTAATCCCATCATAGCTCCTGTCTTGGGTCCATGTTATTTACTCTGATTTGTGGCTGCTGACTGGGTGGATGATAAATACTGTCAAAACTATAATTGGGAGGGGCTCTTTAGAACACGTTAGTATTAAATATGAACTTAATCCATTGTGCGCAGAGTA
Organism: Cricetulus griseus; assembly: GCF_003668045.3. NCBI lineage: Eukaryota > Metazoa > Chordata > Mammalia > Rodentia > Cricetidae > Cricetulus > Cricetulus griseus. Next base: position 137,266,689 of record NC_048595.1, on the reverse strand, counting down.
ATTTTCATAAGAATCTCTTTGTTTGCAATAACACTTGAATATTTTCACAGGAATCAAATTTTACTTGGTCATTTATTTTACAAATGACTTTTGATTTACCTTGGAATTTTAAACAAGCAACCAAGCTTCCTTGCAGAATAACTTTTGCCCTAGAAGTTGTTTTGCTATTAAACTCCTTGTTGTAAATGTTGCAAGCTGAATTGGAATAAATTTAAGCTTCCTTAATTGAGTTAGGTTATATTAAAGTTATAGAACTATGGATAATTAAGTCAAGAACAATAAACTACACAGGATTCTAGTGGGAAAAAAATCAATGGATGCAAATCCTAATGCTGTTTTTCCTAGAGATGCTAAATTAGGGTCTGAAGACTGCTTTGGTCTGCTAAATTTGGAGCCTCTCCTTTAGCTGGTAAACATTAGCAGAGGGATTGTTTTAAAAATATTGGAGATGGCTTCAGATGATGACCTTAGTTGCTTGCTTTCTGTTGAAGGGACTTGCTCCCCTTTCGGCAGCCATAACAGCTGAACAAGTGCTTGCCATAAACTTGCCTTGGTCACTTAGAGGTCAGATGCCTGTCTCGTGACAAGGAACGCATCAGAAGTTAGTCACTAGAAAGTCAGATGCCTGCCTCGTGACAAGGAACCAATCAGAAGTTAGTCACTAGAAAGTCAGATGCCTGCCTCGTGACATGGAACCAATCAGAAGTTAGCTGGTGGCGCTATGCTTTATGACTCTGGGTGTGCTTTACGGTCAAGCGCACAGCAATGACGTAGAGAGCAAAGCAACCACCCTGGGAGATAACAACCAGTTGACCAATCAACACAGGGCAAGCCCTCCAAGCCTGGAGGCACACCAATCCTGAGCCTGTGCGTATCCCTAGACGCTCCCCTTATGCTGTCCTATAAGATCTCTTGGGAGGCCCTAGGAGCCGTCTTTTCTAGCCATCTGCCATGGCGGGTGGGTGAAAGACCCGAGCTAACATGGGGTTAGCTCGTTAAATAACAATAAAGCCTCGTGCAGTTTGCATCAAGCTCTCGAATCCGCCTGGAGATTGGGGTGACCGCGAATGTGGCCTGGGACCCTGGATACTTGAGTTTTCCGGGGGATTTAACACTGTCTTTCTGGATATTGATGCTCCACTCTCAAGTATTTCCTAAAGGAAAGACTGTCACACTACTATTCTTTTCTTTGTCAGATATCTTTAAGTAACAATGGTTAGAGAGCTGGTATTAAGCAAATAGAGTAGATGGTAAATAATTCCTTTAAATAGGCTTTAGTAAGATTTTATTTTCTGAAATAGTGATTTATTTATGTTCTTTAGTCACTGGGTATGGATAGAGTTATTAAATTATTAAGTCTTTTGGAACTAGTTTGAAGTTTGAGAAGATACAGATTCATTTGCCATCTTTATTTCTACAGAAATATTTGGAAAATGTGTAGAAGAACATTTATTTAAAAAGGAAGATGAACCATTTTAATCATTAGAAGATGCTCTTTGCTTCTGCTATCTGGGTCATGTGTTATGAGACATGATTTGTATTAAGGTTAACAGAACATTTAAATAGAAAGTCATAGAATACAGTCTTAAGAAAAGCATGCAAGAGTTAGTGTGGGAACATAATGGAACTAAAACATCACAGGAAAACATCAGGATGAACTGTATATATAAATTATGCACACTTACCTTCTCACTGTGTACAGTTTAATTTTGGCCATTGGTCTTGCTCCCCCTTCTCTTAGTCTCCCTGCCTTTCTCATTTTTACTTGGCAGCCTGGTTCACAGAGTTTTCTCACTGTGTCCTTCAGGTGCATACTGAGTGCAGCATTCCTGAAGCCTCCACGAGCTAGACTGAGTTCAGTCCTTGTGACCCATAAAGCAGCCTTATGAATCCTTCTTGTCTGCTTCTTATAATAGCTCAACGGTTTCTGTGAGTTCCCTCTGCTTCCTTTTCCAGTTTAAGCTCATGTAAAGGAAACACCAATTTTAGTATCTGAATAGCTTTTTCTTAAATGGGAAGTCCACGGGTGATGTGAATACTCCTGTGGGAACAGGTTCATCTGATTCTTGAGGCCTTAATTGTACAACCAGCCCATTTTCTCATATTTTCTGACTTAAAGCTCTTCTAATGAGATATTTCAGTAGCTACAAAATCTATGGGGACTTAACTCCAGTGGTTATTGGGTTTGATATTTTTAAGAATTGTGGGCTTCTTCTTCCTCATTCTTCCTCATTTACAGAAACAGTGATTATAGTCTCCAACCAAGGCAATTGAACTATTCTGATAGCACCACCGAAGGTCACTTGTTAGAAAAATAGATTCAAGGTCTGTACTCTGATCTTTGATATCCCAGGCACTCAATACTGAGTCTGTGTATTTCTAAAATGCTTCCAGAGTAGCTCTGATTGAGAAAGAGGTGGGATATGAATCACTGGATACAGATACATCCTAACACACCAACTGGCCCCCTGTAGTGTTTGGTGTTTTGTTTTTTGTTTGGCTTAGTTTCATTTATATCCAAGAGTTTGCATAATATCTAGCTACATCTCTCCTCCAATCTCACTATTTTGCTATTGGCTTGCTAGTCATTGTGTTTGCTAACTGTTTTGATTCCTGTGTTTGCTAATTATTTTGTTTCTGATGGAATGTTACCATATTGATATCTGTTGTGCCCAAAGCCATCTTTCATGTTTACTTCATCTACTCTCGATTCATTACTGTTTTCAGCCATGACTTATTAACTTATGAATTTACATTTTTGGATATATATATATATATATATATATATATATATATATATATATATTCTGTCATCAATTTATTGTTTTTACCAATGATATATGGCCCATCTTTATTAAGAATTAAATGGATTTCCTAAACAAATATAGAACATATTACTAAATTGTTAAAAAGAAATAAGCTGTTGTAATTTGGCTGACTTGAGTAAGAGATTTTTTGATAGATTTTAAAAAATGAAGTGAGAAAGCTGCCTCTGGTGTCAGATGTTTGTAGATGTAGAGGATTGTGGGCGAAAAGAAAAGAATACATTGTTGTTAAAAGGTGGTGAGGGTCATCGATTACCACAACAATAATTTGTAGGTCACTTATGCTTTATCAGATTCTTCTAATGATACAGGTGTAAATAAAAGACTGAAGGTCTTTGCTTATCTGGATTAGATTCATACCTGTGGGAGGCAGGTAGTCAATAATCAATCAATAATTCATTAAATATATGTTAATATTAAGACAGATGATAAATACTACAAAGTCAATGAAATGATGCACTAGAGTTCCTGTGTGGTTTCCTTGTACTGGGGGCTGTGCAAAATCTCTCTGAAAAAGTAACAAGAAAGCACAGAGGTCCTTGACCACAGACAGCCATGAAAAATTTAAGAATATCCTGTGCAGAAAGCTGCTTAGAGCCAAGGCTCTGTGTTGAAAGGTATGGCTGGAACATTTGGTGAGCCACAGAAACATCTTGGAAAATAGTAAACAAGAGGAAAGGTTGCTAGAAAGTGGGTAAGTTAAATGTTCGAGGGCTTTCCAAGAATCTTTAATAAGCTAAAACAAAACATTGTGTAGGTAAGATGTGACATTGTTTCATTTAACATATTTTTAAAAATTCTGTGGGAAATTCTACAAGAAACCATAAACACGTTTCAGCAGGTAAGATAGATTGTTGTGCAAAAAAGAGTGTAGAGCTATGGTATCAGAGATGAAGTAGCAGAGTAGTGTGTGAGACTTGTTGATTGACTTACAAGGGAATTTAAGAGTCAGAAATCATTCATGATACATATTGGGAGCATCTTGGAAATGATGGTGGCACTGTTTACTGAAAAATAGGTGTTAGTTTTTCCACTCTTAAATTACTGTGGTTATTTGAAATGAAACAGCACTTCTAGTTGTTGAAACATCTATGCTATGTCCCCAACCAGCCTTGGGCATTGAGCTATTAATGCAGATCTTGGGATGTGGTTATTGTTATTTATGATTTATTAAAGCTTGCCTGAGAATTCAGAAAAGCAAAGTCAGCCACAAGCCATAGAAGCCAGGCAAATACCTTTAATCCCAGCAGCAAGAAGCAACAGGGAGTGGTACACACCTTTAATCCTAGGACTCAGGATTAAAAGGTAGATAGATTTCTAAGGGATACTTGAGATTGAATCAGTCTAAATGAGTAACAGATCACACTCCTTTAATCCCAGCACTAGAGGGGCATAAAAGATGCAAGTAGAGTCTCAGTATTTAGTAGGAGACATTCGAATTGAGGACAGGGGCTTAAAGTGACAGCTAGTGGCTGGCTGCTTTGCTTCCCTGATCTTTAGGTTGAACCTTGATATCTATCTCTGAGTCTTTTATTTTTCATGTTACATTGTGAATTTAACATTCTAATGTGTAATCTTGGCATTCAATGAGATCTTGTTATGGTGTCAAGTTATAGACACCATAGTTATACCCATCTTTCCATAAGAATCCAAACTTCCAGGCTTGGAATGTAGCTCTGGGGTAGAGTACTTGCTTCACTCAAGTGAAATCCTAAGTTCAATTTCCAGTAAAGAACCCAAGCCAGTTTTGACCATATTTTATAGTATCCACAAGAGCATAGCTTTTACTATTTACTTTTAGCAAATGCAATCTGAAATGATGAAGGATCTGGAACATTTGTTATTTCTTTGAAGAACATGAACTTTAATTACCAACTAAATACAAAGCAATTCTCTAGCTCATCCATATATAAGCATATGGCCCTGTTATTCTGTCAATACAGAGATGTGTGTTTTCCTAATTGACTGAAGGCTATTTATAACACTTAGGCATTAGAGCACACTGGGAAAGTTCAGAAAAAAATGAGACATCTGGCTAGTTGTGTAAATCTATGAAAGCTCTGCTGTGTTGCATCTTAGAGCATACATGCTGATCTATACAGACATGTTAATCATATATGACTGCTAAGCAATATACCCACATATTGCTGAGAAATACAATTTATTTATCTTGTTAAAGTATTTATACTTTAAAATTTAACATAACCACTTGTAGGCATAGAGTTCAGTGATATTAAACATATCTATTATGCTGTATAGCTATTAGCACCACCCATCTCTGCAATTCATTTTAAAAACAATTATTGTATGCATTTAAGGTGTACAACATAATATTTATTATACTTAGGAGTAGTGAAATGGCTATTTCATCAGATGAATTAATTCCCATTAGCTCACAGAAGAACAGTTATTTTTGTGGTGAGTGTACCAAAAATGTATATTTTGTAAAAATAGTGTGTAGACTCCATGAAGTGGGGCACCTTTGCAGCCACCAGGTCTCCAGATTCGCTCATCTCTGGAATCTGTGACCTTGTATCTCCCATTATTTACTTTTAATCCCTACTAACCTCACTGTTTTATTCTCTGTGTTTATTCAACATTTTGTTTGTTTTGTGTGTGAGTGTGCTCATGTGTATATGTGGGAGTATACTCATGTGTGTGTGTGTGTGTGTGTGTGTTTATTGTGTATGTGTGTGTGTGTATGTGTATAGTGTATGTGCATATGAGTGTTCCTGTGTCAATATTGAATATTTCAATCCTTCTCCACCTTATGTTTTGAGACAAGATCTCTTATTGTCCTATACTTCACCAATTTGACTAGACTGACAGGCAAGCAAGCCCCTGGGATCTTTATGTCTCTGCCTCCAAAGTACTTGAATTACAGATGTACACTCAGCATTTTTATGTAGGTTCTGGGAATCAAACATGGGTCTTCATGATTGTATAACAGCACTTTACTGAATGAGTCATATCTTCAGGCTTTTTGTTTTTTAAAAATTTCCCATATGCCTGTGAGCTGTAATTCTGAGCAAAAGAATTCTTACGTTAAATATTCTACAAGGTCAACTGACTAATTAGAGCTATCATGATTTTGGAGAATTGGAATGTTACAAGGCTTTGTTTATCAACTTTAGCCACTCTTATTTTTATTATTATCATTGCTATTATTATTATTTTATTTTCCAAGAAAGACTTTCTTTGTATAGCCCTACTTGTCTTGGAACTCACTCTGTAGAACAGGGTGGCCTCGAACTCTGAGATCTATTCTTTTTCTTTTAATCATTTTTTAAAATTTAAAAACAGTGTTTTCTCATTTTACATACGAATCCCAGTTTCCACTCCCTCCAATCCTCCTGCTACCCTCAACTTCCCCCCATCTCACCCTCATCCACTCCTCAGAGAGGGTAAGGCTTTCCATAGGGAGTCAAGGAATTCTGGTATCCTACTTTGAGGCAAGGCCAAGGCCCTCCCCCCTATATTTAGGCTGAGCAATGTATTCCTCCATAGGGAATGGGCTCCAAAAAGCCAGTTCAAGCACTAGGAATAAATCCTGATCCCACTGCCAGTGGTTCCACAGACTGGCCAAGCTACACTACTGTCACCCACATTCAGAGGGCCTCGTTTGGTCCTATGCAGGTTCCGGACTGCCAGTCCAGAGTCAGTGAACTTCAACTAGCTCAGGTCAGCTGTTTCTCTGGGTATCCCCAAACTGGTTTTGATACCTTTCTTTGTTCATGTTATTGCTTCTCTGTCTCGTCAACTGGAATCTGGGAGCTTGGCCCAGTGCTTAGCTGTAGATCAGAGATCCATTCTTAATGGATCTTCAATTTTCCACTTTTTTTCCTAACATCCATCCTTGTGACTTTTAGTTAAATTTTCTTGAAATGTACCAAAAGACAATTATTTTTACTGACTCAAAGGTTCAGAATGTCATCAGATAACAGATAACAGAGTTCCAAGACAAGTAGGGCTATACAGAGAAAGTCTTTCTTGGAAAATAAAATAATAATAATTGCAATGATAATAATAAAAATAAGAGTGGCTAAAGTTGATAAACAAAGCCTTGTAACATTCCAATTCTCCAAAATCTGAGTTTTATAACAGAAAATGTCCTGCTTTATTGTAACCACTCTACCTGCTGTTACCATCAGTGTGTTTTAAAAGTGTCTTGATCTATAAATTTCTCTTTTCTTTTTTGTAATTATAAGTACTTCATAAAACTGTTTTCAACTGGAATTTGAATAAGCTGAATTTGTGTTCCTAGGCCATGCTCTCCCATATTTGGCTCCAGAACCAACTCTGTTTTATTCTCCTTGGAGAGCTGTGTTTTTGTGTTGACATACCCGAGGTCATGAAGTGCCTTTGTTTTTGTGTCTAACTTGCTTTAATTTTCTTGATTTCCCTAGAGTCACCCATGCTGTGGCAACTGGCTAGGTCAACTTCTTCAACACAGCTGAATGCCCTCCTATGTATATTCAGCAGGTATGTCGCAGTTTCTTATCCACTCATTTGCAAATGGAGATTTTGATAGTCACCACACATATGTGTTCTGAACAGTGCATTAATGACCATGGTGTTCAGATGTGTCTATAAGATGGTGGTTCTATTTCTTTGGCAGTGGTAGTGTTGCTGGGTTGTGTCTTACACTCTTTCCTTCTTTCTTTCTTTCTTTCTTTCTTTCTTTCTTTCTTTCTTTCTTTCTTTCTTTCTCTCTCTCTCTCTCTTTCTTTCTTTCTTTTTTTGGTTTTTCAAGACAGGGTTTCTCTGTGCAGCTTTGGAGCCTATCCTGGCACTTGCTCTGGAGACAAGGCTGGCCTCAAACTCACAGAGATCTGCCTGCCTCTGCCTCACAAGTGCTGGGATTAAAGGCATGCGCCACCAATGCCTGGCCAAACGATGTTTTAATAGGAGAGTACTCACACGAACAGAGTCAGTCCCTTACCACCAGGCAAGCCATGGAACAGAGAGAGGGCCTCCTGCATGCGACCCTCATATTTAAGGTCTTGCTACATCACTGACCATGCTCTAGTGTGCATGGTCCTCATCACCAGTGCCAGCCCCAAGAGGGCGTGGCTAACATTTCCCCTACAATTCCCCTTTTAGTCTAAAAGAGGATTAAAACTTAACAGTGTAAATTATGTATCATTAACAATCATAAGGGTAAATTACACGAGGTTATAATAATCTACTAATGTCACATCTTAATTACAACTATTCTAACAAAACCTTAAAGTCATCCAAAAGAAATGTCATCCAAAAGCTTGAACACCTCCTATGGGGTTGGTTATAAATGGTTATGATCACTGTCAATCTCTTTTAAAAGGAAAAAAGGGGGAATAGGATATAGGAATGGATACTTTGCATTGGTATGGATTTCCATTTATTGATACAAATTTAAGGTTAATTTTGTTATATGTAAATTTCTCCTCTTGTTTGGTATTATGTTTATACAGATCTTTTAAAATGTAAAGCATAATTAAATACAGATTATATTGTCACCTATAATAGGTGACACCAAATATTATAATTAAGTTAGCTAGGTTTTCTAGATATACAGAGATATATTTGTGATGGATAAATATTCTTCAAGTGTTTCAAAGACCTCAGAATATATGGCATTTAAGTGGTTTAGGGTTTTTCTTGACAGTGAAAACACAACTGCTCCTGGCACACTGATTACGTCAGAAAGGAGGATGGACATCAAAGAAACTCAATATGGAGTTTGCCTTCAACATGACAAGATTAGCCATTTGGGCAAGAAACTACTCTTGCCTGGACTGTTTGTTGCTATATAAACTGGACATACAGGACCAATAAAAAAGTGACTGCTGAACTTACAAAACAATACAGTACTAAAGGGTTCCTGCTGAAATGGAGAAGTGTGCCAGACACACTGTGGCCTAGAGGCCGAAGATGGATGCCCCAAAGTTACAGAGGAACTTTGGGTGACTGTCCAGACAGCGAGATGTCTCTGTCAGTTCTAGAGTTTATATATTATCCTTCTGTGGTCTTTGATGGAGTTGAAGACAGATAGTTATGGTTATAGTTTTCTTCAGTTATTATAAAAGATAAGTTACCCTTCCTTTTGTTAGACAGAAAAGAGAAGATGATGGGGAAGGTCCTTCTGTGTATATGCTTGCCTTATTGGTTGATAAATAAAGTATTGTTTGACCAATGAGGCAGCAAGTTAGGCAGGACTAGGAGTCAAGGAGGATTCTGGGAAATGTAGTAAAGAAGTGGTGATCCAGGCAGGAAGTGATGTAGCATGGAGACTCATATATAAGCAAGAAGGAAGTTGTTCCCTTCTCTCTTCCTTCTGGTCTCTGCTCTGGAGTCACCATGTGATCCACCAGCAAGAGAGGGCACCAGCGGAAGGCATCCTTGATAAGATAAGTCTTATAAAATATATAGATTTCTGATAATTAAGACTGAGCTAGCAGATTAGAAATCCTAGTCATTGGCCAAGCAGCATTTGTACCTAATATAAGTTTCTCTGTGTTACTTGGGTCCTTAATGTGGTGGCAGGTGGAACTTAGGCAGCCTGGTGTAAAGCACCCACATGGCAGCAGGGCTCAGGCGGCTTGGCAGAAAGACTTATTGTTACAGAACTATCTTCACATTATTTTCTGTGATGTTTTCTATACAACTGCATTGTTCTCTTCTGACCTGCAATGTTTCCTGTCTCCACACCTTGTTGACATTTGTATTGTTTTTTTGTTTTCTTCAAAATAGTGTTTATCTCTGTATTCTTACTTATTCTTGGCTGTCCTGGAACTCTCTCTGTAGAACAGGCTGGCCTCAAACTCAGAGATTCACCTGTCTCTGCCTCCCCAGTGCTGGGATTAAAGGCTACACCACCACCACCTAGCTCTGTCTTTTTCACAATGGCTTCTGACCAGGAACAAGGTGATGTCTCATTTGCATCTTCTTACTTGCTACAGATCAGAACTTCTCTCTGTACACCTGTGGGTATCTGGGTCTACTTAGCTCCTCATTTTTAGTCACCTCATTTGCTTTTCTGCTATTAAGTTGCATAAAGTTTTTTTATAAGTTTTGAATATTAGCCCAATAATTTCTTCTAGGAATTTTGTGGTTTCACATTGCATTTAAGGCTTTTTATCTTTGGCACCAGTCTTTGTGTAATGTGGTTGTAAGGTAAGGGTCCAGTTTCATTCCTGTGAATATGGAAGTCCAATTTCTCTATACTGTTTATTAAAGTGACCGATCCTTTTACCTCTATGCTTTGGTTCTGTGTGACTATAACTAGCAGGGCATATTTGCTCAGGTTCACACTTTCATATCTGCTTTCTACTCTAGTGGTAGGGTAAGCACTCCTTTACCATGTTGTATGCTGTAAGAGCCTGACCTATGGCTTTTTGTATAACTTTCACGGATGAGCCATACATTGCCTAGGGAGCTCTCTCATCACTAACAGAACTGAAGGAAAGTTAGAGGGACCTGGGTAGACAAAGAAAGTGAAAGAACTTTCCTTGAGAAGGTTGTTTCTCCTTCAAGGAACACATTATAGGAAGAAATGGTGGGAATGAGTGAAGGAAGTTTCTAAACAGGATCAATAGGGGAAAGGGGAAAACCTAGAAGCTCTATAAACTATCTGAGCTAGCATCTATTTAGTGGCTTCTTAGCTCCTGGACCCTCCCATCCTTAAGGGATAAGCTGTTACTATCCTTTTCTCAGTGACTTGGTCTTCTGTCTTTCCCAGACATTCAATTCTTTATCTGTGCCAGTAAATGAGCCTAGTGACTCCTTAGCCCACTGTGAATGCATTGTAGAGAACCTATTGGTACCATCACAGTTTTCCACTCTTTAAACGGGGCTGAACATTTAGTCACTAGGGTTGCTGAATCATTCATTTGTGGCTTTTAACTTTACTTTTGGCTGCTGCTATAGAATCACCAGCTGCATCCAAATGGAGATTTTCTGTATTTTAACTACAAACTTGTGATTTGGGATTTCGATACACCAATTCACAGATTCAGGCTCATATTTTTCCATGGATACTGGACAAATTGAATTATTTTTTAAAAGTGGAGTAGATTTCATGTTTAAAGAAGCCTGCATAATTGCCTTTAGCTTCTTTCTATATTTAAACATTTCTTTGAGGGGGAAAGCTGAGTGCCTAATACCTTTGAAGCTAGAATTAAAGTGCATTAAAGCTTTCTTGAAACTTGTTATCTGTCATCCTAAATCCTCTTGAAGTTAGGTATAAAGAATAATAGATATGTATGCAGTCAGGATACTGACGATTTTTGCTGGCTTTTGGATTAGAAGATTTTCAACTATCAGTGTCTAAGCTTCAACTTCCTGACAGTCTTGACAAGACCAAAATAAGATTCTAATGGCTGTGATTGTAGAGGGTAGTTTTTCATTAGATGAGGCAATGTGTCAATTAAAAGGGTATTGAGATAAAGAAATAGAAACTAGATTAAGTTTAAACTTTTTCATGGATGATAAGAAAATCCATTTTCGAGTTATAGGGCTTGGGCGATACACTACAGAGGCAAAGTGAGACTACCTTAGTTGAAAGATGACCTTTGGTCCTCAAAAGACTCATTGACTTCCTGATAGTCATTTCAAAACCATTAATACATTTTAAATAAAATGAAATTCCAAGGCCAAATAATGATAGCAACTTTCAAAGTTTTATTATCAGTGATTTTATTTTTGCTCCATCTTTCTCTACATTCCTTACTGTTTGAACACTGAGAATTTGTAGTCTTCAGTGCAGTTTCTAATCTCACAAGAAAGCCTGAAAGCTATATTTGACGTATATCCACAAAAATAAATGATGCACATGTTTTAATGTGACCATCCTCTTTTGGAGCTATGTATGGCAAGCCTAGGCTTAAGATTTGAGCATAGCCAGGAAAACTGAGTATGTGTCTATAGGATGCACCAACACCAAGTAGCACTTGTTCCTCTGACTAATCCTTACAAATAAATTAAGTTTCTCTCTGATGCTTACTGCATCTCCTGAAAATGGCTTAGGAGATACTCCCACATTTAGAAAGCCAGCTTTAGATCACTGGGCAAAAGGTCTAGGGTGTGTGTCCAATAAGAATCTCAGAGGATGTTTGAGGCTTCTGCCATCAGTGGAATGAAGTTATCCATCCACACAGAGATAAATTTAGAGCAGCAGCTTGGTCTCATTTGCTGCTAGCTAAGCACCACCCAGCATTTATCTTTTCCTTAAGGGCTTACTTAATAGAAAAGCATGCTGTTGATATTCACCCACTCCTCCTGATTTCTGAGGTTTGATAGAAGAACAATGATGTCCCTAGAACTCTGTTAGATGTAGAAGTTTCTGAGGGCTCAAGGCATTTTCACTGTTTTAGTTTTGAGATTTTTAACTGTGGGGAGTGTTGACAAGGATTTAGGAAGATTGACCCTGTTGAAGGTACATTTGCCTTCTTGACTCTGGCAAACTTCATGTGTCTTTGAATTTCCTTTTTTGATTACCCCTTTTCCTCAACTTCTGAGGCTTGACTGATAGATTCATTTTGCACTTTTTTGTTATCATTGTGTAGGTCTGTTCATTCCCCCTCATTTATTTTCCATTTTTTGACTGAGTATTGTCCTGTTCTTTCACTATCCCTGTTCTGTTACTCCACTTATAAGGGTACCTAGGAAATTTATGATTTCTGTTTTTGTAAGTTTTAGCTCTACAATTCACATTTATTTTATTTTTACTAATTCTCTTACTTTCCTGATTCTCTTACTTTCCTGATGTTTTCTACTATTTAAAGAAAGACAATTTATACATGGTTGTTAAGACATTTTACGGTGGATACTTTAAAATCCATCCTACATGATTATAATTTGTAGTTCATCTGCAGATATTAACATTTTTGGTTTGATTTATAATTTTGTGCCTTGGGGCATGATGTGTAATTTTTTATTTCATCTTGGACATTCATCTATTTTGGTAAGGGATGTGTATCCTTTTAAATCTTTCCTTAGTAAATAGTTGCTCTGCTTTGGCTGAGCATTTGCTCTGGTACTTTGAGCTTTGGTTCCAAAACCAGGTTTTACAATGTTATTTGGGCCTCCTTGGCCTATTATGTGTCAGCCTTACTGTTACTGGTCTCTGCTAGTGCAAGTTCAAAGAGCAGATAGTGTTTTGTGCATCTGTAACACCAGAGTTTCTCAGTAGGAGGGAGGAATTTCAGCCCAGGAGTACCATAGGACTGTGAAGAGATTATTCTTGCCTTTGGTAATGATCTACCTGCATCTTTCCATGGCTCACAGAGCCACAGGCTCTGAATTGAGGGAGAACTGGAGCATTGACTGTTTGTTACTTGGTGCTGATCCCATTGGGCATTTGAGAGGGATGCTGGTCCTTCTGGCAGCCACAAGGCTTCTATTGTCCAGTGAGTTTTATTAACAACAGAGTTTTCCTTGTGCTTTCTGTAATTAAGGGGAGGCATGGAAAACATCTTGTGCATTTTTCTTGTCCTGGAATCTCAAGCTATTTTAATTTTCACTTTGATTGCTCTGGACTTATTTCTAGAGTTTAAGCTTATGCTAAAAATTGGGGAAGGCTCAGGTTATCTTTTTTTATATCTCAACTTGCTATAGGCTAGAACAAAAGGGAATTCAGGGCCAATCAAGTTCTTCTTGTAATTGCTCAGTTACTACTCCATGTTATCTGTATATGGGAAATACGCTGAACTTCTTAGGCCCCTATTCTCCTCATTTGCTAAATGGGTTGAATCATTGGCTCATCTGCTCTTTTGTTGAACCCAGTACACGTTACTGAGCTCTTGTTTTCATTCCGGCACTGGGAATGCAGTGGAAGCCAATCTGGTAAGCTCTCATAGCCCACTCTTAGGGCATATCATTCTTATGTGTGAAAAAATGGACCAGTCCTGCCTGATGGGGAACAGCTGACATGGGTAGACAAGAGAATGTTTCTAGTGCTCAGGGACGTCTCCTCAAGGAGGTGACAGTTCGCTCCACATGTATTTCACCCACCTCATTTAGCCCTTACAACTATAATGTAGATATGAGTATTAGTTCCACTTTAATGATAAAAATTAAGGCCTAGAATTTCTAACTGGCTAAGATGTTGATTCAGGAATTGTGAGTAATGTTGCTTTAAAAATAAAATTTCAATCTATTATTTTCACTCTTAACACAATTGTGCCTTGCATGTTGGCATGTGTTGAAAGACTTATGAAGATTAAATGTCTGGAGATTTTGTATATCAAGATTCTAGAGTGGAGAAATAGTTTATTTTTTTCAGAAACACACACACACACACACACACACACACACACACACACACACACACACACACACAAAGAGAGAGACACACATACAGAGAGAGATAAAGGGGCAGAGAGAAAGAGACAAAGGGATAGAGACAAAACACAGAGACAGAGGGAAAGAGAAATAGGAAGACAGAAACAGAGATAGATAGATGATAGATAGATAGATAGAAGATAGAAAATCTAGATACAGTGAGCTACTTTCAAGTGTGAAACTCTATATCAGATTTAATATATATTTTGAAGAAGGGGTAGTGCAGAAAGCCAGGCCAATAGAGTATGTATGTATGTATGTATGTATGTATGTATGTATGTATGTATGTTTATGTGTGTGTGACTTCACCAGAAAGGAAGCAAAGAGAAAGAGAATATGGGCAGAAACCTTTTCTGTGGTTTCCATAGGAAGGAACAGACTAGGCAGTAGGCAGGGCATACAGGCTTAGAGTTGGATAGATGGAGAGATTTCAGTAGGCTTTGGAGGGGGAGGTGTGTCCAAGTATGTGGTCCTGCTATGATTAAAGCCATTGGGTTAGAATCTGGGAAGTGCGCTTTCTGTTCTCCTAGACCCAATCCCCCAGTCTCATCCCTACTACTGCAACAGAACACCAGATACAGGCCCTCTCCCCATGCCCACATCTCCTGTGGATCCCACAGACCATTCCTTTCTCACATCTCTTTCCTCACTCACAATTCACACTATCCCAACTCCAGTTCCAGCAGGTGTGCCCTATACAACCACAGACCTTCCCTGTCAGAACACAATCTCATCTCTAGTGCTGCAACAGACCACCAGATGTAGCCTCCCTACTGTCCCTGTCCTGTATCTAAGTAGATCCCAAGGATTATTTTCTCCTAATCTCCCTGCATCCACTTGAGCTATATCCTAGACTCCAGCACTAGCCGGCATTCCCTGTGAATACAACTGTTGAGCAGGACAGTAAATCAGGAAACATACAGTCATCAACTCTCTGAAAATCCAGGAAAGGAAACAGAAACCAAGGAACAGAACACTCACCCAACAAAGACAAACCCAAATGCATACACACCAGCATAAGAACAAAATTAATAACAGCCAGGGCAATGTGTCTCCACTAGAGCCTAGCTTTCCTACCATAGCAGGCACTAGAGCCCAGCTTTCCTACCATAGCAGGACACAAGACAATGTCCTTAATACCAACTATATGAAGATTATAGAGGTCTTTAATGATGAAATGAATAAGCCCCTTAAAGAAATCCAAATCCAATTGGAAGAAATGAATAAATCCATTAATGAAAGGCAAAAAAAAAACAGTTGAAGGAAGTGAATAAAATTGTTCAAGACCTGAAAATGGAACTAGAAGAAATAAAGAAAATGCAAACTGAGGAAATTCAGGAAATGTAGAATTAAGATATTCAAGCAGGTATTAAAGAGGCAAACTTCATCAACAGAATACAAGAGATACAAAGAGAAAACCTCAGGCATTGAAGATATGATAGAAGAAATGGATACTTTGATCAAAGAAATTGTTAAATATAAAAAATTCATGACACAAAATATCCAGGAAATCTCAGACACTATGAAAAACTGAACCTAAGAATAATAGGAATAGAGGAAGAGAAGAATCTCAGCTCAAGGCACAGAAAACATTTTCAACAAAAATCATAGAAAATAATTTTCCTAACCTAAAGAAGGAGATGCTTGTAAATGTATGAAAAGAATATAGAACATCAAATAGATTGGACCAGAAAAGGCCCCTAGTCATATAATAAAAAAGACTAAAAATACAGGAAATGAAAGAATATTAAAAGCTTAAAAGTAAAAAGGCCAAGTAACATACAAAGGTAGAACAAATTAGAATTACACCTGACTTTTCTCAATGGACATTCTAAAAGGCAGAAGAGCCTGGAAAGATTAAGAGGGGCCAAGGATATCTCCAGAAATTCTGCAGAATGAACTAACCTGGGCTCATAGGGGCCCACAGAAACTGAACTGACAATCAGGGATCTTGGATGTGATTGACCTAACCCTGAATTCTCCAGGACATTTATCATGAAGGTATGTCAGATTTTATCAAAGACATTTTCTGTAACTTTTTAGTATAATAAGTTTTTATTATACTAAAATAATAATAATAATTATTATTATTTACTTCTTAATTGCAGTTTTCCATCCCTTACCTTACCCTAGTTCCTCCTTCTACCTCCCCTCTGACCGCCTCTACTCCTCAGTTTTTCTCCAGAAGAGGACAGACTCCATGGATATCAACAAAACATGGCATGTCAAGTCCCAGAAAGACTAGGTACCTCTCCTCACATAAAGACTGTACAAGGCAACCCAATAGGAGGAAAGGGGTCCCATAAGCAGACAACAGAGTCAGGGACAGCCCCTGTTGCACTGTTAGGAGTCCCACAAGAAGTCCTAGCTACACAACTATGATATACAGCAACAAAAATGTCATGATAGTGAGACATAGTGATAGTGAGTGATAAAAGAACTGTGGATGTAAACCACCCCTAATCCTAAATTGTACTACAGAGCTATAGCAATAAAAATGGCATGTTATTGGCTCAGAAACATACACGATGATCAAAGGGATAGAAATGAAGCCCCAGACATAAGCCCACACAATTATAGGCACCTGATTTTTGATAAAGAAGACAGAAATACACACTGGAAAAAAGCATCTTCAACAAATGATGATGGTCAAACTGGATGTCTTCTTGTAGAAGAATACAAATAGATACATATTTATCATCTTGCATAAAATTCAAGTCCAAGTGGATCAAAGACCTCAATATAAAACCAGATATACTGAACTTTTTAGAAAAGAAAGTGGAGAATAGCTTCGAAATCATTGTATAGGAGATAACTTTTAAAATAGAACATGGATAGTGCAGGCACTAAGATCAACAATTAATAAATGGGACCCTATGAAACTAATAAGCTTCTGTAAAGCAAAAGACAATGCCAATTGGAGAAAACAGCAACCTACAGAATGGGATTTTTTTTATCAACTCCATATCTGATAGAAGTCTAATAGCAAAAATATATAAAGAACTCAAGAAGCTAGACATCAAAACTCAAATCAAATCAAAATGAAACAAAAAACAATCTACGTGGTCCTAACAGTGGGAACAAGGGCTGTCTCTGACTCTTTTGTACTGGCTTTTGGAATCCTATCCCTCAGACTGGGTTTCCTTGCTTAGCCTTAATACAAAGCATGTTCTTAGTCTTACTACAACTTGATATGTCTTGTTTTGCTGATACCCATGGGAAGCCTACCCTTTTCTGAGTACAAACATAGGGGAGGTGGGGGAGGAACTAGGAGGATAGGAGGGTGGGGAAATTGTGGTTGATATGTTAAATAATACAACAAATAATTAATTTTAAAAATAAGATCCAGATCTAAACTGAAAATTCTAACTAGAGGAATATCAAATGACCAAGACACAGTTAAGGAAATGTTCAACATCCTTAGTTGTCAGAGAAATGCAAATCAAAGCTACTTTGAGATTCTATCTTATATCTGTCAGAACTGCCAAGATCAGTAACACAAGTGACAGCTCATGTTGGTGAGGATGTGGAGCAAGGACAACACTCCTCCATTTCTGGTAGAAGTGCAACCTTGTACAGCCAATATGGAAATCAATATGATGGTTCCTCAGAAAGTTGAAAACTGATCTACCGCAAGTCCCAGCTATACCACTGTAGGGCATATATCCAAAGGACTCTATATCCTACCACAAGAACACTTGCTAAATCATGTTCATTGTGTCTTTACTCATAATAGCTAGAAACTTGAAACAAACTAGATGTATCCCAACAGAAGAATGAGTAAACAAAATGTTGTACATTTACACAATGGAGTATTACTCAACTGCTAAAAAATAAAATCATATAATTTGAGGACAAATGGATGGAACTAGAAAAAATTATTATCTCAGACCCAGAAAGACAAACATGGATTGTATTCACTTAAAAGTAGATATTGGCTAATAAGTAATTGATAATTAATGCATAACCTGTAGATGCTGAGAAGTTAGGTAAAGAGTACATGTCTTGGCAGGGGGTACAATACATGGATCTCCATGGGAAGGGGAAATGGAATAGATTTTACAGGTGGACTGGGAGAGAGTAGAAATGTAATGGAGGGAAAGTGTGAGGAGAGATGGCTGGAATTGGGGGATGTTTGGGATCTAGTGTGAACACTTAGTGCAGTGGAATCTTACTAGAAACTCTGACAGTGATTCTCCTAAAGATAGGGGACATTGAATCTCAACTGGCCATCTCTTTTAGCTAGGCAAGGCTTTCAGTGGAGGGACTAGGTTGCATTCAGTTGAGTTATTGGCCAAGGGTTTCCCATGGAAATCCCCCAACAAGTGAGGTTGATGCTAATACAAAGGGTTGCTCTCTGAAAATGACAGGTTTTTGCTATCAAAAAGCAGATCCTATTGCTTAGGAAAAGACCCACACAACTCCCTCATTGAACATAGAGAAATAGAGCTGGTAACCACACAGAGCCTTCATCTCTACATTCTAACCTCTTTGATTCAGGAAGATAGGTTATCCAAAGAGAAACATGAAGACCATTTCATCCTTAAAATCTTTGACCTTCTATCTATCCTGCCTGCAAAGTATGCTAGGTCAATATTGGCACAGAATGTGGGTGAATAGCCAATCAATGTCTGATTTGATTTAAAGTCTACTCCACAAGAATGACGACACATATGCCACCACTTAGGTAACCAAGTACCAGAAACTAGATAGCCCAGAGACCAAGGGGGAAAACCAAAGACACTTGACTGGTTTTATAAAAATGATTCCTAATTTGATTCTGCTATACTCATATATCAGTGCCTTATCCAGTAATCCTCAAAGAAGCTTCCTCCAGCAGCAGATGAGAACAGATGCAGAGACCTGAAACCAGACATTATGCAGAAAGAGAATCTAAATTGGAGGTCTCCATAAAATCCCTCACCTTATAGCACAGAGAATCCTGTGGAAGAGGAGGTGGAAAGAGTATAAGAGTCGTAGAGGACGGAGGACACCAGGAGAACATGGCCCTCTTTTGAGGAATACAAATGGAATAGAGATAGGTTATTAACTGGTAATTTATTAGGGATATGCTCAAATGAAGGATCCAGTGACCAGGTTGGCACTCCATGCTATGAGGACCCAGAATACTTCCTAGTGCTGGATCAACCAGAGAGAGATCATGTGCTGGCTCCCCTCGATCTTATATACATCCTGCTCAAATGGGCATGGTCAGCATTACATGGAATCAGGGTCTCTCCCTCCAGTCCTCTCTATCTACTACCCAAGCTGCATAGGAGCTCACAGAGACTGAAGCAGCAAGCATAGGACAAACTTGTGTCTTTGCCAGGTCCCCTGTGCTTTATTATAGCTATTAGCTAAGTATTTTTATGGGACTCCCAACTATGAGAATGAGTGGGTCTCTGCCTCTATTGCCTGTTCTTGGGACTCTTTTCTTCCTGCTGTTTTGCTATGTACAATTTTGATATGGAAGTTTTTGTCTCATATTATTATTTTTTGTTCATGTTTGTTTTTTATCTCCTAAAAGCCTATTCTTTTCTAATGAGAGACAGAAAGGGAGTGGATCCTGAGAGGAGGGAAGGTGGGGAGGGACCGGGAGGAGTAGGGGGAGGGGAAACTATAATCATGATGTAGTGTATGAGAAAAGAATCTATTTTTAACACTCTGAGCCAAGACACACAGGGGTGGGCCTAGGCCCTATCGCAAAGGATATGATAGACTCTTATGACCCCCTATGGAAGGCCTCACCCTCTCTGGGGAGCAGAAAGGATATGTAATAGGTAGGGTGTTAGTTGGGGGAGGGTGGCAGGGGAGGAAGGGAGGGAGTGGGAACTGGGATTGGCATGTAAAACAATCTTGTTTCTAATTCAAATAAAAAAGGGAAAAAAGCCCACAAAAATAGAATTTTTCATACAATGTATCCTGGTTATTGTTTCCACTCCCTTATTTCATCTGAGATCCTCCTTACATCCCCTCCCATCTGAATCTACATCCTTTCTGTCTCTCTTTAACAAACTTAATATTTTATAAAATTAAATATACATGGGATACCATGAAAGTAAAAAAAAGAATCTATTTTTAATAAAAATATTTCAATAAAAACGAACCGAATCTGAGAAGGTCAGTAGGGAGGGCTGTTGGTGTGACCTCTGCATTTTTCAGCTTGCATATGGAAGGTATATCCCCTGATGAAAAATAGTTGCTACTTATTATCATACATATGCTGACCTAGGCAGGGGTGGTCCTTTCCCTCTCAAGGCAGTGAGACTCAGATGGCCAAAGAATAAAATCCCAGAAAATAAAAAAGGCTTGTCCAGTGGTGTATTAAACATTTACTATAGAATCAAGGGACAGAATTTATGTCGTTTTATTTTCATGATATCCCTTAACGTAGGACTTGTGTTCAGTTTGATAGCTGAAGAATTTGATGTTGAACATTGTGAGAACAGACCTAATTTGGGGCAAAACCCAGCCAGGACCACTGTACTTGCTGATGAGTATGTCTGCGATAGTGCAGAGGGACATAAATGATATATGAGACTTCTGTCTGGATGTGAGATCTGTGGTGTCCCAGTGATGAGTGACATGAAGATTCTTAGCCTGTCTTGTGTGGAAGGAGTGCTGCTGACAGGCAGCTCCCTCAGTCAAGGGTGGCCTTAAAGTCGATGGTACTGGGGCCATGAGTCAGCATCATGTGCGCCTCCATTCTAGTTTTCTTACATGGCTGTGGCTGCAGATCCCTGAGTGATGTTTGAGGATTCAGAACAGAGTGAAATAGTTGAAGTTAATGAAATAAACCAGAAGTTGAAAACCAGATGGTGATGTGTTAGGTATGTGCCAGTCTACCCCAGGACAGCTTTGTCTGCTGTCAGAGTTTCCAAGGAAATGAGACTGTAGTAAACTTCAGGACTATCTGGGTGCTTGTAAAGTGTACAGATTCCTGTTATTCATTTCCAATTTCTAAGTTCTGTAACACTGTATCTCTGGTAACTAAGCTGATGCTTATGAATTAGTGTTTATTTTGTTCTAAGTGTTTCTTTAAGTGTTTCTTAATGTTTCTTAAAGTAGGCTGTGAGTTCTTCAGGACAGTAACTGTACGTAGATACTCTAGCATCTATAAAAAAGGTCTGGAGATATTCATTTCCAATAAATGTTTCTTGAAAGGACCTTAGGATTTTTAAATTTAGCATGATAGTCTTTGTGCTGAAGAACTTGGGGAACATGGAACACTCATCCAAGTTCAAAGGTAGCTCAGGGCCACCATGACAGTCCAGTGGCTTACTGCCTACGTCAATCCTTCTGGCTAAAAGACTGAATATTCATCCAGTTCTTGCTTAAGATTTTTTTATGAGCTTTCTGGGGTTTAAAAAGAAAAGCTAAATTCATTTAAATGTTTTACAAATTCTAATTGCTCATAATTACATAAAATTTCTTAGATGTAATTTTTAACAAGGTTGTCATTCTGTCATTTGTCACTGATACTGGTGACAGGAATAAAATATGTATTGAAATGTCAAGTGTACTAGGATGATGACATTTTATCTAAGTGCAAATTAAATTTCATTTTAGAACTGATAATCCCCATTTCAAAGGAAGTGAATTGTATTTGAGAATCATTTCTTGGGGTGTCTCCAATTGACATTCCATAACTCTACCAACCATCTCTATGTACGATTCAAGAGCTGCCATAGGAGACAAGATGGTGTTTTCCATGGCAACAAGGGAAGACTGTGTGAAACTGAAGATGTGTAAGTGCTCCCCCAAGGCTTAGTCAAGGGATGAATATTTTGTGTCTAGTAGCAAGTCCTGGAACAAAAACCAAACTGCTCATCTCAGTTACAAACAGTGACATATGATCAAGTATGGGATAATTGAAAAATATTTGCCTGGTAGAAAGCAATAACACTTACAGGGCAGCAGGTGATAGCTTTGCAAGTGATGCCATGCGGCAGAGTTTGGCACTTGTGTTTCAGGCCGTGTTCTTTGAAGTTCTCAAATGCCAAGTTTTCCACTGCACAAAAGCATCCCTATAATTACTGAAAATGTGTATACAATATGATTCTGCTTTATAGTTACCTATATATGGTCCTACAGGACAGAGGAAATGTGTTTTTTTTTCCATTTTTTATTTGAATTAGAAACAAGATTGTTTTACATGTCAATCCTATCACATATGGTTTCTGCTCCCCAGAGAGGGTGAGGCCTTCCATAGGGAGGTCTTCAGGGTCTGTCATATCCTTTGAGATAGGGCCTAGGCCCACCCCCGTGTGTCTTGGCTCAGGGAGTATCCCTCAATGTGGAATGGACTCCCAAAGTCCACACCTATGCTACAAATAAATACTGATCTACTACAGGTGGCCCCATGGATTTCCGAGGTCTTGTCACTGACACTCACGTTCCTGGGGTCTGGATCAGTCCCGTGCTGGTTTCCCAGCTATGAGTCTGGGGACTAAGAGCTCCCCGTTGTTCAGTTCAGTTATTTATGTGGGTTTCACCAGTCTGGTCTGGACCCCTTTGTTTGTCACTCCTCCTTCTCTGCAATTGGATTCCAGTTCAGTTCAGTGATTATTTGTGGGTGGAAATGTGTTTTTAAAGAGCTCTGGTCTTCACAAATACTACAGTTTTTCTAGAAGACACTCACAAACCAATAAATGTAACAGACAACATTCCATTTGGTAATGGGCATATGTGAATAAGCAGTGTAGAAAATAAGTTCATGTCAGAAAATTATTGCATCTTTCACAACCCAATGTGTGGTTATATAAATGACATTATCAATGGTCATAATTTAAACCTGGGTACCTGGTCAAAATGCTTAGGAAATATTAAAACTGCACTAAATTGTCTCAAGTTCTGTTATTCATATAATAAAGATTAAAAGATTTGGGGAGGTTAATAACCAAAAAAGAGCTCTATAAGAAATGAAATTTCTTTATATGTAAATATACATGCATGTAAAAGAGCATGTGGGTGTATATTAGTTGGAAGAAAAGTAAGGAAATGTCATGTAACAGAAGAATTTTGTAATTAGAACTAGTAAATTATTGCAGACCTGTTATTCACATTTTGTTTATTCTTTACACTTCTGTTGCTGGGCAAGTGTGGCATGTTCACACAACTTTACAGTTTTACATTACATTGTGTGATATTATTGAAAGTGTCTGTTTTTGTTTGTTTGCTTTTTTTTGGTTTTTGGAGACAGGCTTTGTTTGTGTTGCTTTGGAGCCTATCCTGGCACTCGCTCTGGAGTTCACTCTAGTCTGGAACTCACAGAGATCCACATGCCTCTGCCTCCCAAGTGCTGGGATTAAAGGAGTTCGCCACCAATGCCCAGCTTCTTTGTTTTTTAAGATAGCATCTTACTCTGCAGTTCATAATGGATTTGAACTGTGCACTTTCTTCTGCATCAACCAACTTCTGTGACTACAGGCATGAGCCATCATGCCCATTGTGTTAGGGTTTATTATTATTATTATTATTATTATTATTATTATTATTATTACTATTATTATTATTTTTCTCATCCTTAATCAATTAAACTCTAGAGGCTGGCATGAGGAAGTGTGTATAGTGTTACATGTGGAATAATATATATTTTTTCAAAATATTAGAAAATGTTACAGCAAAAAGTCTAAACATTAATGTATCAGCATGTCTTACAGATCAGATGGGAGCTCAGTAATCTCAGGACAGAGTTTGATTTTTTTGCTTTAAGACAAAAAATGTTTCTTATTCTGTAAACTTTTCTGCAAAAGCAACAGCTTTTCCACCATTTATTGAAAATAACTACCACCCCTTCACATAGTATATCCTGATTATGGTTTCCCCTCCCAGTTTTTCCCTTCCTCCCCTGCTAGGCAATTCACCAGAGGTTTTGTTTGCAGATGTGGCCTGGGCATGTCCTGGGTAGTGCAGGCTGGAGTCTGGGACACTGACTTGACCAGGCTGATGTACAACTTTGTGACATGAAGAGGGGGCATATTTATGCCTTCGATTCTTTTGTGCAGTTTCCCTTCTGCTATGCTAAGCATCAGTATGTGTATTCTGGGTTCTAGGAGAAAGAATTTGCAATTCTTTAAAGGACCTATCTAAACCTCAGCTTGACACTTCAGTCTTGTACTTTCATGTACTAAATAAGACAAGGAGCCATGGGATAATAGGTAGCGGAACAGGATGACCTTCAAGACTCAAAATCTTTCCAAGAAAAATCAGACTTCTAGAAATAAAATATGAATACATTTTGCTCCTTGCATTTCTCCTGTGAAAAGTTCTGTCCTCCTTGTATTTAGAAGGTGCCTTGGGCTGCCCAAGAGAAAATCAAGTTCACAGAATGGGAAAAGAGAAGTACATGGATCGTTTTTGCTTTTCTAACTAATACTTGATGTCACTCAACACTTTCTGTATTGCTTTTTGCTTTTATTTTGATTTGAATGGATACTTTCTGTTTAATAACACTGAACTAGATATTTAAGATCATAAACATCTATTCACTCATTTCTGCCTTCAACCCTTCCCTCTGCAACCATAGTCTTCTAGAGAGTTCACATTTGCTTTCAGTCTTTCTGTTGTAAAGTTTCCTGATAGCTTTGATATTTGCTTGAATGTCTCAAATAAAACTCATTCTTCTTGACATTCATGCCAACCATCACTTAGGTTAATTTTCTGATTTTTCTCTTTTATTCTTAAGTGTGAGAATGAGTAACTCTTGGATTCTTTTGCCTTCTCTTGGACTCTTTTGCTTCTATTTGCTTGTTTTGTCAATGTGTTAGTTTTTCTTTTGTCTTAGTATATTTATATCTTCATATTTTATTAATATCTCTTATAAGCCTGTACTTTTTTTTATTAATTTTATTTAAATTAAAAACAACCTTATTTTACAGACCAATCCTAGTTCCCTCTACCCCCAACAATCCCCCATCTTACCCCCATCCACTCCTCGGGGAAGGTGAGGCTGCCCATGGGGGATAATCAAAGTCTGTCACATCATTTGGGGCAGAACCTAGGCCCTCCCCCGTGTGTCTAGGATGAGAGAAAATCCCTCCATAGGGAATGGGCTCCCAAAGCCCATTTCTGCACTATTAAATACTGGTTCCATTGCCAGAGACCCCATAAACTGCCCAGATCCCCCAACTGACACCCATATTGAGCGAGCCTGGTTCAGTCTTTTGCAGGTTCCCCAGATGTCAGATTGGGGTCCATCAGCTCCCACTTGCTCAGATCAGTTGTTTCTGTGGGTTTGCCCAGCATGGTCTTGATCCTTTTGCTCATCACTCCTCCCTCTCTATGACTGGATTCCAGGAGTTTGGCTCAGTGCTTAGCTGTGATTCTTTACTTCTGCTTCCGTCAGCTACTGGATGAAGGCTCTAGGATGTCATTTATGGTAGTCATCATTGTCATTATAGGGAAGGGGCATTTTAGGTATCCTCTCCACTATTGTTTAGACTTTTAGCTGGGGTCATCCTTGTGGATCCCTGTTGATTTCCCTAGTGCCAGATTTCTCCTTAAGCCCATGCTGACTCCCTTTATTAAGGTATCCCTTTCCATGCTCTCCTTCTCTGTTCTTCCCCCAACTAGACTTGATCCCTTATGTTCTTCTTCTCCCTCCTTTCCCCCCTCCCCTTTCTCCTACTTCCCTTCCCCTCCCCTGTGCTCCCAATTTACTCAGAAGATCTTGTTTATTTTCCCTTCTCTGGGGTCCATGCAAGTCTCTCTTAGGTTCCTCCTTGTTTCCTAGCTTTTCTGGGGTGGTGGATTGTAGGATGGTTATCTATTGCTCTATGTCTAATATCTACTTCTGAGAGCCTACATACCATGTTTGTCATTCTGTGTCTGTGTTACCTCACTCAGGATGGTTTCTTCTAGTTCCATCCATATACATTAGGATTTCAAGGTGTCATTGGTTCCCCCCACCATCCATTCTTCGGTTGACGGACATCTAGGCTGCTTCCAGGTTCTGGCTATTACAAATAATGCTGGTTTTGTCATGGGATATCTTGTTTTCTCCATCTATAGTGGTTGAAATTTTTGCTAGGTATAATGGTCTGGGCTGGCATCTGTGGTCCCTTAGAGCTTGAAGAACATCTCTCCTGGACCTTCTGGCTTTCAGAGTTTCCATTTAGAAGTTAGGTATAATTCTGATAGGTCTGCCTTTATATGTTACTTGGCTCTTTTCCTTAATATTCTCTTAATATTCTTTCTTTATTCTGTATGTTTGGCATTTTGATTATTATGTGGTAAGCAGACTTCTTTTTTGGTCCAGTCTATTTGTTGTTCTGTAAGCTTCTTGTACTTTCATAGGCATGTCCTCCTTTTGGTTGGGAATGTTTTTTTTCTATGATTTTATTGAATATGTTTTCGGTGCCTTTGAGCTGGGCTTCTTCACCTTTTTCTATATGTGTTATTCTTAGGTTTGGTCTTTCTACAGTGTCCCATATTTCCTGGATAATTTGTTTTAAGGATTTGTTGGACTTACCATTTTCTTTGGTCAATGAATCTATTTCCTCTAGTGTGAGATTCTCTCTTCCATCTCTTGTATTTTGTTGGTTATTCTTTCATCTGCAGTTCTTGATTGCTTACCCAGATTTTCTATTTACAGCATTCCCTCATTTTGTGTTTTATCTATTGCCTCAATCTCAGTTTTCAAATCTTGAACTGTTTGAATCGTTTTCTTCACCTGTTTGATTGCCTTTTCTTGGTTTTTCTTGCTTTCTTTGAGATTTGTTGATTTCTTCATTTGTTTGGTTTGTCTTCTCCTCTATTTCTTCCAATTTTTGTTTGTCTTTTCTTCCATTTCATTAAGGGGTTTTCTCATTTCCTCTTTAAGGGCCTTTATTATATTTAAAAGTTGTTTTTAAGGTCATTTTCTTTTGCTTAATCTGCATTGAGATGTTCAGTTCTTTCTGGCTTAGAACCCCTAGACTATGCTGGTGTCATATTATTCTGCATGTTGTTGAATGTGTTCTTATACTGTTGTCTTCCCCTTTCTTCTTCCAGTAGGTGCAGCTGCAGCCTCTCCTGGTTGGTGTGGGGCCAAGCTCTGATAGTTTGGACTGCCCCTGTGTCTCTGGGGATTTGGTGGGTGGGATGGGGCTCTGTGCTCCAGTCATGGGCCTCTAAGGAGGGGGAGGAGGGCAGGAGAAGGCCCAGCATTCACCTCTCCTGGTGGGTGCAGTGCTAAGGCTCTGATGGCAGCAGATGCTGGATGGTTTGAGTTGCCTCCAGGCCTCTTCACTGTTCTTTTCTGATGGGAGACAGAAAAGGAGTAGATCTGGATGGGAGGGGAGGTGGGGAGGAATTGGTAGGAGTAGAGGGAAGGGAAACTGTAATCAGGATATAATATCTGAGAAAAATTATTTTCGATAAAAGGAAAAGGACAAACTCTTTGTTCCATTCATTCTTTGTATTTTTTTGTTTCTATTTTATTGATTTCAACCATGACTTTGATGACTTCTTGATGTGAACTCACTTTAGGTGTGATTTCTTCATTTTGTTCTAGAGCTTTCAGGTGTGTAGTTATTAGTATGAGGTCTCCGCATTTTATGTAGACACTTACTGCTATGAACTTGCCTCTTAAAACTGCCTTTATTGTATGTCACTAAATTGGGTACATAATATATTCATTTTCAATCTATTCTAGAAAGTCTTTAGTTTATGTCTTGTCTCATTTTTTCATTCAATAGAAAGTTTCTCAGTTTGGATGCATTTGTTGGCTTTCTGTAGTTCCTGCTGTTGTTGCTACATAGCTCTAATCCATGGTGGTTAGATAAGATGCAGTGTTCTTTTGATTTTTCTTGCATGTGTAGAAACTTGCTTTGTTCCAATACGTGGGCAATTTTGGAGGAAGCTCCTCGAGCTTCTGAGAAGAGGGTGTATTTCTTTCCTGTTTGTTTTGGTGAAATGTTGAGTAATATCTGTTAGGTCCATTTGGTTTATAATATCAGTTAGTTTCAGTCTTTCTTTGTTTAGGTTTGTCTGGATAATGTGTCTATTGGCCAGAGTAGGATATTGAAGTCTTCCAGGATCAGTGTGTGAGGGTCAACATGTAATTTTAGCTGTAGTAGTGTTTCATTTCTTCTACAAACTTGGTTGCCCTTGTATTTGGGGCACAGATGTTAAGAATTGCAGTGTCTTCTTGGTGGATTTTTCCTTTGATGAATATTTATTGTCCTTCCTTATGTATTCTGATTAGTTTTGCTTTGAATTATATTTTGTTAGATACAATTTGGCTATACCAGCTTGCTTCTTAGATCCATTTGCTTGGAATATCTTTTCTTATCCTTGGAACCTGAGATGATATCCATTCTTAATATTAGGGTGTGTTTAATTGGTACAGTGGAAAAATGGATCCTAGTATCACTTCCTTTCTGTTAGTCTGTCTTCTTACTGGGAAATTGAGTCCATGTATCAATGAGTCATATTTGTTGATTCCTATTATTTTGTTGTTAGGGTGTTTGTGTTTCCCCTCTTTTGATTTGATTGTCTGGAATTATATATTCCTTGTGTTTTCTTGGTATGGTTAATCTCTTTAAATTGGAGATTTCCTTCTAGTACCTCCTGTAAGTCTTAATTTGTATATAGATTTTGCTTAAATTTCATTTTATCAAAGAATATCTTATTTTCTCCATCTGTTGTGACTGCAAGTTTCACTGGGTATAGTATCTGGCCTGGCACAGCACATCTGTGCAGGCCCTTCCGGATTTTTGAAACTCCTTTAAGAATTCAGGTGTAATTCTAAAAGGTCTACCTTTGTATGATGCTTGGTTTTTTCCCTTTCCAGGTGTTAATATTCTTTCTTTGTTCTGTACATTTTGATTATAATGTACAGAGGGGAATTTCTTTTCTGGTCCAGTATATTTGATGCGCTGAGTTTTCCTTGTTCCTCATTCTTTAGGTAAGGAAAATTTTCTTCTATGATTTTTGTTGAAAGTATTTTAACCTGGTGTCTTCTTTCTCTATTTCTATAATTTTTAGATTTGTTCTTTTCACAGTGTTCCAGATTTTCTGGACCTTCTGTGCCAGGATTTTTCATATTTAATATCTTCTTTAATCAAAGTGTCCTATTCTTCTATTGTGTCTTCAATGCTTGTGATTCTTTTTTCCATCCCTTTTCTTCTGTTGTTCCTGAGGGTTGCTACTGATGTTCCTATTGAGTTTCTAAAGTTTTCAAATCCAGATTTCCTTCAGTTTGTGTTTTCTTTATTGATTCTATTTCCACATTTAGGTATTGAACTGTTTTATTCATTTCCTTTCACTGTTTATTTGTATGCATTGATTTCTTTAAATGAATTATTCATTTCCTCTTTAAAGACCTTTATTGTTTCTATAAAGGCTAATTTACTGACACTGTCTTGTGTTTCAGCTATGTTGCAATTATCAGGGTCCACTGTGTTAGGGTTGCTGGACTCTAGTATAGACACATTGTCTTTGCTGTTATTGACTATGTTTTTATGCTGGCATATAGGCATCTGGGTTTGGGAAATTGTAATTCTTGATTTTGATATCTGTTTTTGTCTTTGTTGGGTAACTGCTTTGTTCCTTGGTTTCTTTTGCTTTATCTGGTTTTTATGAGGGTGCGGTCACTCTGTTTTGCTTGGTGGGGAATTCTTCTGGGATCCTGTTAGGCATGGTCACTGGGGGTTCCCAGTAAATTATATTTCTAGCCATAGTTGGCTGGCACTTTATAATGGTGATGGAGGCATTTAGAGGGTCCTCTGGAGGGAGGAAAGCAGGATGTTCCACCAGGATCTACTTAGTCCTTTGGGAATGGTTTTGGAAAGTGAGGGGAGGCCAAGGCAGGCAATCTGCTATAGAGCTGCAGATGAGACTGGGAAATTAGATATGGAGGAAAGGAGAGAGAATAATGATCTGAAGACTGCCCATCTGCTTTACTGGCATATTTGCTTCTTTGGCAGGCTTGGCTGGTGGGTTACCAGCAATACCTACTGCATTTGGCAGCTGAGATGATAACATGACTGTAAAGGAAAGGTGAAGTAAAGAAAGGTTATGACAGTAAATTGACTTGGAAGCGAGTGAAGATACAGGGACATCGAATACCCATGATTCAGATGATCAGGGAAAACGGAGAAACCCTGACAGCTAAAAAACTCAGGAAATGGTGATAAAGTAAGAGATTCCTTATCACTTGGGAACACACAAATTGTTTTAGAAATTTAAAGAAATGAAATCATGGATACACAAAGGATTTTATAAAGTTTCCTATTTGATAGTGCAGTGGATTGTGTATGTTCTTTTTGGTTGGGCCTGTATGTTAATCTGCAGATCTGAATCACAGTTGAGACAGAGTCTAGCAGTCCCTACTCTAAGTTTTTAAGTGTTCATCATTATTTGGAGCTTTGAAATCATCACCCTCTGCCTTACCTTATTGTGCAGATGACTCAGGGTATTTTTTATTCCTGGATTATACAGGGATGTTCTGCTGTGTGTTTATTTGGGTACAGTGGGTATAAAAGAGATAAGGAGACAAAAATAAGTGGAGAAGAAATGTATTCTTACTTATGAATATAACCTGAATTTAGCATTGGTAACTTATGGCCAAAGCTACAGCTCTGTTCTGTTCTTTATTATAGTCCAGGGAAAAAGAGGTTAGGTTCTCAAAATAAAAATGTTTTCATATACATTTAGTAGTCTAAAAATGTGGTAGGATATAAATTTGTAGATATCTCCCATCTTATAATATTAAAAGAGTGATTCTTTTTTATTTCCACCAAAGTACCCAATTGGATTTCATAATTAAGCTAAAAAGAAATTTATTGTTCCTTCATTTAAGTTCTGCATTTGTAAGGACTGGTCAGGGTTATTGTTAAAATGTATCGGGAAAGGAGATTTGTTTTGGAATCTGGAGAGACAAGTGTATTTCAGAGCAGAGAGGAGATAGGTCACTTGTCTGGTAGAAGAAATGATTCCTCATAACGAAGAACACATTGAAGGCTATGGGAGGAGGCAAATAGGAAGGCAGAAGCACTCCAAAGAACATCCTTCCCACTAGCTAATACCAGGCAACTTTCCTGAGAAGGAAGTTCTGACATTTGTGAAGAACCAAGTAAGAGAAATTGTGGATGATCAGTTGTTTTCCAGACCTGGCAAAGAACTGGGGTCACTGAAAACCATGCTGCCTTCAGCTTTGAATCTCTCATGGACACTGTCTTTCTAGAATCTATCCCATTGTTTCATGAAAACCTTTCTTGCTCACCATTCAAGGTCCCACAGGGCATTTGCTTATCAGGACAGACACACAAACTTGCATATTTGTAATGGTACCTTCTGCTTTCAGGAACTTTTTTTTTAAATAGGAAAACAAAGCTTTGGGAATTTGCATAGCTTGTAGTCATTGAATCCATTTGAGAAATTGGGTTTGATCAATGAAAAGACCACAGTTCTTTGATCTTTGATCATTATTTTCTTCTCTCCTTCCTGCTGTCTCCTCCTTTCCTATAGACTCTCTTCCCAGTTCTTCAAATAGAACATGTGAGTTTGCATTATCCATCTTTAAACAAAATCCTTCTGTGTGCTGCAGGTGGCTAGCAGCTCTGGGATTCACATTTGTGCACTGTCTTTCTTGCTAGAAAAGAATGTTACTATAGTAAATGCTGAACAGATATGCTTCATTGTAAGAGCTACACATTTCTAGGAGCACAGCTTATCATGATTCATTCTGTTTGAAGGATGGGTGTCCACTGCAAACATCTAGAAGAGAAGACAAAAAATGCAAAAGCACAGGGATTTGAAATTTTGAATATCATCTCAAATCGACTTTATAACTCAAAAGTCCCGCAAGCTGGAGAAACAAATTCTCCGAACTTATTTCATGTCATTTAATTATAGTCTGCTTCAGTCTTCCTGAAGTCTGAGTATTGATGTATATTTCATAAATATCATACAATTTTTAACAAATTTTGCTATTTCATTGTTGCAGTATATTCAGCTTTCATATGTGACTAAGGATAATGCAATTATGGAATAATCACATTTCACATCTTCTTTAAGTGTGAATGACCACATCAAACCCCAGAGCCACTGTGTACTGTGTCACCAATAGTGAAGCACTTACCTTGGTAATGCTGCCTCCCTCAGAGCAGCAGACAATGAAAGAAAAGCTGAAAATGGAGTTTCTACAAAACTCTATAAATTTGGGAATGAAGGAGAGCACAGGTGTTTTTATGTGCTTGTTTTTTGGTTGTGTGTTTTACTATAATCTATGATTGTGCGTTAAATATTAAGTATGATTACAGGACTAGGTTAAATTGAAACTTATATGTGAATCTAAGGGAACTACCTATACAAAGGGAAACAACCTTCTTAGTCTCATAGTATGGGCTAACCCAGTGAGGTGCAAATCCAAACTGCAATTTGGGACTGATAGTCTGGCTGGTGGCCAAATGAACACCCTTATCGCCTGTCAACCAACAACACACCTAGTCTGTCTCTCATGTAAGCCATTTACAATTTGTATTTATTAGTTACATTTAGCATGTTTGATTTTATAATCATTTTTATCCTGATAACTATTCTTAACCTATTAAGCAAGCTGCATAGAAACAAAGTCTAATTGCTGCTTGTCAATGGAAATATCTAGAATTTTTATCTTTAATGGAAACTTGCCAAAAATGTCTTCAGTAGATTTTTGATGCTATTACCTTTTCATCGGGAAGATATTTTTATCATTGAAATTATCAAAAGATCAAGTAAAAAAAAAAACCCAATAAATAGTGCAGAAAAAAAGCCAAAAGCAAAAAACAACAGCACATTTAGGTAGGATTTTGTCCACAAGCCAGATGAAATCACAATCAGTTTGAGTATTTAAAGGGAACAAAAGCTTCATGCAAACTGAGAAATTACACAGGAAGGAGAAACAGAATAGCAGCCCCTCCCATCTGACTGGCTGCCAGTTTTTGTGTTTATTCTTACATTCTTTATACTTGCACAATCTAACACATTTATCCTTCCCACAGGAGTTACTCTGATATGCATTGCACATTAATATGCACATTTAAATGAGGAGTCAGGTTCCAGGTTATAATAAAAACCACTTATAAAAAATGCCTTCCCGATTTCAAATCTTTAAGACAGCCACAACAGATGAAATTATTTTTCAAGGTAGGTAAGTTGGGCTTTATTGCTTCTTTCTAAATGTTCAAAATTTACTTTATTAGTTATTTTATAGTGTGTCCCTAAATGAATACATTCATATCAGACCAAGGGGAATGAAGCCTGGCACTGAGAAGCCTCTCTAATGAGCCATGCACAACTGAAATAACTACATATGCATTCCACAAATGGACCATTAATTGGAAAAAGAACCAAAGTGTGAAGACATAATCCTATAGGATGGAACTCAAAATGGTGATATATTTTAAGGCATTAGAACTTTCGATTTACTTTTGTGAAAGGAAAAGTAAAGGAAAATGTGAAATCTAATTCTTTTCCCCATCTACCTCAGCCTCAGCATTTCCATTAAGCCATTGTGGTAGCATTGAGAAAGAAATCATTTTTAAAGAATTTTGTCAGTTCAAGAAGAACTCTCCTCTTGATCTAATCCGTTTTCCTTGCTATTTCAATAGCCTGTATCTCCACAGTGGTGCATTACTCTCTCAGGTGCTGCAGAACTGATTAAGGCATGATATTCTGACTGCAGGAGAGACAGGGACATGTCAATACTAATGGGTCCCAAATTGAACCTGAGCTGTGTTTAGATGAATTCATCTTCTACACTGGGACTGTTTTGAGAGCAATGGTTCATTACAGTCAGACCACAGGTCTGCTTTGGTCTGTCCGGGATGCAATGCATATATGTTCAGCTAGTTCCTAAAAAAAAGCTCACTTACTGCCTTGCATTTTGCATTTGAGCTCTGTCTGTGGCAATGTGTGGTTTCTTTTACCTTCTCGGGAGTGAAACCAGTGTGTTGTTCAGTCTCTGCTCTTAGCTTGGCTCAGCACTCATTTCTTTTACCCAGATTCATGGCTTTTTCTCTACCTCTCTTGTCTACATATATTATTTTATCATGTCATTTAAAAGCAGTGCTTTGTAGACTATTCTCTGGCACAGGATATGACATGGGGATTGGTGAGTTGTGGACTGGAGGCACAGGGTTTTTTCCAGACACTGTCTTTATTTCAATTATGGAAGCTCCATTTTTTTCTATTTTATTTGTTCTTTCCAGTTAGCTTTTTTTTTGTGAGAGCAAACAAGTTGGACAAAATGTCTTAGAAAATTGTTGCGTTATTTTTGTATGTGAGTGTGGTTTGGCTTCCGATCTATGAAATTGTATGTGGAATATAGCTGTGTATTTTGTTTTGAGTAGCAGACACACACTAAGTGTCTCCTCTATTAAAGAAGTTTACAACAGATTAAGCAGAACTAGTCAAGGGCTGTGTCTGACACCCCCAGTTTTGAAATGATGCACTGGGGCTTAGAGACTGCTGAATGCTGACAGATCATCCAGTATGTTTCAGTTGGATCACTAGTGAAATGATACTGGATGATGCAAGGATTCTTTATTTTCAGGGGAAAGGAAAAAGGCAATTCGGATTCCCACCCGATGCAGCCAGTTTAGCTTTCATGAGGACATATTTGATATGTGGGGAATTTAATACATTTTTGTTCAATAGCCTTCATGGAGACATGGTAAAACAGGAAAAATATTGCATCCCATCAGATTTAAACAGGAAAAAAAATCAGTTTTCTATTTTTGCCAAACAAAAGTTCTTAATACTGGTTTAAAATCACAACCTTTGCTATTTCTCATGATCCCATTTTGGTCAAGTATTTCTTCAGAGCTGTCACTCAGTTTGCAATGTGGGTTGAGAGTAAGGCATAGACAATTTGATCCTCAACCTAGAGTCTTGTCCTGTAGTCTTTCCACAGTACCTCTGACTAGCAGACTCTCCTGTGGCTTCTTACAGCTTAGAGACTGGATTCCAAGAGAATAAGACTCAGTGCAAGAGCTTATTAAACATCTGCTTGTCATTTTTGATAACCCATGGAAAAGCAAGTCCCATGTCCAGGTGCAGAATCAGTGTGGGAAAGATACCCCTTAAACATGGTGAGTAGGAGGCCTGGTTATCTACCATCATACACAGGCACTTCTCGAAGTGAGTGTCAGGCAGGCCAGTAACCACTTACTGAGGGGAACAGAACCTATGACTTTGTTAAGAAATTATGACATTTTAAATATCAACTTATATAATTTTGGAAATATGCACAATTTAAAATTTTTCTCAGGGCAGAGAAAAGTGACCAAGTGTTCTACTGAAAGTGTTTCCATAAAGCATCCCCAAAATGAAGATCAGTGGGGGCATAGGCTTAACTAGTAAGGTGAAACTGAGTTTAATAAAATGAGAGTTATTCTTATGACTCTTATAAAAACTGATTCTACGCAGAGGCTGATAAAGATCCTTAAACAGAGATTAGGAAATTAAAGCACATAATGAGGAAGGAAAGTCAATTCTAGGAGAAATATTCTGCTGGTTACTTCTAGGGTCACTAATAGTGGTTTTGGTACTATGTTGGGTTTGTGACTAAACATTATAAAGAAATGAATGCTGTTGTGAAAATACTGAAAAATATTTGAACTAAAATATTTTTTAAATACAGAGAATTCAGTAAACTAACACCTAGATAAAACCAAACCAATACGAAGAGCCCAATTAAAAAGTGGGGCCCCTGGTAGTGGATCAGTATTTTTCCCTGGTGTAGGAAGGGACTTTGAGAGCCCATCCCACCTGAAGGAATGCTCTCCAGGACTGGACACATGGGAGAGGGACTAGACCCAGCCCAGGATGATGTGGTGGACTTTGGGGAGCCCCCATGGAGGGTCCTACTCTCCTTGGGGAGCAAAGGGGGGGTGGGGTGGGAAGCTGGTGGGGTCTGGGAGGAAGGGAGGGAGAGGGAGAAGGGATTGACATGTGAAGCAAGCTTGTTCCTAATTTGAACTATTAAAAAAATAAAAGCAGACCATAGAATTGAGCAGAACAATGAATTCTCAAAAGAAGAAATACAAATGACTAAGAAAGATTTTTTAAAAGTGTTCAACATCACTAGCCATCAGGGAAATGTAAATTAGAGTTACTTTGAGATTTCATCTCTCCCAAGTCAGAATGGATATCATCATGAAAATAAATGATGACAAATGCTGGTGAAGATGTGGGACCCTTACTCACTGCTGGCAGGAGTATTAACTAGTTCAGCCACTATTAAAATCAGGATGGAGATTCCTCAAAACCTGAAAGTAGAACTACCATATGATGCAGTTATATACTACTGCTGGGCATGTACTCAAAGGATTCCATATTCTACTATAGAGCAACTCTCTGTGAATGTGTTCATTGCTGCCCCGTTTACAACAGCCAGCAAGTAGAATCAGCCCTATGTCCATCAACTGATAAATGGATAATACAGAGAAACCCTGGCTCAAAAAACAAGGAAAAAAACAAACAATCAAAAAAAAAAAAAAGATTGTGGTCCATACACTTGATACGGTTTTATTCAGCTGTCAAGAAAAATGAAATTAAGGAATTTACTTTCTACCTGCTAGCTGTTCTACATAACGATGGACAGTGCTTTGCATACCTTTGTTGCTATCATCACTCAGATGACTGTTGAGGGCTACTGTGCTGAGATATGCCCATTAAGCCAATCTGATAAGACTGTTCACCGGTGTAATCAACTTACTTTTAAAATCAGATTTGAGCCCCTGCTCCATGGGAGGGAATCCATGCCTGGTACTGTAAACCTGGCCCAATACCCTTGGCTAAGGAGGTCATAGGCTGTAGTAAACTACTGTTGTTTTGCTAAATGGAGACCTTGTCAACTGCTTTCTAAACATTTATGTTTATATCCATAGGTTAGTAATGTTATCAATTTGGGCCAGAGAAGCTTTGATTTCTCTTCAGCAGGCAGCAATTAAAACAGAGACTCATAACTGCTAGAGTGCTGAGGTATAGTGACAACACTTGAAGATTAATTTCCATTCTCTAAATATACACTGAAACTGTTGTCTGCCATCTGCTGACAGGGATATGTCTTTCTTCTAGTCATTCGACAGACACAGTTTGCATAGAGGATCATCTCCCTGTTTTCACCCTCAACACTTCCAAAGTGTTACTCATTTGTACCTGTCCCCAAATGTTCAACTTTCCCAAATGTCTGGTTTTCTCATGGTGGTTAGGAAAGCCTGCTTGACCTCTGTCCTCATTTTCTGCTTTCCACTGAGAATCTCCTTATCATCTCCCATTTCCTGAATTCTCTGTATATGAAGATACTAACCTGGGAGTTGGTATTTAAAAAGAGGTGAAACAAGATTTTAATTTGTCAGTGGAAATCTCCCCTTTGAGAGCAAAAGAGTCAAGGATCAAAGTTCAGACAGTACACAACCTGGTATTGTCAGACAGGATTCAGGTAGAGAAATGTTCTGATTTATTAAGCTTTCCTTGTAAGGAAGATAAAGGAATTGCTCTAGTAGACAAGCTGAGTACTCACTTCTTGAATCTCAGAAGGAAATAATTCTATTCTAAAGGCTTTTCGGAGAGAGGGCTATAAGCCTGGTTCCGCTCTGATGGACAGACTTTGGGAGAGGAACTATGTAATTTTGTGCATCGACTGTGGCTAATTCAAATAGTGCTAATTGTTCCCCAGCTGCCAGTCAAGGTGATGGTTTGAGACTCAACAACCCTGCTGAATCTCCTCCCAGAGCTGAGAGCATTCCTGACTGTGTTTGAGAAGGAAGAATGAGCTTTGCTTTTGAAGCACACTGCAGCCATCCCAGCATGTACTGTGGGAAGGGGCAGCTCAAGTAATCACGTCTGTCTCTTTTTGTTAATATGGTCTATAGATTTTTTTCTTGTGAAGTAATGCTCATCTGATTTGATTTATTCAAGATAGAGCTATACCAAGAGCCACAGATGGATGATTTGAGGGCTGGAACGCAGAGGCCCATAAGTAGACTAGCTGGGTATCTGCCAAGAGGCCCAGAGATATTCTCTGCTGCCTTTGGTCAGAGCATGCAGGCAGCATAGTTGACTCCATAAGGAAAACAGGGTTAGAAAGACCCCTGAGGCTGAGCACTTTTATTTAGAACAGACATATTCTTAAGTTTTTCTAAATAACACAAAAGCTTAGATAAAATTAGGCATTTACTCATGCAAGAATCATCAATCTAGGAGGGAGGACAGGTTAGTAATAGCCAAAGTCATGTATTATTTCAAATATATACACATAAATATTTATTGTTTGTTAAACAAAATTTCAGTTCTTTGGGTTATAATATGAATAAAAACCACCAGCTATACTTCAGTTCTAAATTATTCAAGTTTATTCATTAATGCCACTCTCCCAAATTGTTCATTTTCTGCTTTAGTATTCTGCACTGTTTGCTTCCTTTCACTGTCTTATCTCCACCCTTTCCATGCACATTCCAAGGCATTTGATAGTCATTTATTAAAGGAATCTGACATAGTTTGACAGCATTCTGTCCAAAGAATGTGACTTCTTGTTATCAATTTGCCTCTTCTATAATGGTCAAAGCACCCTCAGGGATTCCCATCAGAACATTTTTGTACCACCATCTGGAATTTGATGTCCCTTATGTTTTAAAGATAAAGTAATTTTTAAAACTAAGTGGTAAAAAGAATCTATTTCCTACTATTGTCTGAAGTTTGGAAAGAGTTTTCCCACTTTTAAAGTTTGTAGGAATGTGTATAAAAAGATTTGCCACACAGGTAATCTGTATGTGATCCCAGTAAATGTCTGCTGTCCACCTCCCTGGACAATCTGGCATGTTAGGTCAGTTTAGGGACATGTGCTCTTGATGGCCCTCTTAGTAATTTTCCACCCATCCATATCCATCCTACTGTTTCTTGGCTGTCGATTCCTACTTGGCTAGAGTGTATTTGGAGTTGAGATGAATTTGATTCCTGAGTTAACACTATTCAGGTATTTCCTTTCCAGTCATGATGGGTCTGAATGAAGTCTGCCTTACTATGTTTTAACAGGGATTAATGAATTTTTAAAATTTAATAGTATGCATTTATGTGGTGGTTTGAAAGAAAATGGCCCCTAAAGGGCAGGGTATTATTAAGAGGTATGGCTTTGTTGGAGTAGATACGGCCTTGTTGGAGGAAGTGTGTCATTATGGGGGTGGGTTTTGAGGTCTCCTATGCTCAAGCTACTCCCAGTGTCAGAATCTACTTCCTGTTGCCTGCCTAACAGCATGCAGCAGCTCCTTCTCCAGCACCTTCTCCAGCATCATGTCTGCCTGCATGATGCCATAATCCCCACCACGATGACAATGGACTAAAACTCGGAGATGTAAGTTACATGTTTCCCTTTATAAGAGTTGTTGAGGTCATGGGGTCTCTTCACAATATTAGAAACTCTCACAAAGACAATTTGCTTCGTAGAATCTGTGAACTTATGAAATTGTATGCTTTCTCTGTATAAATAAGTGTTTTTCTCTTTAGGGAAGATTAGTATTTCTCATTTTTCAAAGAGACATGGAAACACATACATCTGAAAACCCTTGTTTCATGATGTCTTTGTGTGACAGGATCATTTTTGTCTCATTTACCTTTCATTTTCACTTTCTCTTAGTTTCTTTATTCATATTTCATGATGTTGCTAGAAAATACATTTTTGTGAGCATAGAAAATTTTTGTTGTGTATGTGTTTTTATATCAGAAATAGAAAAGAATGAAACAATTTATACTTTTCTTTTAAATGTAGAGCTGTTTTATCTTCTGCTTTTGGCTTATTTTCCTAACTATAAGTCATTAGATTTTTTGAAATCAAAGGAATAAGTAAAATAAACAAAACATCAAATACATATATATTTCTTTTTACTTTTAAAATGAAATGTAAAAAATAAAAGATTTATTATTTTGAGGAAATTGCCTCTCAAAACCCAACATTTTATGAATATTGAAATATTGTTACTATAAAGATATTTAAATCACATTTGAAGAAGAATATGTATAGATTCTAAAATCTCCCTTGCATTTTGTATTTACCTAATGCTCAGTATTTTTGTCCCTACTTATCACAGAGGCCAGGTGGGATGCTTTCTGGCATCACATTGACACTCAAGAGGTTTCAGGGTTTGGAGCAATTTATATTTTGAGTTTTTGAATTG
Source organism: Cricetulus griseus (assembly GCF_003668045.3). Taxonomy (NCBI): domain Eukaryota; kingdom Metazoa; phylum Chordata; class Mammalia; order Rodentia; family Cricetidae; genus Cricetulus; species Cricetulus griseus. The sequence continues at coordinate 137,226,401 of NC_048595.1, read as the reverse complement.
GCATTGCTCAACCTGTAATTGGTCTGGAAGAAATGACTGGAATAAGGGTTAGTTAAGAAATGAAGAGAGTGAGGAGGGATTATATGAGCAATGGGGTCAAGATCATGATGGGAAAACCCACTAAGATAGCTGACCTGAGGTTATGGGAGCTCACAAACTCTGGACAGACAGCTAGGGAGCCTGCATGGGAGCGATCTAGGCCTGCTGCATGTGGGTGACAGTTGTGTAGCTTGGTCTGTTTGTGCAGCTCCTGGCAGTGGGACAGGAATCTATCCCAGGTACATGAGCTGGCTTTGTGGAACCTATTCACTGTGGTGGGATGCCTCACTCAGCCTTGATTCAAAGAGAGGAGCTTGGTCTTGCCTCAACTTGATATCCCAGGCTTTATTGACTCCCCATGGGGTGCCTTACCCTTTCCAAGGGGTTCATGGGGGGATGGAAAGCAGGTAGGGGTAGGAAACAGGAGGAGAGGATGGAGGGGGAAATGTGGTTGGTATGTAAAAATAAAATAAACATTTTATTAAAAAATGAAGTTGAGCACAGAAGACCTTTGAAGTACAGATCAGCATTTATAAAGGCCAGGAATGAAAGACTAGGTCCCACTGGTAGATTGACCTTAATCCTTCTGACTGACAGAAGCATGGAGTTGGAGAGAACAGCACGGGATGGAATTGCAAAGGAGGAGGGAGAATTTGAGCTCTAGAAACAGAGAGCACAGACATGGGCTGAAAATTGGTTTTAAACATAACAGCAATTACCACCTGTGAAGGCAGAAATGATATGGGAAGCTATTAGATTATCTGGTGTTTTTCCAGTACACCCACAGCTCTATTTCTGTCATTACATCTTTACTCTTAAATATTTCCTTTGAATATATGAATAAAAAATAGTCACAAAAATAGTTTGTGTTTAAGGTGTAAACTTGCAAAAGAAATCTGAGCTGGCTGTATAGAAGATTAACTGAGTTTCTGTGCTTTTTCTTAGATAGGATTGTGTGTGTGTGTGTGTGTGTGCGTGTGTGTGTGTGTGTGTGTGTGTGTGTGTGTGTGTGTGTGTGTGTGTGTGTGTGTGTGTGTGTGTGTTTGATGTTGTAGAGATCAGAGTGGGTGAAAGTAAAATGGGAACTAGTTAAATCGTAAGGTTACTTTTCTCTGACAGTCGGCATTATGGCCATCCAAAAGGAGTGACTTGACATTCAACAGCAAGTTATTTGTCTTACAAGCAATTCACTTTCAAGTCTATCTAAAGGAATCATGTTACCAGTGGCAAGTTCTATATAAAATTTATAGCATTTCAGGTTAATGTCATTGACCACTAGGGGAAGGCAGTGAAATTGAGAGTGTGTGCCAAATAATCTTCCATAATAGTAGACTCGTGCTTGCCTTGTTTGACCTTTGATTGCTTAGATGTTATGGGCTGCAGTATCCTGGAACAGTGCACAGCTCCCTGGACCTTGGGAGGCACAGCATCTGTTCGAAGTGTAATGACTCCTATCACCTGTGCTTTGCACTCATGGTAGCTGCGCTGGCTCATGTGGTTAACGGAAACCGTTTCTGCCTTTATGGTAGTAAATGCTCTTAAATGATTTTTCCCAAAGAACTTTTCCTTATAGAACAATTCACACTGTTTTTGACCTTGTACAGAACTCATTCTCCTTTACAAAAATATTCATTGGGGCTAAAGAGCTAACATTCCATGGCTATCATGGATGGCTGGTTTAACTTCAGACAGGGAAACCAAAGAAAAGGGATTAAAAGGGAGCTCTTGCTAGGCACTGTTATTGTTTGCCCTGTCTTGATACAAGCTGTTTTGGATTTCTTTTTCTTTTCCTTTTTTTTTTCCAGTAGGAACTTATATTACTCAAGTAATTGGCTTTTTAATTTCCTTTGGGAATTATTAGACTGTATAATAGACTAACTGGTTTAGAGTCATATATCTATGGTTTGACTTTTAGATACTTTCAGTTTTAAAGAGGGATTTCAGTTGGTCTAATTTATCCTGAAAAAATAAAGCCATGAAAGCAGCTTCTACTCACTGGATATTAAGGTATGCCTATTTTAAAATACCATGGGACTATTTTGTGTTTTTAAACTTGATTTGCTAAGCAAAGATTATATGTATTCATGTTTGTATGTCAGCTTATGTATATTTGTATCTACTTTTAAAAAGCTACAATGGAACTGTAGGGATAGCCCAGCAGTTAAGAGCATTTACTGCTGTTGCAAAAGACTTAGGTTTTGTTGTCATTACTCACATGGTGGCTCCCAATCATTGGTGAGTCCAGTCCCAGGGAATCTAATGTCCTCTGACCTTTGCAGGCTTACTTGTGGTACACAGGCAAAATACTCATACACATAAAATAAATCTAAAACATTTTTAAAAGCTATGATATTTATGTATGTGAAGTAATACAGCAAAAGCTAAAAGTTTAGGGGGAATATGTGCATCTATGGGGAAACGAAAAGTTTTAGATGAAACCACACAAACCAGACAAATGAGGAAATTAGTCCTGACAATGAAAGATGATTTGGGTTTCCAACAACCTCATGATCATTGCAGGATATATGTTGGAAGTTGATTCTGATTGTCTTTTCTTTGTGGAATATATTAACTATGTCTTGGCATTCAAATCTTCTCTTTTAAGATCAATTAAAATCAATACAAAAATGTATTCCAATTACATTTTTATAGCAGGTAATGCACCAAGATTTGAAATCCCTGTGCCTCTTGCTATATGCATGGGTGAGCTTGTCTCCACTGCCTATCATTACATGTTATGCAGTTGAGCAATTTCTAAACATCTTCCATAGTTTGGAATTATCAACTTGACTGTGGTCAAGTGGGATGACAGACAAAGAGTAGGAATAAAACTGAATGAAGTTAGAGAGACTATTGGCTTTGTGGTGACTCAATAGACAAACATAGGAATGGGAAGCATGTTAACATGGACTTGAAAAGGACTTTAATGATTGAACTATCTCCTAAGCTCAAAGATTTTGATTTAAAAATATATAAGAAATGGCAGAAGTTTCAAATTGGATATCTACCCATCTTTTAGTAGAACAGAGAAAAAGGCTATTGAGATGGCCAGGAATTGCCTAATTATGTGTAAGAAGGCACTGCCCAAATAATGTGACAGACTTCTATGATCCCCCATGGGAGGCCTCACCCCCTGGGGAGTGGATGGGGGGTAGGATGGGGGTCGGTGGGGGCATAGGAGGATGGAGGAGAGGGATCTGGGATTGGAATGGAAAATAAGATTGTTTTTAATTTAAATAAAAAAAGAAGGCACAGGTTGGGGAACTTGAAGATTCTCTGTCTTAAGTGTCAGCTAATATTCCTACAAATGAATGAATTTGAATAAAATATCCTATATTAAAAGTCTATTAATACAGACTTTTCCCCTTCTCTGAGGGACCATGCATGTCTCTCTTAGGCTCCTCCTTATATCCTAGCTTCTCTGGTGTTGTGGATTGTAGGCTGGTACTCATTTGCTCTATGTCTAAAATCCATATATGAGTGAATACATATCATTTTTGTCTTTTTATGACTGGGTTACCTCACTCAGGATGGTTTCTTCTAGTTCCATCCGTTTGCCTGAGAATTTCAAGATTCCATTGTTTTTCTTGATGAGTAATACTCCATTGTGTAAATATACCACATTTTCTCCATCCTTTTTTCAGTTAAGGGAAATCTAGGTTGCTTAATTGGAAACATGGATGTTGGGGAGAGGGAGCTAGAAGAGAGGGGGAGAAGAGGAGGGGAGAGGAGAACATGAGAGAGCAGGAAGATTTAGTCAGGAGAAGTATTGAGGAGAGCAAGAAAAGAGATACAGCAATAGAGGGAGCCATTATAGGTTTAAAGAGAAATCTGGCACCAGGGAAATGTCCAGAGATCTATGAGTTTGACCCCAACTAACAATCTAAGCAATGTTTGAGAGGTTACCTTAAATGCCCTTCTCCAATAATGAGATTGATAACAACCTTATATGTCATCCTAGAGCCTTCATCCAGTAGCTGATAGAAGCAGAAGCAGACATCCTCAGCTAAACATTGAGTTGAACTCTGGAATCCAGTTGCAGAGAGGGAGGAGTCATGAGCAAAGGGGTCAGGACAGACTGGAGAAACCCACAGGGGCAGCTGACCTGAACAAGGGGTAGCTCATGGGAAACCAGCATAGAACTGAGTGAGGATGTCAGTTTGGAGGTCTAGGCAATCTATGGGGCCTCTGGCAGTGGATCAGTATTTATCTCTAGTATACAAATGGACTTTGGGAGCCCTCTCCACACAGAGGGATACTCTCTCAGCCTAGACACATGGGGTAGGATCTAGGTCCAAATGTTATGACAGAATTTTAAGATCCCCATGGAAGGCCTCACTATCCCTGGGGAACAGAAAGGGGTTGAGATGGGAGGGGTCAGGGGAGGTGGGGAGGGGAGGGAGAGGGAACTGGGATTGGTATGTAAAAGAGACTTGTTTCTAATAATAATAAAATAATCCATTTCCAAAAAAAGAGTCTATTATGATAAGGTGATTAGGGTTTGATATATCACACAAGTGTAAATGTAGACAGATGTACATACATGCACATAAATTGAGTCCTGGATTACATTGGTTTTTTAGCAGTTTCTTGGCTATGACATTTAAAGAAGAGTTAACAAAACAATGTAGACCAGGGTCTGTCTTCAGGGGTCTACACAGCGTGATACCTTCAAGATTTGTATGAAGCCTTCAAATTACATGTGTGAACATTTTAACTTTGATTCTTTTTTTAAATGTTTTTAATATTTTTAATTATTATATCTCCACACACAAAACTTAGAATTAACTTGTTTTAATTTATTATAATTAAACTAAATTTTCATTAATATCTCAATGAATCTATTAATCTACTTGGAGAAATACGTGTTTTGTAAGGTATTAAAATTCATTAGCATGTCTCTTAATTTAGGATCTCATTGATTATTTCATTAGTGTTTTTGAATCCTCCTCTCTCTTTTCTTGTCTGTCTGTTAGTGCATGTATGTATCTATGTGTAATTGTATTCACAGTCATATGTATGGTACAATATACCATGAATTGTATCTAGAGGCCAGAAAACTACCTTAAATGTTTGTCTGGTCTTCCAGATCACATGGCAGACAGGCTGGCCAGTGAGTTTCTGAGGAAATGCTTGTTTTCACCTCCTTTTTTGTCACAAGAATGCTGGGACTACAGATGCACGTGCTTCTCCCTCCATCTGACAATAGATCCTTATATTGGTGTCACAGTGTTTTACCTACTGAACCATCTCCCAGGCCCAGTGTTAGGTATGTCTCATAAAGACATTTCACATGGTTTCTTAAATGAATGTATACCTATATATTTGTTTAATATTATAATGAATACATTGATTTTCAAATGTCATTTTTCAATTATTCATTGAGTCAGCCCTCCCTTTCCATTGGGTCTTTATCAATAGCTTCAACCAACTACAGCTAAAAATACCCTAAAAAACTTCATCTGTATCAAACATATTTTTAATCATGTCATTATTGTCTAAATAACAAAGTTTAACACAGCCTTTACATTGTATTAGGTAAATAAGTCAACCAGACATGGTTTAAAGGTCACAGAAATGTGTGCTTTGGTCATATGCAAACATTACCATTTTATACAAAGGACTTGAACCCTGGAAGATGTTCTATATATGTAAGATTCCAGGTATAACACAGAACAACTGGGTATGTAACAGAAACTGACTGTTCTAAGTTGATCCTATAATGTGTGGCCTTATAAACTCAATTGTAGCTATATATCACATTTAGTGCCCCCTGCATTTGTAACTCTGTGACTGAATTTTAGCCAGGATAACCTAAACTCTGGATGCTACCTTCAATGTTAGTTAATGACCCTTGATTCATGACCCTCTATGTATCATTCCACAGACCACACCCTGGGTGGACCTTGGAGACTACAGAGTTGCCTTGAGACTGAGTCTCTTCATTAGTGTTTGGGAGAGTTTCCGTGACAGTATAAGCACCTTCTCAGTGATAAATAGAAAAAGATCTAATACCTTTTGATCATGGGGATGCATTTTTAACAATGGATTGTATTAGCTCAATTTGTATAATGGAACAGGATAAGAATTCTCTCCTAAAATCACTATAATTTTTACTATTGGAAGAAATTAATGTTCAAATTTGATCAATATTAAATCAGCTTGAAGCATACTTTAGAAAGAGAACAATTTATAGCCTCCCAAACTTATAAATCTAAGGCCAAAAAGGAATAAAATGTAATACATAGAGTTTGTTAGGTATTATTGCATATCTGTAAGCACAGTGCTTGGGGGGGTAGAAACAGGAGGACCAGGAGTTCAAAGTCAGATCCAATCACATAATGAACCTCAGGCCAGCCTTTTTTATATGAGACTTTTTTTTTATATGTCTGAAAAACAACAAAGCAAAAACCACTAACAACAAATGGAACAAAACCAACAATCTGTTAGGTGAATGACTCCAGGCAAGGCTGGTAACATTGCTTGGATGTTTGGCTAAAGGATCAGAACAGTAATCCAGGCAAAGCCTCAGAACAGGCATTCTGAGCAGCTCTGACATTTAGTACATGCAGCTCAAAACTATCCAAACCTATGAGTGTGCGGCACAGAGTGCAAGCAATGTTGATTCAGGATTGCTGGAGGACTGCAAGGGAAGTTAAAAAATTTACTTGAGTTCGAGCATTGAGAGATGGCTCACATTTATACAGCTCACTGTTTCTTTAGTTCTGCTTTAATGCTAGAAGCATTCGATCCTTTAAAGACATCCCCATAGTTAAGAAATGAGAAACTGACAATTAAAATGCAGCAATAATGGGTTCCTGTGCTTTCTGTGTGATGCAAGATTGCGTAGGCTTCAAGGTTTATTTTGTCCTGCACCAGAGTCATTAATCTTTCTTCTTTATTTCCTTCCACTGCTGGGATACGACAAGGATTTTCTTTCACCTTGAAAAACTGTACATGATAGGGGTTCCTTTGTCTTATTCCTGCAGCCTTAACATATCCTATGGATAAAAGTAAATTGTTTTTTATTCTTCACTCTGTTATATTCTTGAGAAATGGCTTTCAAATTACACATTTGATTCCTCTCCTGGTATTGAAAGATCATAAACAAATGCATTTTTATGCTATTTTTCTTTAGTAGGGTTTATGTTTTTTTATCCTCAGCAACTGGACTAAGTCAATAAGCAGCAGACCATACAGCAGGAATGGATACACTATTAATTTTTATTGCTGAAGTTTCTTTTATGTACTGTTTAATCTAAAGATGTTATTCACATTTTTATGACGACAGCAACAGACTTGAAGCGGATCTAACTCCATAATTCTTAATGATAAATCCTGGATATTTAAAACTTAGCAACCCAAGGAATGACAATGGCTCACCAACCAGTTGATAGTTCGGGAAGTCGAGCCTGTGGGAAGAAAGTGGAACAGGTGCTCACCGTTCAGCTGGCCAATAGGCAGGGCACAGTTGGGAAGGGCTGACTACAGTAGGAGTACAGGTTCAAGACAGGAACTTGGAGATGATTAATTATTTTTCTTTGTTCTCTTCCAAAATGAGGAATGTAGGCTTTAAGAGCAGTTTTTCTAAGTTACTTTAATTCTGTGTTACACAAAAATTGCAGATGAAGCAGGTCTCCAATAAAACAGGATGGTCCAGCTGGAAGCAAATAAAAAGGAAATGAAAACAATGGATATAAGGGTTTTCGTAATCCCAGACAGACTGTTGCTCTGGCCATATTGCCTGGGACATTTTGCATGAACTTTGCATCTGTAATTAACAAATACGGCAGAATCTCCTTTGGTCAGTTCCTACTGACTCATCCAGTGCTAGTGATAAATATTCCCTTAAGACACCGGAGCAAAGACAGCAGTGGACAATTTATAATGCAACATGAGTGATATTAGTTAAAGCCTTGAAGGGATCATAGTACATCGATTTGGCTGGTATTTATTGCAGGATCACTAGCACAAAACTTTATAGAAATGCAAATAAATACAGTTCAGTATTTCTGGAGACTTAATCAGAGAAGTAGCATCTATTTGAAGATGGTACATAAGGTATAAGTAGATAATTATGAAACAGCTGTTTAAGCTGTTTACATGGTACATGCCTAACAACCAGCTTGGGTATTTCAAGGTGAAAGAGTATATTCTATGCTATGTGGTCAGGAACACAATGGGCATTCCATTTACTCATGTATGGTTGTTTAATCTTAAATAATTTTAGAACACAAAAGAATGAGATAAATACTGAAGGCATTTGAAAAGGCAGGGTGTTATCATGATCACTTCAATTTCATATTTGTCCAGCATTCCTAGCGAACAGTCCTAACAAACTTAGGAAGACACAAAGTAATGAAAAGAATTAGCATTGAAAAAAATATATATCCATATACACACATATATGTGTGTATATGCTACTGAACATAAATTTATGGTAGACTACCTTGAAATAATTTTAAAAAGTTGAAATTCACACAGAGAACAATTCAGTTGTTTGAAGTATGCAATTCAATGCATTTAAGTATATACACAGTTGCATAACCATGGTCACTATGATCTACTGTTAAAATATTTTCATCAGTCCCCAAATAGACTAGTGTCATTAGTCTTTCATCTGATTCCAGGTACCTGTGGCCTCATCATCCATCAGCACATTCCTGTCTCTGTCTGTGATGGGCAGGTAATGGGAGTGAATTGAATACAATGATGCATCAGAACTCAGCTCCTCACGCTTATGCAGAAAGTGTTCATATTCACTGATCCATCTAGGCACTCTTGAGTTATCCTTTTGCCTTTCTTGTGTGTGGAATGAGTAGATTGTTCTTATGAATATGTCTATGCAGAGGTTCAAGTACTATTGATTTGTTCTAAAGAGCCAGTGAACTGTTTTGACAACCTTAAAAAATACTAAATTACACAATTATGAGAGCTTATTTCTGATTTATTTTTGAAGACAGAATCTTTTCTGTTTATTTGTATGTCTACCTTTTAACAGTTCTAGAACTTCAGCAACTGAAGCTTTGTAGAAAATGATAAAATTTTGAACCACGAGTTTACTCATTTTTTTCTTAATTCTTTGAGTGCCCTGAAATTATGGAATTTCACAATCAGCTTGTCAATTTCTGCAAAAGCCATGAGCTGGCATTTTGGCAGATATTATGGCAAAGATAAAATTGGTGAGCATGCACATTTAATGATAGTAAGCCTCATTTCTAATTCTTAAAAATGAATGTCCATTTCTACTATGTTTAATTTCTTCAAATTATGTATTGTTCCTTAAAGAATATGAATTTTGAGCTTAACTTTATTCCTAAAAATTTCATTTTTCTTTTCAATGGAAATATTCTCTAAGTTTTATTTTTGAGCTGCCTGTTGCTAGTATGCAGCAATAAAACATGAATTTTGATCTGTGTTCTATAAACTTAGTGCATGGATTTGTTAGTTCTATTAGTTAGTTTGTTTTATTTTGATTTTGCTTTGTAGTACAGAAACTGTACTACAGGGCTGCACATGTGGGTGAGAGCATGGGCATGTTATCAACCAGAGCATGTATGACTCATGGGTGTGCATACACCGAAGACAGCGACTTCCTCTAAGAACCCTAAATTTGCATTGCCTCACTTAGTTGAAGTCAGGTTCCATGAGCCTCTCTGCTGTCTACAACTGAATGTTTACTAGTTCAGTCTTGTGGAAGCCTGATGCAGGCAACTATTGTGAGTTCATGAGTGCCATGATATAATGCCATGCCAGTAAGACAGCATCTCATGGCTTTCCTCCCTATTTTTTTTTTTGGCTCACATTCTTTCTGTCCCCCTATGAGATCTTCCCTGAACCATGTCAGGGATGATGCAGGTATCCTGTTTAATACTGAACACTTAAAAGACACTTGTTCTTAACACTTTGACAAATCATGTGTCTATACTAACTATCATTTACTACATAGAGAAAGTTCCTGACCAAGACTGAGGACAGTGTTTTAGAAAAGCAAAAGCAGTAGGTTCACTCCTATTGTTTATAAACTTCAAGCCACGGGCTTTTAACCAGGTGCTCAGTATCAGGCATAAACTCTCTCTTAAGGAGTGGGACTTAGAACCAACCAGAAATCAATTGGTTACCTCCATAACTGGTGTGCCACTATTATACCACTTTACAGCTTTTGTCTGGAAAACTGGTCTTGAAGCATTGAAGAGTCTAAAGCTGAGAAAGACCATTGCTGCCATTTTTACTTAGCTGCCTGAATAGCAACTTCTAGCACTAGGGAGATATTCCATCAGGGAGCAACCGTCCAGCTTAGTTTCAGCATTGTTTCTTTCAATTCTGAACCTGAAGTGTATGATGTTTCCAGCCACAGTGTCTTACTACCCAGTTACGGTGGGTAACCAATGACAATGGCTAAATGTTTTGTAGATTGCTGAGAGGCTTCCCTGGTCAACAGCTCCTATGGAAATATTCCATACCTGGCACTGGGATGTTTGTTTTTAACAGTCTTTGACTTCTGTGATTGTCTTTATCCACTGTACATGATACCCCCATTAAAGATATTTTAAAGTATTTTTAAATTAGTGTTAAAAACTAGTGTCCATCTAGTGTCTTCATAATATTTTCATGCATGTACTTTGTTTTTAAAATGGTATATTTCTATGTTTTATAGAACCAACGATATTGTTATGCTTTATATTATTTTATGCAATTTCTTTTTAAATTAGTCAAGAGAAAAGAAGAAACATTCATGATTGTTCTTAAGATACCGATATAATTTTTATTCCACTCTTTTTTCCTTTTAAAAATATTGGCTACAATGGTTTCAATGTGACATTTTATTTTTGTCTTTAAGATTTTATTTATTTAAGTGTATGTATGTGTGTGTGTAAATGTATGTGGATGCCCTTGGAGGCTAGAAGAGGCCATCCAATCCCTTGAAGCAAATGTTCTTAACTGCTAAGCAATCTCTCCAGCACCTCTTCTTTGTTCTTTATATAGCTTGTAGTACTGTCTGAAATAATGTGCTTTTATTAGAGGTATATGTGTGTATTGTGTGTGTGTGTGTGTGTGTGTGTGTGTGTGTGTGTGTGTGTGTGTGTGTGTACACAGCATGTGTGTATATGCACTTGTGTTTGCAGGTGTATCCACCCATTGATGGGCTTGTGGATGTCAACACTAGTCATCTTGCTTTGTTTTTCCCCTTATTTTGAGACAGAGTTTCCTAGTGAACCTGGAGTTCATCTCAGCTATACTTGCTAGTCAGCAAACCCCAAGGATCCACCTGTCTCTTTCCCTCAGTGATGAGGTTACCTGTTTTCCACACCTGGCTTTTACACACATGCTGGGCATTCCAACTGTGTTTTTCACTCTTGAGCAATGAGCACTTTATTCACTGACCACTCCCCCAGTTCTTCCTTTGTATTGTGTGTGTGTTGTGTATAGATGAATTACTCACAATGAATCCTCTGTTTTTATTTGTCTGTGAATGCATTTATATTTCCTAAATTAAAAAAATAACTTTATAAATGTAATATTTTTAGTTGGGAGTTTTTTGCCAGCATTTTGAGACTGCACCCATTGCCTTCTGACAGAAGTTGCCCCTGATGTTAGAGTCACTGTAGTTCCCAGAGGGATGCTTTCAAGATTTCTATTTACCTTTAGTTCTCATCATTTTTTTTAGTAATAAAGTGTCAGCTTATCATTTTAAACATAAAATCTTTGAGGTCCATGAAATTTTGGATGTGTCTTAAGTTTTTAAAAACAAAATTTGGAAAGTTACAGTGATCTTATATTAAGTTTTTTTTTCTTTTTCTTGCTTTGGTCACCTGCATTTGACTTAACTATCTGATGGCATTTGTGATGGTGCCCATCATTTCTAAGAGGCGTCATTCTTTATACTCTTTGTTCTTCTGAGTACATCTACTCCAACTATCTTTGGTTATGGTTTTCTACTGTTTGGTTTCTTGTGGAATATTTATGTAGTTACTGTATACAGGCACTACTAAGGTAGTTTTATGAAGGAGCAAGGTAAATTGTATATTACCTAGAAGTTTACTTAGGAATCCAGGAAATTTGGAAATAAGTAAACTTTGAAATCAAATAAACCTGAAGGACTGTCCTCAATGTTTGTCATCAGCAATTGAACATTACCATGTATCATTGATGACCACAGAGCATTGGAAATAAAAGAGAAATAAAACTATAAGTCAGCCTATATCCTCTGAAATCCTTGTGTGATTTCAGTGAAACTAGACAATCTGACAGCATGGTCAATAAAAGTTCACTGTAATTTTTGTGGGTGCTCTCTTTAAAAATAAGTCATATTTTATTATCGCTATTAATGTATTCTATCTCCTTAACATTGGGTTTCCCTGTGACATTTCCATAATGTATGTACTTCACTATGTCATATTCCCATTACTCTTTCACTTTCTTTCACTTTTCTTGTCCTATAGATCCCTTACCTTTCCCTGACAGTATCTTTAATGCTTTCAGGTCATTTAAAAAAAAGTCTAGCATGTGAGTGTGTTTATAAGTGTGAAGGCACAGCAAGTGTACATTTGTGTGTAAACATGTGCAGAAGTCAGTGGATAATTTCAAGTTTTATTTCTCAAGCACTGTACCTAGGTTTTCCTACTTTCTTTTTTTGAGACATGGGTCTCTCACTAGCCTAAAAGTGAGCCAAGTAGGCTAAGCTGACTGGACACCTTTCCAGTCCTGGGATTGTATCTATCACTATGCCTGACATTTTTAAAAGGTTATAGACTCAAACTTTGGTCCTGTGTTATCTAGGCAGACATTTTATTTATCATCTGAGCTGGATCCTCAGTCCTCTCACCCTAGTTTCGCTTCTACACATGTGGGAAACTTTGGGACCCTTGCTTTCCTGCATCAGACTTTTTTCAGTTAACACAATAACTTCTAATTCCACCCATTTTCATGTAAATGGAATTTGATTCATGCTGTCTATATTCATTGGTCTGTTCACAGGTACTAGGTGGGTCCCCACACTTAGCTATCATAAATATGGTTATACAGGAATCCCTATGCATGCTGAATTTTTTTTGGTGGTCGGTAGAACTGTCATAACTATAGCTCAAAAATTAAAGCATGGCTAACACTTGGACTGTGTATATCATAATAAAAAGCCACGACACCACAAAGGACACAGTCAACAGAGCAGATACAGCCCACATTGATTTAGCAGGGAACTAAAACCCAGAAAATGTGAAGCACTAAAAAACAACACCCCTACAAACTATGTAGTCCAAAGGACTATTACAAAAACAAACAAACAACACAAATGCTGATGAGAATGAGCTGAGTGATGAGGCAGCCTTTATACTTTATTTTTGACAATATAAATCAAACTCATTCTGCTCTTGTGGAAAACAGTCCAGAGTTCCTCAGAACCCTGAAAATATGACCATGTACTTTGTTCGGAGGTTTCTGACATTTTCTTATGCATAGGCTTTGAGAACATTCCAGTGTGTTTTCCTTCAGAGAATGATCCCATAGTATTTCATCTTACAAAATCTCCAAGTCCAGTCTATGCTTCCCATTTGCTTAAGGGTGTGTGGCCATCCACTGGTAGATAAACCACCTATTAGTTCTGGTTCACCCAAAGACAGTGACCCTTCCTCCTACAGCATCCATCAACTGCCAATAGATCCCCTTCTAGGAATGGGGCCTCTGAGAGTCCTCCTATATTCATTATGCAGTTTTGACTGGCTTGATTTTGCATTGCTCTTGTGCAGGTAACTGCAGCTACTGTCATCTATGGAATGCCACAGCTATGTTGTGTTAGAAGTGAGCACTTCACAGAAATCATCTGTATAGGCTGCCTCTTACATTCTTTTAGCTCCCACTCCTGCAAAGTCCCCTGAGCCTTGAATGTGGGAGATTGATAAAGATGACACATGCACAGCTGAGCACTCAGTATTCAGACTAAGCACTTCGACCAGGTGTGAGTCTATCCCTTAACTACTGCAACAAGAAGCTTCTCTGACTAGTGACAACAGCCACACAAATATTTCAAATGCAGTTTGACAATAAAACCCTTTATCAAAGGAACAGTAGTAACCTTCATAGGTTCTCCATTTTCACTAGTCTTGGGTTTTTGACTAGACTTTGGTACCTGGAATGAAATCCCTCCCGTGGAGCACATCTCATAACAAATCAAACTGTGGTGTGTTGCCCTCACAACCATCATGCCACTGTTACACCAGTGCATACATCTGGGAAGCCACAGCAGTATTAAAATATACAAGATGTTAGTCCTGATTTTGGCAATGCAATATTTATCTCTCAAAGCAGACTGCAAAATACTTCTAGAACTATGTAAACTAGCCAATAGGGAGATTTACTCAGTTAGTTGAAGATTACTTTCTCTGTATTCTGCTGTAAGGCACCACAGTTACTTTTTTTTTTTTTAGTACATATACTAATAGCTAGACTTAAGGCTGATGGAGGCAGTTAGGATGTCTATGATTGTAACTGCTTCCCTACACTTAGTATATGGGTTGATGATTGAATACTTTTGCTGGATTACGATTACATGAGGCTAATTTGAACTTTGTGTGTTTCACAGGATTCCCTTTCTAAGCAAGATTTCAGGTTTAGATGATTTACTGGAAACTTTTAAGGCATGATTATATGTTTGGTAGAATAACTCCATCTCAAAGATGTATATATTTCAGTCCCTGCTCGCTCTCTGTGTGGCCTTATATGGCAAAAATACTTCCAAGCATGATTAAGGTTGTGGATTCTTAGATTGGAATAGAGGTTCTGGATTTTTTTAATGGTCGCAATCTTATTATATGGAACATTAAAATCAGAGTATTCTGCCAAGCTGTGTGAGAACATGAGACTCCTTTGCTGGCAAGATGCTTTGGTTTATCTATAGAGAATATGAAAAGACACCTTGAAGCTAAAAGCAGCCTTAGATGTTGGAAGTCAGCAAGAAAATGAAGGAATTAGTCCTGCAATGCAAATGAATCCTAAAAGAAAGGATAGCGTGTGTGTGTGTGTGTGTGTGTGTGTGTGTGTGTGTGTGTGTGTGTGTGTGCGCGTGTGAATCTTGTGTGTGCACAAAATTTTCATGTATATTTTAGTATAATCTTTTCTTTTCTTATTTTTTATTAGTTCAAATTAGGAATAAGCTTGCTTCATATGTCAATCCCTTCTCCCTCACCCTCCCATCCCCGACAACCGTCTCCCCCAAGTCCCCAAGCTGCCCCCCAAACCATCCACCCTCCACTCCCCAGGCAGGGTAGGGCCCTCAACGGGGGATTCCCAAAGTCCACAACATCATTCTGGGCCGGGCCTAGGCCCTTCCCCATGTGTCTAGGGCAAGAATGCATCCCTTCACATGGGATGGGCTGTCAGAGTCCCTGCTTACACCAGGGAAAAATACTAATCCACTACCAGGGGCCCCCTAGAGTGCGGAGGCCTCCTAATTGACATCCATGTTCAGGGGTCTGGATCAGTCCTCTACTGGCCTCCCAGACAGCAGTCTGGGGTCCATGTGCTTCCCCTTGTTCAGGCCAACTGTTTCTGTGGGTTTCAACAGCCTGGTACTGACCCCTTTGATCTTCCTTACTCCCTTTCTGCAACTAGGTTCCAGAGTTCAGTTTAGTGTGTATCTGTGGGTATCTGCCTCTGCTTCCATCAGCCACTGGATGAGGGCTCTAGGATGGCATAAAAAGTAGTCATCAGTCTCATTATAGGGGAAGGGCATTTAGGTTATCATTTCCACCATTGCTTAGATTGTCAGTTCGTGTCATTTTCTTGTAGACTTCTGGAAATATCCCTAGTGCCAGATCTCTCCTCAGACCTATTATAGCTCCATCTGGTATGGTGTCTCTCATCCTGCTCTCCTCTATTCTTTCCACAACTCGACATTTCTGCTCCTCCATTTCCTCCTCTCCAATCCTCTTCTCCTCCTCTCATTCTGGAAGCTCCCTGTCCCCTACCTTCATGCTCCCATTTAGCTCAGGAGTTCCTGCCCCTTCCCATTCTCTGGGTCCATGCATTTTTCCCTTAGAGTCCTTGTTTCCTAGTTTCTTTGGTGAAGAGAATTGTAGGCTGGTGATCCTTTGCTCTACATCTAAAATTCATATATGAGTGAGGACATACCATGTTTGTCTTTTTGTGACTGGGTTACCTCACTCAGGATGGTTTCTTCTAGTTCCATCCATTTGCCTGCGAATTTCAAGATTCCCTTGTTTTTTTTTTTTCTGCTGAGTAGTACTCCATTGTATAATTGTACCACTTTTTCTCTATCCATTCTTCAGTTGAGGGGCATCTAGGTTGCTTCCAGGTTTTGGCTATTACAAACAATGCTGCTATGAACATGGTTGAACATATGCCCTTGTTGTACGGACATGCATTATTTGTATATATGCCCAAGAAATAGAATTGCTGGATCTTGAGGTAGACTGATTTCCATTTTTTTCTGAGCAATCACCATAATGATTTCCAAAGTGGCCTTACAAGTTCACACTCCCACCAGCAATGGAGGAGTGTTCCTTTTTCTTCGCATCCTCTCCAGCATTGATTGTCATTGTTTTTGATTTTAGCCATTCTGGCCGGTGTAAGATGGTATCCCAGAGTTGTTTTGAGTTGCATTTCTCTGATGGCCAAGGATTTTGAGCACTTTCTTAAGTGTCTTTCAGCCATTTCGGATTCCTCTGTTGAGAATTCTCTATTTAGTTCTGTACCCCACTTTTTAATTTCATTGTTTGGTGTTTTAGTGGCTATCTTCTTGAGTTCATTGTATATTTTTGAAATCAGCCCTCTGTCAGATGTGGGGTATTTCATGTAATATTTTACTTGTTTTTTCTTCTATTTCTTTAAGGGGTTTTCTTGTTTCCTCTTTAAAGGTCTCTTTCATCTTCCTAAGATAATTTTTGAGGTCCATCTCTTCTTCATCCTCTGTGTTAGGCTTTTCAGATCTTGCTGGTATGGAGTACCTTGATTCTGGTGGTGTTATTGGTCTTTTGGATGTTGAGTGTGTTCTTATTCTGTCTTCTTCCTATCTCTTCTTCCAGTGGGTGCAGGTGGGATCTCTCTATCTCCTCTTGTGGCCTGGTGGTGTGTGTGGGCCAAGACTTCAATGACTGCAGCTCTGGATTGTCTTGCTCTCCTGGTAGTCTCCTCACTAGGTAGGGGTCAGTCTGGTGCAGGGGGAAGGAAGAGTGAGCTGTTTCCAGATTTAGGAAGCTCCTCCCTGGATGGGTGGGTCCACTCCAATCAGGAGCAGGCCCAGAGAGACCTGGGGTGAATGAGACTTTGGGCAGGAGTCGGGCAGGAGCAGAGGGTACACTCACCTTGGTAGAGGTCAGGCCCAAAATTATCATTTATTAATTCAGGTATGCAGAATATAATTTAAGTTAGAATTTAATGATATAAAATTTAGTAGTGTTTAGTTACACCATAACTCATAGTGTCTTTCATAGCGGCATATGTCTTTGAAGGATAAGCTTAAAATAATAAATGATTGTCAGTAAGTAGTACATGACAGTGATATTCATTATGCTGTTTTCTCTACATTTTTGTGTAGTTGAAAATTTCCATAATCAAAATAGAAAGAAAGAAAGTGCTGTAGTTAGCAAGGTTACACATGACACACTAAATTCCATGGAGTTTAAATTTTTGAAATTGTCAGAAGGATATTAAACTTTGATTTTATCATGTCACATTCTTTGACATCTTTGTGTGTGTGGAAGGTGTATGCCCTATATGTCTTTCAGTCAAAGGCACGGTATCAAGAGATCTTGTCTTCAAAATCAGTAAAGCCCTAGATATTTGAATTAGCTAATGAGGAAGAGACATGTGAAGCATTGAAAGTAGAGAGCCTGGGTGAATATCAATTCATTACATAAAATGTATGCAAGTCTCAGTATTGCATATGTAGATAGGTATGGTTGTTTAAAATCTATTTTGTTTTTAAATATTTTTCTCCTTAGTGGTTTTAAAAAAGTGAGTAGAATCCTTGTCAAAATATATGTATATTCTTTTTTGCTTTAGAAAGTCTTTACTATCCAGTAAGATTATTAATATAAGGATAGCTAAATTAAACTTCTACAATTTCATGGAAATTAATGGAGTAATGAAAGAGTACATTACAATTTAATGACCTTTAAAAAGCTGAATTGTTGTGTCTTGGGTATCAGTCAAACGGATATGATTTTCATATTTACTAACAAACTAATGAGAAAATCAGTCCAAGCCAAACCTATGTTTTGATATTCTTTATTAGTTTGCTCTTGATTAGGGTAGATAAGAGTCAAGCACCATTTCTCACCTCATAGTTTGGTCTGTCAAATTCTATTCCTTTAAAATTAAACACAAATGCAATCCTATTTTGTTTGACGTGAATGGCATGCAGTTTAGTGTTATAGTTTATTCTATACCCCTTTGCAATGAAAGAATAATGAGTCATTAGAGTGTTTATGTTTTTCTAGTTATCCTTTCAATGTCACACTTCACCCTATCAAAAGTTCCAGACCTGCTTATCTGTAGCTAATGAGAACGTTTTTATTCTAGCCCTGGTGCTACATTACTACATTCTATATATAGTGTCTCTGTGTTGTAGCCTTTATTTTTATAGCATCAAGTATCCTTAAAAACTAACGACATTTACTGGAATAGTGATGTCTTCTTTGGAAAATACTTTGAAAACACAGTGAACATCAGAGTTGAGTTGTTTTCTTCATCCCCAGAACAAAAGTTGGTTAATGACCTGACTTGATCTGTTTGCCCAGAACTGGAGTTACAGTTGTGTGTTTACTTCCCAGGGTAAGACACAGTTTGATCTATCATTAAAAAATATAAAATTTTAGCTATTCCACTTGCCAACTATTTACTTGATCTGCTGTAGAAAAGCTATCTGTATTTGTAGGTTACATTGAAAACTAAACCCAGATCATTAAAAATCCAGGGGAAATGTCAATGAAGTGTATAGTGTTCCCTAGTATTAAAAATTTTACTCATTCAGAATATGGCTAGTCCTAAATAGGATATCTCCATCAAATCTATCTAGTCAGGAATGGTTGTACCCTGCAAAAGAGGAGGCAGAAAAATTGTAAGAGCCAGAATGGATGGAGGACATCAAGAGAACAAGGCGCTCTAAATCAATAGGAACAAAGCTCATGAACTCACAGAGAATCACACAGAACACATGCATCTGCACCATGTCCTCTGTGTACTTATTGTGGATTCCAATTTGTGTTTTCATGGGATTCCTGAATGTGCAAATGAGTGGGTCTCTGTTTCTTGTTCTTCTTCTTGGGCTCTTTTCCTTCTGCTTGTTTCTTATGTCCAATTTAAATGTGTTTTTAAATATATTATATTAAATTCATTATTTAATAATTATATTAAATTCATTATTTTTCCTTTAAAAGCCTGTTTGTTTTCCAATGAAAGACAGAAAGGGAGTGGATCTGGATGGAGGGGTGATAAAATTGTATTTTCAATAAAACAAAAATAAAGTAAATAAACCAACCAGAAGGAATATGGCTAGTTATATGTGTGTGTTCATGGCGCTTTTCTTCTGTTTCTCATTTCCTGTGCAATATCCTATGAGTATATCTTTTTCCTCTGTTCAAAGTGTCAGTGCCTTATTTCTTACCATTGAACATTCCTCACCAATCCTTAATTTAGGCATCTGTTAACCATACCCGATACAAGCTGCTTTCTTTTCTTTTACTCATGAGACATCACTTATGAAGTAGTTGTCTTACCATAAAAATTTAAACTCTGAAGGACTGGAGGAATAGCTCATTGCTTATGCTCATGGAATAGCCTTGATAGAACCCAAACTACAAAAGCTCTGGCTTCTGGGAGCACCTGTACTGATGTGTGTATACTCACACAGAGACACATATACATAATATAAAAAATCTAAAAAAGTGAATTAAAAATTAAACCATCTCTTTTAATTTTGTCTTTAGATAACTTTCCCAGAACTATGACTTGAGGTGTCTTGGAACCAATCTCTCCCCATACTCACAAAGCTGCAGAGCACTGATAGCAAAGCAACACAATTAGGAAAAACACAATGATGTGTGTGTATGTGTGTGTGTAAACAGAACTATTCTAGAATCCAAGGTTCACTGGATAAGTATTTTGAGAATAAATTTAGTAATATATGCAAAAGAACAGTGTTAACATTTAGAAAACGTTATTTCCTTTCTTTACATGTCTGACCATTATTCCATCTGTATCATTGTATGTTATTATTCAAGAATTTCTTTTAAATATCAAGTATTTGACAGTGTCTGTTGTACAATGGCACTCAAAAAGCATTAGTCAGTATTAAAATTATTGCTTTTAGGATGCAAATCTTTTCTAATTCTGTTTTCTACAAAGTTCTTTGTTTTAAATAGAAAACACATTTATTTCTCCCATTAAATACATGCTGAGAATATTTTTATGGACGAAGTAGCTTTTGTATGGTCCTCAACAGGCAGAATAAAACAAAAGAAAAAACAGCATTAGATAACATGGAAAAGTTGGATGGAAAGAACAGAGAGTATTGTTTCCTATTTCAATAGAATTTGAGAAGAATTTTGAATAGTGATATGCAGCTCATAATGAATTGTTATGATATTGATATTTTTAGATTCACTATCTGGCCTTTTGACTGATCCATTATATTAATAGTACACACTGATGTTCGGCCAATTTAACAATAATTGAATGTAATATGATGCATGAAATCTACTGTATGATTACCTTCAAGATGAAAATTTATTTTGTGAATGATATGATGTGCTTTGAAATGAGAACTTCAAATCTTACCTCAAGGTAAAGGAACAATGGAGTTTCAATACAAGTGGCTAGCAGAATTTTCAAATACATTTTGAGGGGAATAGAATAAAACACTCATTTGTACTGCCTTTGAGTGTCGCAAAAATAGCAAATAAGTGCTATTTGGTATCATTCTTCAGCATTTGCTTTAGGCAATATGTGTCATAATAATTACTCATTCCTTCTTACATAAATGCTATGAACTGTTGTTACAGAATATCTCCCATCTCTTCCTAAGTCATCTGATTGTCAATCCTGTTTCAACAGTGGGAAGCAGATACATTTTCCACCACTGACCCTTCTACATACTTTAATAGTTTAACATATACAAACTCTACAGAAGTGTCTCCTTTAAGGTGAGTGGGGAGTTCTTTGTGTTTAGGCATGATGGTTTTAGTGTCCCAGAGACATTTTATCTGACATCCACACAGGACTGTCTCTAGAATCTATTCTTATAGTCTGATTAATATTCATTGCTCTAGACACTTTAATTTTAGTAATAAATTCATTATTTTCTCTCCATTCATATATTAATAAAAGGAGATACCCCTCACAGTTGTTTATTTTCTTATTTTCAATAATCTAATATCTTCTTTATGAGCAGTGTTCTCCGGAGTCTCAGAAATCCTGCCTCCTTAACTGATGCCAATTTTTGGTCTGTGCCCCTTGTTTAAGCCATCGGTGTACTTAAGAGTGTACCTTTTAGCTTGCATTGATGTGACAAACTCATTAAGATAAACAATTTAAAGGAGGGAAGTGTCACTTTAGTGACAGTTTCAGATGCTTCAGTCCATTGTCACTGGACTTTCTTGTTTCTGGGACAGTGGTGAGGCACGATGTCATGATGGGAGTGCACACCTCTTTGTGATCTGGAAGCAAAGAGAAAGAAAGGATCTAGTGTTCCAATACCTCCTTCAAAGACCATGCCTCTGCAAGTTTTCAACCTTAAGGCTCTTTCCCAGGAGGTTCTACCACTTTCCAATTGTCCAAAGACTGGTGATCACACACTTAGCATATGGGCCTTTGGAGTATGCTTAAAATATAGACCATATTTGTTCCTGGTTTCCAAAGGCTTATTTATGTCTACCTCACATTTAAAGATGCATTTAATTTCTCTCCAAGAGTTTCCAAAGTCAACTATTCAAACACTGATCAAAACTTGAAGCCCAGAGACTTCTCTAAGGTTTAAAGAAAAACTTAGTCACAAGCCACTGAAGAATAGAAACACAAGTTAAACACTTTAAAGGTACAGTGGCATGAGCATGAACACCACTTTCCAAATGTGTGAGTAGGAGAATAGTAAGGAAGGCTTAGACCAAACCATACCAAAACCTACCTGAACAAATTAGACACTATAGCCTCATGTTTATCATCTAAGGTATATGGTGGTGTTATATGAGTTCCAAGCAGCTTGCGAAATCTTGTCTCTGAGACATTGCTGTTCTTCGTGGCCACTCTCTTGGCCAGGCTCTGCTAACTGCCAGAATCTTTCAAAGTTAAGGAAGAAAGTTTATTTAGGCCTTTAGATCTCCTGAGGACATTTAAGACCTGACCTATCACACTTACTTTTTCTGATTTTTTATCCCTAGATGCAATTTCAGGTAGAGAGTTATTTATATCATGGCTTATTCCTGAAAACAATTGCATGAATGGTTTCTCTCTACCTTAAAACTAAAGACAGAACTACTTATCACAGTTCTATGATATTGAAATTGAGTTGTCAGTGTAGCGATTTGGTGATGTGGGACTGAAGGCGGGTTAAAGGAAGTCCACAAATACCCAGAAAAAGAATTAATAGATATTTACTGGGTGAGCATTTACACAATGATGGTAAATGACTGCAGTGGTCTTCTGTCCCTGGAGGCACAGCATCTGCTCTACGGGTTGATCTGACCACAACTCAAGAGAGAGCTTGAGGGAGCCCCTCATCTTATAAGGGGTCACATCCATCCATCATCACACTGAAACCACAACCTAAGGCCATTACTTCAAGTCTATTAGCAGAAAAGAGGCAGTTAGATCATGAGAGCTCAATACTTATGCATAGACTCATGCCTTTGTCTCAGAAGTGGTTGATGTTGGCATGCTGTGTCCTTTGGTTCATGTGGTGATATATTGTTTCTGATATAATAAAGCTTGCCTGAAGACCAGTATGCAAAGCTAACCATACTAGTTAGTCATAGAAGCTGAGCAGTGGTGGTGCATGCCTTTAATCCCGGGACTCAGGAGACAGAGGCAGATGGATCTCTGTGAATTCAAGGCCACCCCAGGCTATGTGAGAGTGAATCAATTTAAAAGAGAAACAGAGCTCATGCCTTTAATTCCTGCACTAGAGAGGTATATAAGACAGGAGCAGGTTCTCAGCCTGTCACACCGAGTCTCCAGCCACACTGAGAATTTGTGGAGAAAGGATAACCCTTTCAGTCTGAGGTAGAGATAAGAGCTAGTGGCTGGTTGCTTTGTTTTCTTGATCTTCAGCTTGAACCCCAATATCTATCTCGGAGTTTTTATTATTCATGTTACAGGTTCAGTCCAACCTTTCTCTCACATGCTTTTTTTATTATGTGGTGCCCATGGCCATGTCAGAATGCAGCAAGAAGATCCCCAAAAATGTAGCTTCTCTTGGACTTTGTAGCCCCCACTATTTTGAGAAATATATTTTATTTATAAACCACCCAGCCTGTGGCATTCTGTTGAGTGGTAGAAAATGTATTCAGACACATGGAATACCTCCCCCTGGCTACATTTCCTTCTAATACTTCCATGTCTGTTCTTTTGCCCCACCATTTTTGCTGTGGCTCAACTAGACCTCTTTCAGTTTCTAGAATATCTTAATCATAATCTTTCTTGTGACATATCTTTCTATGATATCTATATCTCTATTATTTATCATTTTTAATAGCCAGAAATCCTCAGAGAAATAATACCAATAGTATATGTGTATGTGCATACATAGAGGAAAAGGCTTGTTATAAAAAAAATCCTGTGATTATAGACACAGAGAAATCCCATGTTCTATAGTAACAAGCTGGAAATATAGGTGATATTCCAGCACAAAATTAAATGTCTCAAGGAGGTCAGCTGATGGTGTAACATTCAGTACAAACACAAGTTCAAACAAATGGGGAAACTTATTCTGCTAGAAAATACTCATGCAGAGATAGTCCCTTACTCCACTGTTTGTTTTAGTCACTGGACCAGGGTCATCACAGTGGGGAGGCCAATATGCTTTACTCAGTCTATAGCTCAAGTGTTCATTTTATACAGACTACAGAAACACCCAGATGTAATGGTGAAACAAAAAGTATGAGTAAAATGTGGTTCACTGATGTGGGCATATTGAACTATCATTGCCTCCCAAATATTTAACACCGCCCCAAGTCCTGAAGAGATTTCATTCTTGGTGTCCCATATGCTCCCAGAACATGTGCCAACCACCTTATCCCTATGTAAGATTCTACACCCAACTTCTGTTTGTCTTGTTCCCTCTTGCCCTTGTAATTCCTAACCTAGGAGTTATGCTTTGGCACTTAGGAGGTGTTCAATAAGTGTTCATTGAATGCATGAGCTGTTCCATTAACCTTTAGCTTGAATTCTTACTAACATTAAACAATATAATTATTTTGGCTTGATTACTTGTGTAAAGCCAACATTTACTCCTGGCCAATTACCATTGAATATATATGTAACAATATTCAACATTCTGGTTTCATTAACTTTCCTCTGGGATTTATACACTGAACCTGCTCAATTCAGGGTTTGGATATTTTATGCTGATTAAAGCTGTTGC
Organism: Cricetulus griseus; assembly: GCF_003668045.3. Taxonomy (NCBI): domain Eukaryota; kingdom Metazoa; phylum Chordata; class Mammalia; order Rodentia; family Cricetidae; genus Cricetulus; species Cricetulus griseus. The sequence goes on along the minus strand of NC_048595.1, from coordinate 137,201,770 downwards.
TACCTTGTTAGAATTCTCTTTGTTGAGCACCATGAGGGAAAAGGATGTTCAATTTAGCCGTTTCAAATTAGAAAGTAGAATATGAAAGAAAAAGACGCTTCTGAATAAAACTGCCTCAGATTAGGAAGCCGGTGTTGGCTGTCTTTGTCCTTAGTCCCTGCCTGATGCACAGAGTGTTAGAAAACCACCTGAGACAAATATGGTTCAGGAATTGCTGGGCAGGTGAATCATGATATGGTATAAAAATTATTTAACTCACATGATGCTCATTTTGTATGTGAGGGTAACTGTTTTTACAAAGGTTTTTAAATAGAGTATAGATGAGTTGACATATCAAGGTGATAGCAGAATAGATGAGAAATTAAACCTACTACATTTCTTTTTTTAAAAAAAGTAGTATCAGGATGTCTGCAAATGCCCTTCAATTCCTGGTCACATGTTCCCCACCCCCTGCCTCCTCTTTTCTTCTTGTTGCTGATAAACATCATGACCCAAACAACCACTGTGGAGGGAAGGATTTGTTCAGCTTACAGGTTAAAGTCCATTGAGGGAAGCCAAGGCAGGAACCAGAGTAGAGGAAAGAGGCTTCCTGGTAATCTAACACATTTTCCTATGCAACCCAGGACCCCACTAACACACACATAGGGGTGGCACTGCCCAGAGTGGGCTGGGCCTTGCCACAATAATCATTAATCAAGAAAATGCCCCACAGGCCAGTCTGATGGAGGTAATTTTTCAAATAAGGTTCCCTCTTCCCAGGAGCCCCTGGTTAGTGTTAAGTTGATAAAAACAACCAGCACACCATCTTAATAAGGTGTCTCTTTGCTCAACTGAGGAGAGAAATCTAGTCTCATAAAATAGCAACATTTTCCCAAGCCTACACTGGCTTCTGGGTTTATCTGTTATGAAAATCCAGTAGGCATAAAACTAAACAATTTTAAAACACCCAAAATTTACCCATATCTATTAAAAGGCAATTTATTTCTCCATCTTATTGCACACAATAAACATTCTTTTTTTTTGCCTTTAGATTTGTACACAGAGTCTGCCACATTTAAGGGAGTATGGCCAGGACAACTAAATGGCTTTTCCAGGAGGTGGTGCAATGATTCTTGCTTTAGTGCTCTGGGATCCTTCCCAGCCTCTCTACCCACATATGGGCATGGGTATCAGGGAAGAGCTAAAACTCAGCATGGCTGCTTCAGAAGAGGTCTTTCCTGGTATTCTTAGAACTTCATGGATTGCTGGAGGGTTGATGATCAGAAGGCTGCTTGTCTTTTCTTCATCTCCGAAAGTAAGATCTGGCTGACATCATGCAAATACAGAGGAAGTACAGACATGACATTTGCTTTATATGTTGATAATTGTATCAGTTAATTTTTGTTGTAGTAATAAAAAACTAAAGCTGACAAAAGCAAACTAACAAGGAAACAACAAAAATATCTAAATGAAGAAGGATTTATTGTGGCTCATGTTTGAGAGGTTTCAGTCCACTGTGGAAAGGAAGACGGGGGAGTTCATAGGGCAGAAATATGCAGCTAGGACACTTCCTATTCAGGGAAACCAGAGAACAGAGTTTAGGGTGCTCGGTGTGCCTCTTCCTTTGTTATTTAGTATAGGTCTCCAGCACATGTATTGGTGGGTGTCACCCACCTTCAAGGTGTATCTTCCCTCCTGTCACACCACTCTTGAAATGCACTCAGAGACACACCCAGGGGCATATATCCCAAGTCAGTCCAAATCATATACACTGTTCACTCCCATATAGAAGTTGAGTTTATGCATTTACTATTACATCTCAGTTTTAATGCATATGACATCTTTCCACCAATATTCTAGAGATTTCCCTTCCTTCCTAGTCACCAATTCACTTCCATCCTACTGTATAAGCAGGACTTTCCCCCTTCATTGCTATTTCTGCATTTTCCTTCTGCTCCATGGTTGACCGTATTCCCTTCTATTCTACAATAAAAATAACAACATGCATTCAGACTTTAGAGTCCATGCTTTCTTTTTCCATTAATGCAAAGACCTTAGAACCTTTGGTCATCTTAATTTCCTTCAATTGGTTGCTAAGTAATATTGTTAAAATAATTCTAAAGACATTTGATTTTTAAAAATATCAATTGGAATATTTGAATAATTGTATAAATTAACCCAATGGCAGAAATTGATTTCACTATTTCAAACTGATACTCCAAATATTTACATAAACACTTAAATACTATCTTGTTATATTTTACCTCTATAGAATTAAATTTTTATATGTAGATAGTAGGGCAATTTTTAATATTGTAAATCATTTGTCTACAATTTGGTCTGAGTTTTGATTGCAAGATTTATTAAGTTGATCTTTATGATAAATTTAATTATGGTAGGAAAATATTGTTAATAAACATGTTGATAATCAAAACACTGTTTTCCATGAATGATAGAGCTTTTGCATACATGAGCTCACAGAGACGATGAGTGCATGTATTAGACTTGTATCAGATCAAGCTAGCCCAAATTGCAGCATGAATGGGGGTCAGGTCTCTGAAATCCCTTCCCATAGCTAAGGGATTACTTAATAATTGATGGCTATTTGGGGAGGAAGACTTAGTTTTCTTCAGGGATTCTGCCCCTGGTAGGTTGCCAATAATCTATGCATGTTTCTACATCTACATACATAACAGCAGCACTAAATGGATTCAGTGGGTTAAAAAGAAACGAGCACATGAAATTGGGCAGGGAAAGTGGTAGAGGAATTAGAGGGAGCTTAGGGGGAAGTTAATTGGATAAAAGTGTGTGTGTGTGTGTGTGTGTGTGTGTGTGTGTGTGTGTGTGTGTGTGTGTATGTGTTAAATCCTCAAATGGTAAAAAAGAAATGGAAACAATTTAAATTCAGGAGTGGCCTAGCTATTTTTCTCTTCATATGTTGTTACTTAGCATACATATACAAACAAAGACACATGCATATCTTCATACCCACACATATACACACTACTCTTCCCACCTTAACCAATATCAAGCTTCTTAGTAGTTTAATTAATGGGATAAAGAAAAGAAATGCTTGATATATTATTAGCCTTTAAGAGAATGTTAAACCTTGGATCTGAGGAGTGGAAATAGATACTTTAAGGAAACAATGCAAGACAGTGCACCAAAGTATTAGATTATTTTAGCTCCAAGAAGCAAAAAAAATATGTACTTAAACATTATTTTGTAAAATTTTTGTCTCTGTCTTCTGCAAAATTTTATCCTTCGTTTGTGAATGTTTACATAATATATCCAGTAAATAAGTTTTCTGGAGGTATTACTTCTTTCAACAGATTTAGTTTTTAATTTTACTGCTCCACATTTACATTAGAGCTTAATGTGTTTGCCTGAATGCTTGGCAGATGAACATATTTGTTTAGCTTTATGATTTTTTGTTTTAAGCACTGCCAAATCCTGTCATTGACAAAAGTGAACTATGGTCCTTATTTTTCTGGATATTATGATGTTGAGAATGTGGCAAAATATGCCTGCATATAACTTAGATGATAAAGGTACAAGTTCTAACTGTATTTACAAGAATGTGGAACTATTATTTGTAAGCCTACTAAATGAGGAAATGCAAACCATTATTTCATTTTTAATACTTCATTGCTATTTTAAAACTACCATATTGTTTCCAATTATTCAATTTCATTAATAAGTAAATTGACCTCTTTCAGTTATCCAACATTGAAATTAAATTCATCTCCAATATTGCTTTATGGAGAAAACCTAATAACTTCTAAGTATTTAATTAACTCAGCTGTATAAGGGTTAACCATCAGATATATATCCAGGTCATCTAAGGCATTCAATAGTCAGATGGTTGCTAGGCAACAGATACCAGGTTCTGCTGATGTGTGATCCTAGGCAAAGCTTATAGTGTGAAAAGAAGAACAAATTATATGATACCTGCATTTTTGTTATTATGCTTTTGGAAAATAAAGTTGTATTTAGAAAAAATCTTGGCATTCATTATTTGGAGCATCTTTCTTCTAAATGTCAGAACAATACCACTTGATAGTCAAGTGATAAGGGGACAGAAAATTAAAATGACAGATGACATTTCATTTCTTATGTGGTCTTAGATATGGACCTTTCACATAATCAGGTTTTTGTATCTTGTCTGCAGTTAATTAGTTTTCCTAAATTCATTGTGATTGAAATGAAGCCACAAATCAAAATTAATTGAAATATAATTAATTTAAAATACACACATTTCCATGTTGCTGAAAACTAGAAATTAAAATGACTTATATGACATAATCTAGGCACAACACCAAAACATATCCTTGGTGATATAGTTGATGTTGAGAGAGTGACGCTTGGAAATCTAGGATGAAACCTTTTCTTTGGGGTGGTCACAAGTGTTACTGCCACATGTAGTCAGATTAGTTTCTATTGTCATAGGGATAGAACACAGAAGTGTTGATATAATAAGAAATATAAGGTATTCGGCAATATGCCCATCCCATGGTTATAAAGTTAAATAATGTAATACTTTTATCTTTATTTCTAACAATTTTTAATCACTGACATTCATGGAATAGATGAGAATGTTGGCTTGGGGCAAAGTAGATGAATCCAAGAACGTATAATCCAAGCCATTCAATAGAAGGCTAGGAAACACTTGGATATAAGGTTTTTTTTTTGATATTAGTTTCAAACAAGTTTTTAAAGGCAAACTTGAAAGACCTGATTTTTAACTCCAAATGAGGAATTGTGACAAAAGTCATCAAAATATGTTTTTATTAGCTTAGGTTTTCAGTAGAAAACATTTAAATAAAATTTCATACATGTAATACATGTAATACATGTAATAATTTGCTATTTACAAATTGAGAAAACTTTCAGTGAACATTTTATATTTAGGATTGAGGAACAAACCTCAGGGGAATTTGGTCAACTTCCTCTCTGAAAGTATGAGTTCATGGTCCTCTGAACTCCTTTAGAAATAAGTATAACTCAGAGACTTCTGTTAAAGTTTGCATAGAAGGTGAGGATAAATAGTGATAATGACTGAAAAGACAACTGAAATAATACCATAATCATTTACTTTCACAAGCCAAACCTCCTGCTTACATGTGTTTGAATTCTGGATTCATTGCACAGGGCAGACATCAGCCATGGGCTTGAAAATCAAGTCTAGGGTTTATTGTTTAGGAATAAGTCATCCAAATATCATGGCTTCATTTTTAAGGAAGAATATGCCTATGTTGGTAATACCTATTCTGAAAATCATAAGGAAGTAAAATACCTTAAATTATGAAGCATTGTTATATTTAAAAGGAAAATTATGCTTGTATTAGTGTTTAAAACAAGTTTTTATGATATGTGGCCATGTTCAAGAGCAAATTAACACTGTTTTAAATAAAGAAAATGCTGAACATTGTTGGCAGAGTTTACAAGCATCTAACACATCACGAAATAAGCAGATAGATAATCAGGGTTGTTGAACATTGAGACTAGTTTACTCGGAAGGGAATGCCAATTAAAGTTGTCACTCTCAAAAATGTGTTCAGTTACCTTTTCCTTTTGGACAGTCAGAAACTGAGGGGGTGCAAAACCAGTTTATTTATATGGCAATAAAAGCAACTTTAAAGAGTTACTCCAAGTGCTTGAATAATGACTTCTAGGGTGGTTTTAGGAATTAGTCAAATTAGGGCCCCTTTTAATCATGAAAATAGTTTGGCAAATGTAGGGCTGGAGAGTGGGGAACAGTTTTTTAACAGGTGCAGAAAGCAAACAGTGAAAAGAAAGTTGGAGAGAGTAAGGATTAAAGAATAAGCTTGGAGGAGAGTTAGGGGTCAAGATGCACTTAGCAAATAGAAACAAAAAGAGTTGGTAATGTTAGTTAAGCAAATGACACAGTGAACAATAATGGTGATAAGGTCCATAATTGGAATAACTGCTGTTATTAGGATAGTTGTTTTGTCATATTATTTCCTTAGCAACTCATGTGAAATTTGTCATATTTTCTGAATGTAATACATGCAAGAGTATCACTCATTGTTTACGTATATATATATATATATATATATATATATTTGTAAAATAGGACCTCTTAGATTTATGAGTTAAAAATTGGCAAGGGTCAGTAGATCCTTGTAGCTTGTCCCTTAGTGCCAGGAGGATATGTTCAAGACCTTTCTGGGACACAGATTGAGCTCAAGACCAGCCTGGACAATTCAGTTAGCACTTGTTTTAAGAAGAAGTGGTATGGTGTATGCATTATTGGCTCAGTGATGGCCTAGCATGGACAAAGCCCTCACTTCAATGTCTAGGACACATTTCCCAAATTGTTAAAAGTCAGTTTGGAAAGTGAAATAAAGAAAAATGGTAGTCTGGTGGCCTGGTGTGGTGGCATACGCCTCTAATCTCCTAACTTGAGAAGAGATAGTAGAATTTGGCATCCTTGGATAGCTTGAAGTTTTGAGATCATTCAGGGCTACAGGAACCCAGAGAAAGAGAGAGAGAGAGAGAGAGAGAGAGAGAGAGAGAGAGAGAGAGAGAGAGAGAGAGAGAGACCGTCACAGACAAAGATACACACAGAGAGACAGAGACAGAGATATAGAGACAGAGACAGACACAGAGAGAGACACACACAGAGAGAAGCTGTTGTTTGATGGTAGATAGTAAAAGCTAGATATCTCAACCCACATCTTAGATATCTCAACCCACATCTGAATATCTGAACTCAGAAAATTTATATGGGTTATTGATAAAACATTTGGCTGTGTTCAATGATTAGATAAGATGAAATCAGGAGTGCTGAATGAAGTCACTTGGGCAGAGACACTATAGTGAAAAAAATGAGACTTGGGTCTGGAGTGTTGTACAGTTTCCATATTTGATAGTCAAACTGAAAGAATGTGTGATTGAGTCTGAATGAAGTGAGTTGAGATGAAGACTTTTCCATCTCTGCATGAGGAATAAGATATAATAGCACTTCCTTTTGTATTTAAACATATTTTATAGGTGGGGAACTCTGTGAGAGATGAGCTCTATGGTGACATAAATAGGACATAAAAACTGTAAATATGCTTAATGTATGATGAGATGAGTTTAATAAGCATGTTTAGCCGTGCTTTTGACAGAACCAGGGCCTAAGCATGAGGGCCACAGTTTTGTATCCTAGCCTGCTTGTGGGAACCCTGGCAGTGGGACCAGGATCTATCCCTAGTGCATGAGCTGGCTTTTTGAGCCCATTCCATATGGTGGGGTGCCTTGGTGGGGGTGTGGTGTGGAGGGCTTGATCCTGCCTCAACTGAATATGCCAAACTTTGTTAACTCCCCATGGGGGACCTTACCATTTCTGAGGAGTGGATGGGGATGGATTGAGGAGGGGGAAGGGGGAACTGTGGATAGTATGTAAAATGTATAAAAAGTATAGAAAAGAAAATAACATTAAATTAAAAATAAACTATAAAAAAGCACATTGCCAACCTTTGCTTTTCTATTCTTATTGTAAGAACATGCAAGTAAGAAAAGTCAGTCATGGAGTAATATAGAAGCCAGAAGCTTCTTCTACAAACCAAGTGGGATTTCTAGGAGTGAAGTGATAAGGAGGCATTGGAGACAGGACAATGGGAAGCGAGGAGAGAGCTTCCGTTGTTGCTGACCTGAGTTCCTTTCGGCCTTTCAGCTCTGCTCCCCAAGACAGCTGCAGCCCTAGGGTGATAGGGCAGCTGTGTCAGAATCGAGCAGAAGCAGACGCTTTGCTCAGTTGCCCTAGACTGACGTTTAGAAACATAAAGATGTTATCACCTCTGTGATAGGGTGGATTTTTCAGGCTGTAGCCTGAAAAGGAGAGAAAGATAAAGAAACGAACAGTTCCATAGAAAAGCCTCTTACCTGGTGCAGCAAAAGCACGCTAGGTTGGTAAGCCAGAGGTCCCAGGATATAAAGCCTCTTCTCACTCTTAGGCCGCTTAGCCTGCGAAGAGGAAAAGCTACGTCAGCATTTAGGGGATTTCTTTGACATTATGAAAGTTTTTATTGAAAAATAATTTTGATTAAAATATATAGTATTTGTATGTTTCTATGAGGGTACATTATAGTAATTTGGCACATATATTCTATGTGTGCTGATTCTATGTGTACTGATTAAATAGGATGCATAAGTATTTATCTTTCAAACATAAATCATTATTAGTCCATCTTCTATATCATTTTGAAATATTTCATTTATTGTTTTAATCCATAATTACCTTTCTGGGGCACAGAATAAAAAAAAGAAATCCCTCCTTCCTGCTTGAATTTTTGTGTCCCTATTGACTTCTCGCCTCATACTCTTCCTACACTCCAGTGGCCAGTATTCTATTCCACTTTTCCCCAAGATTGATCTATTTCTTTTCACAAGAGAGAGAATATGTTGTACTTCTGTGTTGTTTTCTGTTCTTTCATTTATACAGCTTTCAGCCTATCTGTATGACTGCACGCCAGAAGAGGGCAACACCATGTGATTGCTGCCATTTTAAGACCTCGGGAAGAGCATCTGAGTCATCTTAACCTCGGAGTCATCTCTCCAGCTACCCCTTTTCTTTTAAGACAAGAGAAAAGACAAGAAATGAGAAAGAGAGCAGAGGAGCTGGGAGAGCCTCGGAGGGCCCCTGGGCAAGATAGACTTGCCAGGTTAAAGGTCATGGCTCGAATCACCTCGGGCACATGACTTTTCCTGCTTCTGTAGCAGTTTTCACAAGGTAATGGCTGGAGAGATCTGGCTGAGGTGCTGGTTGAGGTAGAGTTAAAGGGCAGTGGAGACACTCTGTTGACCCTATTAGCAAGATTTGGCAACTAGATCATGGAATCTACCTGCTAGACTGGTAGAACACAGGGAATTCAAACTGAAAATATGCATCAACAGTTTTTTTAATTGTCTTTTATTTTTCAGATTATAATGCAATTTTATTTTTTTTCTATTGTGATTAATTCCCTCGAGAGGAATTAACTCAAAGGTCATTATTCTTACCGTGGTTATTTCTCTTCAATTCAAAGGGTCTCACCTTCATCTTTTAATCCACAGAACTGCTTCATTGGCTGGGCAGAGTCTATCTATTTTGAAGTGTATTCATACACTAGGCTGGTTTCTTCAGTTTCTTTTATGAAAGAGTTCAACAGGGAGGCGATGAGAGTTGAAAAAGCTGTGGTTCACCTTTTGTGTTTATTCTTCTGACTTTTCCATCTGCCTTTTATCCTCCCCTTGGGAACTGGTGATGCTCCTGTTGGTGTCTTGTTCAAATATGTACCATGACCCTTCCTTATCATCTTATTTTCTATTAGTACTACTAAGTGGAGGGGGGTTAATAGGTAGGAAGAAAGAAGGCAGCCTGGTGAATTGTTAGTTCTAAGAAGGTTAGAAAACAGATGTAATGAAAGTGGTTTAGAAATGAGATGGAAGTCAAGAAGGGTGATGCCTGAATATTTTATTTGTTTTATATTATTATTTATTGCTGGAGACCAGATTCATGGCCTTGAATATCCTACTTTAATACCCTTGGTTTTCTGAGAATGTGTCTCACTCTATAGCTCAAATTAGCCCCACTCTTTGTGATCCTCCTGTCTCTGACTCCTGACTGCTTGGATTACAAGTATGTACCACCATTCTTGACAGGATGGTGTCTGAATTAAATGTTTGAAGCAGAGAAGTTTTTGTAGATGACAATATTTAGCATATGTCAAAAGGCATTGTTGGCTGAAAGAAAACAGACATGTGGATGGAAGAATGGTTTTATGTGATTTGTTATCAGCACTAACAGTTCTTCAGAGGCCAGCACAAGGGCTCAAGTGGACACCTATTTTGTGACACAATCCTTGACATAGGAAGGCAAAAAATCCAAGTGACAGTGGCGGGAAAATTTCAAATGACACTTTTGGTAGAGATGCTGATTGGCATAAAACAATGGGATCTAAGAAAACAAATGAATAGTTTAAGATTTTTACGTGTGTGTGTGTGTGTGTGTGTGTGTGTGTGTGTGATGAATATGTGTAAAAGTGAGGGTCAGAGGACAACTTCATGAGTTGGATAGACTCAGGTAGTCAGGCTTGGCATCAAGTGCCTTCACCTGCATAGCCATCCCATTGGTCTGCAGAACAAATTCGTTACAGGTGATGTTTAGAGGTATGATGCCACAAGGAGGAAACATGTATATACAAGTTTATTAATATAAATGATCTTTGAATGTGAATATTATGATGTAGTCTGGAAATCTTGTTGCTTGTTCTGAAGTGTTAACTTGACATGCAGCAAATGTCTTCATTTACAGATATTAGAAAAAAGAAATAGAGAAGCATGTGGGAAACAACTGGGACAAAGACACTGAGTGGTTCTCCTCTTCCTCTCCTCTGCGCTCCAACCTGGTAGCATAGCAATTGATGCTGCCATTGTTAGATTCCACAGCCTTGTCTGCTCCTTGCTGGAATTTTATATAATAGAATGTGGGAATGTCTCAGTGAGTGTAAATATTAGTTACTGACATTATTTTTTTATAGTTTGAAGACTACTACTTAATTTTATAAAGTTTAATATTAAAACATCATTAAACAACCAGGCTTTGCTTCAGGCAGTTCCAAATTTCTCATCCTTGGATGTGAAATGCATGAAGGTTCTTTAATATTTGAGTGGAAGAAAGAGTGATATAGGAAAGTCCTGTTTGAGGGTAACCTGGCTGAGTTTTCAAATTTATTGTTTAGTTATTATTAACTAGTTATGAAGTTGATTTAATTAGTTGTGGGTTTAATTAATTTTTGAAATTTCTAAGGCTACAGTGTATGAGTAGATTTTTTATTTATTCCTAGATATACTTACATGAAAGATGAATTACTTCAGTTTCCTTTTCATTGGGGATTTCAGAATCGACACTTGAACATAGTCTATATCTTCAAATCCATTTTTAAAATATACCCACATAAACCAAACTATTCTACTGAATTTCAGAGTTATCATGTGATTTCTTTATTTACAATCATGAAAATTTTTCTGTTACCAGAAATTATACCTTATTACATGGCTTATTTTTCTTTAATGCTAAAGGTGTTACCTAATTGCGCTGTAATTACACATAATTTATCAAATAGAAATAAAGACAAAACCAGTAATCAGAGTCTCTTCCTCCATTTGCAGACACTGTGTGAAGGTGTGTCATGTAATTAGTTTACCAATGTTTATTCTAGAACAAGTAGAATAAATTGTCATCATTTTGCCTTTCATCATCTGACAGCATGCTTGGAATTCATTTGCATAACTTTACAATGGAAGTCATTATCTCATCAGAGATCTAGTGTTCTATAATATGGAGAATATAGCAAGAGAATATAAGTTTATCAAGAGGATAGAGGCAAGAAAACATTGTTGGAGGAAGAGTGATATTTCTATCCTTTTTGAATGGAGCAACAAGTTCTCTTGTAGTCCTGAGTTTAGTGAGTCTATAGAACACACTGTCTTCCATTGAGTGCTGAGATGCAAATTGGGAAAGTGAGGGTCAACACCTGGAGTTGAAAACTTGCTTCTTCATTATTCCAAACTATAGAAAGATGTGAGCAATCAAGTCTAGAACTCTTTACACTTGCTTGCTCCATGTTGTTCTCCTGCTTCTGATGGGATAAGTGGGCAGAAGAATGAATGTGGGAGAAGTGAGTCCTTTTCTTCTTGAATCTTATAGCCCATAGTAAATGTCCATGTTTGTTCTTTTAATAAGATCTTCACATTCATCTATGCCACAGATGTTTAATGTAAGATTCCCAACCAGTGATTAAATGTTTGGGTTTATGCTATGGAAGAAATTCCTTCCTCATTTATCCACCTCTCCAACTCAGTCCTGTTTGCATTTTTATATTGTTGGACTCATGTTCCCTCTGAACATACTTCTTGTGCTTAAGTAGTAGGTATTGGGGTTAGACACATTGAAAAATATGCATATATTTTGTTGTTGCTGTTGTTTTCTGCGGAGCTGCTCATATATTCCTGTTGCCTTGGAAGTCGTTGTTGTCTGGATTCTGGAAGCCCTGGATCACTAGTGCACCTGTGAGTCTGATGCCAGAGAAACAGGAGGCTACTGTATGTACCACAGTCTTGGGGCAAGAAATGGTAGATGAACTCAGCCACTGATGCAGAAAACAATGCAAAATAGGGATGTGTTTTTCCTTTGAGTTTGTTTCATGAAGTACTCCAGGGATTTGAGAGTGCCCACCCACAATGAGGCAAACCAATGGCTTTCTAAGGCCACTAAGTGCAGTACTATTTTGTTTTCAACACACTGTCACAGACACACCCACAAATTCGGTTTATTTAGACCAGGATAAGACAATCAAGTTGATGTAAAATAAATACATATCTTGTTTAGATTTGCTTCTCTGGCAGAGGTTTCTGACCCATTCAGAAGCCCATTCTGTGTGACTTTAGGGTTATTCAATCTTAGTCTAATTATTCTCCATGTAGAGAGGATTTATAAAGTGGGCATTTCTTTGTAATAAGTAACAGTGATTTTATGTGGGGCCTCACAGCTTTTCATAAAATGAATTTCTAAAGAGAAAGGGGAAGAGGCATAATATCTAGAAAGAAACTCAAGTTTTGTCTAGTGCATAGTGTGGACTAGTAAATGTTCATATATGTGTTTTAAATTATATTTTGTAAAGTAAGATTGTTTCTAATTTAAATAAAAAAGGAAAAAATAAATTATATTTATTCATTTTTATATGGAGTGTATTGCCTGCATGATATGTATATGCACAGTGTGTGTACATGTTGCCATGAAGAGGGCATCAGAAACTGTGGTGCCCTGCAACTGGAGTTACAGATAGTTGGAAATCTATCTGTTTTTAAGCTTTCTTCAAGAAAATATTGTGGTCAAAGTTTCAACACAGCAAACTATTGGAGAACTTTAGTCTGGACTCCATATTTCTTAGATCATGGTAGTGATAAGGAATGATCACCAAATATTCCTACTACTTTATCAGTCAACATTGTACAGCTTAGGGGCAGAGATGTCAGACACAAATGGAGAATTAAGAAAGCATTTATCTGTCTACACAGTGGATTTATGCTTGGGGCAGGAAAAATTAACATTTCTGATCTGTAGTTATCAGATGTTTATTTCCCCAAAGGAATATGAATTAATGGATGCTTATTCTGCTTTTAAATATTGTAGTCAGTTGCCTGTGTTTTGAAAGGAGAAGTATATTTTCCTTAGATATATTAAGATCAGAAATATACAGAAGAAATTAAAATGAAAATCTATATGTATATAGATTTTATAATTATTTTTCCAGTCTTACTTCCTGTTACCTAAATTATAGATGTGTGAAGAAACCAGCCTTTGTGAGTGTTTATGGAATAAATCCCCCCAAAACCTAGGTAAATTCACCTGTAATATGTATATTGCAAGGTAATATATTAGACTGAAAGCTGCAATGTATATCATTATTAAGTTAATCTTAGTGTACAATTATTCTGCAAATATTTGTATTTAAGCTTTATTGTTAAACATCACTACCATAATAAACATTTTGGTGTGTGATTTAAAAAATATTTCTTTTATTTTTGAGATTGCAATATACTTACATAATTTACCCCTTTCTTTCCTTTTTCAAAACCCTCCCATATACTATTTCTTGCTCTTTTCAAATTTAAATCATAATTTTCAGTGTTATTACATATATACATATGAATATACATATAAATATATACTATATAAAATATATTATATAAATATATGGATATGAATATATATATATATATATATATATATATATATATATATAACTAAATACATAAGTACAACCTTCTCAGCATGTATAATGTTACTTGTATATATGTTTTCAAGGCTGACCATTTGCTATTGGATAATCAGTTGATATGCTCTTCCCTGGGGAAGACTTCTGATGTGTCATTTAAACTTTTTGAAATTCTTAGTTTTGTTAAAATTGTCCATGATCATTTTATTATTTGTAATCAGTAAGACTAGAAAGAAGAATTAAAAAAATATTTCCTTCCAGGTCTCAGTATGGACTTCTGTATATTGGAACTTTTGTGTCCAGTTACATCCGTTTTTGATAAATCTTCTACTTTGCTATTGTTAAACAAAATCATTTTTGTACTCTGATATTAATCATATAATTGTTATTTCATTTTTTCTGATCAGGACAAGACTGGGACAGATAATAAGGGGGCATTGTTAGGGTACTCAGATTCTAGGTTATGACAACCAGGATGTATCAAAACTCACAGAGGAATCAAATGTGCATGTTTTGTAGGATATAAGGAATAAACAAAGAGATTACTATGGAAAAAGGTGATTTTCACAATGTTTAAAAGACAATTGTCTTTTAAGTTAATGTGCTTGCATAAGAAGGGTCTTTCAGTATTCACACTCTGGTTTTTTACTTTTTTTTTCAGGAATACAGAGAAAAAACTGCTCCAGTTCAGCCTCTCTTTTTCCTTAGAAAAGCTGGGTATATCACAAACATGAACTCCCAATGGTTACAAGTCAAGGTCTTGAGTTAGGGAGCTGCAATGCTGTTGCAAGGAGATGGATGCAGGATGCTTGTTGTCTCTTCTTTCTAGAACACAGGTCATAGGAATAAGTTCTTTTTCATTTTCATTTATGTCCAAAACAACTTGCAGTTTTCTTCTTGCTGTGAGCCAACTAGAAGGGAAGTAGGAGGCAGAAGAGCTGCTAAAAAGGATGCCAATTCACTTTAGCTCTGCTTACTATCTCATTTATTCCAGGAGCAAGAACTATATTATTGTTATTATTATTGTTGTTGTTTTTAGAAAACCCAGAGCTAGTATAACTGGCGGGAATGGGAGTTGGCAGTTTAACTTACTTCTCACGCATTCCTGTCTACAAATTGGAGCCAAGGTTAAAATCACCCAGTGGTTATCATGTCATTTGAGGCTGTCCCTACACTGTAGAAACAGCCCCATAAGCAGTTTTGCTCACAGGAAAAACACAGGCTGTGTAAATTGCTGGCTCAATCTTTTCTGTGATATGATTATAAAATGAGAACTCTGGTTTTATTTCTTACCTCTACTACACCAAGGAAACTTACGAAATAAAAGTCATCTTGTGGAATCTGCTGTGAGGAGCAGGAAGCTTGCTTCCCTGTCTTGGATTCTTGGATGTGATTAAAAGAAATAATGAACATATGCTCAATTTTCTCTCTAATACCCAGGTTTTCTCTTCCAGCTACCTTTCATGCTTTGTTTGAATTAATTTACCATTCTGTGCTCTAGTCATTTTACTTAAACTTTCTTTTAGATTTATTTTTAAAGTTTTGCTTATGTGTATGGGTCTACATGTTAGCATACACACATGCATGCTTGTGCTAGCATAGGCCACAAGAGGACATCAGATACCCCTGGACTGGAGTGACAGGTAGTTATCAGCTTCTGAACATGGATGCTGGGAACAAAACTAGTCCTCTGCAGGAGCAGCAAGTACTTTTAACTGACGAGTCCCTAAAATCATTTAAATTTAAGGTTTAAAAATTGTTATCTTCTAAAATTTATTCATTAATTGTATGGCACAATATAATGTTTTGATGTCTAGCTATACATCATGGGAAACTTTACCACTTTCAAGCAAATTATCCTACTACCTTTCATAGTGACCTCAGTCAGAATTTGGAGTTCTGAAAAATCTACCTTCTTAGCAAATTTTCTAAATACTATGCAGAATTTACAGCTCAAATGCTGTAAAGTAATTTTACCTACCTATTCATTGTGCCTAGCTATAGCATGCACTACTTGATTTATGGCTTCCTATTGTCTCCCTCTCCCCACCCTTGGTAATCACTCTCCTCTGTTTTATATATTTGACTCTTTAGATTGTACATATGGGTGAAATCATGTAATCATTTTCTTTTTATTCATAATATGTCTTCTTAGTTTACTGTGTTACAAATTCATTTGTATTGTTGGAAATAGAGTTTCTCTTTCAAATGAGTGAATAATATTGGTGTGTGTGTGTGTGTGTGTGTGTGTGTGTGTGTGCATGAGCGCGCATGAGCGTGCATGAGCATGCACGAGCATGTGTGTGTCTTTCTGTGTGTGATTTTCTTTATTCAATCCCTCTCTGATGAACATTCTGTTATTTCCATTTCTTGGTTTGTGTGAATAAACACAAGAGGGCATACATCTTTACAGAAGGCTGATGTCAGCTTCTTTGGCTATGTTAAACTCAGTAGATAGGTTGGTGGGCAAATCATAATGGAAAGATAAACTATATTCACCTATTGGAAAATGAAAGATGGCAAACTGTTCATAGTATGGTATAGAAAGAGTCCGCAAATAAACCAAAGCATAGAAAAAAATCAACTAATGTTTAATGTGCTACCAAAAACTTAAAATGTGCATCACACTTTCCATAAATGGCCTTAGGAAAATTAATATCAAATTAATTTTAATTTATTAAATTAATTAATTTTAACTCTCTGAGTTAAAGAGACTGGATCCTTATATTGAACCCTAAACACACACATACGAAAGCAACTCAAAGTTAATTTTAAGGCCTAAGTATAGGTCCTGAAATGACCAAGTTAAAATAAAATCAACCAACCAAAGAAAGAAACAAAGAACCTGGAGAAAATCTACTTGGAATTAACATTTTGTGATATTTGGTATCATAAAAGCTCAAGCAATAAAAATAAACACAATCAATTAAATCAAGCTGGACGACTTTTACGATACACAGGAAAAATGAGGCTATTAAAAAATAATCTGTGAAATGAGAGAAAATATCCACAATTTGCAATATAGTTACAGCAGATATACATACAACTGATTGGAAGTTCACTAATGAAAATCTATAAAAATACATCACAAAGCCAGATTTCGTGACACAAACTGCATTTGCAGCACTTGAGAAACTAAGACAAGAGGATTTTGAATAAAAGTTAATCTGGGCTGCTTGGTGAGACCCTTTTTCAACAACTAGCTTGAGAAAAAATAAGAAAGGACAGAATAAACATAACTAACAGATCAATAACCAATTTCCCAAGACAAATATGAAAATGTCCAGTAGATGTGTAAAAAGGAGATTGACTTCATTAATCATTTCAGAAATTCAAATTTACAAAAAACACAAGACACTCACATCTCATTCTTTGCTGTTATGGAATTGGTGCTATTGCACTTCAAATTATCTCAGTCATTGGCAGGCACAGGGACAATGGAGGGCGAATGTGCTTTCCACTTATGGTCATAATTGGGGGAAGAGTAACACTCCCTTTTATAAAAAGATGCTCTTTTAAACACACAGCATTTGCATAGTGATTAAAAATACAGATGTTTTTCTTGAAAAGAGGCCCTGTTTAAAGCTAGCTGTATGATACATCATCTTATTGTTAACTGAGTGTTTAATCAGTTACCTTGAAAGATCATATAAGATCAATATGGAATATAGAATGAATTCTATGTTGAGTGCTTACTTGAACAGCAATAACTATCCTCTTAAATAAATATATAAAAATAACAACAGAGAAATAAATGCAAAACAAAGTAACATGGCTTATTTATTTTGTATTTGTATGAGCATCTTATTGTCAAATGAGATGCTCATACAAAGCTATCTATGTTATTTATGGGCAATGATATTTTCATCTATAATAAGAAAACACTTATAAATGTAATTATAAATATTTGTTCAATGTAACATATATGCTATTTTTACCTTATTGGATAAAGAGTATGTTTAGAGGACATATTTTCAACTTTAATATGCCTATGCAAGGTAAAAGCTTTTATTAATAGAAATCATTCTTGAATCAGTTATTCTGTGGTTCTCAGTTTTTTCTCTAATGAAGTATAAATTTTTCTTAGTTATATAAATTTTAAGAGGAGTGTTACTGAATATAACAGATACTGGAACACTGAAGTAACTTTAAATTTATATCATTACATTTTAGCCTTTAACTTAATTCTACAATATGCCATAATATATAATTTATATAGACATTTAGTCTCTGTGTATGTGTGTGTGTCCATGTCAATGGACTGTTTATGTGCTTTCTTATTTAGACAAAATTCACTCTACTTCAAAGTACCAGATACTTTTTTTCTGAGATATTCCCTTTCTATATATGTCTGGTTAACATATAACTTGTTATTTTTGCCTGGTTGGCCTGAAACTCACAAAATCCACTTGCCTTTTCCTCTTATTTTGGGGGTTAAAGGTGTGGGCTACCATACTCAGCAATACCTCACTATCCTGAGATAAAGTGATACTTAGTGTGTCACACTCCAAGCTTATTAATAGCTGTCTTTATATGTAGTGACTCCATATTTATCCCCCACAAATGAAACCAGACCCAATATCAGTTCTTTAATCTTTACTGCTGTCTGATAATCAGTTTCCCAACTGATTATTTCAATGTATACTTAAACTCTCAATTTTTGGTATACACATATATCTTTATTGTTTCATTCCTTCTTTCTTTTCTTTTTCTTTCTTCCTTCTTTTTTTGATGTGGAGGCTTGAATCCACAACCATTTGTATGCTAGGCAATCATTTCATCAATGACTTATAATGACATACTTTTTAGTTTTAGTTTGGTGCAAATCTCACTCAATTGTCTAATTTGTTTCAGTGCTCATTTTGTAGCCCGGGCAGGACCTTACGGGGCAATCCTTTTACCATAACATCCCCAGTAGCAGAGCTTCCAAGCTCCAGCCAAGATGCTAGAATATTTTTTCTTCATTAGTGGTACATTTCATAGATTATTGTAGACTTGGTCAAATCATTGCATTTATAACCAAAATAGACTGAATTTCCATGAAAAATGTGTTCCTATTAAAATATTCTCTTTAAACTTATCTTCAAATCATTGGTTCTATATTGAAAAGAATCCTCGAATAACTTTTGACTGTTTTTATTTTTTTTATTAGTTTCATTCCTCCTTTTGTTTCTGTTACTTTTGAAAAGGCATTGTGGAGAGCCTGTGCTGAACCAGTGACTGAGGTAGGGGCCCAAATTATGTATCAGTACCCTGAGACAATGGTACTCTAGTTGTAAAAGTGGGAAGATGGGTAGGAGCTTTTGCCCTCAAATGTTGCCTCTGCAACCTTTCTCTTGGTTAAAATGCAAGGTCCCCAAACACAAATTTTTAATAAAGTGCCCAGTTGGCTGAGTGACTCCAATGACTTATGGTGCCAAATCCAATTTCCTTCAAGTTGCCTTTTGTACTAGCATGGATTCCTTCACTCTCTTCTCAAGAAGATGAACACATTTATATATATCCAGAAAGTTTGACCAGAAATGTATAAAGACCATAGAATGAATTAATATTGTGTATTTATTGTTGCCTTTGCACATGCACAGGATGCCTGTTTTCCTTCATTGTCTACATCACTCTGTCAAGGATCATCTACCCTGTAAAGTTTTCATGAGAGAAATGGATTCTTGTTTATGCTACTACATCCACATGAGAAAAAAAATGCCCCTACTAAAATTATTTTTATCCAGAGATGTAGCTTAGTGGGTAGAGTGCCTGACCAGCATGCATTAGTTCCCTGAGTTAGATCTCCAATACCACATAAGGAGGTGGAGGCAGGAGGATCAGAAGTACAAAGTCATCCTTGATTACATACCATGTTTGCCTTGGCTACTTTGAAAACTCACTTTAAAATACCTTCCACATTAAAATAGAATCTTTTTGTTCATGCTTTCTCATATAAGTAAATTGAGGTTATTGACAGTAGGGGCAGAGCCACTACTTTCTGCTGATTCTGACATCTTACTCAGCACCTGGTAAATTATATACTTAAAAGAATTCTGATGAATAGATGGATGGATGATAGGAGAGATGAAGTCCATAACTTGCTTCTTTAAAAGATAATTTCTTTAATAGGTATATTTAAAGATACCTTAATGATATTACTCCTGTGACCCAATAAATAAATTTGTATATTTTACATCTTTCAGACAAAATGCTCAAGATAATGACTTAAATTGGGCATTAGGATCTTTTATATTCCTAAGATTTGAGCAATTCATAGAGTCTCATAGAAATTCATAGGAGGGTTTGAAGGACATCTCAGCTGTTCCTTGTAAATGTGAATGTTATGTTTATCTTCTTCCAGCTCACTAAGAAAGAAAAAACACAACACTAGGGAAAAATAGATCCTGCATTTTAAGTCACAACAAACAAAACCAATAAACAGCACACCACAGAGACCTGTCATCTGGAAGAGAGATACAACATTCATTTCATAAACAATTCACCAGTGTGGCAACTGTCATTCTGACATGGAGAAAAGAAAATGTATTTTTCAAGAAATATCTGTTCTGTTGAATAAATGTTGAGAAAAATATTGTGTGAGCTGTATTGATTGGTTATAAAGGCAGAAGAGATACAAGAAGGCCACATTGCTAACATTAAGTAAAAATCTTTTGTTATTACTGAGATATATTTCTTTTGAAATCAGGAATTATTTGAGTGTCATTAATATTGAATCCCTTTTCCTAACTAGGCACTTGAATAAATGCCATTGGATTTTTCTTTGAGTTATGGGAGGAACTAGTCATTGTGCTCAAAATTGTCAGATATATATAATTATCTGCATATTAGTCTCATAATTCTGTTGCAAGGAAAGAAAATCATAGGTCTTAAAACATTAGCATTATTGACACGTAGAAAGACCAATTGGTGTGATAACCACCCAGTTTATAAAAATTAATTTTGAGTTTACTTTAGAAATGAAGTGAGTACAATTTTCATGTAATGGGATTCTTGCCATAGATTGAGTTCTGTCAAAATCACACCCTTAAACTTGGATTTAATAATAGTTCATTGGGAGGTGATGGCAGAATATTAGAGTGAGAGAATGAGCAGGAGTAGACAGGAACAAATGGAAAGGGAGCTGCATGTAGACGACAGTGAGGGGCTTTCCCTGAGGCATCTGGCCTCCATCCTGGTTGTAATCCTCTAGGGCCATGTGAAAAGAACCTCAGGACATTTGTTTCACCAGAGGAAGGTGTCTGAGGCATTCACTGACTGGAACTCATGTCTTGCTGACTAAGGCTGTGTCTAAAGAGCTTTATGCCCGGCGTTGGTGGCACATTCCTTTATTCCCAGTACTGGGGATGCAGAGGCAGGCAGATCTCTGTGAGTTCGAGGCCAGCTTGTTCTCCAGAGCGAGTGCCAGGATAGGCTCCAAAGCTACACAGAGAAACTCTGTCTCAAAAAACAAAACAAAACAAAAAAAGAGCTTTATGTGTTGTCTTGATGGACTATGTCTTTCTGTGGAATTCACAGAAGCTTGAGGAAGTACATAATATGGGCCAGGTCAACAAGGTTGTTGCTGAAGGCAGAGCTTCCTCAAGGGGTGTGTTGGAAATAACAAGTATATCTGACACAGAAGAGCACTCATGTTCAATTTTTAATTTTTCCAGAAACTACTTTAAATAGGAAGGTGGGTATTTTGCATCTTAATTGCTTTAAGGCATAAGAAATAATTTGAACAAAGCAACCCACTATCAAAGTTTTTTATATTTTTAATTGAAAATAGATTTTTTTCTCATATATCATCACTATAGTTTTCCTACCTTCAACTATTCCCAGTTTTTCCCCACCATATGGATCCACCCTCTTTCTGTTTCTCATTAGAAAACAAACAGGCTTCTAATGGATAACAATAAAATAAAATATAAGATAAAACAAAACCAACACATGAGATTTGGACAATACAAATATGCATAAGGAAAAAAGTCCAAGAAAAGGCACAAGAAACATATATAAAAGCAGAGACCCACTTGTTCACAGTCAGGAATCACATAAAAATAGATATCTAGAGTCATATATATATATATATATATATATATATATATATATATATATATGACTTGTAGGGTTAAAAGAGAAAGTATATAATAAAATAAAATAAAGTAATTTTTTAAAACTACTTACATGACATTATGAGGCAAGGACCCTCAAAAGATCCCGTTAAGTTCATTTTCTGGGCTGGGTATGAAACCTACTATTAAGAGTAGTTGTTTTTCTAGTGAGACTTTCCTAGAGGAAACTAATTTTTCATTTGCAAGTGCTTACCAGTTGGTGATAGGTGAATTTGCCAAAGTTTTGAAGCAAATTCTGAAGAGCTTTAGTAAGCATGTAGTAAGTAGGTTTGGTCTTAATTGCTGCTATCAGGCTGAAGATGCTTTTAGATAACTGTGAAAATTCCACCCCAGTAGAGGTCTCCTGTAGACTGACATTTCTGTCCTGCAGCCATTCACTCCCAAAGAAATACATGGAGGCTTACACTAATTATAAACGCTTTGGTCTATTGCTCAGGCTTATTAACTAACAAACTATTACAACTTAAATTAATCCATAATTCTTATCAATGTTTAGCCACATGGCTTGGTACCTTACCTTTGCTTATTAAGATATTCTCATCTTGCTTCCTCTGAGTCTGGTTGGTGACTGCATGTCTGCCTTTTTGCTTCCCAGAATTTTCCTGTCTGGTAGCCCTGCCTATACTTCCCTCCTGGCTAAAGGTCAATCAGCATTTTATTAAACCAATATGAGTGACAAGATTGAACAAGAGCATTATCAGAAATCTATACTTCATTCTTTAGGACTTTTGATTTTGAGCCAATGCAATGGGCAAAGTGCTGTGTTACCTGCCAGAATATCTTTGCCACTCTGTCCTTTAGTAGTGTACAGTGCTCCCTTGGGCACCAAAATGGAACAGATTTCCTTTCCCTCTCTCCCTTCTACTCTCTTGTTCGTCTTTCTCTCTGGTCCCTTTTCCTCTTTATTTGCTTCCCCTCTTTACTTTCCATTTTGACACTAAGGTTCAACTTCACATCTTCATAAATACAAATTTAGCTTTTAACTTGTAACAATTTTATTATTAAAAAGTCTGTCCTGTTGTGAATAACTTTTAAGTACAAAATATGGAAACAGATGTGATTCCCATGTTCTGGAGAAATTGATTTTATATTAACCTTCATCAACACTACATGGATGGAAGAACATGGTTTTCAGGGAGGTTTGAATGAATGATGTTACTGAGTAGTAAGGATTTAAATCAGCATATGGTTTAAATCTCTACTGGTCTGATTCCAAAATCTATGTTATCAGCCATCTCATACCATGCTGCTTTAGACACCACTCTAAGTGCAAGCAGAGACTCACTCTGCATCCTTATTTGTGTGTTTGAAAGTCTTCAACAGGAATATAACTCTGATTTATGTGACTATGAATTTTACTTATTATGCCTGCCCTATTGATGTGAACTACTCATCTTTTACCTATTATAACTGCCCATTGATGTGCTTATTTTGTAGTTATCACACCTATCCACTTCTAACCTTTTGATGTCATTTAGACATGTGTCCTCAGGTGCTATAAGAACACATGGTATTTTCCTTTCTGCTGCACATTCTCTCAGTTAAACAATAATTCGGAAACATTTCACAGTAATGTCTGTCATGGCTTCTAGGTGAATATTTCTCAGAATTTTTGTTATCAAAGGAGTTATGCAATATTTCAGTGCACTTTCAAAGCAAATTTGAAAACTTACAACTATTGTAATATATTGTGGTATTCAATAATGATTTGTTTTTCAAGTTTTTTTTTGGTAAGGATTTGACACCCATCAGATTTTTTTTCAATTTTTTAAAACAAAGGTGCTACATTGTCTGACTTATTTAATCCACAAGCTTCCTAATGTTAACTTTAGGTATTTGAAACAATCCTGTTGGAAATATTATGTTTTTCACAAACTTTCTCTTATTATTATTGGTCCAATAATTTGGGGACTTTCTGTTGAGTTGTGGGATGAATATTTTGCATCAAATTTTGTCATTAATTTGTCTAGAAACAAAATACATAGGAAACAGTTGCTCTGTAAAAACTTAGGTTGTTAGTATGTTGTGTTAAATATACTGTGCATATTTCTGGAAGGAAAATGTAGAACAATTGAATAAATGTTAAATGGAGGAATTGAGTTTAGCAAGGACATTATGATAATAAATTCTGCATCTTTAGGAGTCTTTAAGAAGAGATTTAATGATGTTTTGCAAGAGATATGACAGAGGAAGTTTATAAATACATAACATAAGCTCATTTGAATTCAATTTTTTTCATTGGAGATATGTAAATATATTCATAGCTTATTCATATTTTTAAAATTTTATATGAATATATGTAAAACTACAAATTTATATATATACATAAAATCAGAAGTATAGGACATAAAATTCTGAGAGAAATAAAAGGTACAGCCAATTATTAAAAAAGAAAACCTGAATGTATGAGAGATAGATAGTTTTAGGTCATTACTGGCTAATCCATGCACATAGTGGGAAACCCCATACCACCAATGACACAGAATGCTCATGGCTGAGATGTGATGCATAAAACTCAGTAGAGAGAAACCAGGCAGACAGAAGACCCTTTGAGCATGTGGATTCCTAGAATGTGGGTATGGTTAATGTGACAGCCAAAACACTAGGAGGGCTATTACAGAAAGCATCCCCAGTCACCTAGGAAACATCAAAATCAAGATTATGAATGCTTATAAGACCTAGTGAATGTGAGTTTCAGACTGAGGTTTCAATTAAGGGAATGATCCCTTAAAATGTTTGCTCAATAATTTTGGAAAAGGCTATGAGCACATATATTTAGAAAACCAAGTGATCAGACACAGATCTCGCACATCTACCCAATAATGGAGAAGGGAGATTTCATAATAAATAGGGATTGTAGATTGTTTTATCATACAAAAAATGTAATATTGGACTTGTCATGCAGTCTAATATGTGCCATAAAGGAACAGAGATTCTCAGTATTTTATGAAATGCTGTCTCTGTTTCTTTGGGTGGAGATCTAAGAGGATTTAAAGCTTCAGAGCATGTAAATTTCCATCTTAATATTTAAATTCTAGTATGAAATATAGCATTTCATTACAAAGACAAAGAATGAATTAAAGTATAAAAATACTTCCGGGGGAGTTGGAGGGGAGGGTGAGGGGTAGATTCACCTGAGATATATTGTATGCATGTAAGAAAATTTCAAAGAATGAAAAATGTTTCTGTTTAAACAAAAAACTATGTAAAAGAGTGTTTAGGAAAGTGATAAAATGTATCACTTAAAAATTGTTTTTTGGGTTCTCTGGTCTCTGGTTCTTGGTCACCTACAAAATACAAAGAAAAGCAAAAATAACAAAAAGAGGCAAAAATAAATTGATCCTAAGGATATTCTGCTACTCATAGATCAGCGTCTTTCTCAGCTAGCATTAAGGAGTTTCTTCTTGCAGCATATGGGGACAAATAGATAGAACCATAGCCAGACATCACACACATTTACACACACACACACACACACACACACACTCACACACACACACACACACACACTCACACACACACACACACACAGAGAGAGAGAGAGAGAGAGAGAGAGAGAGAGAGAGGGAGAGAGAGGGAGAAAGAGAGAGAGACAGACAGACACACAGAGAGACAGAGACAGAGACAGAGAGACAGAGACAGATAAACATCTTGGAACATACAGCTGTGAATGGGCTATCTACATCAAATCCTCCCTCCCACCTAAGAGTTCAGAGAACCCTGATGAAGAGAGGCTGGAAAAGTGTAAGAGCCATAGGGGAAGGAGGACACTAGGAAAATAAAGCCTTCTAAGTCAACTGAGCAAAGCTCATATAAACTCAGAGATTAAAGCCGTAGGCACAGGGCTGGCATGTGTCTGCACCAGGGCCTCTGTGTATACATTACATCTCTCAGTTTAGTATTTTTATGAGATGTCTAAGTGTGTGAATGAGCCAGTCTCTGATTCTTGTGACTTCTCTTGAGGTTCTTTTCTTCCTGTTACTTTGCTTTGTCCAAGTTCAATGTAATGGGTTTTGTTTTATCTTATATTTTATTTTGTCATGTTTTGTTTTCATCTCTTAGAAGCCTGTTCTCTTCTAATGAAAGACAGAAAGAAAGTGTATCTGGAGGGGAGGGGAAGTAGAAATGTACTGGGTAGAGTTGAGGGAGGGGAAACTGTAATCAGGATATACTGCATGAGAAAACAACCTATTTTAATGAAACATGTTAAAGCAAAAACAATAACAACAAAAAGATTACATGGGCAAAGCAATTTGTACTTTGTGAATCTAAATTAAAAAAGAGGGCACATAGTTGGGTGGGTAGGGAATGGCACTGGGTCTGGGAAGTGTTGGGTAAATATAGTCAAATTACATTGTACGGGATTCTTATATAACTAATAAAATTGAGGAAAAATATTATTGTTGCCTTAGTGTCTCATGTATATTAAGCATCAATTATAGTACTTAGTTACACGCCTAGCCCTAAAAGTTGTATATTTTGTTATTTGTTCATAGTGCCAGGACTTCACACATGCTAGGTAAGTGCTCATTAAAAATATAGATTGTGATTATTATAATTTTCCTGAATACTTTACCATTTATATATTTTAAGCATTAATAACAAAATTACCACATTCCCAAATAATTTTTCATCTTTTCAATTTTTATTTTCTATCCTTGATAATGAATTTATTAATAACTTACACTTGAATTAAAATATATAGGAATGTGTAAATCAGGGGAGATAAAGAAGAATAAGGAATTTCAATAAGTCTGGGCATGGTGGAATACACCTTTAATCCCAGTACTCTGGTGGTAGAGGTGGGAGAGCTTTGTGGTTTGTAGGCCTGTCTGGTCTATGTAGTAAGTTCCATAATTTTAATATGGGATCTGAGGAGTAGTTCAGCTGGTGAATCACTTATCCAATAGATGTGATGCTCTGGGCTCAAATTCCTGCCACACATATAACCCCCCTAGCCAACCCCCACCTCCACCACCACACTCTAGTAAAATGAACCTAAAGAATTTCAGCATGAAGCATATATCAAAGTAACAAGTGACTGGACAGTTAAATATGAAAGCAATAGCAATGTGGGTTGTAGTCATTTGTGTTGTGGAGTTACATGACTGACTTTTGCAGTGGATTCACCACAGGAAGCTAACATGGGCCTCAGGCTCTTGTGTGAATTTCTGGCCTCTCTATTTCTGCCTGTGGTTATTGCTGGAGTCTGGGTAGATTCACACTATACTAACTAGGTGTAGTAATGATGATGCTATATCTATGCATTTTTGTGCAGCAACCTAGGCCCCACATTCCCCATTCTATGCCCTCTTCATTTGTATTCTGGACCTACTCAACATGATCTTTGTGAGAGATCCAAAGAAAATAAGGTATTTTTTATAATGATCAATTCCACAAACAAAAATATAAAGAAAAATCCCAAACCAACCAAGCACTAACATTTTCAAATCATTTCAATGATGTAATCAGAGAGATCAGAGAAAGACAGTCCATTGAAAGATAAGATAGCACATTTCAAATTCCATCCACAATGGTGCATGAGTGTGCTATGAAAATTTTCACCTGCATAATTTTCTACTCTGTCTCTACCTTTTATTTGTATCCATACAAAATGGTGCTAATTATAATTGCATCACCTGTTTCCTTCAGAGAGTTAAATTCATTAACCCTTGGGCATGTACCCTAAAAGAATCAGGTAAAATTTTCTCACTCATATGTCTGAAGGAGAGATTATTGAGTCACTTGGGAGGTGCATGGAGACTGAACTATGTCTTCTGAACTATGTCCCTGAGTGCTCTTCATAGTGTCTTACCAACTTGAGTCATTAATGGAGAATGAGGAATCCTATTCTCTAAATATATGAGAAGTTTTGGAAGTATTTAGGGAATTAGTGAGCCTCAGCACTGTGACAAAACATCTGTGAGAACTTTTTGATAAGAAGATAGATTTCTTTGGGTTCATGCATGCAAAAGTTTTCAAGCCTTGGTAACTTGCTGCATTGCTTTGTATCTGATGGGGAACAAGGTGTATCCTGCCAATCATATCCATAGAGGGCTATTTCAATACACTAAGATGATGACATTAACTTAAACTGATGAATGAGGGTTAGACCATCATGATTCATTCACCTCTCAGTAATCCATAACTGAGGAACAATTCTTGAACACAGGTCTCTGTGGGATTATTGTATCCATACCATGACATCTGAGTACTACACATTTGCCAAATTTATGGGTTGAAAAGCAAAATACTTTTGGTACTCTCCCATTACTTGTGAGGCTAGGCATATCTTTATTTCTCAGTCATGTTTCCCTTTTTTGTCCTGACAGTGTTTTAACCTTTGTTCCTATTTCTTCTAGAATTTGTTTATTGAGTAGTATAGGTGGCATCCTCTATGTTCTTGATAGCACTTATATACAAGTATTGTGAATAGCATTTTCTATCTGTCAATGTCTGCCAACATGGTACATTGCATCTTTACTCAACTGAAAAACTCGTTTTGATTTGGTCAACTTTAAAATTGTTTTAAATGCTTGGGAATGGCACATCATTCTTATGCAGCTTTTATATATCCATTAGCACAGAATTGTTCATCTAATTATTCAATTATTTTCTAACGTTTTATACCTTAATTTCCCTATTTTCTAAGGAGATTTGAAAATTCTTTAATTGTCATTGTGAATTCAAAGTCTCGTAAGAATTTACTTGGCTTTGTTGCTGTATTTTGACTTTTCTCTCTAGCTTCACTTTTTTCGAGGGCAGAAGGAAGCACAAACCACAGTATATCAGCTCAACATTGTTATGATAAATCTTTCCGCCAAAGTCACTCGAGCCTCACTGCCACATGTTAGCTCTACGCCAGCCACCCGCCTGAGTTAGGGCCCCAATTAATGCACAGAGAGACTTGTACTAGGTACAATGCTGCTTGGCCAATGACTAGGATACTCATCTGTTAGCTCAGTCTCAATTATCATAAATCTATATATTTTATAAGACTTATCTTATAGAGGATGACTTTCACTGGCACCCTCTCTCGCCAGTGCTCACATGGCACCGCTGGAGAAGGAAGGGGAAAAGGGGAGCCCTTCCCGTTTCCTTTGCTTAAAGATGAGTCTCCTTGCTATGTCACTTCCTGCCTGGATCACCCCTGCTCTACTACATTTTCCAGAATCCTCTTTGACCCTAGTCCTGTCTGACTTGCTGTGTCATTGGCCAAACAGTATTTTATTTAACAATCAATAAGATAAACATACAAAGAAGTACATTCTCCATCACAACATTGAGAGTTCCTGTTGTGTAATACTTCATGAAACACAGTCACTTTTTATTTATTATGCATTTTCCCATTTGATCTCCATAGCCACTCCTAAACCATCATTGCCTCCATAACAGCCACTTCAATGCACTGAATATGCAGTCATGTATATATCCCTCAGAGATCTTTTGTTTTGGTGCATACTCATATATGCTTCCAATATTTAATGTAAATGTATGATTGGGGTAGAGGTCCATGCTAATTTGTTCTGGGATTTTAGGAGATTATGTTTTTAAAATCATGTCAGGTTCAAATGAATCCCTGTTTACAGTATTGAGGATACTATTCCATTGCAACCTTGTACCTAGTGCCAATTGTGCACTTTTGTAAATAACTTTCTTCTTGCTATTCCTTTGGTGTCAGCTTACTTCTGGTGATAAATAGCTTTCTGAAGATTTGTTTTTCTTTTTATTTATCTTTTCTTTTGTGTTTAAAAATTCATCTGTAGGATTTCATCATCATTTCATTTCCCTCAAAACTCTTGAGTCATCTTATAGCTCATTTCTCTCTCACTTTTTTTTTACATGAGTTTCCTGCTATGAGATAATATTTCTACACAGTCTGTTCTTTATATCACAGCTTCAAAATTAGAATTTTCACATGATACTTATAAGTATTCCTTATATACCTCTTTACATTTTCTTTGTGCATATTTCCTAGGAATATTAAGGTAATTAATTTCTAAGGGGAAGGGAAACTTGTAACCTTGATGTGGTTTCTGCCCTTTTGTCAAATTTAAGAGATAATTATAATTTGTATTTATAAAGAAAAGACAATACTTCAAATATCTAGATACCCACATAGAAAAATGGACAAAATACTAAGAATTGAAAAAAGCAGAATGGGCAATGACTGAAAAGGCACCCTATCTGAGAACTGCAACTCAACCTACTGAGGCAATAGCACACTGTCATCAACATGAAAAAATATGGGGTAATTGATAATGAGTACACAGAGAAGATGGGTTATCATGCATTGGTAGTGAGAAAACTCTCCTCCCTTGCTTTCTCTCTCTCCCACTCTTCCTCTCAATCAGTGACATAAACAACATAAGGACAAAATTATTCATTTTAGCATATTAACAACATATGATTCTCTACGTAAAATATGTTTAACTTCAGTATAAAATGTATTCAGATAGTCACAAAATGAGCTTCAATACTCTAACAAAAATGGATGAACTTTTCCTTTATCAAGCAGCATAATTTCTACAACCAATCTGTTGATTTATGTATTATTGTTGTAGAGGTTGCACGCTGTTTCCTTCTGGGTTCTTAGGAGATAAAGGTAATATGACACAAGGAAGAAGACCTGGCTGCTTTCATCCCTATGGCAGAACACCAGTCCCATCCTGTGATCCTCTCCCATGACCTCATTTTGACTCATTCATTTCCCTAAGCTACACTTTCAAAAACTATCACTCTGTAGATAAAGATCAGCATGTGAATTTTGGAGTACACAAAGTTTTATATCATGTAAAAATGTGAAAGCTACTTTCAAAGAAAAACATGAGACTTCTACTATTATTAAATACACAGGCATTTTTATAAGTAGAACCGAAAATAGATAAATGTTAAGAATATAAATAAAAACCAAATAAGGAAGTTCAGTCTAAGAATAACTAAGAACTAGTTATTCTTAGTTAATACTACAATAGAAATCTGAGCTATATTTATCAGCAGTGTGAAATACAAAAGCATGACTGCAGCAATATTATCTTATTTAATTTATTTGAGATAAATATTGCAAACATAACTTTTAATTGAGATAATTATTCATAAACACATGCACACACACATATTGGGCAAAAGAGATAGTTTATGATGCTTAAATACATGTACATATTGCACAACAATTTTCATTTCATAGAATTTTTGTTTTGTTTTGGCATGTAAAAAACACACACACTTGTATATTTACATTCATGACAAAAAATAGGCCCGAAGAACTGTAGAAATGTCTGGAAGTTTTAGATTGGTCTTCGGGAAGAGAGCTGATGATCTTGTGGGGATAAAGATTCATGACACACTGAAATTTATGTCTATGATGGGATATATATATATATATATATATATATATATATCGACCACATATATTTTATATATATCAATATTTACACATTCTGCAGATGTGTTTAGACAGAGCTGCATATTTTAAAAATTTCAAAATTGTTATTAAACTATAAAACTAGTTTCCTTCAGGTATGTCACCAGGAGTGAATATAAAGATTTACGTTTGCAATTTTTAGACAGTGGGCTGTGTTTGTTTATTTTAGTTTATTGCTTTTTGCAGCCATTCCTGTTAGGAAAAACAAATAATAAGCACTTGTTCTGGGGGACAGAATCCTGTCCTGTTAATAAAACCTTTACACCTGAGAGAAGTAATATACTTTCAAAAGCAGGAGATGTTATTCCCCCAAAGACATATGGCAAAGCAAACCTTGCAGAGTGAATTTGACCAGTCACAGGGAAATTAATCGACTGAATGATAAATGCTGACGTAAGCTAAGTGAGTAAAAATTTGGTAAGGCTGCTTTGGATGAGGGTGGCAATTTTAGGTGTGCAGAAAAATGAAATTTCCCTATAATCTCTGCTCAAACACATGATTAGCTTGTTTCATTATTAACTCACTTTATCTAGATAGAACTTAAGGTACCTTTGCTTTGTTTATTGGGGGAAACATGAGTCTTTCACCATCAAGCATGTGTTAGAGTTTTCATAGATCCACTGTACCACATTAAATTTTGTTCCCATTTTTTATTTGAGTATTATTTTACAATTTTTATTTGAGCAGTGTAATAGTTCCCATTATTTATATCATGAGGGTATGGGGCTTTGCTAAAGGTGCTTTTTGCCTCAACTGAAAGAGTTGCATTTTTAAACATTTTAAAAATATAAGACAATTTTCCTGTGTTGTCTAGCCCTTGAATTACCCAGAAGTCCCACTGCACCATAAAGTAACTATCTCAGTCTTTTATTTTTGAAACAGGAACTCACTCTGTGGGCTTTGCTAGACTAGAACTTGCTATGTGAAGTAGGATGGTCTTGAACTTACAAAGATCCACTTGCATCTGTTTCTGGAGTGCCAGTATTGAAGGCATGTGTCACCACACCTGCTAGATACCTAATATTTATATGATGCTGAAATAGCTAGTTAGCATATTGGAAAAGGGATTTTCAGTTTTATTCATGTAAGGTATTGGCCTTCAGTTACATTTTTTCTGGTGATATCTCCATCCGATTTTGATATTCAAGTAAAATGGGCTTCATGGAGTGACTCAGATGTAACCCTTTTTATGTTTTTCAAGACATATGAGAGCAATTGGGACTTTGAATATTTGATATCCTTCACCATAAATCTGTTCAACTCTAAGCATTTCTTTGTGGGCAATGTTGAATTTCTGAGCTACATCTCTTGGAATAGTTAACTGTTCCCACCATATCTTTTTACTACAAACTCAGGGGCTCAAAAAGATCTTTTATTTTGCAACACAGTAAGAAGTCCAAGACAAGCTCACACTGGCTTATCAGGGCCGTGCTCTGTTGTGGAATACTATTTTGCCTAAGGTGTAAGGTAAGGGTGTGTTACATTGTTTGTGCTGTATTTGTTTAATGATGTAAGAATGTGTGTTTAATTATGTAAAGATGTGCTGCTGTCTGATCCAGACCCAATGAACATGGGTGTCAGTGAAGACATCTCTGAAATTTATGGGGCCTTTTATAGTAGAACAGTACTTATCCCTAGTATAGGAATAGACTTTGGGAGCCCATTCCACAGAAAGGGATACTCCCTGAGCCTAGACACAAGGGGGAGGGCCAAGGCCCTATCCCAAAGGACATGACAGACTCTGAAGACCCCCTTATGGAAGGCCTCACCCTCCCTGGAGAGCAGACAGTATATAGGATAGGTAGGGTGTTAGTTGGAGGGGGCCAAGGAAGAAGGGGAGGCAGAGAGAACTAGGATTGACATGTAAATTAATCTTGTTTCTAATTTAAATAAACATGGAGAGAAAGAAAAAAAAAGATGTGCTGCTGTTTCTCTTTGCCTGCCTAAGGCACCAGATTGGTCTAATAAAAAAGTGACGGGACAATAGTGAAGCAGGAGAGGGATAGGCTGGTCTGGCAAACTGACAGAATAAATAGGAGAAGAATGAGAGAGGAGGAGGAGGAGAGAATGAGGGAGACAGAGATGCCCTGGGCCAGAAGCCAGACAGCAACTGGGCAGCCATCAGCCAGCCAGACACAAGAAACGGTGGATGTAAGATATACAGAAAGTGAAGTTAAAAGCCAAAGGCAAAAGATAAAGAGAAACAGATTAATTTAAGTTAAAAGAGATAGCCAGAAACTAGCCTAAGCTAGGATGAGAACGCAAAGCTAATAAGTCTCTCTAAGTCATGATTTGGGAGCTTGTTGGTGGCCCTAAAGAAAAAGCCCGCTACAGTGCTCCTTCCAGAATATTGGCAAGGAGAATGCCTGTCTTG
Source organism: Cricetulus griseus (assembly GCF_003668045.3). Lineage (NCBI taxonomy): Eukaryota > Metazoa > Chordata > Mammalia > Rodentia > Cricetidae > Cricetulus > Cricetulus griseus. Next base: position 137,168,104 of record NC_048595.1, on the reverse strand, counting down.
ATATTACAGCTTCTTGGAATCCACAGTTGTCTTTTTGACTCTGCTTAATTTTAGTTTGTGTGATTTGAATGGCTATTAGGTACCAACTGCCTTTCACCTGAGAAACTTCATCTAGTGGTTTCTATAAAGTAGGCTTGCTATTTAGAAATTGTTTTTTTGCAAATATATATTTATATTCCTATATATACATATATCCCAAATATAATGTTTTGGGGTGTACAATTCTCAGTTAAGCTTTTTTCTTTTTTGTGCCTGGAATAATTGCTCACTGCTTTTTAGCCATCATAATTTCTGATAAGAAATAAGCTGTGGAGGAGGTGGAGGAGTAAAAAGGGAGGAAGTAAGTCCAGTGAATGAAGAAAAAACAAGTATAATGACAAAGCCTTGAAGATGCCATGGTGAAGCCTAATACTTTGATGCTAACTTACAAAATTATTTGATTTTCAAGATTATGGTTCACTTTCGAGGAACTGAAAATTTAGTAATTTTTCTATCAAGAGAAAAAGTCAGCTATTAATTTTACTGGACTTCATCATGTATATGCTATTTTTATCTCTTTTTTTCTTTCAAGAGTTTTCTGTATTTGTCTTGGAATAGTTGAGCTGCCATGTTTCTCCATGGCTCTTTTAATGCTGATTCCTGAGGGTCAAGCTGAGGGGAGCTTGTCCTCCATTTTCTGATGAAGAAAGTGGGAAAGTCTCTGGAGTAGAAAAAGTGAGTTTTAAGAAATTTCAGCCATTCATATCTTCATTGCTGGACAAAAAAAAAGCAAAAAGCTAGCTAGCTCTGGTAGCCTCTGGAGCCCAGGTGTGCACAATCTGTGGAGACATGTGCTCTGGACCATTCTTTGTTTCCACCTCCATTTGATTTTTTCCTGCTAATCCAAACTCTTAGCATTAGCAAGATCTTTTTCATGTCATTAGGGGAGAAACACAAAAGACACAAAAGGAGATGTCTTTAAAACATGAGCTCTCTGCCTGTGCTGCCTTCGTCGGATTGAGTAAACAGCTAGCCCAGTCTGGGCCACCACAGCCGTCTGGTCCTCAAAGGTTGATTCCAGGCACATGCTCTGGTGCATCCCTAGCGTGCTTGGCATCTGGTTAACATCTTCGTAGGCTTGTATAATTCTGCTCATAGGTATTTTGGGGGTTTTGAAATACTTACCCTTTTTTTTTCACAAGGCAAAATACAGCAGAGGCCTCCTTTTGAGAGGAACAGCATTTTAAAAGAATGCTTTGGGAAAATGCATGTTGGAACTGCTTGGAAAGGGACTCCACTGGAGGCTGCCTGCCCAAAGAGCAGCTGCGATAGAAGGAGACAGATTCGGATGTGACTTGCATCATCGTGACTAAATGTCTTGATGTACTGATTTTTAGGACTTTGATAGTGTCATAAGTGGGAGGGACTGGGTTTAACCCCCCAAAGCAAGGAATATTGCTTACCACCCAGATTAAGCTAAGATGACCTCAGGATTAGGGACTGACAATTCAAATACCACAGCCTTGCCTCTGTAGTGATGGGGGAACATTTATTTTGTGCCACCGTATACATAGAAGTGACTATGGTGGAGTTGAGTATGAATCAAAGGTGTTTCCCAGCTGAGCCAGACACCTCAGCAGGGACAATGCTAGCCCAGTGGGTGCTGTGCACCAAGCTGCCCCTGCTCCCCTGCCCCTACCCCAGGCCTGGCCCTTGCTTCTTAGAACCCCTGCCAGGCCCCACAGTGCTGGAGTAAAGAAAGTGGCAAACTGATTTTTCTTCCACCATTGGAAAGAATAAGTTGCATATATTTCTTTCAAATACATCCAAACCATGTCAAATGGGTTACAGAGACTCTGCCTTCTGTGATATCTCTGGGTCTGTGAGGATGGCTTCCAGAAAGCAGAACTGAGAACATGCTGGTTCCCGTGGGGCCATAGTAGAGACGGGTTATCATGGAATAGAGGTGCAAAGATAATGGCTCTCATTTGAAGACTATGGCATTGTCTAGAGTCACACCGCCTAGTACATGTCCCCTCAAGACAGCAATGCCCTGTCTGTTGGACTTTTAACTCATCCTCCTGGGCAGAGAGATTGCTGGCTTCATGGTTCCAGCTGACTAGGCAACAGCTCAGTTGGGGACACACTCGGGCACACAAGCTCCTCAGTAGTACTCTGACAAATGCTACTTGGCTTTGGAAAATCATTTATCTGCCAAAGTGGATTTTTCTATCTGACTTTAAAATGTCACTGAAGTGGGAAATATAATTTCTTAATTTCTTTTTGCAAATACAGGGTTTTTCTGGTTTGGTTGGTTTTCTGTTTTTGTTTTTGTTTTTGTTTTGAGACAGAATTTCTCTGTGTAACAGTTCTGGGTGTCCGGGAACTCACTCTGTAGACCAGGCTGGCCTCGGACTTACAGAAATCTGCCTGCCTGTCTCCCAAGGGTTGGGATTAAAGGTGTGAGCCACCCTCACCCCCTTGCAAATACAGTTTTTAAATTAGAAAAATCACCAAGGCTTTGCTTTGCCTCTTTGGAGACACTTGTTTTGGGATCATTATGATGCCTTAAGAAATCTCTCTCTCTCTCTCTCTCTCTCTCTCTCTCTCTCTCTCTCTCTCTCTCTCTCTCTCTCTCTCTCTCTGTCTCTCTGTACTTGTTAGGTAGGATCATGTTAAGTTCAGGCAGAACATTCTAGGTATGGATGGGACCAGAACCATATCAGTAAGTAGAAGCAAGCCAGTTGTATGGAGCTGTTTTGAACCTTCTCTGGTTCTCGAGCTGCCGGCCCAGAAGCTGGGTGACATCATGGAGCACCCTGATGGCGGTGTCACCAGCCCAGAGCAGATTCCTGATAGTAAGCAGAGTAGAAGAGGAGATTTTAAAACTCACTCGACATTCCTAAGTGTGCGTGAGAGACTGGGTGTGTTCATTAGAAAACTATTTCTTCTTTTCTAAGTTATGGCTGCTGCAGATGCTGTGTGTTCGTTTCTAGGGAAAGGCAGTTTTCCTCTCAAATGTCTAAAGAGACTTCATTTGAACAAGTGTCTTTTCATTTGACACTTTTCCTGTTGTTAAACTTAGAAAACATTTGACACACACCAAAAGACCAAAAAAAAAAAAAAAACCCTTTAAAATTGTCTTTGACTTCTGTCCCACTCCATTTTTGCTTTGTGACTTCTCCACTTAACAATAAATTAACTAAAACATAAAAAAGAAGTTTTTGAATGCATGGTGTTCATCAAATTGGTAAGGTTTTCAGCCCTTATCTCTTCAACTATTTCTCTGTCTCTTCAAAAAATTCGATCTGCATGTATTTTGGTGTGCTTTCTGCATCCCACATTTCTCTGAGACTGTAATCTTTTTGTCTTTTTTTTTGTCTATTCCAATTCCATCATTGCTTTGGCTCTTGCATAGTTGGCCTTCTGTTGGTTCAAACGCACTGCTGAGTTGTTCTAGTGGGCTTTACTTTCCTTACTGCTTCAACGTCTCAATTCCCTTCTCCTTTTAGTATCTGATCTTTTAATTGCTATTCTCCATCTGGTGACACTCATCCCAGTGCTTTCAAATATGTGTTAAATGTATTTTCCTTTAGTTCTTATTTATCTAAGTGATTTAAAAACCTTTGCCTCCCAATCCACCCCAGGGGCCTCTCAAAGGCAGTGTTTAGCACTTGATCTTTGTCCCAAGAAGAGGGTCAAGTTTTCCTGTTTCCTTACCTTCTGATATTTTGTCAATTCCCTGGCACCTTAGATTATATTCTATAACAATACTGGATACTGAGTCTCCTGGGAAACCTTTTGGGTTTTGGCTAATTTGTTTACTGATTTGTCTTAAAAAATCTAAACAATCTTCCACATCCCCCACCATACGGCAGCCAGTGGTGCTCCTAATGAGTTTTTTTTTTTTTTTTTTTTTTGTCATTATTTGCCAGAGTACAACATTCAGAATTTGGTTCTCTGTAGGCCTTTCCTGGGGTTCAAACTTGGCCCATCATACTTGGCAGCAAGTACTTTATACACTGAACCATCTTGCCAACACAAATGTACATATTTCTATATCTAAATATATGTGCTCATATTTAGATGCCTGCTGGATGCTCATAGTGTTCTAGTTAGAATGGAAGTTTCTAGGTTGCATAAAGAAGACATGTTTTTCTTGGTGCAGAAGATCGTAGTATCATAAAATGAAATCAATGTTAAATGCCAGATTTAGGCCACACTGCTCGAACTGCTATAGAGTTAGGTAACATTATATATATTTAATTATATTTATATATATCTTCAAGAAGAAATAGGTTCAGTACATTGAGTCAGCCTTTTCATCCAAAATGGAGTAAGAGGGCTAGCAAGATGACTTAGCAGGCAAAATTGCTTACCTTCAAGCCTGATGATGTTTAGCTCAGTGCTTGCAGCCCACATAGTAGAAAGAGAAACTGATTTCTACAGCTTGTTCTGTGGTACCTGGGCACCTACACATATGCAGTCCCACAGCCCACTAAACATAGAAACAAATGTAATGAAATGGAATTAGAGTTTTTCACTAATGGTATTCATCCATCAGAGGCAAGCATCTTATTCTGGCCACTTCACCATATTATGGTGCTTTTTAAATGAAGTAATGATTCAGGAGCATAGTTTTTAATGACTAAGTATATAGATATAAGGTTGTGCTATTTATCACAGTCATTTCCCCCAATATGTAGTTGTTATGAGAGCAAATCAAATCAGCATTTACCTGCTGTAATTCACTTATACAATCTTTGTGCACAACTTGAGATCACAAAGTAAGTCAGACTATTAGAAAAAACTCCACACAAAATAAGCATGTGTTATGGAACAACTATGTTAATTATTGATCAAACACTGTTTCACTAATGGTAATATTTTAGGAGGGAAACTGAACTTTCAGAAGATATGATAGCACCTGTTTAGTCTGATTTATGGGATCAAATACAACGTATGTAAAAGACTGGAAAGTCAGAAACACTATTCAAGTATAATGAATGTATCAGTTCCTTCCAGGATACATTCACTAGAGTCATAAAATTCTCAGAGAAAAGCTCTACACTGAATATGATCTGTATAAATGACCAGGAAGTATTTTCTTGTTTCTGAGTGGATAAACTCTTGGCTTCAGGGTGATAATAAAAAGAAAAGTCGACATTCATTGGAGAACACTTCTAATAAACAATTGCAGGCATGAAGAGATGAGCTAGAGGCAAAGCACTTAAGGGCAGAGGTGTCACTGTGCTGCTCTGGGAACCTACTTGGCTTGCAGTGGAGTGGGATTTTGGCAGGGGATAAGGAGGCAACATTGCTTTGTGTGTAGACTCCAGCCAGAGATGTGACATTTTGTTTCATTACTCATCCACTTGATAGGTTTGATTACTACTGTGGCTTGAGCGTCTCTGAGGGAGAAACGAAGAGGTAGAAAGGGCCCAAGACCTTTGATATATTAGAGTACAATAAATAGCAGTGGAAAGCAAGCCTCTGATGGATGTAGGAGAAAATGTTTAACACATGCCCTGACAAGTTCTGTGGCTGAAGAATTTCACACTAGCATTTTCAGAGAGGCAGAGGGTTCCTCATTTCCTGAACATCTGAGATATTCTCACATCATTTTCCCTGAAGGAATTTAGGCAATTAAGGAAGGAAATATACATTTATAATATGGTAATGATTAATTAACAGTAATTTAGAATTTCATGCATATTTCATTTATTTGTCATAGTAACTCCTGCAGGTTACATAGTGTTCATTTTAGAGCTGAAAAAAAGTATAAATAACCTGTCTAGGATCAAACAGTAGGTTAAGACTCAAGCTACTTGGATTTCTATCCTAGATTTCATGTTCTTCACCCACACTTCAGACCCTCAAACACGAATCTCACGTTCTTTCACTGCTTTGTTCATTTTTAGAAGATTTCATGATTACGAATTTGGTAAATAGGATGGTAGAATTAAGACTTGTAACTTTCATATCTTTTCCACCCTATTATAACCTTAAATTCTGAATCACACACTTCATGTATATTTAGTATGATGCTGCCTATATGAGAAAGTGAATAAGCAAATATTAAGTGCTGAGGATACAGCATTTTTGAAAACTACTACTCGGATCCTGGAGCCAAGGTTTCTATTCATATTCAGTCATTTATAATCTTATAATCAACCTAAAAATAAATATGTCAAATATATGTACTCAGTGGCAGAATGCTATCTTACAGGGCCTTTGGCTTGATCTCCAGCCCTACCATATCTCATTTCAAAATTGCTGATATTTAAAGCATTTTCAATTAGCACAAAACATGCACTACTTGTGTGAAGAAATACCTGCTTCCTGCAAGCACATAGCCTCTGAGGGGACCTGTCTTCCCTTCCTTTGCATCTGAGCACACCATGATCTTTCCTGGGATGTTTCCACAAATTCTTCTTCTTTGTATGCTTTCACTGGGGCCCTCATCCAATTTAAGGATGAAAATATTAGAGTGGTTGCTTGGAAACGCTGAAGTTGGAAATGATGAGTTTTCAGAAGGCTGCATTGAAGTGTAGGGGGAGCATATGGCACACTGACATGTTCTGTTCCCCAGCCAAGGAGAAGGGTAGCCTTCTGTGATCTCTCTAATTATTTCACGGCACTTTAAGATGCCAAACTGGTTTAAGAAAACTGCAAAACATTAGGGCTAAGGAAAAACAGAATGTACTTTTTTCCCAGTATTTATGACCAGTGGATTGTATGTCCATTTTTTAATTAATAATTTCGGAAGTCTAAAAGCAGAAGAAAAGCTTTACCTAAAAGCTAGAAACCAAAGCTCTTTTTTTTTTTTTTGCTGGAATACAAAGGAAAAAAAAGAGCACATATTAATGTCAAAAGCAAAAGGGCAATAACGGAATGAAATTATTTATATGAAGGATTTGTATTTCTGAAAAAATGTAAGTTTATTTAGTAGCTATATTGGAAGAGAATTAATTTCTCAAAACTCAAGAGGATGGTGGAAATTAGCAGATGGAACCAAGTAAGGCAAATACAAGGAGTAATTAGTTGATGCTTAAGGAACTAAACTCCCTGTAATACACAGGTCTTAATTATTCATATTATGACATAACTCAGTATAGGCAGAAACATCAGTGAATATTTGGATAAAAATAATGAACTATTCATTCATTTCATTTCCAAAGTGTTTACTGATATCTAATTTATGATCCCAAGAATGTTAGAACTAAGGAATTAAAGAGTCCAGAGACATACATTTTCCTGTAATAGGACCTTTAACTTGTGGTACACAGGTGCAAATATCAGCTTGGTATCCAATGTGGAAAATATATAGACACAAATACGTTGTGAGGATTTGTGAACACAGAAGGGAACCTAAGATATTAGGAGACATTTGGAAGGATATCAGAGCATGATAATTTGAAGGGATTCCAGAGAACAGTGGTTTAATGCAGCTCGGTGTTTTCCTCTTTCAGGCATTTCTACTCATTTAATCTTCATGGTGGGGACAAACCTTTTCTCATTACATAGCTCTGGCATCTCCTAGGGCCTGAGAGTCTAAAAGTGGATCATCTTGTACATGAGACAGGCAGTTGGGACAAGAAGAGTATAAGTATTTATTATTGGGCCAGGCCTGAAATGAGGCATATTTTATTTTATTTTTTCATTTTTTGAATTAGAAACAATATTGCTTTACATATTAATCCCAGTTCCCTCTCCCCTCCTCCCCTGATAACCCCCCCCCAACTAAAACCCTACCTATCGCATACCCTTTCTGCTCCCTGAGGAGGGTGAGGCCTTCCATAGGGGGTCTTCAGAGTGTGTCATATCCTTTGGGATAGGGCCTAGGCTCACCCCCATATGAGGCATAGTTTATTGACACTAACTTTACTATGTGATTGTTTATAACTTCAAAGGCAGCAGAAAACCAGAACAAATGAAAAAGAATAGGAAAAATTCCACCCAGTTTGTTGAATGAAAACATCTCAGCAGAATGGGAAAGGTATGGACTCTATCTGGGTGAAGAAGATTCAGGGAGGAAATCCAGGAGGCAAGACTATCACAAGAAAAGACAGAAAATAAAATGAGGCATCTTAAAGGCCACGGCTGGCCAAGTAGAAATTGTACATGTGGACTAATAGGATGGGATTCTCTCCTTATGAGATTTCCTTGCCTGCACTTTCCACATCTGCAGTGACCTACTTGAACCTTGTCCTTACGTGAATCAAGGACAGGCAAATCTACTCACACAAAGCTGATTCCAGGATCCTTTATTCTGCTTCCTTGCCATCTTCCTGGTCACTCTTTAAACCTATCCCCAATTCTTCTCTCTCACACACAGTAGAAACCGTGCTTAACATTTCCTCTTCATAATTTCATAAAACTCATGTTTCTCCAAATCCTACATATGCTAATCCATTTTTTCCTTCTCTGTGTTCATTCTTCCATTTCTCTTCTATTACTCTATTCCAAATTAATAGCATTTATTGCTAGACTGAACACAGCTGTGGCCCACTCATTTCATTTCTTGCCACCATTTAACCTTCCTTCAGTCTCTTGTGCACATTCATTCCTTTCAAATCAGATTTATTGCTACCATTATAATCTATATTTTGGAGTGCTCAAGAAATAATGCATATTATTCTATATATATTATATCAATTGATTCATTTGGTCCTCATAGAGCCTAACAAGATTCATTTATATTTATATTTCAGTATCCAAATAGAAACTTAAGTTTTGGATATTCTTTTTTGTTTTGACAATGTTTCATGTAGCCTAGAAAGACCTTGAATTTGCTGTGTAGCTAAGGATGCCCTTTGACTTCTGCTCTTTCTGCTCCTACCTCCTGAGTGCTGGAGTTCCAGGCTTGTCCCACCATGCTCAATTGCTTCCTTTTTTTGCTAAGAAACTGATTAAGCTTCATTTGCAGCACCCAGGCCTGGAAGGGTTAAGTAACTTGCCCAAGGTCACACAGGTATCAAAAACTTCAAAAATTATCCCAGGCAATTGGCTTCCATAGCCTGTGTTCAATGCCATAGGTCTGTGTGTGTGTCCAAAATATTAACTTACTGAAGGAAGGGATACACTTCTATTTTATCTATGTGGCGAAGAAAAACTTAGAGAAATATGTTTAGAAGCAATAACACAATCCAGTTGGGAAATCTTAATGATGTATTCATTATATGCATGGAAGAAGGAATGAAGGGGGGAAGTTCAGAGGCAGGCAAAAATTCCACTAGCCCAAAAATCAATTAGAAAGGAAAAGAGGGCAAGGAGGAGGAGGGGAAAGGATTAGAGAGGAGGAAGAGGGCAGAACGAAGATGGAGGAGGGAGGAGGGAGGAGGGAGGATTGGAGCATATATCAAATAGGGTAATGTGAGGTGAGAAGGGAAAAAACCTAAGGTAGATAAACCACATGAGGCAAGACAGTGGGGGAAAGAATGACAAACGTGTGAAAATGACACAATGAAATCTATTATTCTGTAAACGAACCTAAGAAATTAAGCAAACGTGTTTGTGTGTCCCCAGTACTAGTTGGTGTTGTGAAATATTATTTTATCTGGGCAAAGATGTGTTACATTTGTTTATGGCACAGAATATTAGCTTAACTGTGTAAAGGTGTGTTACTTTTTTAATGCTACATTTGTTTAATTATGTAAAAATGTATTGCTTTTATTTCACCTTGCCTGCCTATGGCACCTGATTGGTCCAATAAAGAACAGGACAGTCAATGGCTAGGCAGAGAAAGGTTAGGTGGGGCTGTCAGGCTGAGAGAATAAATAAGAGGAGAAATCTAGCTCGAGAAGAACAATAGAAAAAAAAAGAGAAGACAGACAACTGGGGGAGCCAGGCAACAGCCAGCCAGCAGACATGAAAAGCAGTGAAAGATATACAGAAAGAAAACAAAAATCCCCAAGACAAAGGCAGAGAAAAAGTAACTGTTTAATTTAAGTAAACAGAGCTGGCCAGAAGCCAGCCTAAGCTATTCAGAGCATTCGAAACTACTAAGTCTCTGTGTCATGATTTGGGAGCTGGTTGGTGGCACCAAAGAAAAAGCCTGGTACAAGTTGCTACTTGTACTTTCTTCTTTTTGTTTTACAAAGCTGCATTTACTTCATGCAGGTGTTACCTGATCCACTTTAAGCTGAAATCAACATTACTCCTGTGGTGGCATATTTAGATATTGGTAATTGCTGAACTTTGTCACAGAAAGATGCCAAAAGACATTTCTGTGAGGAAGTAAGCAGAGTCACCTGCTAGAACAAATGTATTTTCTATGTAAATTGAATTAGATTGAGTAAAGAATATCCTTACATCCATTGTTAAGCTAAATATATATTCATTAATACTTGTTTTTATTTGAAATGGACTTATTTTACTTTGGGATATATTTAGGTATTTTCAGAAATCCTATTATATACTCTACAAGAACACTATGTAAGAGATGCATTTATACATGGAGTAGAAAGCACATGGTGTCTCATTTGTGATGTGAGTAAAGGAGTGATTGTCAGACCAAAGGTTACATTCTAGTATCTCTTGTATACAATGTTACAAGTTACACTTTAGGTTTGTTGCTTCACTATAATGATACTGTTAAAACAATGACAAAATTCCTTCTATTAAGTTTTATAATCTGACATGTATAATCATTCAAATACAGTTAAGTGCTCTGAAATACATGAAGACACACAGCTCAAATGCAACTTTGAATGTGATATAGGTGAGGATTGCATGTTTTGTGTCCCATATATTTGTTTAAAATTTTCCTGAATATCAGCCTAAGCATCTCTAGAGCTCTATAGTGTTAGAGAATGTTTGGTACTTTTAAAACTTGGAGAATATACAATGATAGAAACAATTAAAGGGAATTTGAGCTAAGAATTCCTACTGTCACAGGGCTAGCTCACCATTTAATACTTCCTAGTGGCTTTGAGGAATAGTTGTTTCCATCATTTGCCATTAATTGCTGTTCACAGTGGAGTGATGGAAGCAAGGTACGATTCTTCTATAGTGACCAATTTCACATTTTCTTCTAAAACTAAATATTCTGTTTAAAATATCTTATTTCACTTCTCTGTGTGCTCTAATCAACACATTATCAATCCTGTTACCACAGAGTGCAGCAGGCACCCTTACCTACCTGTGAGGATGTAGTGTTTTGAAGTGCACAGCACCAGTCTTCAAGTTTCTTTGTTTTCTTACAAAGAAGTTAAACTTAAATCTGAAAGCATTTACCTCTGAGTTCTCTTTAGTACCATATGTGGTGATAAAAGGAAAATTATATTTTCAGAACATAGGGGATTTCTAATATGACTGATTCAGTTTCTCTAACATTTATTTCTGAAAGCTTCTGCATGGCAAAGGACTCCACCAATAGGACAAAATGACAGCCTACAGTATTGGAAATATTTTCACCAACTCCACATCAGATAGAGGGATACTTCAAGATCCAGCTACACCACTCTTACACATATACATAAATGACACAATGTCTTATCACAAATACAAGTACTTGTTCAACTATGTTCATACTGGATTTATTAATAATAGTCAGAAACTCTAAACAACCTAGATGTCCCTCAACCAGAGAAAAGATACGGAAGATGTACATTTATTTAATGGAGTACTACTCAGGTGTTAAGAAAATGACATCACAAAATTTGTAGACAAATGGATGGAAGTAGAAAAAAATCATTCTGATGAGGTAACCCAGATACAGAAAAACATGGTATGTATTCACTTATAAATGAATATTATCTATTAATTCAATGATAATTGTGCTACAATCCATAGACCACAGAGAGGCTAACTAACAAGGAGGACTCTAAGTAGGGACTCATGCATCTTCCTGGGAGGGGAAGTAGAACACATTTTTTAAGTGGACTTGGAGTAGGTGTGGATGGGAACAGGAGTAATCATTGGGGAAAGGGGTGAAGGGTGGAGGGATAGAATACTTGAAGAGACAACTGGAATAGGGCGGCATTTGGGGAGGGGGACAATGTAGTAACCTAGTGTAGTACAGAATCTCAGAATTCTACAAGAGTGATCCTTGTAATGGAGGATGCAGAACCTGAATCTGCCATCTTCTTTAATTGGGCAAGGCTTCCAGAGATGGGACTGGGACACCAACCCAGCTACAAAACATTCTACCAGACCTATAATCTATCCTGCTTGAAAGATGTTCTGGGGCAATGGAGGTGCAGAACTTGTGGGAGTGGCCAACCAATGAGGGGGTCTAATTTGAGGCTCTCACTCTGAGAGGGATCCCATGCCTAATACCGCCTGGATGGACAGGAAAGGGAGACTGGATAGCCTAGAGACCTAGAGAAAAAAAATCAATAAAATTATTCCCAATGATACCCTTGTATAGTCATAGATGGGTGCTAGCCCAATTTTCATCAAAGATGCTGCTGCTGACAGCAGATGGGTGTAGATGAAGAGACCCACAGCCAAACACTAGGCAGAGAGCCTGTATTGGAGATCTCTATCATCCATCCCCATGGAGCTGGGCATACTCCATGGGAGAGTAGAAGGAAATGATGTATTAGCCAGAGGTGTGAAGACACTGAGAGAAGATGCCCTACAGATTTCAAATAAGTAGGGCTCATAAGGGCTCACAGAGACTGAAGTGGCAGTCATGCAGCCTGCTTATGTCTGGGATAGCTTATCTGTGTATATACTATGGTTCTTAGGTGGGTATTTTCCTGGGACTCCTAACAGTGGGAGTAGGGGTGTCTGTGACTCTTACATCTGCTCTTGGTACCCTTTTTGTCCTCCTGGGTTGTCTTGCTGAGTCTTGATATGAGTGTTTTGCCTGGTCTTACTGTATCTTGTTATGCTGTGCTATTCCTGGGAGGCCTGGTCTTTTCTGAAGGGAAATGGAACAGGAGTGGATCAGGGGTGGGAGGTGGATGAGGGGAAGGTGTGTCAGGAAATGGGAGGAGTGGAGGAGGAGGAGCTGTGATCAGGATGTATCAAAACAAAAACAAACAAAAATAATGCTACAAGACTGTAAAGCAGTATCAGAGAAAAAAGCAAAGATTTTAAATACATATCTGGATGCTCTTGGCTTTTCATTTGCATGAGAAGTGATCTTGCATAAACGTAGTAACCTTTCAGGATTATCATTTCTCTTTATCTAAAATAAATATAATCTGTTATTCTCCAAGTCTGGGATAGTGCATTGGTGAGTTTCTTTTCTGTTAACAAACTAAATTCATCTGGGAAGAAGGAAGTTCAGTTGAAAAAGTCATCAGACTTGCCAACAAGGATACCCGTAGAAACATTTTGTTGATGTTTTGTGTTGGAGAGCTTAGCCTACTGTGAACACCAATCTCTTGACAGACGGTCTTGCGTTGTATAAGACAGCAAGCTGAGTAAGCCATGGAGAACAAGCCAGCAAGCAATTATTCTCTGGTCACTGCTTCAATTCCTGCCTCCATGCTCCTGTATTGGCTTCTTTTGATGATGGGCTATAACTCAATTAAGACCTTTCCTCCTAAAGTTGATATTGGTCATTGTTTTATCATAGCAACATAGAAGCAAATGAATACAGATAATACTTGAAAATGATTAATAAGTAGGCAAGCTCATGTTAAACTCTGCATTTTCCACAGCAGTTGTTATGGGGATGATGATAACCATGATCACTGTGTTACCTTCTTATCATCACAGCAAAAGTCTCAGTGAACAAATTGAGTAAAGAGAGCTGATTTTGCTCACTGCTTCAGAGCTTTTATCTCCTTGACTAGCTCCATAAGTTTTAGACCTATGGTAAGGCAGAATCATCCTGGCAGAAAACATTGTAAAAGCAATATTCAGATGTATGTTATGCCAGGTAGGCAGGCACACAGGACAGAGAGAGGGTGGGGGAAAGAGAGGCACAGAGATAGAGAGACAAGAGAGAGACAGAGAAAGCACAAGTAGCCAGGGGAAGAAACACTGCTCTTGACCACTAGCTAATGGACCTATATCCTTCAATCAGGCCTTGCCTCCTAATTGACACCATCAAATTATGAGTCCAACAGTGCTTATGCAAACTATTGAAACAACACTCTCATTTTCTTCCTACCACTCCACAGCACTACCAGCTATTCACTGAGACACTTGGGAGCCACTCATATCCAAATCATAGCAGTGACACTGACAATGACAATATTATTGTTTACCTCATGTCTAAGTTGGTCTTAGTTTAAGAATCTGTCCAGTCAAATGAAGGCAACACTTGACACTGATTGACATTGGTGTGCCTGGGAAAGAAAAGTACATTCCTCTCCACAAAACCCAGTGGTCTTAGACAATGTTTTATTCAGCACACGTATGGTGAACATCATAATCTACAGGCAGAGTCCCTGCTCTAAGGGCTGAAACTACACAACTGCAAATGCATACAATGTTCTGCCTGCAAGAAGGTATCTAACTGTAGAAACATTTTGATATACCTAGAGGCAAGAGGAATGATATGATTTGTGCTGAGGGAACGGTCAGGTAAAGTCGAGAAGGATCAATTCATGGCAAAATCAATATTCTAAAGTGAAATAGATTCATTTTATTTTTATAACTTTTGTAGTCAATAAAACATTATTTTATATTTCTGTGGCATTTTCTACTATATAGTTATAACAAATATTTCTGCATAAATACTACAATCATTTATGCAGTATAATAAGTTTAATTTATGTGATAAAATTATGCTACTCTATTATGTTTCAATCTTACTTAGCTATAATTTTTATAAAAATACTACTCTATATTCAAAATCCTGGAACATATTGTATGGCTTTGAATGTATGTAAAATTTAAGCTTGAGGGTTTAGGTGACACATAACACATGACATTATTAATAATTAAGTTCTGGGCATTAAACAACCCAGTATGGATAGTGTGTGTACTAGCAGGTACTCTACCAGTGAACTAAATCCTTCATTCCTCAGTAATGGAATATTATTACATTAATAATTTATTTAAATGCAGACTATTTTAATAAAAATAACTAAGTAATAATTATTTTCTCTCTTTCATTTCTCTTAAGACCAAATGCAGTATAATTAGTAGACAAGAAAATTATCAATTAGACCAGAAAGTTCTGTGCTTATTTTCAATTTTCTGCAGCAAGATTGTCTGAGCTTTAGCTTAATTTATGACATGACATTTATGGAGTATCAAGACAGGAAAATATTTATGTCTGACCTATTAAATTCCCAATGTAACAACTATTGTAATCATTTGAAGAAAGTGGTTCTTTTTTTCTGATTTAGTAATTCCTACCCATCTCTCCTGCTCATGAAAAAATTTTAAGGAAACCACTAGGTTTTGTGTTCAAAACAGTGACATCAAAATTTATTTTGTTTAACTTTAATGATAAACCTAAAAGTCACATAATGAAAATATTATAGTATTACATTAATTTCAAATCACCTACATTATGATTCTGATTAGGATGTTATGAACTTAATTGGTGTGTCTGGTTCTATACCAGCTTTTATCTTTTTGTGTACAATTGTAGCTGTAGGTCTTGTTTAGATAGAGGCCATGGTGACCTTTTGATACATTGGTAAATCAAACATTTTCCATCCTGGTAATTTTTTCTTTTTTTGGTTTTTCGAGACAGGATTTCTCTGTGGCTTTGGAGGCTGTCTAGCTGAACTAGCTCTTGTAGACCAGGCTGGTCTCAAACTCACAGATATCCACCTGCCTCTCCTCCCGAGTGCTGGGATTAAAGGCGTGCACTACCAATGCCCGGCTCTGTCCTGGTAATTTGTAAGAAGCTATTTTATCTCACCTGTTAATAAGAAATTAGCTATAAAATACTCATTGAATCTATCAAAGTATTCTTAAATTTGTTTTTATTCATTATAAACTGACAAAATAATTAACTAGAAAGAGTATAGGCCAATGAGTATAGGCCAATGAATTTCTAAGAATGAAGACATGGTCATAAAATAGATATTAATTTATAAGTGCCAGCAATAAGCCTAGAGGTGAGTTTTTAAAGAAAAACAAGAATCCCTTGCCCTTGTAGAGATGACAATATAGTAGAGAGATTGCATGACTCAAAGTGGGATGTCACAGCAATAAGAAGGTAGTAATAGACCTGAAACTAACCCCTGTCTCTGAAAGTAAACAGCATGCTATTCAAATTCAAACACAACTCAAAAGTTTACAGTAAGCTTTCTGCCTTTTCTGAATGTTGATTTTTTTTTTAATTTAAGTCCAATTATCTTTCATTACTGTCTTCAGTTGAGGGTTTTTTTCCTTCCTAAACCATCTTTCTTCCCTAGGAAAGGCTGAAAATCTTGCATGCTTCTGGGGAAAAGGTTAGTTACTGAGAATGGATCTGGCACACCACAAAGTTGATATCATGCTTGCACATGCTTGACAGTGTGAACAAGGGATGAACACTGGCCTACACTTTGATAAAGACTTGGCTACACTGAGGAGTAGAACTGAATTTAGCTCCTGCTGCCTATTTAGTGATCATATAAAATTTACCAAGAAAATATTTAAAAAATATCAATGTGGAATAAACTTGGTTGGGATAGTTTTCACTGATATGTGCCCATAGAAGTATCACTCCAGAGAAATGTTTTCATCTTTAATTTTATTAAATTTCCTTATTTAGAAAGTTGTTTGCTAAAGTCTATTTAAAAACACAAAAATGCAGTTGATAAAAATTTAAACACTACCAACCAAATCAGTAGTATTTCTTTTTTTATTAAATTTACTCTTTGGTAGCAAAAATAACCTATTTCTCTGTCTAGTTTTTTGACAGGTATGTTTCTGTTTAACAAGGGGGCAGTAATAAGTTAAAGCTGTTTAAAGACCATTGAGATGTCAGTTGAAAGTGCAATATAAATTAATCCTGAGGAGATAATGAGTAGTACTTTAAGTAAATCTTTGGAAAGTTATTGTTTTGATAAGAAGTATTCTCAGACGTCCTTTTTGGAAATCATACATCTTGAATTGGATGACATCTTTTCATGGATTTGATCGTAATTATGCCTGGTTCATCAACCTTAACTCACACTGTACTGTGCAAAGCCAATTGTAATGTATTTACTTTCTGCTTAAGCTAACTTAGACTAAATGATGGGAGCAAATAAAGCTTAGAACCTAGCACAGCTGAGCATTTTCACAAGCAGTAATACCATCAGTCTCTGTCTGCCTCTCTCTTGGCTTGTTAGCTAACATGAGAGCATAGGAGCAAATAGGATGCTTTATATAATTTGTGACGCCAGAGAGAACTGTCAATCCTGGGATCAATGTGGGATCCATGGTGTTCTTTAATACAGTCTTTTCTTCATCCACTTGGTTGCTAGTGACCTCTTGGGACCCAAAGCATAAGGAATGGAAATTAGGAACCCATGCACCTCACCTTCTTTCTCTCAGTTGTTCCCAGTCTGCCTGCTCTAAGGCTAAAGAATCCCAAGGCTAAAAATTAAATTTAAAGACTGAGGTAGATATTGGCAGAATCAGTGTACTAGGAAACATTCTCAAAAAATGCCGGTAGTGCAACAGGGCCATCGGCAGCCACCAGAAATGATCAGATTTAAAGATATGCTAGAATAAAATAATATTAAAATATAAGAGTTTTTAATAAGTACATAGAAAATTTCTGAAGGTTTGGTTAAAATGTTCATTTAGCAATAGAGAAACTGAAGGGAAATCCATTCTAGGAAGCTGTCAAATTTAGGTGCCCTTTTTGGTTGAAGGTGTAGCTCAGCAACAGAGTGTTTGCCTAGGTTCCATAAGGCCCTAGAGACCCAGGCTTCAGACCTGCCTCAAAATATTGTCCTTTAATCGTGATTATTCTCTCTTCTTTCACTTATTTGCAAAAATCGCCCTTTAGCCTCAGCAGTGCTTGGGGACACTTGCTTGTTCTTGAGGGTATTTCTCGCTTGTATTTGCTGCCTTGAAAGGAAGCTGAGCTAGCCACTGGAACACCACCACGCTAGGCCTAGATTCACCATTCTCCATGTCTGTGTTCTCACTTTGATGGAGAAGACACAGAGATCCATTTGTTATAAAGGAGATTTCAGGAGGCTAAGTACTTCCTTGGAGAATTATAAACACATAAACACATTTTTTAAAAAAATAATTGTGAATGTGTGAGTTCATGTGAATGTGAAGACCAGAGGGACAGTCTCAGCTTTTTGTCCCTCACTTGACATCCACAAATTATTAATTTGAAATTCTTATTTGTTGTTTGGTTTTGAGACAGGGTCTCACTATGTAACTCTGGCTATCCTAAAACTCACTGTGTAATCCAGACTGACCTTGAATTCACAGATATCCACCTGCCTCTGTCACCCAAGTGCTGGGATTAAAGGCATGCACCACCATGCCTAGCTGAAATTCTATTTTTAGAATTTAATACTTGACTACATCGTATTTACATAAATTCTTTGCCTTCCTCTACTACTTCCAATTTCTCCTACCATAACCTCCCTCTGGGTGTCCACACACACACATGAGAGCACAGGAGCTCTCAAAATGTAATATATATATTACATTTTATATATCTCTAATATTTATGAATGATTTATGAATGAATGATCCATTTTCCTGCTTATAGCAACTTTGTCATACTTTCTCCCTCTCTAAGACCTTCCCTCCCATTGGTCTCATTGTCCCTTTCTATGTTTCAGCTTCTGTGACCACTACAGATTATGTTTTTAAATCAAATGGTTCAGATCTGGGATCTCCAAGTAAGAAGAACCATGTGGTGTTTGTCTTTTTGTTACTCCATAGGTATCATGTTTTCATTACCAATTCATCAGCTGATTGGCATCCAGTCTGCTTACATTCTCTAGCTCTTTTGTGAATAGTGAAACAACAAGCCTGGCTGAGTTAGATTTTCTGCAGTGAGCTATCACTCCTTTGTGCTCATGTGAAATGTGAAGGAGTGGTATAGGTAGGTTTTTATGAGATATCTATTTTAAAAATTTTGAAAATACTTTGTACTGATTTCTTGCATGACTTCTTCAGTTTGTAATCCCATTAACAGTGAACAAGAGTTTCCTTTTCCTAACACCCTCTGCAACACTAGGTTTAAGTTGATTTCTTGATCTTAGCCATTTTGACCTGGCTAAGATAAAATCTCAAAGTAGTTCTACTTTGTATTACTCTTCTGGTAACAGATATGGAACTCTTTTGGAGCTATTTCCTAGTTGCTTTTACTTCTTCCTTTGAGAATGCTGTGTTCAAATCTCCTGCACATTTCTTTAATTGGCTTATTTGCTTTCTTGATTTTTTTTAGCTCTTTCTATATTTTAGTTATTAAACTTCTATTAAATATATAACCAGCAAACATTCTTTTTTTACCCTTTGAGGTGCCTCTTTAATTGTTTTCTTTGCAGTTCAGAGATTGTAGTTTTGTGATATGTCATTTGCTAATTGCTGAACTTAAATTTGAGTTAGTGGATGCCTACTCAGAATGTCCCTTCCTGAACCCAGGGAACATGAACAAAGGCAGACACCTTGCAGAACATGGCTTTGAGGGAGCAGTGTGGACAAAGATCAAGGGCACAGACCTTTGTCTGTGCCAGAGGTTGTGTATACAGATGTGGCCTAAGATGAGTCTGGGCATGTCTTGGGTAGTGCAGGCTGGGTTTTGGGGCATTCACTTCCCTGGTCTGGTGTACAACTTTGTAACATGAACAGGGGCATACTTACGCCTTTGATTTCTTTGTGCAGTTCCCCTGCAATTATGAAGCACCAGTCTGTGTATTCTAGGTTCTAGGTGGAAGAATTTGCAATCATTTAAAGGACCTAGCTAAATCTGAAGCTTGATATTTCTGCCTTATACTTTCATGTGCTAAACAAGACCACAGGATAGTGTGTAGGGGAAACAGGCTGACCTTCAAGACTCAAAAATATTGCCAAGAATATCTGCCTTCTATAAATAAAATACAAATACATTACTACTCCTTGCATTTATCCTGTGAGAATTACTATCCTCCTTGTATGTAGAAGGTGCCTCAGGATGACTAAGAGAAAATCAAGGTCACAGAATGGGAAAAGAGAAAATACATGGATCTGTTTTCTTTTCTAATTAATACTTGATGTCTCTCAACGCTTTACATACTGCCTTTGCTTTTATTTTGGTTTCAATGTATACTTTCTGAAAAAATACAAACTAAATATTTAATTTAATATCATAAACATCTATGCATTAATTTCTATCTATAACCTTTCTCTTTGCAAATCATAGTCTCTAGTAAAATTCATATTTGTTGTCAATCTTTTTGTAAAGTTTCCTGATAGCTTTGATCCTTTCTTTCAAAGTTTCAAATAAGACTCATTCTTCCTGCTGCTCAATCTAGCTATCACATAGGTTAATGGACAATAGCCAAATGATACTAGCTTCTCCTCTACCTTACCCCTCCTTAGCTCTGAGCATTCTCTTTGTAATTTTGTGGATTGAGTATCTACACAGCATTCATTCTTTACAGTGTCCTTTGCGCACCATGCTCTGGTTTGGGATTTTGATTTTTCAGCATGCTTGTAAGGTTTCACCTACCTTAATTTAATCTTTTTGGTACATAGTTAAACCATGTCTACTTCTATGTCACCTTGTCCAAGAATTATTCAGGAATTAACATTAGCCCATTCAATCCAAAAGCCTTTTCTTTTCCTCCCTACTTACTTCCTTCATTTCCCACTCCCTTCTTCCAAGTCCCCCTCCCATCTATCTCTTCCCCCACCTTGTTCTCATTCCCCTTCTTCTACTGGTTCTGTGGTGGGAATCCAACCCTGAGCCTCTGAAATGCTAAACAAGAACTTTGAATACATTGAGCCATGTCCTCATCCACAGATGAAACAACTTTACTTAATAGTATTAGGATCTAGTTTTACAAAATAAAGAAAGATAACCTTATTCAATGCAGCTCTGCTAGAAACCTGGCTTGTAACATGTTTTGGAATCACCTTGAACTTCCATTGCCCGTATTCATTGTTCAGAACCTTTCCCCCCCATTTCATTTGTTCCCAACAATCTAGTTTAATATTTTCTTTATTTTGTGATAGAACAAAATAGGATAAATATGTAAATGTTTTCCCATATAATCTTTGTTTATAATTATAACTGACAATACTTATGTTGCTCTTTTATGATGTCAGCATATTCAACTTCTGTTTTATTTTCTCTTCGATTTTAATTGTTTGGTAACTCTTTCTGGTATCTTTGATATCTCTTTTTATAAATTTTATTTCCATTCTTTTTGTTGATTTAGTATATTATGTATCACCCAAATTATCTAGTCTATTCTACTTTTATTATAGTTCAATTGTATTTGAAATTAGGAATGCTGATTTATAATTTTTAGTTCTTCATATCTGTGATAAATATTCCCTTTAATCAAGAGACTTTTTCGTGCCATGAAAATCACCTATTTATTGTACATATTTTTATAGAATTTCTTAATTACTTTCCACAGTGCCTAGGTATGTTTGTTCCTGCCAGCAAAGAAGGTATTCTAGAGAGCTTGCAACGTCACTTGCTAAGAGCAAAAGACACTCTAGATTTAAGCTGGCATAAAAATTCTTTCCTATAGGCTCCAATGATGTATTCAATATTTCTTGCATATAAACATTTCTATAATATCATTCCAGTGATGATTCAAATATAAAATTATGTACCTGGGAGTAATGTTTACCATTTTGACAGTAAATGGTCAAAGTAAACTCAGAAAATGCAGATCTACTGGGTATTTTGTTTCCCCAAATGTATAGTAAATGTCCTTCACAAAGTTTTATAATGAACATATTTTGTCCTTGGATGAATACACAAACACACACACCAGTGTGTGTGCGCGCATGTGCATGTGTGTGCTTAGAAGACAAGGTGGCTGTTAAACAGAGGTGGACTTGCATATAACAAGCAGTGTCTTGTTGGCCATGCCTTGGCTTGACAGTAACATAAGCAAGCCATTTCCTTGTGGCTATTTAAAACATTAGTGATCACTTTTGAATACCTAAAATGTCTAGAATTTTTTTTTGTATTTGAAAATAAAATAATCTGTAAATATACAAATTGAAAATGTTATTTTAACCTTACAGTGGAACTTGTGACACCCAGATGAGAAGGGTTAAGGCTTGTTCATTAGCCATAATTCCATGGTTCTAGTTATAAGAAAAGGAAACATGATACCACTGATAATATGAGAGTTTGAAAGTAGAGGGAAGACTCTATTCTGTGCTGCTATAACAGAGTACCTCAATCTGAGTTATTCCTAAGACCAGAGATCTATTTATTTCTCCCAGTTCTCCAGGTTGGGAAATCCAAGAACAGAATACTGATGTCAGTTCTGATGAAACTTTCTGGCTGTTTTCATGTTGTCAGGGTGGAATGAAAGCAGGTGGGACACAGTAGGAAACCTATTTGAGAAGTTCCTTAAGCCCTCATGGCCTAGTGTCCTCTGAGAGGCCCCATGTCTACATTCTGTCATTGTAGCAAGGCTCGAATGGTGGTAGAAACTTTTAAGAAAAGAGAGAAGATTTTCATCTGTTTAATATGACAAATCAATTAAAGAAAAACCTTAGCACAGCAGCCAAACAGCAAAGACAACTTGTTCACTTGGTCTGTGCATAAGCCTAGAAACAAACATCTAAAAACATTCATAGTGGGACTGAATAGGATCAAAATGAAAGCAGCCTGAGGAAAACTGAGGCCTCACATGTCCAGACTGTTATTGCAAGACTGGAAAGGAAAGGAAGGACGTTCCTGACTCAGACTCAGTTTAACTTCCTTAATAAAGCCATAATTCTCAATTTAGTTCCTTGGAATAGTATTATGTATTGTCCTTTGGGAAAGATCCAACTTCAAACGTTGACTTTGGTTCTGTTATATTGATAGATTTCCCTCTGCCATTATTGCTGTTTTCAAACACAGCTATTTTTAAAGCAGAATGGAACTGGTAACTGCAGAAGTATTTTAATCGATGTGTGTTTGGGCACATTCAGCAATAAGAGAAGGGCATGGATAATTATTTTCTACAATAAAAGCAAGAACTTTACACAAGAGCTCTGCTATAAAGCAATCAGCCAATAACAACAGGAGACAAGGTGGCAGAAAATGGAGGGAGGGCAGAGTCAGAGAGATGCTGACATTAGGTAGGTGGGTCCTCAAAGCCTTTATTTGCTGGGACAACAAAATGATGGTCCTTCCTCTTCCGTGAGATGCTAGGGTATTTCTGGAATGTAAGACCTCTTTGATTATCTTCTGTATAGTAGACTTTATTCAGTTGTGTGATACTTCTATTAGTAAGAGGTCAGGAAAATGTTTGTCATTGTTAGGAGAAGCAGTTTCCCTAGAAAGGCATTAAAGAAGTAGAGGGATGACAATGGCAATCATTTAAAAAGAGTCACCATAGAATCTTGTTTAAGTCTAAGAAAGAGACTTAGGTTTCTATAAGTTCTACAATTTCAGAGGTTGAAAGGGGTAGATCAAGAGTTCAAGAGTATTCAACACAGTCTGGACTACATTGATAGCACTATTTTGAGGAAGGGTTAATGCCGTTCAATGTGCAAACAATTCTTGTAGTAGTAGATAATGATTATATATTGCAATTATTTCCTGTTTTGAGGACACATATGGTTACTTTACATCCTGAATCCTGTGAGGAATTTGAATGATCTTGAATTTGCTTTTTATAATGAAAAGGAAAACAAAATCCTGGTAAAATAGGACTCCAATCCTCCTTCTACTTAGGAGGCTGAAAATAGAGGATGGCAAGTTCAAGAACCTGACTGTCATTCAGAGTGAAACCTCATCTCAAGATACAGTGTTAAAAGAGCTGGGGCTACATAGTTCAGTGCTGAAGAGCTTGTCTAGACTGCTTGCAGACCTAGGGTCAAAGCCTACTACCCACAAAGAAAAACAGTTGGTTTAACTCAGCCCTCCCTGACTCAAACCGAGTGTGCATACTGACAAGTAGAATGGTCGCTAGAAGAACTGATGATTTCTAAGAAGTCACTAAATGAAGTCGAGGTGTTTCCTTGACAAGAGAGCCTTGTGTCCTTCACACATTTCTCAAGTATGGAAGTGTGGCATTCAAACCTTTGCAAGTGGTTTTTAAAAGTCATTATTTCACTAAAATATTTCTGACTTTATTTTAAAAGGAGAAGTGTAAGTGAAAATCAAATAGTAAGCATATTTTATTAGTGAGATGGTAAAAGAGCTATTCAACACTACTGTTGTGGTTGTGGAGTTAGTTCTTAATTTATTGGCCTGAGCTTCAGGCACCCTTCTGTGTTGATACTTATTGTCAGAATCAGATATATATTTAGAGAGAGAGAGTGAGGGACTGGCTGACCTAGGATAAAGAAAAATGAGATTTTCTATTTTTGTTTAACATACTCATCTTTATATATCACAGCTTCTTTTTCCTAGATATTCCCAGCTTATAGAGGGGTAAACACTATAACAAAATATTGAAAATAGCTATTCGGTTACAACATCTTTCAGGCATTAGAAACATAAATACACTCTTTGAGGATCCATGTGAGAGAAAGAAGAAAAAGGAAGTGTATGGCTTTTTCAGAGAACACTGGTTTTGAATAAGCCATTTTCCATATATGTTACACTGTATTATCCCCTGTTGCCAGTGGCAGAAGTCCCTAGCCTTGGAGTCAGGTAATGATAGGCAAACATTTGTCTGTGAAATTCTTCGCTTAACTCTCGGGCAGTGACTTACACAATGTGCTAATGATTGTTTTAGGATCAGGAATGGGGAAGTCTTTGTGTCATATAAAATGCTTTGGGTGCAAGAATTAGATAATCCGGAGAAGATTTCTTTCTTTCTTTCTTTCTTTCTTTCTTTCTTTCTTTCTTTCTTTCTTTCTTTCTTTCTCTCTCCTTCCTTCCTTCCTTCCTTCCTTCCTTCCTTCCTTCCTTCCTTCCTTTCCTTCCTTCCTTCCTTCCTTCCTTCCTCCTTCCTTTTTTCTTTTTGGTTTCTTTGAGACAGGCTGACCTCGGACTCACAGAGATATGCTTGCCTCTGCCTCCTGAGTGCTGGGATTAAAGGCGTGAGTCACCTCCACCAGGCCCAGAGAAGATTTTTGGATCAAGTTCATGATCATGCTTTTACAAATGTCGGAAGTACTTAGAAAAACTATTTCATTACAGAGTTAATAGAAATTGTGAAACATACAGATGTGATGAAAACTAGCCCCACGTAATGCTTTTAAACTTTGTGCCTTTGTCTAATGACTGTTCTGGGCTTATCTGTATAGGTCAAGAAAAGTATGGATTCCAAGGAAGCCAGAATAAACAGACACACTTTTTTCCCGTGGCCTTCCTAGCTCCTCTGTACTGCTTGGGTGGCACATACTCCACATTTTAGTGTGGATGACGTTTCTCCCTGCTGATTCTGTTTTCAGTTGGTGTTTTCCTCTTCTGTGTCAGAATCAGGTGGGACGAGAGCGACTGTGCCTCCTAGAGTGGATTATGGGGAAAGATCCACAATCTTTTTGTGCTCACTTCCACAATCACGGTTTTTGCAGAATAGACATCATGTTTACATAAAGTTCCTCAGAGCAAAGGCTCACATGTCTCCTGGATAGTTTTGTGAGCTAGGAGTCACCTTGGAAGTGAATAGTTTTACATGATGAAGTAAAAAACTGAAATGATTTCTATTTAAGACCACACCCCACTCCCACCTGCTCCCACCCCACTCCCTTCCCTGCCAGGTTCCCTGATAACCATTTCTGGTGCCAGTGGTTCAGAAAGGTGTTTTGGCAATGCTCCTTAATGCACAAGAAGCACTGCTGTGAGTTTTCCAGAAGCATTTGTGTTTTTTTTCCTCACATGCTTTGTGCTAATAGTAACTTCTAATGAGTAAGCAATAGATGGAATGAGCAATTTATCTATTAAATGAGTCATGCAGGCAAAGCAGGACGATGGGGAGGTTGCTGATGCCTAACGATAACATTTTACATTTTGGTCCAAGGCTAGTTTTTATGAATTTTTTGACATAGATGGTATTTTGGTTCAATTCTCAGGAAGGAAATAAAAACTTAATCTTTTCAAGTTGGGCGTTCATCATTGTTTGGAAATGCTAAAAAACGGCAATAGGGTTTTCCCCAAGAAGTATTTAAAACATATGAGCCAAGATGCCAGAATTTTGAAATCCTTTCTGGAAAAATAAAAGATATGTTTAAATTTATGAATATAGAAATCAAAAATTAAAATCAAACAACAAAATCATGACATCCAAAGATTAAAATTTCTTGGTTAGGAAATTAAAAAATACAAAACCTAAACTGCTGAACTTCAGTTTCATGCATAACATCATTATCTACTCTGGACACTATTTTTTGGTTTATTATTATTAAAAAATTCAAAGCAAAAATTCCAAGAATAGCACATTTGCTAAACAATAACTTTTTGGCTTTTTTTTTTTTTTTTTTTGTCTTTCTAGACCACTTCAGCACATACCTTCAAAGACAAGGATACTGACTTATACTCTTATAATAGGATCATCACATGCAGGCAATAAAACATTGAAAAAAAGGTAGTTATTTAACATATAGTTCAAGTTCAGAATCCTCATTTATTTCAGGACCCACATCAGATTTAAAAACCACTGACTATAGTATGAACAACAGCTCGTGTTACATATTTCTTTTTAGTCTATTAAATTAAATCCTTACTTGTTAGCAAAGCACCACTGACTTGTTCAAGAGGGCACTTGTTGAAGCTTTTGCTATAGTTTAGCAACATCTCAGAATTCAGTCATGACCCATGTATTCTTGTTCTGGAAAATGACTTCAATGTGATGTACTCTAAGTCTTCATTTATCACTGACTCAAGCTAAACATCTTCAGCAGGTGAATAGAGGCTTTTGTGTTTTTTCTGGGCATATTATGATGCCTATAAATATGATGACTATGATGTGTGGCTCAAGCATTTGACAAAGATATTACCTCTCATCTTTATCCATTGCACATTCACCTTTAATTAAGTTTTACTTATTAAAAAAGACTGGCTTTTTGCCCTGGTGTATGTGGGGGACTTCGAGAGCCTATCCCACTTGAAGGGATGCACTCTGTCTCTGAACACATGGGGAGGGACCCAGGCCCAGCACAGGAAGATTTGGTGGACTTGGTGGAGCCCTGGTTGGGGGCCCTACCCTGCCTGGGGAGTGGTGGGTGCATGGGGTGGGGGGTAGGTTGGAGGTGGGGGAGAAGGAATGGGAGTAAGGGGAGGGAGAGGGAGAGGGAGAGGGCAAGTACATGTGAAGCAAGCCTGTTCCCTAACTTGAATTAATAATAATAAAAAGAGAGAAAAAAACAAAAAACAAAACAAAACAAAACAAAAAAAGTAATGTCTATCTTCATATAATTATTATGCTTTACTAGGGCTTGATGAAGATACAAATATCCACTTCTGCCTAAATCCACACATATTTTAGCAGCCATTGCTCATTATTGTTATTATAATAATTAAAAAATGCTCGATTTTTATTTCCATGATTGTTAACACTTGCCAGCTGATATTTCTCACGGATAAGTTTTTCAGTATTTTAATTGTTACTATTATTCAATACCAACACCAACTTTAGTTTTTACATTGATATATTCTTACTCATCTTGCACAAACTGTCCTTCATTTGGTCAGTGAAAGGGGACTCAAGCTTACCCCTGAATGCT
Source organism: Cricetulus griseus (assembly GCF_003668045.3). Classification (NCBI taxonomy): domain Eukaryota; kingdom Metazoa; phylum Chordata; class Mammalia; order Rodentia; family Cricetidae; genus Cricetulus; species Cricetulus griseus. The sequence goes on along the minus strand of NC_048595.1, from coordinate 137,140,471 downwards.
TGACAAGTTTGCTAGCATTTTGTAATGAAATCTCATCATTACATTCTGTCATAAGGTGACTTTTTAGCTAACTTTCTGATTTATTGGCATAGACCAAAATTAACATTTCTCTATCAAATGAGTGGACAGGAATTCTGTTTCCATTTTCATGTTGTCATATGCTTCTTGCTCCTAGATTATTCATTATTGTATTTATTTTTCATAATTACAGATCCTTAATATATCATTAGCAGATGATGTAATTGTCCTTCATATATTATATTATATGTATATAAATTTTAATTCCTCAAAAGGTGTTGCATATATTTTCTAGAATTTACTTTGCATTTTCATGTAATAGCATATCCTGGAAATTAACCCATCTCAGTTCAAAGATATTTTCTTCATATTTTTGTTTAAAGCTACATAGTACCCTATATTATGAAGAATAGAATTTTTTCTATCTCTGGTATGTGGATTTAAACAAATTCTCTTTGTAAGTGGCTGTGAAAACTCTAACTATGGGATGGTTAGGGTAAGGTGTAAACACATATGTAATTTTGTTAGGTATTGCAAACTTCTTCCCACAGGACTAGATCGATTTTTCTTTCATGACAGTAATTCAGGAGAGAGCTTATTTCCCACGATCTTCACTAGAATGTTTTTAAACTTTGAGATTTTTCCAATTTAGTCAGTGACTCATGGATTCTCTGTGCAGATGAGATTTGCTTTTTGAAACCAAGAGTAAAGTTAGACATCATTTTATGTTTGATTTTAACTTGTATGTGTTAGAATTCTATGTAAATTTTGTACTCATATCTATTTGGTTTTGATATTTCTCCTCAAAAGTGTTAAGAATTAGCAATAATAGCATTTTAGCTGTGCAATTTTTTTTTACTTCTAAGTCATCTGTTTTGTTGTACTGGTGAAGAATGATGTATGTTTTTCAAAATTCTACTTAATTACATCTGGCTTTTGATTTATAGTTTCTACATGTAGATTGTAAAGGATTAAAATTGCATTTTCTCTAGTTCTTCGTACAGAATAACTTTTTATATCATTGTTCCACTTTTAACACACACACACACACACACACACACACACACACACACACACAATTTGCCCTACCCAATCCTTAGATCTGTCTAGTTTTAACCATAAATTTATAGGCAAAACTTTCAACATACTATAAAATAGTAGAGGAGACATAATGTTTTGCTGTTGTTGTTTCCCAAGTGATATTTTTCTTGATTTCACTTAAAGAATCTCACTTAGGGAGATGTGATGTAGACCGAAATGGAGTAAGAAGCTTGGACCTTTTCTCAGTATTGGTGATCCTCGGCCTTGCTCTGAAACATCTAATGCCAGGGGTCTGCTCACTGGATCTGAATGCAGTAGCGGGATCCAACATACCCAGACACTGCCAAGGCCCCGGTAACAGTCCCACCTCCATCCATGAGAAGAGGCCAGAATTGAGATTATTGGAACTGTTTGCATCTACCAGAAGGGAACCTTGGTCCCATACCCACCAGGAGAGGAAGAGACTCCTGCTACACCCACCAGAAGAAAGGATGAGAAGAGGACAATGTAACAGCACATTCCAGTATGACACCACCAGAGACTAGGAACCATACACCAGCAAGACCTGAACATCACAATGCAGATGAAGCAGAAGAGAATGACCTTCAAAACATCTTCATGAAAATGATGGAGGACCTCAAAGAGGACAGGAGAAAATCCCTTAAAGAAATGGAAGAAAAAACAAACCAAAAATTGCAAGATATCAACAAATCTCTCAAGGAAACAGTTGAAGACCTAAAAATTGAAATAGAGACAATAAAGAAAGCACAATCAGAGGAAATGCTGGAATTAGAAAAGCTGGTTAAATGATCGGGAACTACAGATGTAAGCATAACCAACAGAATACAAGAGTTGGAAGAGAGAATCTCAGGAGTTGAAGATACACTAGGAGAAATAGACTCATCAACCAAAGAAAGTCTTAAGTTCAACAAATCCCTAACACAAAATATACAGGAAATATGGGATACTATGAGAAGACCAAACCTAAGAATAATAGGTATAGAAGAAGGTGAAGAAATCCAATCAAAGGCACAGAAAACACATTCAACAAAATCATAGAAGAAAACTTTCCCAACCTAAAGTAAGACATGCCAATCAAAGTACAAGAAGCCTACAGAACACCACATAGACTGAAGCAAAAAAAAGGTCTCCTCAACACATAATAATCAAAACCCCAAACATACAGCAGAAGGAGAAAATATTAAGAGCAGCAAAGTAAAAATCTCAAGTAACATATAAAGGCAAACCTATCAGAATTACACCTGACTATTCCATGGAAACTCTGAAAGCAAGAAGGTCCTGGATAGATATTCTACCTACACTAAGAGACCACGGATGCCAGCCCAGACTACTATACCCAACAAAGCTTTCAATCAACATAGATGGAGAAAACAAGATATTCCATGACAAAACCAGATTCAAAAATACATATTCACCAATCCAGCCCTATAGAAAGTTCTAGAAGGAAAACTGCAACCCAAGGAAGTTAACTACAACCAGAAAAATATAGGCAATAAATAATCCCAATTTACCAACAGCCAAAAGGAAAAAGGGAGAGAATCTCACACATAATTTCACAACCACCAGCAAATGCAAAACAAACAAGAATAAACAATCAATGGTCATTAATATCCCTCAACATTAATGGTCTTAACTCACCTATAAAAAGACACAGATTAGTTAGCAGAATGGATAATAAGACAGAATCCCTCCTTCTGATACATACAAGAAACACACCTCAACTTCAAAGACAGTCAGTACCTAAGAATTAAAGGTTGGGAAAAGATTTTCCAATCAAACGGACACAAGAAATGAGGAGGGGTATCACCCCTAATATCCAACAAATTGGACTTTAAACTAAAATCAATCAAAAGAGATGAAGGAGGTCACTTACTACTCATCACAGGAGAAATTCAGCAAGATGAAGTCTCAATTCTGAGCATTTATGCCCCAAATACAAAGGCATCCACATTCGTAAAAAACATTACTAAAACTCAAATCACACATAAAACCGCACACACTTATAGTGAGACACTTCCACACCCCACTCTCACCACTAAACAGGAACACCAGACAGAAATTTAACAATGAAACAAAGGAACTGAAGGGACCTGCTCCCCTTTCGGCAGCCATAGCCGAACACGTGCTTGCCATAAACCTGCCTTGGTCACTTAGAGGTCAGATGCCTGTCTCGTGACAAGGAACCCATCAGAAGTTAGTCACTAGAAAGTCAGATGCCTGCCTCGTGACAAGGAACCAATCAGAAGTTAGCTGGTGGTGCTATGCTTTATGACTCTTGGTATGCTTTACGGACAAGCACACAGCAATGACGTAGAGAGCATAGCAACCACCCTGGGAGGGCCAATGGGCCATAACAACCAGTTGACCAATCAACACAGGGCAAGCCCTCCAAGCCTGGAGGCACACCAATCCTGAGCCTGTGTGTACCCCTAGACACTCCCCTTACGCTGCCCTATAAGATCTCTCGGGAGCCCCTAGGAGCCGTCTTTTCTAGCCATCCACCATGGCGGGTGGGTGAAAGACCCTAGCTAACATGGGGTTAGCTCATTAAATTACAATAAAGCCTCGTGCAGTTTGCAGCAAGCTCTCCACCTGGTGATTGGGGTGACCTCGAACGTGGCCTGGGACCCCAGATTCTTGAGTTTTTGGGGGTCTAACAGAACTAGTAGAAGTTACGGCACAATTGGACTTAAGAGATATCTATAGAACATTCCATCCAAATACAAAACAATATACTTCTTCTCAGCACCACATGGAACCTTCTCTAAAATTGGTCACATACTTGGCAATATAGCAAACCTCCACAGGTACAAAAAATTGAAATAACTCCCTACATCTTATCAGATCACCATGCTTTAAAGTTAGAATTCAACAACAACACGAATTGCAAAAAACCTACAAACTCATGGAAATTAAGTAACACCCAACTGCACAATTCCTGGGTCGTGGAAGAAATAAAAAAGGAAATTAAAGATTTCCTAGAATACAATGAGAATGCAAACATAACATATCCAACCTTATAGGATGTCGTGGCCCCACATGTGTCAGCTCCAAGCCATGGTAGCCATGAGGTTCAGCCTGAGTGGAGGAGCATCGACTTGGAAATTCCTAGCAACCCAACTTTGATAAAGACCAAACACAGGCATCTTATCTTTAGAGAGTTCTCAGTTCCTTGCTGCAAAACTGGAGTCTCTTGTTTATTAAGCATCTTTCTTGCTGTGTCATAACCAGGCTTCCAAGCCCACAAGGCCATTTCTGTCTCCTTCAGTTGACTCCTCTCTGCTAGATAGCTCCTAACTCCCTGTCTTCACTTCTTACTAACACATCCAACCTCCTGCCCAGGTGCAGGCCTGTTCAAATGCTTAGTTCTTTAGAGATGCAAACTAGGAGGCATTCTACACTGAGGCTATGCTATACAATATCAGATTTGCTCGAATTAGCAATACAATTGTAGGCCAGAACTCCTGAGTGCTCCTATTTACTGAAACCAGAGGCTGGAACTTAAGATATTCCATAATGGAACTTTCTTGGTCCCCAACAATGGGACACTTTGAAAGCAGTGCTAAGAGGAAAGTTCATAGCCCTAAGTACCCACATGAAGAAACAGGAGAATAATCACACTAGAGAATTAATAGGACAACTGAAAGTTTTAGAACACAAAGAAGTCAATAAAACCCAGAGTAGCAGATGGCAGGAAATAATCAAATTGAGGGCTGAAATCAATAAAATGGAAGCTAGAAGATCAATACAAAGAATCAATATAATGAAGAGTTGGTTCTTCAAGAAAATCAACAAGATAGACAAACCTTTATCCAAACTTACCGAACAGCAGAGTGAAAATGCAAATCAATAAAATCAGGAATGATAAGGGGGGCATAACAACAGACACAGAGGAAATCCAGAGAATCATCAGGTCATACTTTGAAAAATTATATTCCTCGAAATTCAAAAATCTAAAGGAAATGGGCAATTTTCTGGACAGGTTTCAAATTAAATTAAATAAAGAACAGATAAGTAACTTAAATTGACCTATAACCCCTAATGAAATAAAAGCAGTCATCAGAAGACTTCCAACCAAAAAAAGCCCAGGGCCAGATGGTTTCAGTGCAGAATTCTATCAGAAATTCAAGAAACAGCTAATACCAATTCTCCCCAAATATTCCACACAATACTTGCCAAACTCTTTTTACGAGGCTTCAATAACCTTGATACCCAAGCCTACAAAGACACAATGAAGAAAGAGAACTACAGACCAATATCCCTCATGAACATCGATGCAAAAATACTCAATAAAATACTGGCAAATAGAATCCAAGAACATATCAGAGAAATCATCCAACATGATCAAGGAGGCTCCATCCCAGGGATGCAAGGATGTTTCAACATACGAAAATCAATCAATTGCAATCTACCATATAAACAGACTGAGGAAAAAAAAAACACATTATCATCTCAATAGATGCCAAAAAAGCCTTTGACAAAATCCAACACCCCTTCATGAAAAATATCTTGGAGAAATCAGGGATAACAGGAACATACCTTAACATAACAAAAGCAATACACAGCAAGCTGACAGCCAACATCAAATTAAATGGAGAGAAACTCAGTGCAGGTCCTCTAAAATCGGGGACAAGACAAGGCTGTCCACTCTCTCCATACCTCTTCAATATTGTTCTTGAAGTTTTAGCTAGAGCAATAAGACAACAAAAGGAGATCAAGGGAATGCAAATCGGAAAAGAAGTCAAACTTTCACTATTTGCAGAAGATATGATAGTCTACATGAGTGACCTGAAAAACTCTACCAGGGAACTCCTACAGCTGACAAACACCTGCAAAGTAGTAGAATACAAAATTAACTCAGAAAAAATCTGTAGCCCTACTATATACTGATGACACATTGGTGGAGAAAGAAATCAGAGAAACATTACCTTTTACAATTGCCACAAACAACTTAAAATACCTTGGGGTAACACTAACCAAAGAAGTGAAAGTCCTGTATCATAAGAATTTTGAGTCTCTAAAGAAAGAAATTAAATAAGATACCAGAAAATGGAAAGATCTCCCATGCTCTTGGATAGGTAGGATCAACATAGTAAAAATGGCAATCTTGCCCAAAGCAATCTACAGATTCAATGCAATCCCCATCAGAATCCCAAAACAATTATTCACTGACCTTGAAAGAACAATTCTCAACTTTATATGGAGAAACCAAAGACCCAGGATAGCCAAAAGAACCCTGTACAATAGAGGAACTTCTAGAGGCATCACTATTCCTAACTTTAAGCTTTATTACAGAGCTATAGTTCAGAAAACAGCTTGGTATTGGCACAAAAATAGACAGGAAGACCAATGGAATAGAGTTGAAAACCTGGATATTAACCCACACACCTACGAACAACTGATATTTGACAATATCAATCCAAACAATCCAAATATATACGCTGGAACAAAGAGAACATCTTCAACAAATTGTGCTGGCATAACTGGATGCAAACATGTAGAAGACAGATAGACCCAAGCCTTTTGCCCTGTACAAAACTTAAGTCAAAATGGATCAAAGACCTCAACATAACCCCAGCCACACTGAACCTACTAGAAGATAAAGTGGGAAATACCCTTGAATTAATCGGTACAGGAGACCATTACATGAACATAACACTAGTAGCACAGACACTGAGATCAACTATTAATAAATGGGACCTCCTGAAACTGAGAAGCTTCTGTAAGGCAAAGGAGACAGTCAGCAAGACAAAACGACAGCCCACAGACTGGGAAAAGATCTTCTCCAACCCCACATCTGACAGAGGGCTGATCTCCAAAATATACAAAGAACTCAAAAAGCTATTCTCCAAAACATCAAACAATCCAATTAAAAAAAAATGCGGTACAGAACTAAATAGACAATTCTCATTAGAGGAATCAAAAATGGCTGAAAGACACATGAGAAAGTATTCAACATCCTTAGCCATCAGGGAAATGCAACTCAAAACCACTCTGAGATACCATCTTACTCTTGTCAGAATGGCTAAAATCAAAAACACCAATGACAGTTTATGCTGGAGAGTATGTGGAGAAACAGGAACACTCACTCCTCCACTGCTGGTGAGAGTGCCAACTTGTACAGCCACTTTGGAAATCAGTATGGCTACTCCTCAAGAGAATGGGAATGAGTCTACCACAAGATCCAGCAATTCCACTCCTAGGCATATGCCCCAAAGAAGCACATTCATACAACAAGGACATCTGTTCAACCATGTTCATAGCAGCATTATTTGTAATAGCCAGAAACTGTAAGCAGCCTAGATGCCCCTCAACCGAAGAATGGAAAGAGCAAATGTGGTACATTTACACAATGGAGTACTACTCAGCAGAAAAAAAAATGGAACCTTGAAATTTGCAGGAAAATGGATGGAACTCGAAGAAACCATTCTGAACGATGTAACCCAATCACAAAAAGACAACCATGGTATGTACTCACTCATATGTGGATTTTAGACATAGAGTAAGGTATTACAATCCTACAATCCACACTGCCAGAGATACTAGTAAACAAAGAAGACCCCCAAAAAGACAAACTTTGTCCCCTGGAGAAGGGGAAAGGGTCACCATCCCCTGAGCAAATTGTGACCATGGGAAGAGGAGGGAGGAAGCTACGAGAGTGAGAAGGGAAGAAAGGGAAGGATGCAGAGGTCATGAGGAAGCAGAAATTTGTAGTCAGCTGTAGATTAGAAGAAAGGACATATGACAGGTAGAATTTTGGTTAGGGGGGTGGTAGAGGAGGAAGGGAGAGAGAAGGGAACTGGGATCGTCAGGTAATTCAATCTTATTTGTAATTCAAATATATAAAAAATTGAAATTATTTTCACAGATGCCTTTTTATTTTCACAGTTATTTGGAAATGTTTCAAATAGTCATTCTGTTAGACAGACTTTTTGTTGTTGTGTCAAATACCTGATAAAAGTAACTTAAAGGAAGACACATAATGGCTCACCATTTTATAGATTTACATCAATGGCTGCCTGACTCAAGTGCTTTTAGGCTCATGGTAAGGCACTCACCTGGAGCAAGGGAAGTATAGGAAACAGTGGTACCCTGCCACTGATAGGATATCCCCTGGAAAGTTCGAACCTCAGTGACCCAATTTCTTCAAGAAGGTCTCTCTTCCACATTTATTCCTTCTCCTATTAGTTAATTTATCTTTTGAGTCCATCAGTGGATTAGGTCATTGATCAGAATATAGCTATCTTAAACTAATCCTCTTTGAAAATTCCTGACAGATCCTCCCAAATGGCTGCTTCATCTATTTCCCAGGTGTCTCTATGTGCAATCAAGCTGACACTCAAGAACAATTTTTGTCTATGTAGTACAGCAATCTTTAGCTAATCTTTCAGTTAGGATTTTTGTACTAATATTTGTAATTAAAATTGTCCTGGGTTTTTCTTCTGCTAGATGTTTCACTTTAGGACTCGTGTATGATAAAAATTATTCCTTCATTTTTTTAATGCTGTACAATAATTTGTGCAGTATTGCAATCATCTTGTAATTAAAGTCACCCTAGAAGTACCATGAAATCCTTTGGACTGGTGTATTTTTGGTGAGCAGATTTTAAAATAACCTTCTTAGTTCTTTAGCTCCAGGGTGTCGGTTTCTCTGTGTCTGTTTCAATGAAATCATGTGTGTAAACTTTCTATTATAATAGATTCAGGAAATTTTCTGAGGAAACTGCATCTCAGTTCTATTAAACTCTGGCATTTACTTGAGTAAAGTGCATAGAATTCTTCTTGTATCTTTATATCTTTCTCTTCAGTTGCTATTTTGTCCTGACTTTTGCCTCGGTTCTTTAATCATTTTTATTTTAATTTAAATAAATAATGAATTCCATTCAGTTCTCAGAATTCATTCTTTTGCTGAAGAACTTCCTGAATCCTTGGTTGGACATAGTGGTTTTTGTAGCTTATTCTTAAGGTACATTGTACGAATTCTTAAGGGGAAATATTGTTTTCTGTAGATGTGATACTTTAAGAACTTGGCTGGATTAAAAAATACTTTATAAGTTATTTCATTGTGTTATTCAGTCTTAATTTGCCCCACCTTTATTGTTGTATAATGGTTGCATAGAATATTTAATACTATTAGTTTTTCTGACATCAATTTTTTAGAGTTTCAATGATTAGAGTGAAACATTAAAAAACACATTTTAAAGGTATGTGGTGATATCTTCAGTAATGTAACTTAAGGGTTATATTGGATATTTTTTCATTTAAAATATAATTACTTCACTTTTTTCCCTTTCCCTTTCTATCCTCCAAACCCATCCATGTTATCTCCTTTCTTTTGCTAAAACTGTTGACCTCTGCCTCTTTTATTGTTGTTTTGTATTCCTAAATATATGGTTGTATATTATTACTTGTATTTTAGTTCTGACATGTTGGTATTGAATAAATAAATTAATTCCATTAAACATATTTTTATTTTATTTTATGTGTATGGGTTTTTCCTGTATGTTTTGTGTACCACTTTTGTGACTGATGTAACTGGAGGATAGAACAGATTGTTGGATTGTCTGGGACTGCAGCGATGACTGTGAGTTGCCAAGTGGGTGCTGGGAATTAAACCTAGTTCTCTGGAAAAGAAGCTGGCTTTCCTTTCCCTAATTCTTTTTTTTTTTTCTCCATTTTTATTTGAATTAGAAACACCATTGTTTCATATGACAATCCCAGTCCCCTCTCCCTCCCCTCCTTACAGAAGCTTTTCAGTTTCAGGAGGTGCCATAATTTTGTTGTTTTATTCATATAGTGTTAATATTTGTCAACTTTTTATTTCTCCACGTAAATGTGTCTCTCCCTTTTTTTACTCTTTTGTGTTTTGATCAAAGTCTGTGAAAAATTTTGTTGTCCTTATTATTTATCAGTTATTTCATGAATGTTTCCTTAACTTTGAAATTTAATTCCTGGCCTTGGTGGTACTATATTATTTAGTTTTCCAGATACTTTTTAAACTTTCATTTTATATCCTGTTATTAATATGTGTCATAGTATAAAAATAAATTTTGAATGATTAGATTGCTTGTTTATTTCTGTTCTGAATTTTGGGAACTTGTAATTCAAAGGGTTTTAAATGCTTTGCTCAAGCCTATTTAATTCGCAATGGAGGTTTCTCTTAAAATTTTAAATGTAATTAATTCATTGTCTTTTGGCTGTTTAATTAGAGATAGTTTTTTTATTATTTGGGATGATTTTCCTTTTATGTTAGTTTTCATGGAAATACTCAGCATGTTTTGTTTGCTTAGTGTTTATAATCTGTTCTGAATCAACAAACTCAATGGGTGTGAACAGGGTGAGCTGTAGATTGCTTGTCTCTGTAGAAGCTCTCCTTTATCTCATAATATTCTGAAGCTCATTTCATTCAAATCATGGTGTCTAAGTAGAAGAAGAGATTTTGATGTGTCCTTTGATGACTTCTGTCCTTTTTTTATCATTCCCCAGGCTGGGGGATATTTCAATATTTTCCTTAGCAGTCTTTCGCTTTTATTTTATTCTTTAATTTTATTTTTATTGAAAACAAATTCTTCTCTCATGCAATGTATCTCAACAACAGTGTCCCCTCCTTCCACTCCTCCTAGCTCCCCCACACTTTCCCTACACCCCTAACTACTCCCCCTTTGCTTTCTTTTAAGAAAAGAGCAGGCCTCTGAGAGACTACAGCCAAACAGAGCAAAACAAGATACAATTAGATAAGGCAGAGGCCCTCATACGGAGTCTCAACAAGGCAACACAATAGGAGGGAAAAGGTCTGAAGAGCAGGGAGACAAGTCAGAGATACACCCGCTCCCACTGTTAGGAGCCCTGCAGAAACAACTAAGCTTATAGCTATAACATAGACAAAGATCCATGTTGGTCCTGATAATTTCAGTCTCTTTGAGCTCAAGGTTGCTCTGCTTAGTTGATTTGCTGGGCCAGGCAGGTGGATTTCTGTGAGTTCAATGCCAGTCTTACCTACAAAGCAGTCTTTAACTTTAAAGTGCTCTAATCATAATTTTTTCCTTAAAATTATGAGATAATGTAAACAGAATAAAAAAATAGTATATAAGAAAAGATAAGTGTTCCGAATGACCCCACTCTGAGAACTAGTTTTCATGATACCAGAATGTGCCATGCAAGCTTCCCAAAGAGGAAGGCAACTGATAGTCCCACCCAGCATTGCATGATAACTCCTAGAGTGCAGTAGTGGAATGCATATCTTGGCTTTAACCAACAGCTCTCTGATAAAAGCAGGACTTAAAACCTGCTCAACCAAAGGGAGATTGTGCTTGATACTGGAAGCCTAGTTAGTGACTCAGTGCTAGTGAAGTCATGGTTATTGGAGGAACCTACAACCACCAATTTACTAAGCAAGTCTAATCCTTTACAACAATTTAGAAACATTTGTCATTATGCCTACAGATAAGTGAAGTCTTCACAGCTAATCAAGGAAACTTCTTTTTCTAGCAAACAGAAAACAGTACAGAAAACCACAGCCCAGTCCCAATAGATACAACCACAAAACCTGAAGGCACCTACAGCTTAGGAAACATCATGGAAGAGGAGAAGGAAAGATCGTTAAAGTCAAAAGATTGGGGAGTTTTCTGTGAGACTATGTCTCCTCCTAGTAATTTCAGAAGCTATGCCCACAAAGTCTTACCAACATGACTGCCCAAATGTTATCCAAAGAAGAATGATGCCAATGAACATGATAAGCTTGATGGAGAAAAGCACATGAGGTCTCAACCCTACAAAAAGAACTATAGGCATCTGAGGCTAGTTGGGAGCAGGAGAGGTGATTTTCCCCAGGGATGAATACATCGATTGGTTGTTCAATACCCCAGTCATTTCTGAAAAAAATTCATATATATGTTATATATATTCATATAATATAAATATAGATATACCATATGTAAATATATGCATATTTGACATATAGAGTGAGAAGAATTATATTTAGGAATATATGTGTATATACATATATAATATAAATTTGTACATGAAATAACAATTAGTGAAAAGGGCATGAATATGAAAGCAAATGAGTAAATATGGGAGGGTTTTGAGGAAGAAAAGAGAAGGGAAATTTATTTAAATTATAAAGTCAAAGTTAAAAAAGAAAGGTAAAACTTTCAAAACATTTTTCTTTAATATTATACTAAAAACTACAATAAAAGTATAAATATGTATACAAAATGAATACTAAATATATTATATGTTAGTATAGTCAAATTTGGTTTGGGGATATGGCTCAGTAGTAAAACTGCTGTCTGTATTAGCATGGGAACCTCAGTTTGGTTCCCCAGCATCCCAGTAAAAAGCCTAGCATACAACCATGAAGGGGATGGGGATAAGGGGAGCTAAGAAGCTTATTGGCCAACCAGTCTAGCCATATCCATGACCTGCAGTCTAGTAAGAGACCCTGTCTCATATAATACATGTGGAGAGTGATTGAGGAACACACACACACACACACACACACACACACACACACACTGGGCATAGTCCTGTGGCATCCTCTTCCCTCAGTTAAAACCAAAACGAAACTAACAAACAAACAAAAAACTAAGCATCGAAGTGAAGCAGTACTTGTGCATAATTAACAAAATCAGGAACACTAAATGACAAGTGACACAGCTTACTACAGAGTTGTGCTTTATCATCTCTCCTTAAGAAGGGTGGATAACTTCTGTGACTTACTGTTTATAACATGTCTGATTACTTTAAAGTCCTATCTGTTCTTTTCCTGCATATTTTTCACACTTTTCTTCTTACTGTCTCATTACACTTAGAATTTTCTTAGGAAGGAAGTGACAAATGCAGGTGACTGTCCTTCCTTTTTGTCTCTTTTCTACAATGAAAGAGACAGGAACAAATAATACTGAGGATTTTGAAAAAGTTTTAGTACACCATATTTTTTATATTTATCTAAAATTATATATCCTATATATGCGTATATATGCATGTAAATAGCTTAAATGAAGCTATGCCATTTGAACTGGTAAATAAGGGAAAATATAACTATCATTATCTAGTCTTCAACTTCCTTAGAGACCCATGAAGGAAATAATATTAACTGACTAAGCAGGAAGTGCAAGCAAGCAACTTCCAAATAATATGAGAAATGACAAAAACAGCTGACTGCTTGTGCAGTCACTCAAAGTTCCTATGCAACATTGAGGCATCCATCTTAGGCCCACAGGCTTAGCATATTTGACAGACTTTTCTGTGAAGCAGGATTTTTGAAGGACTATTCCTCCTTGTCTTGGCAAAGTTCTGTAGTCAACTCTTTTTTGTGTCCTGCTTGTTCAATTTGGACAGCATACTGTCAGCAGTCGAGGCAAAGGCACTTTCTTGACCAGTGGCTTACTTTTTGCCACAAAGAAATTAAATTTGATGTGGAGTTTCTTCGAGGCCCATCATCTTCTCTGAAGTAAATTGGTGCTGCCAGCAGCAGGCATGTCTTCATTGTCATAAAAAGGACCTATGTTATTAAAACATCTTAAATGCCATAGTCTGTAGATTCAATTATTATTTGTCTAGCTTCTGATATCATTCTATTTACTGCTGGTACCAATATTTGTAAGAAATCTATGAAGGCTTCCTTTGGGCCCTGTATAGCTTTAGTAAAAAACTTAATTTTTCTTTCCTACTTCTCCAATTCTGTCCCAAACATTCAAAGCTTCTTGGAGGCATAAAGCCAGGGTGTGGTCATCATATAGAGACTGCCTTTCTTTAGTAGCATAATCTCCTCTCCAAAAATTTGATAATGGGAGATTTCCATCCCTCTGGCTTTACACTATTGTTCAATAGACCTAGCTTCTTCTCTGAACCAGGTACCCCATTGTAATTGTGGCCCAAGTTCGAAGACAGCATTAATCAAATCTATCCAGAATTTTGGGATAATTCCATTATAAACTGACCACAAGTTTAACATCTGCATCACAATTGATGAATACATGTCTTATGAGATCACTGCTTCCTTGAATTTCTTTAAATCTAATATTGGTACAGGAGTCCAATTAGCTCTTATAGAGCCTCTATCATTTGGCAATTCCTGTATAGCTAGTGAATTTATTAAGGTTGGTTGTCTAAAAACCTGAGACTCTTCCTTTCTAACCTTATAATAAAATGCTAAACTAGGTTCTCCTTTAAATTCCTCTGTGTGGATTTGAATATATCTATGATGTGTGTTAATAATTTTTCTATGACCTGTATCTTGGCACTCATATCAAACAACTTTCTTAGAGATAAACAAGATTTATCAAACCAACAATAAAGATTATCAAAATGATAACTAACAGTATGTCAATCCAGGTTAATTTTCCTTTCATTTAATTGTTGCATTTTTAAATCATCCATTATGTAATCATACAGAAACCTAACTCCATTGTAATAGTGTTTCCCATTTCTAATGTGGGAAAACTACCTCTTTTTAACTAATGCCTTCCTTTAAGAATTCCCAATTGTCTTATCAAATCTGCTGACAATGTCAGTGAACTGTGAAGAATAGCATGTCTGAACTGAGAACTAGCTTTTGGTGGCTATGAGCTGAGAGTGGAAGCCTGAGGAGAGCAGCTGTAGGGATAGCCTGCAGTCAATGAGGAGGAGGAGGAGTAGGAGGAGGAGGAGGAGGAGGAGGAGGAGGAGGAGGAGGAGAGAGAGAGAGAGAGAGAGAGAGAGAGAGAGAGAGAGAGAGAGAGAGAGTGTGTTTTGACTGAAAAACCGCACATGGGATTGTTAGGAAGAAACATGTGTGGTGGGTGCAGTCTGCAGACAAAGCCAGACAGTCTAGGGCAGTTAAATCCTGTGGTATTTGAATCCCAAGTGCCTCTTGTGTTTGGGTGTCAGCTGAAGACTATTTAGAAGGCTAAAACAGGAATATCCTAATCTTGCTCAGAAGCTTGGGGGAAAAAAAAACAAAAGAAAACTGAGTAGGCCGGGCAGGGACTCAGGTGGGAGCCCTACCTGTTGTGGGTGGTATGAATTAAACCTGGTTACCATGAAAAGGATCCCACTCTCTTAAACATTGAGCAATATCTCCAGTCCCTATTTGCTTTGATTGTGATCTAATTTTAAATGATTTCATACTTAGAGTTACAAAACTACTGTAAATATGATTTTCTGTACTACAGTCCTTGAAAAGAAAAACAAACAAGAAACATCATTACTACAAAAATATTATTAATTCACAGTGCATAGCTTCAGTTTCTTCCACTGTCCCAATCATATCTTTCTACCTTTCTTCAGTCCAGGAAAGCCCTCACTCACTCCTATGCTTACTCACCTTCATCATTCTCTGGTTTTGTATAAGATGGAATTACTCTTAAGACTTTCTTTGTATTTCCTAACCTTGACATTTTAAGAGAACTAGCTATTTATTCTGTTAAATCTCCTCAGTCTGAGCTGTGAGAATTTGTGAACTCCTTCGGATTCTTCAACAATCCTATATTTAATTATATTGCAATATACTCTGGAAAGCTGAGGTTTTTTTTTTTTTTTTTTTTTTTTTTTTTTTTTTTTTTTTTTTTTTGAAGGGCTAAGATGGCCAAGCTTCCTCGATTTGTAGCTGCCCAGGATGCACAGGAATAGCCCACAGGCTTCATAGTCAGACTGATTTAGATTTGCATTTTACCTTTTATAACAATTAGTTCAACTTCTCTCTGAGCCTAAGTTTCCTAAGCTGTAAAATAGGAAAAATGAATGATTCTCAAGAGTTTGTTGGAGGATTGAAATAATATACACAGAGCATCTTGGGAGAAACTAGGTGTACTCACAAGGTTTCACAAAAGGTTGGGTAGAATATTATGTTTTCCAGTGAAAGCTAACATGAAAACCCAAAAGCTTGTTTAGTGCATTAGTAAATGACAGTGCCAGTATCCAGGAAAAGAAGAAAGTGAGCAAAATTGTCCCTTTCATTTGGAAGTCTGTGAACTATATAGCTTGCAAGTTTCAAACCTTATATTATTCAATATCTCATTTCTTCAGTGCATAGGGTTTTATATTTCATTTTCAAAGCAAAATTCTCAAAAACCTTCATGTCTTCAGTATATTTCCTTTTGAAATAAAAAGGAATTTTTTTGTCACAGTGTAGAATTTAAAACTAGAGTTGAATAGTAATTTGTTCATTCAAAACTGATTGCATATTTACCTACATATATAGCTATGAGGTGAGCTATAATTCATAGATATTGTTTATATGCTCATTTATTATTTACTAGTACATTCCATGGAGCACAGGGAAAGCATACTTAGCATACAGTGTATCTGAGCTGACAATAGGAATAATATATTTATTATACAGAGTTTAATTGGTGCAAGAGACATGGATAAAGAGGAAACACATAAGCAAGCGGGTCAAGACCAGGCTGGGGAAACCCACAGAAACAGCTGACCTGAAAAGGGGGATCTAATGGACTCTAGATTGAAAGCTGGGAACCCAGCATAGGACTGAACCAGGCCCCCTGTACGTGGGTGTCAGTAGGAGGCCTGGGCAATATATAGGGCCTCTGGTAGTGGATCAGTATTTACCCCTAGTGTATGAATAGACTTTGGGAGTCCATTCCCCATAGAGGGGTACTCTGTCAGCCTAGACACATGGAGGCGGGCCTAGGCCCTGACCCAAATGATGTGACAGACTTTGATGATCCCCACAGAAGGCCTCACCCTCCTGGGGAGCAGAAAGGGGATGGGGTGGGGGCTTTGGTATAGGGCAAGGGAGGATGGCAGGGAGAGTGAGCTGGGATTGATATGTAAAATACGATTGTTTCTAATTTAAATAAAAATAAAAAGGAAACACATTTGTAGAATGTTATTTGAAATGATACTGGTGTCATGAGTTATCGTGACTTAAATTTTGACTGTATTTGATAATCTTTTATGACTTCTTGTCATCTATTCCACATTGTGATTCCCCATTCCCAGTGCTCATAAGCTTATAACATGAAAGAGATTTGTGAGAGGTTACTGTTTTTTAGTCCTCACATACAATTCTCCTTTTCTTTTGTGTGCAGACCCTAGGACCCAGGGACTGTGAGGGCATGCTTCTTTATTAGTAGTCTTTCCATACCAAGTCCCTTGGTGGGTTATAATTCCTTTAATATTTCCACAGGGACAGTTGGGGGGCAGGGGAGGAGGGGAGGCAGAAGGAATTGGGATTTACATGTAAAATAATCTTGTTTCTAATTTAAATAAAAAATGGAGAGAAAGAAAAGAAAACAGCATTTTTAAGGGGTTAGAAACTGCGCTATCTGTAAATCACACATATGGGAAAAGTGATCTTGTTCCTATTTAAAAGACATATATTTGGGAAATGACCTAAATACCTACATATGAGTGTTACCTCTGGCATCATTTGTAAAATTTCTGTATATATAAAATCATTCATGTGTTTAAATATTAAAAATAATAAATGAAATTTCCACAGGGTTTTAACTTTAACAAGACATTTATGTGCAAATAAGTGCTTAAGATGCCATTTTCAACAGTGTGTTTGTGACAAGCAGTTTTTGCAAAGACTGATCTAACCTGAGTTCTTATTGTTTCTGAAATGATAAGGCTCTTCATAGCTTCCTTGTTTTCTCTCGTTTTGAGAAAACACTTATTATTGACATATGTATGCCTGGGGTTCATAACCCATAGAAACAGCTGGCCTGAACAAGGGGGAGCACATGGACCCAAGACTGCTGTCTGGGAGGCCAGCATAGGACTGATCCAGACCCCTGAACATGGATGTCAATTAGGAGGCCTCCGCACTCTAGGGGGCCCCTGGTAGTGGATTAGTATTTTTCCCTGGTGTAAGAAGGGACTTTGAGAGCCCAACCCAGGTGAAGGAATGTACTCTTGGCCTGGACACATGGGGAAGGGCCTAGGCAAGGCCAAGCATCATGTGGTGGACTTTGGGGACACCGTCAAGGACCCTACCCTGCCTGGGGAGTGGAGGGTGGATGGAGTGGGGGACAAGTGGGAGGTTGGGAGGAGGGTTGGGGGAGGGGAGGCGGTCGAGAAGGGATTGACATGGGATGCAAGCTTGTTCCTAATTTGAACTAATAAAAAAAATAAGAAAAAATCCCAGGAACAGGAAGAGTGGAAGCTCAAATAATCTCCTTGCAGGGTAAAATATTGGGGTAGGGAGTTTTAGAAAGGCACACATCTCATACACTGATTTACTGGCTCAGGATGTACCTGTGGCAGTTCAGCATTAGGTAATTGCCACAGAATTGGATTTCCATCTTGAGTAAAAACGGAATTAGTGCAGGAAGTCTTGAATTAAACATGTTCAAGTTTGTTATTGACCTATGTCAAAAGGAATATTCTAAAAGCAAGAAAGCAAAAAAAATGCAAAGAAAGCTAGTCTCAAACATGGATTGACAGAGGGCTTTGCATGTTTTGTTTGTAAAGTTCTAATAATTATATTTTCCCTTAATTTACATTTTTGCTTTCTTAATGCAGTGCTATTAATCTCTCATATTAGTTTGTAACAGATGTGGGGTTTCTATTTGAAGCTGACTGTAGTATTTAAATGACTTGGCTTTTGAGAGCATCTCCTTGTAGATTTCAAAACTATTTTCAATAAGACATGGCTTCTATTTCTCTAGTAACACTATAAACTATTTTTTTGATATGGAAGATGTCTTTCCTTTGAAATTGAGATTTTCCATTCAGATAGCTTAATGGTTAAGTGACTGAGACATTTGGAAGGAGGTGGATACAACCACAGAAATGGCCTGTTACTGAGGAGACACTTATTCATCTGATGCATTCTTTTAAATTTATTTAAAAGTTAGAAACATGGAATTTCTATTTAAATAATTTCTCACATAATAATTCCTTAAAAAGCTGTAATTGCTTTAAGTTTTTCTACTGATTGTAGTCATTTCTGTGATTGTATCTATGATTGATGCATCTTAATGTTGCAATCGCCTGGCAATTTTCTATGATTATATCCGTGACTGGTATTCTTTATGGTGCGATTGGGTGGCAATAGTCTGATTATGTAGCTATTAAGATTTTTTTACATAACTTTTTCTCAAGACATTTGAAGAATAGAGCCTTTATTTTCCAGAAGATAAGCTTTTGTGCAAAGCATATCCTTTCTGGCTTTTTCAACCGTCTTTTCACTGAGTCAACAGGTTGAATATCTTTTCAGAATAAAGCCACCAGGTCCACTATTCACATTACAATGCTAAGGGAGCATAATTTTCAAATATATGTCACGAAATTCTTTAACTTCTTAACCTGCAATCAGAGAACAAAGTCTACTAACAGAGAAGGAGAGAAATGACAGAATATTCAAAAGTATTCTGGTAAGGCCAATGCAACCCAGATGATGCACAGATGTCAGGTAGCATAGGCACATCCTGTTTTCCAAATGGCTTCACACTGGGCTTCACCAATCTCATATCAAAATGCTTTGGGAAAACGTTGGTGCTGAGCGGAGTTGGATGTTTTTCTTTATTGTTCTCTGAACAATGGTTTCACAGTTATTTACATAGTATTGATACTATATTTATCAGATATTGGAAATAGTCCAGAGGTGATTTAAGCACATTGGTAAATGTGTACAAGTGACATACCAAGATGATGCCATTCTATGAAAGAATCATAAATATCTGCTGAATTGTGTGTCTAAATGACAGGCCAATGTCCTTGATCCAGTTCCCTGTGAGTAAAGACAGAGAAAAGTATTTTGAACTGTCTTTGTGTATGTAGCCCTTAGACCTGTAGTCTGTAACTTCATTGGCAAAACATTGGTGAAACAACTGAATCCAGGAAAATCACAAAAGGCACACACCTTGTGAGAATACTCTTTCAAGAGACTTTTTGTACAAGAAAAGCGAAAGATGACACAATGTGTAGCGTAAAATAAATTTGGGTAGATTTTATTTCATTTTATGGGGGACATTTTATAGGATTTCTATCCAAGTAAAG
Source organism: Cricetulus griseus (assembly GCF_003668045.3). Taxonomy (NCBI): domain Eukaryota; kingdom Metazoa; phylum Chordata; class Mammalia; order Rodentia; family Cricetidae; genus Cricetulus; species Cricetulus griseus. The sequence goes on along the minus strand of NC_048595.1, from coordinate 137,120,441 downwards.
CAATTTAATGATAAATTACATTGGTTATTTAATTCAGAATTTTGTATGTACCCTTGTGTGATTTATTTTAAATACAGGAGGAACATTTGTATAATGGAAGCAAAAAATAAAGGGAAGGAATTAAGCCATTTAAGAAAAAAATTATCTAAAAGGATGAAGATATTCCTTTGCATTAAGAATAGTGTACTTTGAACAAATATGTGGGCCCTCTAGGTATTTCATGCATAGGCATATAAAAGGTGATTGACATTTCTATGTAGCAAGGTTGACTGTGGGTGGGGACAGGATTGTTGATTGATGTTTACCACAGTATTCTTATTTTGACATAATCATTGCTTTTTTTTCTTTTGGTGCCTAACAGTCTGTTTATAAAAATCAGGGAGCACAAATGTTTACAGAGAGGTGACAGAAAGATGAAGGTCCCAAGTGGTCATGAGTTGTGCAGCCGGATAATGAGAAGGGCCTCACAATCTGGCTCACTGAGATGCTGCACCATGTGGGAGGCCAATGACTCCAAACACAGGAAATACAACATTCTAGGGTCTTGACCAAACTTTGTAACTTTTACAAGGGTAGTAACAGAATAAAACTATTTAAAGGATAAACGTTTTTAATAAAAAAAATGTGTATTATTGATGTGATGACAAGAAGGTTGATTAGAAAATCAACGACATGGTTCATAACCCTATGAACAAGCCGATGTATTCTTTTGAAAATAAAAAAAAAATAAAGACTGAGCTGAAACTGAAGAATTCAATGAGATTAATGAGATGCAGCAGTGCCTTCCTTTTGAGGAGGCTAATTTTTAAATAAGATATATTTAGAGGAATGTAGTCCCTAAAGGAGGTTAAGTGTCACCATCAAGGGAGACTAGATCTGTACAATGTCCAAGAAGATGGCAATAACCACATCAAGTACTGTACAGCTAAAATACGAGTTGTACTAAGAGGGATACATTTTATCTTTATTTTAATTTAAAAAGTCTTTCTTATTGTACTTCATTAATAAATATAATTTTGTTGTGACTATGTTTTACTGTAGCCATTTGCTCCTATAAAGCATCATTGATGTAAAAGATAGTAATGTCATTAGTAGGATCTCATTAATACATTTTATAGATTACAAGATGAAAGATAATATTTAGTATATATTTTGGGTTAAACAAAATATATCCTTATTTTCCTTTTGTTCATGTGCATGTGCTAGTGTGAGGGACATATATGTATATGTACACATGTGTGTGTATGTGCATGCGAGTATACACTTGTGTCTTTGGAAGCCTAAGATTAACTTTGAGAATCTTCAATCACTCTCACAACTTATTCTTTGAAGCAGGGTCTCACACTCAAAGTGAGAGCTGGATAATAGAGTTGGTTTCACCAGCCAGATTACTCTAGGATTCTGTTTCTGCTTGTTAAAACTGAACCTGCAGACAGGAAGCACACACAGTCATCACTTACATGGACTCTGTGATCTGAACTCTTGTCCTTGCATTATCATATTAAGTGCTTTAACCTCTGAGCCATGGACTCAGAACCCTTAGAATACATTTTAAAACAGCATTTCAAGTTTTCCCTTACTATTTACAATGTCTCTGTTTAGAAGTATAAAGTTAAATGCAAATATTGCACTCAATTTCTGTTGGACAAAGGGACATCAGCATTTCCTTGCTCGTAGTAACTAAAATCTCTGTCAAAATTAGGTGTGGGGCTGGGGAGATGACTCAGTGTGTGGGTGAAGAGCTTTCTGAACAAACATGAAAATCTGAATTTATATTTCCAGGCTCATGTGTACTTGGGACAGGGCTGTGTGTCTCAGTCTGATTTCTGGGAGATGAAAGACAGAAAAACTCGGGGGCTTGCTGGACAGTCAGTTAGGCAAAGTGGCAAGCTCCATCTTTAGTGAGTTTTTTTTTTTTTTTTTTTTTTGAGACAGGGTTTCTCTGTGTCTTTGGAGGCTGTCCTGGAACTAGCTCTTGTAGACCAGGCTGGTCTCGAACTTACAGAGATCTGCCTGCCTCTGCTTCCCGAGTGCTGGGATTAAAGGTGTGTGCCACAATTTGTCACAAAAAAATAATATGGAGACTCAGGTCAGGGAAGGAGGTAGGCTAACTCCAGATCTTCACCTCTCTCCCTCTCCTCCAGTCCAATTCCTTTGTCTCACCTGGAGCTCTGAAGTCCACTGCCTGCTGAAGCCTCACTGCCCTCCCTGCCTCCATCTCCAGTGGATTATGCAGATCTTCCCCTCTAGTCTATTCTTACCATCAGTCTTTTTATCCCAGCTTCCAACTCCCGCAGACACTCACTGAGAACCTGGCAACCACAACTGCTTGAGAAGCAAATAGACAAGTTTCATACCATATCTTCACTTTCCCTTCTCTCCTCCAAATCTAATACCTTAGTCTCATCCCCATCTCTGCAGCAGACAACCTATTGTGGCCCCTCATTATTCTCTGCCCCAGTTACCAGGAGACTTTCCAGATCCTGGTGGAACACTCTGATTCTGCTATCTCCTGCAGTCCTTGTTAGCATTTCCCTCCACTATCCTGGCCCAAACCTTTTCCGAAGTGTCAGCTCCCAATACCTAGGAACACATTTTACCCAGAATCGCCAGTGGCCATATCTGGCAGAATCTCAAAAGAATTGCTTCCTGGCTAAAATAGCCATCAGACCCTCCTAAGAACCAGAGAAGGAAACAGTAAACCAGGGGAAAAAACATCCACCCAACAAAGACAAGGCCAGTTACCAGCACCTAGAATTACAATGTTGCCAACCCCGGCAAAAAACAAAACAAAACAAAACAACCAAACACAAGCAACATCAGCCACGACAACATGTCTCTACTAGAGCCCAGCAACATTATCATAGCAGCACTGAATATGGTAACATGGTGGAAGCACAAGACAAAGACCTTAAAATCATGTTCATGAATATGATAGAGACCTTTAAAGATGAGATTAATAAATTACTTCATGAAATACTTTAAAAAATGAACAAACAGTGGATGGAAATGAACTAAACAATTTAATTCCTGAAAGTGGAAATAGAGTGAACAAACAAGTCCCAAAATGAAAGAATTATGGAAAAGAAACATTTAGGAACTTGAACAGAAAGCTCAGAGGCAAGCTCACCAACAGAATACAAGAGATGAAAGACAGAATCTCAGGCACTGAAGATATGATAGAAGAAATGGATACCTTGGTCAAAGAAAATGTCAAATCTAAAATAGTCCTGGCATAAAACATGAAAGAAGTCTGGGACATTATGATAAAAGAAATCTAAGAATACTATGAATGTAGGAATAAGAAAAAATCAGGACAAAATCACAGAAGATATTTCCAAGGAAATCATAAAAGAAAATTGTCCTAATATAAAGATGAGGATGCCTATCAATCTCCAAGAAGCATACAGAAATACCAAATAAACTGGACAGAAAATAAATTCCCCTTGTTACATTATAATCAAAACAGTAAATATTGAGAAGACATAAATAATATTAAGCTCTGCAAGGACAAATGACCAAATAATGTATTGTCAGACCTATTAAAATAACGTTTGACTTTGGAATGGAGATGCTAAAAGGCAGAAGGATTGGACAGATATTCTACAAACTCTAAGAGACTTAAAATGGCATCCTAAACTATTAAATGCAGCAACTTTTTTCAATCACAATAGATGGATACATTAAGACATTATATGATGAAACCAAATTTAAGCAATACCTTTCTATAAATCCAGCCTCATAGAATGTTCGAGAAGGAAAACTCCAATATAGAGAGTTTAACTACACCCAAGAAAATACCAGGGTTATATAATCCTAGACAGCAGGCAAATGGACGGAACTAGAAAAGATCATCATGAGTGAGGTAAACCAGACCGAGAAAAGCAAATGTGGTATGTACTTACTTATATTTGGATATTAGCTGTAAAGTATAACCATGGTACAATCCACAGACCCAAAGAAGCTAAGTTACAAGAAAAGCTCAAGAGGGACACATGAACCTCACTGTGAAGGGAAAATAGAATAAACATTACAGGTGGATTAGGAAGGGGTCTTGAGTGGGGATAGGCATGGAAAAGGGATGCATCAGGTTAGGAGAATGATAGAGGGAGAGAATACGTGGAGAGACAACTGGAATCTGGGAGCATCTCTGTCATTATCTAGAAACCTAATGCAATAGAAATTCCCAGGAATCTATGAGGGTGACCCTAGCTATGACTCCTAAAATGGGAAATACAAAGCCTGAAACATCTATCTCCTGTAACCAGACAAGTCTTCACTGGAAAGATTGCTACCCCAAACCCAGTCACATAACTTTGGAACTATAATCCACACCACCCCCACCCCCGGCCTATAAGATTTGCTGGGATAAAAGTGGCACAGAAATTATGGAAGTGGTCAACCAGTGGCTGGTTCAGCTTGAGACCCATACCATAAGAGGTAGCCTATCCCTGACACTGCTAGGAAAGCCAGGATCCAGAAAGCCTAAAGACCTAGGATATAAACAAACATGACTAGCATTTAATAAAAGAGTCAATGAAATAATTCCTAACAATATTCTACTTACTCTTAGATTGTTGCCTAGCTCAGGATTGTCATCAGAGAGATTTCACCCAGAAACTGATAGAAACTAATGTAGAGATCTACAGCCAAATATTAGTCAGAGCTCTGGGAATCATGTGGAAGAGGGTGATGAAGGATTGTGGAAGCCAGAGGGCCCAAGGGCACTACAAGAAAACCCACAGAATCAACTAACCTGGGCTCCTAGGGGCTCATAGAGACTGAACCATCAAACAGAGAGCTTACATGGGATTGAACTAGGCCCTCTGCATGTATGTTATAGTTGTGTAGCTTGGTCTTCCTGGGCGCTCCTAACAGAGGGGAACGGGGCTGTCTCTGAGTCTGTTACGTGCTTTGATACTCTTCCCTTCTACTGGGTTGCCTCATCCAGCCTTGATATGAGAGGAGGTGCCTAGTCTTACAGTAACTCAATATGACATGGCTGACTGACATACAAGGGACCCTCCCCTTTTTCTGAAGAGAAAGTAGTAGGCTTGGTTGGGGAAGTGCCGGGAGAGGGGAAGTTGGGAAGATGGGCTTGGAGGAGAGGAGGGAGAAGAAACTGGAATCTGCCTAAAAATAATTTAAAATTGATTTAATAAAAATATAAATATGCTCATTATTTAAATTTTTATATTTGAAATTTCTATTTAAATACATATTATATATAACAATACACACACATACCTGTATTTGTGTATTGTCCTATTCTGGTGTGTTACTTTTTGTTTTATCTTACTATATTTCATTCATTATTGCTATTATTATTATTGTTATTATTATTGACAGAGTTTCTCTGTGTAACAGTCCTGGCACTGACTTTGTGTTCCAGGCTGTCATTACTATTACTACTACATGTGCACACACTCACACATTTAAGGACAGATAAAATTCCATATATTTTTTTTGTGTATGTAGAAACACATTAAAAGTATTACTTTCCCCTGTATGTTGTGGCCAGGTAACTCCTGAGTGAGTTATGGATAAGAATGAGGGATTGAGGGTAGATTTTCTGAAGCTCTGGGAAAGAGCTCCCCAAGTGAGTGTATAAGCAATCATTTGGAGAGACTGTGGGTTTGCAGGAGCTGGGGTGCAGGTTCCCATCTCATCCCTTGCCAAACAGAGCCTCTGGGAAATAAAGCAATTGTCTTTATGACCCTGAAATCATCAGGCTCAGGTTAAGAGCTCTTAGCATTAACAGGACATAAGAGATTGGGGGACAATGCCACATAAAAGACATATTGCCATGACAGAATGCCTCCTAGGGCTGTAGTAGCCCAGAAAACCTACACATAAAGTTGAAGTGTTAATTGACTTTAATATGTAAATACAACTACCAGCTACTGCAGCTATCGAAAGAAAGTATAAGGAAGAAAAAAGCAGCCTGGAAATTTAGAGTAATTAAGTAACATAAGAGTAGATGGCTCTCTGTGGGTAAGTCATCCTCTCCCTCTTAATTGTATCAATTTGTTGGTGATGTTTTAATTAATTACTGACTTATTCTCTTTTTTTTAACAGAATGGAAGCATCTAAGGAAACAGTCAGCTCTTACCACTGACATTTGAAGTAGGCATCTGAAGTTGTTTGTGGAGCTGGAGAGATGGCTAAGCAGTTAAAAACACTTGTTGCTCTTGCAGAAGACACAGGTTCAGTTTCCAGCACCTACAGGACAGCTTACTGCCCTCTGTAACTTCTGTTGCAGAGGATCTGACACACCCTTTGGCCTCCATGACACTGCACATATTTGGTACACAGATATACAGGCAGGCAAAACACCTACACACATGAAATAAAAATAATGTTTTAAAAGTTGCTAATGCACTACAAAATAAAGACATGGTACGAACCTCTGACAGGAAAAAGTGAAGAGAAAATATTTGAAAAAAATATAGGTCATTTCAAGGAGTTTCTTTGTCTTATTTTTCTTTTTTTTTCTCCATTTTTAAATTTAAATTAGAAACTAGATTGTTTTACATGTCAATCTGAGTTCCCTCTCCCTCCCCTCCTCCTCTGCCCCCCACTAACACCCAACCTATCCCATACCTTTTCTGCTCCCCAGGGAGAGTGAGGCCTTACACAGGGGGTCTTCAGAGTCTGTCATATGCTTTGGGATATGGCCTAGGCCCACTCCTGTGTGTCTTGGCTCAGGGAGTATCCCTCTGTGTGGAAGGGGCTCCCAAAGTCTATACCTGTGCTAGGGATAAGTACTGAACTACTACAGGAGGTGCCGTAGATTTCCGAGGTTTCCTCACTGAAACACATGTTCCTGGGTTCTGGACTTAAGTTTTGTGCATGGCTATAGACATGGATCTATCTGCAGTCTTCTACACACCAGCATCCAGTTATGCCAGCACCATTTGTTGAAGATGCCTTCTTTATTCCATCCTATAAATTTAGCTTCTTTGTCAAAAATCAGGTGTTCATATGTGTGTGGGTTAATATCCAGGTTTTCAACTCTATTCCATTGGTCTACCTGTCTATTTTTGTGCTAATACCAAGCTGTTTTCAGGACTATAGCTAGGTAATAGAGCTTGAAATCAGGGATGGTGATGCCTCCAGCAGTTCCTCTATTGTACAGGGGGTTGTTTTGGCTATCCTGGGTCTTTTGTTTTTCCATATAAAGTTGAGAATTGTTCTTTCAAGGTCTGTGAAGAATTGTGTTAGGATTTTGATGGGGATTGCATTGAATCTGTAGATTGCTTTTGGCAAGATTGCCATTTTTACTATGTTGATCCTACCTATTGAAGAACATGGGTGATCCTTCCATTTTCTAGTATCTTCTTTAATTTCTTTCTTTAGAGACTCAAAATTCTTACCATACACATCTTTCACTTTTTTGGTTAGCATTACCCCAAAGTATTTTATGTTGTTTGTGGCAATTATAAAGGATGATGTTTCTCTGATTTCTTTCTCAGCCCTCTTTTCTTGTGTATATAGTAGGGCTACTAATTTTTTTGAGTTGGTATTGTATCCTGCCACTTTGCTGAATGTGTTTATCAAGTGTAGGAGCTCCCTGGTAGAGTTTTTCTGGTTACTTGTGTAAACTATCATATCATTTGCAAACACTGAAAGTTTGAACTCTTCCTGTCCAATTTTTATCCCCTTGATCTCCTTTACTTGTGTTATTGCTCTAACTAGAACTTCAAGGACAATATTGAAGCAATATGGAGACTGTGGACAGCTTTTCTTGTTCCTGATTTTAGAGTCATGGAGTTGAGTTTCTCTCCATTTAGTTTGATGCTGGTTGTTGGTTTACTATTTTTATTGTATTTTTATTATGTTCAGGTAAGTTCCTGTTATCCCTAATTTCTCCAGGACCTTTATCATGAAGGGGTGTTGGATTTTCTCAAAGGCTTTTTCAGCATCTAGTGAGATGATAATGTGGTTTTTCTTTTTCAGTTTGTATGATGGATTACATTGATGGATTTTCTTATGTTGAACCTATCCTGCATCCCAGGGATGAAGCCTACTTGATCATGGTGGATGATTTTTTCTAATATATTCTTGGGTTCAATTTGCCAGTATTTTATTGAGTACTTTTCCATCAATGTTCATGGGGAATATTGGTCTGTAGTTCTCTTTCTTGGTTGCGTCTTTGTGTGGCTTGTGTACCAAGGTAATTGTAGCCTAGTCAAAAAAGTTTCGTAGGTTTTCTGAAATTTGTGTTGTTCTTGAATTCTAACTTTTTAAAGCATGGTAGTCTGATAAGACACAGAGGGTTATTCCAATTTTTTTGTACCCATTGAGTTTTACTATGTTGCTGAGTATATGGCCTATTTTAGAGAAGGTTCCATGTTGAGCTGAAAAGAAGGTATATTCTTTTGTGTTGGATGGAATGTTCTATAGATGTCTCTTAATACTAATTGGGTCATAACTTCTATTTGTTCCTTTATCTCTTTGTTAAGTTTCTGTCTGGTGGTCCTGTCTTGGAGGGAATGGGCTCCAGCAAGCTAGCTCATGCACCAGGGATAGATCCTGGTCCTACTGACAGGGTCCTCTCAGATAGACCAAGATTCACAACTGTTTCCCAGATATGCAGGCCTAGTTTGATCCCATGGAGGCTCCACAGCTGTTGCAGAGTTCATGAATTCCATGAGGTTGGTTCAGGTGTGCTTGTAGACTTTTCCATCATAATCTTGACTTCCCTTGCTCATATATTCCTTCCTCTCTCTCTTTGAGTGGATTACCAGACTCGGCCTGGTGCTTGGTTGTGGATTTCTGCATCTGGCTTCATCAACTACTGGATGGAGGCTCTATGATGGTAGCTGGGGTACTCACCAATCTGATTGCAGGGGAAGGCCAGTCCAGGCACCCTCTCCACTATTGCTAGGAGTCTTAGCTGTGGTCGTCCTTGTAGATTCTTGGAAATTTCCCTTGCACAAGGTTTCCTCCTAACTCATAGTGTATCTCTATATCAATATATCTCTTCCATTTCTCTCCCTCTCTGTCCCTCTGCCCCCTCAACCATCCCATTCCCTTGAGATTTCCTGAGTAAATTTGGGTTGAGGGGGGACATCTTGGATCTTAAGGAATTTTCTAACTCTAAACCTAAGATGGTGGCCAAATTCCAGGTGCCCTAGTTCCTCATAACCCTTGTCTTTCTTTCTACAGCAGCAAGATGGATCTACATGAATCCCTGAATACACAAGAGCAGGTTCTCAACACTTAACACACTCATGACATGATAGAATCATGACTCAAAATACACTGGGTGCATTTAAGGACCTTGCTCCCTGCTTATCAGTGCAGAACCCAGTGCAATGCTTATCATTTATCTGATGTCAGTGAGGGTGTGGCTGCATGTCTAATGTCGTCAGTGAAGATAGCTCATGTCACTAACCCAGGAAGAAAAATAACTTCAAAGTTAGAAATCCAGTTTCTGTGGGTTTACCTAGCATGGTCTTGACCCCTTTGCTCATCATTCCTCCCTTTATGGACTTTGGGAGCCCATTCTTTATGGATGGATACTCTCTCAGCCTATATACATGGGGGATGGCCTAGGTTTGCACCAGATGATGTGACAGACTTTGATGATCCCCCATGGGAGGGCTCACCCTCCCTGGGTTGTGGTTGGAGGGTGGGATGAGGGTTAGTTTAGGGGTTGGGAGGATGGGACAGAGAGGGAACTGGGATTTGTACTTAAAAGATCATTTTAATTTAAATAAAAATTTATAAAAAGGAAATCCAGTTTCTACTGAAAACACATTAATTTCACATCATCATAATATAAAAATAATTAAGTTGATCTATCATTAATAAGAGAACATCTGCACTTGACATAGGTCACTCTCCTTGCACTAGGTTTGGCAAATGTCAATCTATAAAAAACCCTGTCCATTTTCTGGGTCATTTCATTCTTTTCTTGCCAAGGACTTGTCTTACATTGTGCATTGTGTATTTTCCTCAATTCCCAGAAATGAGTTGTTTATGTATCTTTGCCACTTTTTAAAAAGAAGTTGTATGATGGCTCAGAGTAGAATTAATGCTTTTCCTTAAAAGATTTTATAACCCAAACTGAATTCTTGAATGATAGCTGATTATATTTGAAAAGCTTTTTTGTCTTCATCAGATTATCTTATTTAGAAATTAACATAATCTTGGATAATTTATGGTTATTAAATTTGAGCTCCAAACTTAAAATGATTTATAAATCAACATATGTATAGAAAAATGAATTCAGATTAATTTAAGCATCAAGGGCAGCTTATTAATGAAGATCAGCCAAGGTTCTCAATAGAAGCATTTCAAAAAGAAGTTACATCAAAATGACAAGGAACATTTGAAGCTTTCCCAACTGAAAGAAGCACAAATCAGCAGAGCAAATGCAAATTTCATTTTAGACCTTCCAAGGATTTTCTGAAAATATTCTGGATTTGCTGCAGCATTTACTTACAATATTTGAACTGAAGTTTCTATTAATTAGTCACAGGTTTATATACTGTCTGTTTTAATACAAATACATGCACAGCTATTTTTTTATATAACTAACTACGATTACAACTTTTAATAGGTAACTTGGTGACGTGGTGATATTTGTGACACTTTTGTAGCACCTGATAGCAAGGTATGTAAAGCTCAGGAGCAATGAGTGTGAAGGGTGGGGTCAAGATTTCGACCCATTCAGCTGTAAACTTAAGAGTTCTCCCTCATTCTATCAGCAGTGAAGGCGTCTGCTGCACATGAAGGAGTAAATTAGGCTACAGTGAACTACTTCTTTCTAGGAAGAAGCCCCCCAGAGCTCTTTTGTGCTTCTGCCTTGCTTGTTCCTAAACTTCTTTGTGTAAGGAAGGAAGATGAAATATAGAAACAAACAAAAAAAAAGAGACTCACAGAAATGCCAGAGACAAACCACATCAAATGCATTAGAACAATGTTCTGAACTCACAATATCATCTGCATATATTGTATGGATCTATATGTATCTGTGTATTTTATCTATATCTGCAATGTGTCTGGGTGCTATAGCAATTCAATTGTTATTAATATCTGGTCAGTTCTGTAGTTGACAAACTTGATCTCAGAAGCTGATAATTCATACAAATGGAATATGTGATTTGGTAAAAATGAAGAAAAATAATGACAAAATTTAATGGACAAGTGCAATTTGGTATCACTGGTTTTTGAAAAATTATCTCAGAAAGAACATGTATATTTGCAGAAGTGATGTCTTTTAAAGAATTAGGTAATATAGGAATTGTCCAAATTATTCTGAAGTTCAGCAAAAACTTAGTGAAAACTGAAATTTGCTGCTCTGATGTTGTTTCTGCCAAGACCACAAAGTATAATTTGGGTCTCCTTGCTTTATTCAAAGAAGTATAAGGTGACAAAGAATGTCTAAATTAACAGCTCTCCACTGTGAGATATTAACAATGACAGGAGCATTTAAAAATGTAGCTATCCTTGGAGTTTAGGATTCATAAAAATAGCAGCAGCAGAACACTGCAATGCCTAATTACACTTCTCCGGAATGTTTACGTCCTTGTTCTCATTGTCTTTTTTGGAAAACAATTCTGGGCACAAAATATTAAAGTACTCAATTGTTAGGCGAGCATTGCATAAACATTCAATATAAAAAGAAAATAATTGTCTTAACATCTGTTTCTGTTTCAGCGAAATCCCAAGCTTCTGAAATACTCTGTAAAATATCAGTGGATGAAAATTTTGAATTTCTATGTCATAGAATTATATTATTGTTTCAGAACCACTATTGGAAAATGTACATTAGGACGTTAAGAGAATAAATATGCTTTGCTTTTTGTAATCTTACTTATCCATAAAAAGTTATTTCAATTTCTATCTCCTTCAAGTGTTCTCTAGTTTTGTTATCCTGTGTTTATATATTCCTTACTTCTGAATCACTCTGAGCAAAATATTCAACAACAACAAGGGAGGCAAGGATTGTTTAGCTTCAGAGGGAATTGTGGTGGTGAAGGCAGGGCCCTGGGAACCTGAGGTGATCATTTGTTCATGTCACTGCTAATCAGGAAGTAGAAATCTCAGGTGGGAACTAGGGGGGCTAAACATCAAAGGCCTGTTCCTAGGATCCCCTTTATCCAGCCAGGCTCTGTCACTGAAGACTCTGTATTCCCACTTAATGCTACAAGCTATGGACAAAGGTTCAACACATGAACATACAGGGCATTTCTTTTTTTAAAACGTAACACTTGCCTTTCTCTATTCTGTCTTTGAATCTTTACTTCATGTTTTCACCACCTTACTCCTACAGTGTTACTTGGTCATTTCATTACTTAAGGGATTAAATAACTATACTTTTAAGATTTTCAAAGACAAGGATCTTAATTGTTCTTTATCCTTTCTATGTAGAATCAGAAAGAGTATTCCAAACTCTTTTAGGATGACTCTCAATGGGTGTCCAGTGACAAGAATCTTTTAGTGATAAAGTTTTGTTATCTCTTCATGAGAATTTCAACCAAAAGATCAGCCGTGACAGTGAGAAGTGAATTAGATGCCCAAATCCCAGACAAACATGTCTGGGAAATCCCAGAAAAGATGCTTGGGCAAATGCAAGTCAAAGCTTCTGCAGTGGTTGGTCTTTGTGTCCTCACCAGTGCATTGGAATCTCAAAGAGACCTTAGGAAGACTCATTCATTATTAGTCCTTCACATGGCTCTATTGTCAAATCTATGCCTCAAAACTTTAAGAAAGGCTGTTTTCAGACTGAGAAGCAGTTTTAGCCAAGTTTTTTTTTGTTGTTGTTGTTGCCAGCAATAGTCATAACAACCAAAGAGTGTCAGTGACACTCAGAGAAAAAAATTGAAGGAAAACAGATAGACCACATCTTTTAGACTTTCAAAAACTTGAATTGAAAGGCATCTCTAGTTCTAGTGATATTTAAGAATCTACAAGTAAGTGAGTTGTTCTGCACTCACTGCCTGCCTCAAATTTGACTGCCTTCCAAAGCTCTTCTAAGAACTTGTCTGGAGGAAATACTGTTTACCTGGGTGTTTTTGTTCACACTACCAGGATATATTTGGTTTACTTCTATAGATGCACTATTGTTGTATTTGTCATATTACAGTTAGCAAGGCAACATTTGTGCCTACGTTACATACTCAAAGTTCTCCCCTGTGGTGTCCACTACTTTCCTTTAGAATGGAGCTGCATATAAAAGTTAATGATTCCATCTGAGTGTTTAGGTTCCTTCATTCTTGGAATTCTGGCAATTCTGGCTCTCCTTTATTCCGGGTCAGTAGCAAGTGGAGAGTCTTTACTTTGTACCTTAACAAACAGCATTTTCAACTTCCCCATTTCTTATTTGTAAAATCTTAAAAACAATTCCATGAAATTTCCTCACTTATCTATGGAAAAAAAGGGTTTCTGAAGCTTACATATAACCTATTGTCACGAGGAATGCTTTGGAATTCTTTAGAGAGTCTGAACTTACACAACAATCATACGAATTAATTTAAATGAAATTCCATCTTGAGCTCCTTCATTATGTGCAAACACATGTGGTCCTCGGTTACCATGGTTACTTGTTACTAAGTCCTGTGCTCTCTGTGGTTCTGCTCTGAGCTGGAGTAGATATAAACAAGACTAGTCATCTTAATGAGACAGAAATCAAAAAATGCTATATTTTGATGTCTGTGCTGCACTTTAGAATACTGACAGTTTTCTGTTAAAAATCACAAATTAAAACAACATCACAGTTCACTCTGAGGACCAAGTGTTCTTTTATTATTGGTGTAAGAACAAAATTAAGAATGATAGGTTTTGTACATATATATCCATCTGTCTAGTCAGCCATTTTTTATGTAACAAAATAATAAACTTATTCTTAATACTGGATTCCCCACCAAATTTGTGCAGTAGTTTAAGTATAGCATTTTAATTTATATGTTTGTGTATGGAGTAAAAATGATACTTTGTTAGTGTATTTTGACCTAAGAAGTTCCAGTTGTGGTGCATGCCTTCAATCCCGGCACTGGGGAGGCAGAGGCAGGTGGCTCTCTGTGAGTTCAAGACAAGCCTGGTCTACAAGAGCTAGTTCCAGGACAGCCTCTAAAGCCACAGATAAACCTTGCCTTGAAAACTCCCCCGCAAAAAATGTATTTTGACCTAAGATGGGCTGAAAGAAAAAAATAGTATTCCCTTTAAGAGCAAAGATATTTCCAGATGTGTGTACTTAAGGACATGTCTGATCCATTATGGCCGTGTTGGTCCTTTACTGCTTCATGGGAAGTAAAAATTGAATATATGCTTGGAATGGAGATGTGCTCTGGCAGATGTCCCCATGCTTGTGCACATATTTGAAGCATAGATAGCCAACAGTGTACTTAAAAGAAAGAAGAGCAGCTGCATAGGCAGGGCGGTGACAAGTCAGTACTGAGAAGCTTGTTCTCCCCTTGCTGAAAACCCAAGTTTAGTTCTCAGCATTCAAATTGCTGTCACATACTGTCTGTAACTCTAGGTCTAGGAAACACAATACCCTTATCTAGACTCTGCAAACACTCTACCTTCATGGAAAAACCAAAACACTGCCAGGCACATATACATTTAATTAAAAATAAAAAGTTTGTGTCTGGAGAATTGGCTCAGAGATGAAAAGCTCTTGATGCTCTTGCAGAGGACCTGGGTTCAGCTCCCAACACTCAATGGCAGCTCATAACAATCCAGTTCTAGGAGATTGGCTTCTCTCTTCTGTCCTTTCACTGCACACATGTGGTAAACATATACCCATACAGGGCAAATTCTCACACATAAAACAAAATAGATAAATCTAAACATTTAAAAATAATAAAAGCTTAAAAAAGAAGAAAGGAACATGTTTGGGAGATTCTGTGAGAACTGGAGGATGACAGATACAGTATTTAATTACATACATAATTTCATACATAATTACAGTATGAAATTCTCAAAGAATAAATTAAATATAACAACCCTGGAATTGTATTTCAGAAGTGATACTTTAATTACCCATACAATATCTGTACAAACTTTAAGAATTTGATATAACTTAGCAAGACATCTGTACAGTAGCCTTGATGTGGCTGTTTCTACATCAGGAAAAATGTCAACCTCATTGCACAGGATAGAATAAGAACCAGGAGAGCTGATGCTAGGATTTCTTGCAACACATCTTTGATGAGTAACCTAAATATGACATATTTCAAGAAAGCCAGTCACTTTCCTTCATATGTGATGGACAATGGAAATATATTCTGTTTTCTCTCCATTACTTTCTAACTGTCCTTGAGGATCCAGAATCTGTACCTGGAAGCAACTGAGAGTCTATCTCCATGCTGCAAAGAATAGTGATCCGTTTAAAGGACAACTGAGGACTTTTTGAAAATATTGGTACCTCAAGTCCCAAAAACTGTGGATAAAAGATGGTTAGTCAGATGCAAGAATAAAAATGAAGACACCATGGACCTGCACCACTGTGTCTCATTGATATATTCATACTTTGGGAGTCCTAATTCATGATGTTTATGTGAAAAGCAAAATAACAAAAAAATAAATCCCAGGGTGGGAACAAATGTTCAAATAGCAAATGCAACAAAAAGGACAAGACAATGCTTATGTAAATCAAATTTGTTTTCATTGTGAATATCTTGGGAGGAAAATAAAGTAAATTTTAAGAGATGAGATGACATGCTTTATACAGTAAACAGCATTCAATAAGAAAGAACTTTTAGGATTACGAAGAGAAATGAAAAAAATGTCACTGGCGCCAGAGCCAGCGACTCAAGAACCAGACCAGGCAAGAAGAGTCTTCGGATTAAGAAGGACACAACTCTCGTCATTCAGTAGAAGTGAATGGCATTGGTTTATTGCAACCAGCAGTTTATATACAATCATAACAAGAAGAAATGGAAAATTACCACCTGCTAGCAGAACGCATTCTCACACCCTATCATAAACAAGGAAACCACAACCCCTGCCCAAAGCCAATGAACCAGGAAAGGGATGGGGGCAAGGCACAATGTTTCAAAACAGAAACTAACAAAATGTCAGCACAGGCCTGAAGGTCGGGTCTGTACCCAACAGTAAGGGTTCACAACAGGATGTTGATGCTAGTGGGGCGAGGCCAGGAAAACAGGAGGTACCTGTGGTTATGCTGGAAAACTACTCACAGAGACCCCGTGGGGGCTGGGTCCCAACAGAAAAAGATTGTAGTTTCCATTTTCTTTAGGCTGCCAACCAGATCCCAAATAAACACACAGAGACTTAGTATTGATGATGAATGCTTGGCCTTAGCTTAGGCTGATTTCTAAATAGATGTCTTGTTCTTTAAACTTAAATTAACCCATTTCTATTAATCTATTTGGTGCTCTGAGGCTTGCTTACCTCATGTTTGTACTTTCCATCCTGCTTTCCTGCTTCCTCCATGGCTGGCTGGTGCATGACTGGCTGGCTTCCCTTTTCCCTCTGCCCTTCAGCCTCACCTATCCCTTATTTTCCTAGTTATTGGCCATGCAGATTTTTATTAGACCAAGTAGGTGCCTTAGTCAGGGAAGGTGAAGCAGCAACACATTTTTACATACTTAAGCAAATGCAATATAAAGAAATGCAACACATCTTTGCATAGTTAAATAAATATTCTCTTCTGCAACAAAAGATTATTTCAGTACCTTAATGATTCTGAGCTACATACAAAACAGCAGAAGCAAATAGAAGAAAGTTTTTTATATAATTTATTTTTTATTTATATTAGAAACAAACATGCTTCACATGCCAATCCCAGCTCTCTCTCCCTCTCTTCTTTACCCACCTCCCACCAGCCCCCAACTCCAACCCCTCTGCTACCCAGGGAGGGTTAGGCATGAGGGATCCCCCAAAGTCTGTCATATCAACAAGGGCAGGGTCTAGCCTCTCCACCATGTTTCCAAGCTGAGAGAGCAGCCCTCCACATGGAATAGGTTCCCAAAATTCATTCGTACACTAGGGATAAATACTGGTCTACTACCCAAGGCCTCATAGATTGCTGAGGCCTCCTCACTGACACCCACATTCAGGGGTCTGGATCAGTTCCATGCTGTCCTTCCAGCCAGCCATCAGTCTGGGGACCAAGAGCTCCCCCTTGTTCAGGTCAGCTGTTTCTGTGGGTTTCACCAGCTCAGTCTTGACCCATTTTCTCTTCATGCCTCCCTATTTGCAACTGGGTTCCAGGAGTTCAGATTAGTGTTTAGCTGTGGGTGTTTGCCCTGCTTTCATCAGCAACTGGATGAAGTACTCTAGGATGGCATATAATGTAGTCATCAATCTCAATATTGAGGAAGGGTATTTAAGGTAGCCTCTCCACTATTGCTTAGATTGCCAGTTGGTGTCATCCTTGTAGATCTCTGGAAATCTCCTTAGTGCCAGATTTCTCTTTAAACCTATGATGGCTCCCTCAATTATGATATCTCTTATCTTGCTCTCCTCTATTCTCCTCTATTCTTCCCCTGACTCAACCTTCCTATTCCCCGATGTCCTCCT
This sequence comes from Cricetulus griseus, assembly GCF_003668045.3. Classification (NCBI taxonomy): domain Eukaryota; kingdom Metazoa; phylum Chordata; class Mammalia; order Rodentia; family Cricetidae; genus Cricetulus; species Cricetulus griseus. The sequence goes on along the minus strand of NC_048595.1, from coordinate 137,102,939 downwards.
CTCCCCTCCTCTTTTCCCCTTTTCTTTTTCCCATCTCCCTCTCCCCTCCCCCCATGCTCCCAATTTTCTCAGGAGATCCTGTAACATTCCCCTTCTCTGGGATACCATGCATATCTCTCTTAAGATCCTCCCTGTTGGTTTCACTATGTTGGTCTTGACCTGTAGGGAGCTGCAGAAAACTGCACCCAAAAGATGGCGCCGGTTTCCGCCCTCCGCCAGCCCGACGGCGAGCGCTCTCTGTGGTAAACAACTCCAAATTAGGCAAAGGTCATGTATCCTCTTAATTCTGCTTGGAGACAACCTATCCTGGCGCGCCACGTAGGGTTAGGTGATTGGTAGATGTAGACTATATCAGGCCCCATCTCCCTCGGCCCGGGGCCGCCGCCGCCTTTATACATTGTACAAAGCAAAGAGGTTCCCGATTAAACTGTGTTTGAAGAAGATTCCTCGGTGTGGCGTCTTTCTTGCTGGTCAAGGGTGGACGCCGCATTGACCCTTTTGCTTATCAATCCTTCTCTGCAACTGGATTCCAGTTCAGTTCAGTATTTAGCTGTGGGTGTCTTCTTCCTCTTCCACCAGCTGCTGGGTGAAGGCTATAGGATGGCATATAAGTCAGTCATCAATCTCATTATCAGGCGATGGCATTTAAGGTAGCCTCTCCTCTGTTGCTTAGATTGTTAGGTGGTGTCATCCTGGGAGATCTCCAGACATTTCCCTAGTGCCTGATTTCTCTTTAAACCTATAATGGCTCCCTGTATTATGGTATCTCTTATCTTGCTCTTCTCTATTCTTCCCCCAACTTAAACTTCCTGCACCCTCATGTCCTCCTCACCCCTCCTCTTCTCCCCTTCTCATTCTCTTATCTCCCTCTCCCCTCTCCTTATGCTCCCAATTTGCCCAGGAGATCAAGGGGGAACTCTTGTTTCCCAGACTGATAGCTGGGAAACCAACATGGGAGTGATCCAGATCCCATGAACGTGGGTGTCAGTGAGGAGACCTTGGAAATCTATGGGGCCTATCATAGTAGATCAGTACTTATCCCTAGCATAGGACTAGACTTTGGGAGCCAATTTCACATAGAGGAATACTCTCTGAGCCTAGACACATGGGGGTGGGCCTAGACCCTATCCCAAAGGATATGACAGACTCTGAAGATCCCCTATGAAAAGCCTCACACTCCCTGGGTAACAGGAATGGTATTGGATAGGTAGGGTGTTAATTGGGGGAGGGCAGGGGATGAAAGGAGGCAGAGGGAACTAGGATTAACCTGTAAAATAATCTTGTTTCTAATTTAAATAAAAAGTGGAGAAAAAAAGATCCTCCCTGTTTCCCAGACTGTCTGGCAGTGGGATTGTAGGCTGGCAATATTTTTTTAATCAAAATAGAAATTAAAACCATTATAAATTAAATTAATGAAAACTTTAATTCCATAAAAACAAGAATGAAAGTAAATTAATCAATATATAGAAAAATTAAAGGGAAATTAGACAAACCCAGAGAATGAGAAAAACATAAAAACAATTATGATGATTAGATAAATATGTGGAAATTAATTTTTGTAAATTTTTACTGCCTATTGTTTGTCAAATAATACCAAAGCATTTATCATGGGTCATGGATCATGCAGTTTTCTTCACAGTTGTCCCCTTAGTTCAGTTACTTATGAATCACTTGAGTGGTGAGGAAGCCATATGTTAACAAACATTCCTGTGTATAGAGAGTATGTATTCTATATATGTGTACATAAAACCATGTTTTATGTACATGGTTTTAGATGACAGGTTGTAACTTAGTTATTGTTATCTGAATTCAAAGTTCATTTTTCAGTCTACAAACTCGGTTCAGTAACAGAACTTGCTGTGCGATTGTTTGAATGTTAGAAATCAGAGATGGTTTAGAAAACTTAAAAACAAGATGTTGGGGTGGCGGTGTTTTCAGTGTTCTTGGGGATAATTCCATACTTTTTGGCTATGGTCCCTGTCACATTCCTTGGCTCTCAGACCCCTTCCTTCTTTAAATCTGGCAATGGCCAGCCCAGCATTTCTTGCCTAACATTGCTTCTACCTTGCTTTGCTTCCCTGAACTTCAAATAAGCATCTCTAATTATACTGTTTGCTCAGACATCTTAGTGTGATTTCTCAGTGATTTGGGCCCACATCATTTTTCTCTGCTTCTTCTCCTGAATTTACTTTGACTTGCTCTGTAATGTGTGTTGTCATGCTTCTGCATGCTGGTTGGGCTCTGACTTGTAAACATAGGTTTCTGTATGCAGTTGACTGTCAAAGCAAGAGCCTAACATCCAGGTCTAGTATAGTGATACAGATACAAAGAAATATGGTGGTTGATTACATTTGCTTGTTGGGTTTGCACAGACTGAGAAACTAGCTTGCTGTGGGAAGAATGTGGAAAATGTTTCAGGCATTCACAAAATATATAAACTATATAAAAGGAAAGCATATGAAAATAAATGAATTTCATAAAATACCATTAATTTAATCATTTTTAAAATTAATGAATCACCATGAAGTTATCACTATAATAAGCTCCTGGGAGCCTGAGCCTTATTCCTTATAACTGAAAAGAAAAAAATACAATTATTTTATAAACTACTTTTAAAAATCTTTAAATAGTAGTTGTTGGGGTATTAGATGTTTCAGAGCACAAGGATAGAAGGAAAGCTTATAAAAACCTAACAAAGAAGACCAAAACCAAAAATATCAATCTAAATTATGAACACAGATGAAAAATACTAATTATTAGCAAATGGCATCCAGTTGAATTGAAAAGACATAATTTATCATAGCTACTAGGGCTTGTTCATAAATGCAAGAATGGATTGTCACTAGGGAATCTATTAATCACTTCATATTCACAGACCTAAATGAAATAGATTAACAATGCCATGCAAAATATGATTGAATAGAATGATCATTGCCTTCATACAATGTATGTGGCACATACTTCAGCCTGACAATCTTCTTTTAGATAGCTAAAACACTTAGGATACATTGATATTACAACTATTTTAAAACAAAAGCTACTTTATGGTTTTTTTTTATAAAACTATTTTTTACCCACGTGAAGGGTTGCACTCTTGCTCTGGACACAGCCCAGGATGATGTGGTGGATTTTGTGGAGCCCCCATTGAGGGCCCTACCCTGCCTGGGGAGTGGAGGGTGGATGGGGTGGAGGGTAGGTCGGGGATGGGGGAGGAAAATGGGGGTGAGGGTATGGAGAGGGAGAAGGTATTGACATGTGAAACAAGCTTGTTCCTAATTTGAACTAATTAAAAAAATTATGATCATCAACCAATAAAAGATCGAAGTAAGGAAAAAAACAAAACAAAAAAAACAAAAACTATTTTTTTAAATAAAATTGTCAGGAAAACTGACACACACATGCCATACATAGCAGTATATATGGCTTTAGCATCTGATATCCAGTTGGGATTTTTATTGCCTTTGATAATTTATGTAAGGGTAACTTTAGTATGTTTCCTTTGGATGGATTAAAATGGGGTGGTACACATGCCTAACTTTTATTTGGAAACATTGCAAATTTTAGACATCAAGCATGTGAGACATGCACTACTCTTATTTACATTTTCTTATTTTTCAGATATTTTGGACAACAATTAAGTATAAAATAGGTCAAAAATAGTAGATATCTAACAGTACTACAAGTTTCTATAATTTAAAAAACCCCACAGTGTCTTTTGCTTTTTAAAACATAAATATTGCATTATATTTTATGTCACAAAAGTGACACCATATGTTCCATATTAAGGTATAGAAGAGAACAATTTAAAAGAAACCATATCATCAGCACAAAAGAATATGCTGCATTGATTCACATATTGACTAGAAAGTCCTACCTCAAAAGGTATTATTTGATGGTCTACATACTTTCCCTTAATGAATCTGTGAGTTAGTACAGTGCTTGTAGACATTTGTTATGTGAATGAACAACTGACTAGGTAAAGGGATTGGAGGCTACTTTTGCCATTTTAGGATTATTGAAATCGAAGGATGAAACCACTTGTTGCCCCTATGACTTGAATTTTGATGGTGATGCATTAATATTTCAAGCTGGAATCAGTACTAACATAATCGTTGAAAATATATGCAAGACAAAACAACATAGTACACAATATACATCAGGTTCAAGTAAATTAATTCATCCATAGATTTGTCTGTAAGACCATCTTTTAATAGTGAGCCATCTAACAATCCATATCATAAACTTTAAATTTTCTATCCATTATGATAAAGTGAATATTCACTTTAATAATATTTATTTAGCAATTATGATAATGGTAGACTTTCTTAGCTGTTGTGAGAATTTGGGAAATAATCCAAGAGCAGTGCAGGTAGAGACCTGGCTTGTGAAGTTTCGGATGGAAGTTTAAAATAGCGTAAAGACTCTATCAGAAATGTCCAATATTTTGAGTTAAAAAAAAAAAAAAACCCTGTGTTTCTGGTCAGCTGCAGCTGAAGAACTGATTGTGATTAACAAGAAACTGGAACTAATAAAATGAACCTTTGCGGGGACAATCGATACTGATCAGATAGGGCTGAAGAATCAGCCATGATTAAAAGCTCAGCATCTTTGAAGTGAAATCTTCTGTGAAGTGTTTCTAGGGCTCAGCACAGAGAACTTGTAGTCCAGAGAGGGCCAAGGCAGGTGAGCTTGGTAATATGGAATAGTCATCAAATGATACTGGTTTTGAAGGCCTGAAAGGGCTCATGGCGATCAGCTGAGGCTTGTTACTGTGTGGCAGGGATGGAGTTCCTGAAGTTAGGCCAGGAGAGGGCGTTAGAGAAGGTACAGCCTAAATTGCAGTAGAAGCCCCAGGATTGATAGGCCCATGGAGAGAAGTTCAGGTTTAGTACCCTGTGGAGGGGTCAGATCCACGAAGAGAGCCCAGAAGAGGCTGCTGATGAAGGGGAAGCCCAGTTGCAGAGAAGAGCTGAGGGTTTTGGGGATGTCAGTACCATAGGACAACTACCAAGAATAACAACTGCAGTGGAGGGGAGCTGTTGAATCTACGAGGTGAGCTGTGTTTTCTGTGGTTGGCAGAGCTGGATAAGTGGCACTCCCTAATTATTTTCATCAGTGTACTTTGGATTTGCTTTAGGTTGATTTTGACTGTGTCCTAGTCCTTCCTGTTTACAATAAGAACCATGTAACTTATTTTCTTTTTCGGAATCCACAGTTAAGAGACTAGGATTCTAGAGAGATTTGTAATATTTGTAATTTTACAAATTTGGGGTTCTTGAGAGACTTTGGTTATTTTAGTCAGAATTTGGATATTTTAGGTTAACTGAGCTTAGAAAAAGAATTTGGATACTAAAGAGACTGAACTTTTAACATGTTTGAATTTTTATACTGGAACTTAAATCTTAGAATGTTTCATGATATTAATATTAATATAAGATGTCAGGAATGAACAAATAAAGGGTTTTTTTTTTTTTTTGTAAAACAGTAATGTGTTTGTGTGTCATGTTGAGAAGGGGTTAGTTGTGTTGGCTGTTCATTTTCTTATGTTAACTTGATACAAGCTATAGTCATTTAGGAAGAGAGAACCTCAACTGAGAAAATGTTCTTACAGGATTGATCTGTAGGCAAGCCTGTAGGGAATTTTCTTAAGGCTTGATGTGGATGGGTGAACCTGGGTTGTAAAAGAAAGTAGGCTGAATACACTGTGAGGAGCAAGGAAGTAAGCAGTGTGCATCTATGACCTGATTGCTTGACCTGATTTCTCTCAGCAATGGGGTTGGATTCCACAGTTGGAAGATGAAACCAATCATTTCTTCCTCATGTTGGTTTGGTTCCTGGTGTTTCATTACAGTAACAGAAACCCTAAGACAACAGACATAGAGGAAACTAAAGAAAACCAAAACAAAATCTTAAGGCATTGTCATAAACCTGTGCCCTGAATGTTGGAAAAGAAGAATCAACAGATGAGGAGGGAAGCAAAACAATAGAGTCACATGTGAGAGATTAGGATAACTGAAGTTACAGAGGCACAAGAGTAAGTGTTTCTGTGACTTAAATATGGCTGAACAGTTTGAAGTGGATGAAATACAGTCTGGAGGTGTGTCTGGTAATGTGTAGCAAGTAATCAATTTAAGCACATGGACAAGGAGCTTATAATTTCTCCTTAATTATCAGAATATGGTAAAAGTAATGAAGATGCAAATGTCAAGCTCTAACACCTTTTAGCGTCACTGTAGTTGAAAGCATTGAGTTAATTTGGGAAAAGGAAGGGATTCTAGTTTAAAAAGCCAGCTAATGCGGTGCCAACATAGTTTATTTGATGCCATTAGAATCTAAACTACAGTGCTTGGAGATGGAGCAGAATGGAAATGGGATGAGACCAGTTGTAAGAATATTCAGATCATATATGGATATCAGAACATTGAAAATGGCTTTATTAATATAGGAAATAACTTATGAGAATAGGAATGCCATTTACTAAGGGCAAAACAAACAAGAACAAAGATTACAAACAAACAAAACAAAAGACCAAAACAAGATAAAGGAGCTGAATTTTTAGAGTAAAGACATTTTCTTTACTCGCTTTTACCTTTGCCTAATTTGTTTTATCGGGATGATTTAGTATAGTGAGAAAAGCTGACAATCGTATTTTTAAATTGTGATACATTTTGTATTCAATATCCTTCCTCATGTTCTTTGATATTTTTAATTCATTGATGTTAGGCATATATTTTATGATGCCATTTATATTTGAAAGTACTGAATGTATTTGTAAAGGATCTTATATGTAACCAATTCAGGGTTGACTGTGTTGGGTATTAGTAATATTAGGAGGTAGGCTAAAAAGGAAGAAAAAATTGAAAAAAAGGAGGATAAGGGTTTGATTGACATTCAGATATATCCCAAGATGATGTCACTTGACTTTTGTTCCTTTCACTTATGCCAAGGAATCAATAAAAACACACTATTTTGAATCATCACCAAGTTCCTGTTTAGTTATCCCAGAGCACCCTGCTCATGTCATCTATGCATGTCTCTTTCCCCAGAAAGCACTGAGAGTTGCTTTACTTGAAAAATAACCAGATTTTAGACCTTATTCTTACAAAAGGGTGAGATGTATTAGTGCCATGTGTTCCTCCTATGTCTGGGTCTGGGGTGGAACATGACATTCTTCAAGTCTAACAAGTATGTGATGTGGTGGAGCTGCTTGCCTATGAGAGGCATGAGTAGACAGAATATCTCTATAATTATTTTTAGGGAGAAATAAATGGAAGAGATGGTTTTATAATTTAAAATTCTCCAAAGAACGTTTTTAGCAATCTTCAGAAAACAGAAAGCTGGGGGATTTTTTTTCAATCTTCAGAAAACAGAAAGCTGGGGGACATTTTTAGCAATCTTCAGAAAACAGAAAGCTGAGGGACGTTTCCTATTAGGTGATTGAACTGGTTTCATACCCAGTTGGATTTGATTCTGTTTTTGAGCACTGGCCACCCTCCTGGAAATGACTGATCACATTGTGCAACAGGAAGCCACAGGTCTTTTTCAATCTTGGATACCTGAAAATTGAATCTTAAATTGTGAGGAATCCTTAATCTTGCCTCTGCACAGGCTGGCCTCAGGTACCAGGTACATCCCTGGAAGCAGTTCCTCAGGTTCTAATGTTGCTCTGAATTCCCATCAGCCTCTTCATTTCTTCCCTCTCGACTTTGAAGTTTCTTTGATCTCTCAGCTACCTGAAGAGAGTGGGCAAGTCTATCAGGAAAATATATCCTTTCTCCTCTCTCTGCAAATAAAAACAAAAAATAAAACATTAAATTCAGAGCACAAAGAAGTCTTTCTGGTTTTTTTTTTTTTTTTGCTGAATATTTGATTATAAGTTCAGTTACAACCTTGTGGAGTAGCTAAAGTTTAACTTCAATATATTCTCACCCTTTAATGGTCTCTCCTTTATGCATCTTTAGGCATAATATATATATATATATATATATATATATATATAATACAATATAATAGTATGCTTTCCTGTACTTGTTAAGACCATTTAGTTTATTTATATTTACACAAAGGCTAGCAATTTAAATAATGCTTCTCCCTGGAAGAATTTATAACATAGTCAATGGAGAATGAAATTTGATTACAAGTTTCTGATGTACAAATGAAGAATGATAAATAATTTTAAGGTATGCAGATAATTCTCTACAGTTTACAAAACACGTACTAGTTCTTAAATGACTTGGTTAGAAATATCAGTCAAGACCATGTCTTGAAGGAATGCATGGGCACATGTAATTTTGTTAATTTTAGTTAGTAAGCATCCACATAACAGATCAGCTTGCTTCTACCAGTGAATTGAAGGAAACTGTGGTCTTAATACACAAAGTCACTGCCGTTATAGTAACTGGGAAATACATTACAACAACAAAGACCATAAGACTTAGATATGGATCCAAATTTGTCATATTTTTCATAATTTGATAATGCTGTTGATGAAAACACCTGTTAATTTGTTTAGCCACATTTTAAGTCATTTGCTCTGTGAGAAATGCCACTTCCCTCCTGAGTGTTCTGACTGATGTGTGGCATCAGCATGTAAATATGGCATCCTTACTCATAGAAGGCCTTCTGTGAGGGCAACATTTGACCCACTATGAGTTTCAGAGTACTGTTGTAAGATAATGAAGGAATCTGTAGGAGTTAAACCAAACTTTTTTCTTGCATATTTCTCTCTGAATTTCCTGATTAACATGTGGTCTAATCATGACTGTTTTCTCCAAATCTAAAATTTGAAAGTTATAAAAATGACTAAAACTAGCCCCACAGAGTTAAGATATGGCTGTAATGCTAGTTCATCACACAGGAAAACAGAACACATTTCTCCAGAGAAGGGTACTCTTGTGAGAATACCTTGGCTATCAAGTAAGTGAGGGGTCCTCACATTTTTTCATTCTGATGATAGCAATTGACCAAATGCTCTCAGGCATGCTCTATCACTGATCTAAATGCCCAGACCCATTTCTTGCTTAAATCAAAGGCCATACAAACATTTAACATCCAGCTTTGAAGAGGCAAGATATTCTTTCTTGTCATGTATGCATACTACTTGATTTACTAGTTTAAATATCTTCTTCTTATATTTCAACTTTTTCTGTTAAATTGTCCTGGTTGTTCATGTTTCAATAGAATATTTGATTCTGTGTATTTCAAGAAACAGTATAAGTATTGCTTTAAATTTTTATTTCTTTGCTATGTCTTAGCCTTTTCGTATATTTTGTAAACTATGAGTTGACACTCTTTACATGGTTTGGCACCTTGACCCTATGGGACTAGTGAAGGAATGAAGAAAAACACCACCACCACCAACAACAATAACAACAACAACACAGGGGCACACAGAAAATCTGGGACTGGATGGTATAGACTCTCTGATGAAAAAGCTGCTGAAGCCTGGAAGCTCAGTGTGGTTTTTTTTATATGGTTAAGTAGTGAGGCTGGTGTGTTATATACAGCTGACCAGGAAGGCATGCTTAATTAAACTCAGTAGGATCAGTCTCTGTTGGTGACCAGTCTTCTAGCCATAAACATTCAGTGGGAAAAACAATAGTGGACATTTCTACACATTCTGTCAATATCCACATGGACCAGGAAGGAAAAAGGTCCTTTCTCTGAGCCTAGCCCACGGAAGACTCTGCAATATCACATGGGTATGAGATACTGAAATCTTGACTTGTCTGTGCACGGTGTCAACAGCATACATTCATGTAGGATGTCATATACTTTGTATGATTTTTTTTATTCTTTAGAACTTAATACGATCATATATGTGAATGGAAACAAAGAGCAAATAGAATTTTGACATTTTAAGTAAAAATGGCAAGAACATTGCACTGTCTATATGTGCTACGATTACTGATATTTATTCTCATATATTTTTTTTTCCTGAAGAATTTGCTTGGAGTCTCTGGCAAGGCACAATTAATAGTGATGCTACTATTAAAGACAGAAAATTCATTAAATTGCCCAGGAAGTCATTTTTCAAATTTTAAACATTTCTCATTAATCTATTTTTAGGTCAATTTTATTTCCACAAATGAGCTTTTAGAATATATTGTGCCACAAAAGCACATAAACTTTTACTTACATGAAACAAATCAGTTATATTGCCTATGTATCTTCTCATTTGCTATGATTCAATGAAAACCATATTATTTTTAATTTTGCTCAAATTTTGACAGAATGATGCCCTTTCGCAAATGTTTCTTTGCTTGTTAGAAGAACCACACACACACACCCACACACATACACACACACACACACACACACCATTAATGTCATGATATATCATGGGCTTCTTAGATTTCAAAAAATTAATTATAAGAGACACAAATTGGAAGATCTGATATGGTTTTGAGACCACCAAATATCCATTTAAGGAAGTGATTTACTTAGTTATTTTTATGGTACTAGGAAGTAAGTAGAAGTTCACTGGAGGGAGAGTGTAGAGGAACTGTTTTTTGGGGAAGAAAAAAAAATCATGTATATAACCCTCAAGCAGATGTACTTGGTGAGTTAAAAATGGCCAAACATGGCCAGGTGTTGGTGGCACATACCTATAATCTCAGTACTCAGGAGGCAGAGGCAGGCAGATCTTTGTGAGTTTGAGGCAAGTCTGGTCTACAGATTGAGCTCCAGGACAGCCTCCAAAACAATACAGAGAAACTCTGTCCTTTTCCTCTTCCTGGGTTGGCTCAACCAGTCATATGTAAGGAGTTGTACCTAGTCTTATTGTATCATGTTATATTGTATTCAGTTGATGGCTCTGGGAGGCCTGCTCTTTTATGCAGGGAGACGAGATGTGGGACAATGGATATGAGGGAGAGAAGATAGGTGGACTGTGAAGAGTAGAGGGAGGAGAAGCTGTGATATGTAAGAGATGTATGAGAGAAGAATAAATAAAAAATGCCCAAAATGTCAGTGCTTTCAAACTGAAGTAACAGAAATATGTGAAGACCACAGACTAAGTATTTCAATAGAAGGTATCAGATGCTGTGACAAAGATATTCCTTTTTTTCTCAGTCTAATCAGAAGTACTGCATAGTTGGACTAGGAATTTGAAAATGAGGAAGAAGCTGAAATGAGGCAGCTAAAGCCATGTTTACGAGGTAAAGTCACAAGGACTTAGTGATGGACTAATAAACAAAGGAAGAGAAATATCTCTAAATACTGAGGCTCCAGTTTGTAGCTTCTTAATGAGAAAAACTAAGTAATGGATAGAAAATCAGATAAGGACAGATGATTGACAGTTTTCATTATTAACTGTGAGTTACATTGGATGTTGTATGATGCCAGCTGAGGACATGGAAAATTTAATGTGGACGTAGAAAACATAACTTGAGTTTAGAGATTGACAGTCCTTGGTATAATGATATTTACTATTTTAGTGATTGACTAGATGAATCACCATCTTGTGGGAAAATAAGATAGACATGGCATAAAACAGTCCAGATCCTAAAGCAGAGAAGTTAAATATATAGAAGTGTTTGAAGAATAATGTAGTTTTAAACATTCTTCTTAAATTGATTCTTTAAAATTTTATGGAAAATGTTTGGTAATGCTCACCCCTTCTCAACTTCCTCCCAGATCTACCACCATTTTCTTCCTACCCAACTTTGTGTCCTTTTTTGGTTTCAATAACAGAATATTTGCTTGTTTAGACCCATTCTTAAAATTCTTAAATGTGATTTCAGGAAATTATGAAAATCTAATGTATTTAAGAACCCTACATGTCCTATTATTCAAAATCCTACCCAAATATGTTCTTAACCCTCCTCCAGGTGCAAGGAAATGGCTGTATCCTAGAGTATTATCTTTTTTTCTATAAATATAACTAAGAGTTATTAATATTTATTCCTGTTGATAATCTCTGAATTTCTGTTTCCTGTCATTAACCTGAGAAAGTTTTAGGCCAAACTGGTTCAAATCCATTGTCCTCATTCTAGTCTGTTTGCTGGAGTTTCCAATCAGGTACATGAAGGATTCTTTGACATGATTATTTAACTTATGTATGTGTATTGCTTGCGCTTGTATTTTAGGCAGGAGTAATTTTAGGAGAAAGTGGCTTCATGCATATTAGCTGTTGCTTTCCTCCAGGTCTGTTCTACAGCATTCACTTTTTAAGAAAAAAATATTATTCTTCTCTCATACATCTCTTACATATCACAGCTTCTCCTCCCTTTACTCTTCACAGTCCACCTATCTTCTCTCCCCCATATCCATTGTCCCACACCTCATCTCCCTCCAGAAAAGAGCAGGCCTCCCAGAGACATCAACTGAATACAATATAACATGATACAACAAGACTAGGTAAAACTCCTCACATATGTCTGGGTGAGCCAATCCAAGAGGAGGAAAAAGGTCCCCAAAGCAGGCAAAAGAGTCACTTTCTTTCCAACTGGCTTTCTCTGTTATCTGAGCCACAGGGGTAGTTGGAGATAAGAGTTTGTATATGTGCACTTTCCTGATTTCATCACAGTCTTTGGTCAGACCCCACTTGGACTTCACTGTTCTTGCTGATGTCTTCTTTCAGTGAGTAATGATACCTACCTAAAAGTTTTGAAGTTTTAGTTTGGCCTTTTAAAAATATGAACTGAATCTACTTTCTATTCTTTCCAGGAATAGTACAGTATAAATTATGACCCATTTCCTAGGTATAGTAATACAATTTGTAAATACAGCACTTTAGAGGTTGAGACAAGAAGAACATGAGTTTGAGGCCAGCCTGGGCTACAGTAGTAGACCCTGTCTCAAAAAAATTATAACAGTAGCAATGGAGAATATGGCTCAACCATGAGATTTTTATCATGGAGGAATATGTGTAGTAAAAAAGGAGAAAAGCTGGCTTGTTAATTAACTCCTTTTCCATTTACGTGTTTTATTTCTTATATTTACATGCATGTGAGTATATGTGTGCTTTGTACAATGGCAAGATTCATTTATATGTATATAGATATGTATGTGACTACTACACATGAGAACTTTCATACCTATGCTCCTGAATGTCTGAATGACACATGTTATATGCATCTTAGACTCTTCATAATGCTTAAATTATAAGGCTGTTTTCTGAATAATCAATTTTATTATAAAAAGTCTAAGAATAAATGATGTATTGTCTTCTACTATACTATATGAGCATTCTGATTAAGAGCATATCATTTAAAAGCATTAATTAAATTTAAATAATTAATACTTAGAAAAACAGTTTTTTCTCTCAGCTTTGGGACAATTTTAGTTTTATCATTTTGATGTTTATTAATTTTTCCAATATGAAATCTGCAAAATCATATGAGTGGTTATATGTTGCAAATAGAAGATTATCTTTTGGTACATATTGAGGAAATCAAAGTGCTGCTTCATTGGAAGAAGCAAATTCCAAGTAGTATTTGTTTGGTACTTAGCTCCTGTTCTGATAGTGCACTTTGTTCTTTTTGTGGTCTATTTCAACATTTCTCTAATGACACAATTCACATCTAAAAGCTCAAATTAATGATATATTTTAATAATGCCATATGTTTTGGTGTGAGAGGAGCTATTACAGATATCATTAATCTCTAACTTTTATCACAATCGTTCCACTTGGAAAAGTTATCCGACAAGAAGAATGCAGAAAAATAGAGATATTTGTAGTACAATCTTATCCATAAAAATCTTTGTTGCATTAAACCATAATTTTAGCTGGCTTAGGAATTGGATGTCTGCCATTATTCCTGTGATAACTTGAAACAAAATTATTCTTTAAATTATTAACAAGGTTAAAAATATTCACCAAATTTTAAATTATCTGTTTAGCCGATCAACAAGCTATCCTGTCATAAGTCTTCTTTGCTGAAATTCTTAATCTATGCTAAACAACCCCAAATTAATTTTTCTGCTTTTTCCTTCAAGTAAGTATCCATTCAAGTTAATTCTTACACATTTTATTGGCATAATTTTATTGAAATTACCATACCCTAGAAGTTATTCAACTTTAGATTTTCTCCAACTTACCTGTTTATGATAATGAAATAGCTCTTAGTGCTGCGTTAGGTAAATGAGCTAATGAGAGATCACATCAGATGATAGACAGTGACAGTGACACATATGCAGCTAGTTTTGATAGTCATTTTTGCTCTTGATAGTCCCAACATTATTTATTATTCTTTTTTTTTCTTATCTTACATTCATCTTCTTTATAATTCTCTCAGGTTTACTAATTAATTTCATCAAGATGTGGGAAGTGTCACTTAGTTTTCTAAAGATTAAATACTATGAATATGTCAACTATTACTTGGGAGAGATTTAGATTCAGTTCAATCTCATTTAAAGTAAGACCATAATTTATTTTGAGTGTGTAAAAATTGAAACTTAATTTTTAATTTTATATGGACTACAAATTCTTGGAACAAGAATGAGTATGAGCTTCTTGACTAATAAGAAAATAATACAAAATGCATTATAAAACCATAATAGTAAAGATGTCATTGTAGTCCTAGTTATGACTCAGTACAGAACTGAGCATTGGGAATAGAATGACAGGGACAATAACCAAATACTAAAGGAGAACTACATACCTATTTAAGGACATGGTTTTGGAAGACTATTTAGAAAATAAATGAATCTTGATTTTATATCAAAGTTCATGTTGGGGGATATTTGTACACTTTTTGAAGATGGTGTAATGAGGAGTCAATAGATAAGTATGAGAGGATAGACAGGATTTCTGGAGAGAGAGAGGAAGAGGAGGAGGAAGGTAGGTGTGTGCATTAGCCAGTAAGATGGCAAGGAGACATGGAGGCAGTTAGATGTGCAGAATGAAAGAAAGATAAAATGTCACATGGTAAAAGATAGATTAATAGAAGCAGATTAACTTCAGTTATAAGAGCTAGTGGAATGAGTCTAAGCTATGACTGAGCTTTAATAATTAATAATACATCTCTGTGTAGTTATTTGTGAGCTATTAGCCCAAAGAAAAACCTGACTGGAGTTTGTTTTCAATTTACTATGTATGTAAGTATAATATAAAAATAATTCCCAGCTTTCTGATACTGGAGATAGGAAGTTTTAAAAATATATTATCAAAGGCAACATTCATAGCACAAATATTGGTGAACAATATTTATACAAAACATAATATGTATACAAAACATAATTCTTGTTCAGCAACCTATAAAGCAGTTGTTATCATTCTACAGATTGCAACCCTCTTGGGTTGAATGACCCTTTTGCAGGTGTTACCTAAGGCATTCAGAAATATCTGGTAGTTACATATGATTCATAACAGCAAAATTACAGTTATGAATAACTAATGAAAATAATTTTATGATTGGGGCCATCACAACATCAGGAACTGCATTAAAGTGTCACAACATTAGGAAGGTTTAGAACCACTTTAACAGAGTATGAAAAAAAGTTAAGGTTTATTATTTTTATGTTTAATTATGTGTCTCTGTGTATGTGTGTAGGGGTACATGCACAGAAGTACACATGTCTGTGGAGAACAGAAATGTTTGATACCCCTGGAGTTGCAGTCATTAGTGGGTCACCTGGAATGCATGCTAGGAATCAAACTCAGGTCTTCTGTAAGAGCAGTGTGTGCTTTTAACTTCGGATCCATCTCTTCAGTATGTATTTTTATCACATATGACTAATAATGAATTTGTGTTAGGTCTATGTGCATGTATACATGAAAAATCTTTAAAAATCAGTAAAATAAGGATGAATACTGGTTCCACTGCCAAAAGACCCATAGACTGCATGGGAGGATGGGAGGGAGAGGAAAATGGGATTGGTATATAAAATAAGATTGTTTTTAATTTAAATAAAAAAGTGAAAAAATCAGTAAAATAGTAGTAGGAATTTCATGAGAGAATGTCACATTGAGGATAAATATAACTATCTTCATTTGTTTTCAGGTGGAATGGCCTGATTTAAAGGCTATCACTAAAGAGTTTTGATGACAATGAAAGGTTCTGCAAGTCTTTTTCCCTTCTGATGAGAACAAACATGATTAGAAAACTGGAAAACTGTCTGACAGTGTTTGCTAAAGTCACACTTCAATTTGTGACTCTCAACCACTCCAAGACATGTTTCAGGGAAATGATGTTCAGGGCAACCTTATTCCTAATGTTTCCACTTGATAAGTAATGAAGTGAAAATTAGGAGTAGATTTTTTTTTTGTGTGTGTATGTATAATTTCTTTTTATATATCAAACATAAAATTTACTGAAGTTTTTCTATTCATGGCAGTGATTGCTATTCAATATTCTTATCAGCTACTGAAATACCGTATCACTTATGTACTTTTGAACAAAATGAGACAAAAGACAAGTAGATGAAATTAACCAGATGTTCTCTAAATCAGATGGTTCATTAATAACGGTGTAGTTCTTGGAGGTGAAATGTGGCAGAATATTATTTTAAGGTGTGTGATTTTTGTTTATGCTGTATTTGTTTAACTCTGTGAATATGTGTTACTTTGCCTGTCTAAAACACCTGATGGTCTAATAAAGAGCTGAATGTCCAGTAGCAAGGTAGGAGGAAGGATAGTCAGACCTGACACTAAAGAGTATAAACAGAAGGAGAAATAAGGCAGAGGAGCCAGAGAAAAAGGAGAGGAGGATGTTAGGAGCCAGGCA
This sequence comes from Cricetulus griseus, assembly GCF_003668045.3. Lineage (NCBI taxonomy): Eukaryota > Metazoa > Chordata > Mammalia > Rodentia > Cricetidae > Cricetulus > Cricetulus griseus. The sequence continues at coordinate 137,086,269 of NC_048595.1, read as the reverse complement.
CCCAGCCACCCCACGAGCCATGCAGTAAAAAGAAGAGTAAGATATACAGAAGTAAGAAAGGTAAAAGCCCAGAGGGAAAGGGTAGGTGGGTTAATTTAAAATAAGAAAAGCTGTCAAGCAAAAAGCCAAGGTAAGGCTGGGCATTCATATGTAACAATAAGACTTTGTGAATGATGTGGTAGGCCTCTAAAAAGGGCAAAAACTTCACACAGCAGTGAGAGGGTTATTGTGGATTTCTGATAGTAGTCTATTTCCCAATATAATTTTTAAATTTAGAATATTTATACACTTAAGAATAGAGGTAACAGTGGTATTAAAAATAACAAGAAAGAGAAAAATCAGAAGTTGCAATATGAATTCCATAATTGCTTCTCAAGTAGTTATCTTCATTGTTCATAGAGTAAGGTGTGAGAAATAGATGATAAATTATGTCATTACTAATAGAAACATAAAGTTGATGTCTTGTTTATAAGGCTAAATAGAATAAAAAGAAATAATAGTTCAACCAAATCCTGATGGTTACAAAGGAAGCATCTAAGGGTGTCCAAGAGTCAAGAATCACGGAGGAGGTGTCATTTGGCACTGTTCTTGAAGAATGGGTGAGACACTAAAATGAGCTCCTGAGATATTGTATCAGAGGAGTTCTGCATACCGAAGTAGGGAAAGTAGGGCAAAGTCAGAAGCTTAAAATATCTGAGACTTCTGAACTAAAATTTCTTAGAAAGAAATAGTGAGGGGAAACAGGAAAAGTAGGTTGAGTCCAGATTAGAAAATGGTGAATTTAATTCTAAGTAATTTGAATACCCAAATGTTTTCAACATCAAATTCCTGTTGTAATATTTGTGTGAGAAATTAACACTTGTTTTAATTTTGAAAATTGAATTGAAAAAAATTGAAAGAAAATTCTATTCAGGAAACAATGAAACAATTTGGGTGGACTTTAAAAGCAACAAGCCTCTTATTTAATATATGATATCAAGGCCCATTTTGGACAACAGCATCACAAAAGTTATACAATAGAGGTTTCTGATTTTTTATTGCAAGGATCATTTCTCTACTACTTGAATTAGTGTCAGATAGATAGTGGATTCTATGGATGAAATGACAGGAAGTAGGAAGTGGGGCTATGAATGACTTCATATTCCAGAGGGACTTTGAAACATGCAACTGACAGGATTTTGTAACTAATTAAATTGTGATGTATACAAGAGAGTACTTTGGATCCTAGCTAGAATGACCAGAAAAAGAGAAAGTTCTTAATGTAGCCTGGAAGATGAACAGGTTTGGAAGAGAGAGGATGATCTTTAACTTATGTCTGACTACAAATCACCAGTGTTCATGAGGAGCAGCAATCCATTGGGAAGTTCTACTTTGCATTCTTTTCCTACAGCTGCAATGATATATCAGAACAATGATGGGGTCAGAGACTGTAGAGATTTATCTCAACAGTCTGTTGATAATTAGATTGATTATTTGGACAATCAGATATTTCTTTTTAACTCAGTTGCCCTATTATATTAATACACCAGGAAATTTTCCTTGTATATGATGATAGGGTTTTCTGTTTTGTGATGTTATTTGGACTTGGTCCTAGATAACTCTGCTAGAAAGGTAAGAGGACAACCACTGATCAGTTGCAGCAACTTTTGATTCAACAAAATAGCTTGGAAATACACTATTCAGAAATGTGCGTATACAATGGTGAAAAGGGGTGAAAAATATTCACTGTCTATAGTCACATGGAAGAATACAGTGACTAGTGTTAGGGAAGGCACTACAATATGTTTTCTGAGGTGTAATATAAACAGATTACATGAAGCATGGAGCTCAGAAGCTGTGTTGATCCAGATCAATGAACTCTAGGGTTTAAACATATTCTCATAGGATTTGCTAAATCTGGACATATGGGGTCATGGCAAGGTTGGAAATTTAGTATATACATGATATCTATCTATATATCTATATCTACATCTATATAGATATAGATATCCCATGGATGCACTTTTCATATCATAATGCAATTCAGTTGAATTTTTATGTGATGATGAAAATCTTAGCAAATTTAATTGATTCTGAATCACATATAAGAAACTTTACTTTCTAAGCTTTACAAGACTCACCCAGTCTGTGTAATTAGTATTTTATTTTATGGAATCTTATTAACATAGAAAGTAACTTAGCTTTGTTTAATAGAGAACTTAAAACTAACACAGTGTCTTAGTGATTTGACCCTGGTTCATTTCCAGAGCATATAATCTGCTGACAAGACATCTCCTGCTGATGCCTCAGGCCTCTAAGATAATGAACAAGCCTAGATTATCAATGCAGATACCTAAGTGTCAATCACATTGTCATACAATCCACCAAACACTGGCCATAGACTTAGACTCTTCATGGACAGGGCATTTTATTACAAGGAAATACAGCATGGAATTCTTTGGAGGCATGGAGGACATGAAGAGGAGGATGGTGATATGGAGAGAGGAGGAATATAGACTACTGAGCACAATTAAGAGAAGAAAATAGTTCTAATATTATATTGCAGAAGAAGCCAACTAATGTCTATAACTAGAAGAGATTTTTATTCAGATTGTAATAAAAACAAATATAAAACAGTATTTAAAAATACAGAAGGGGAAATGACCTTGATTTTGTCATAATATATTACAATATGATTTAAATTATAGCACCATATTCTATAAAGAATGCTACATGAAAATTAAGCATAAAGTTTTAAAAGTTTAAAATAAGAGCATTAGTAGAAAATATCTTTCATCCAATGTGAACTGAAAAATATATTTTTCATACCCTGTATTCTGATTATGCTTTTACCTCCTCCAAATTTTCCCAGATCCCTTCCTTATTCCCCATCCACACAAATCCACACCATTTCTTTTTCTTTTTCATTAGAACACAAACGGGCATCTAAGAATAATAATAACATAATACAAGATAAAATTAATAGAAAAAACAGTACAAGATGAAGCAGACTGTCAGGAGAGAAAGAACCAAAGGAAAAACTAAACCACAAGAAACATATAAATGGAAAAAAACCACACACATTTGTCTACACAGAAATCCCATGAAACCATAATACTTTAAACCAAAACAAAAGAACTGTAAAGGAGAAAATAAAAGAAATAGAAAATAAAAATTAAAATAATGCACAGACAGGGCAATATGAGATAAGTAACCTCCAAAAAAGAATCCATTGAGTTCATTTTGTGTTAGTTATATGCTGCTGGTCATGGGGTCTGTCCTGAATGGTGGTTTGTATACCCAGTAAGACTCTGTTAGAGAAAACTAACTTTTCCTTTGTACCAATAATAAAATTGTTATCCCTATTGTGCTAAAGATAAAAGCAGCAATTTACCTAAGGTGAGACATTTTTGTTCTAGTTTTTAAATTAAATTAGAAACAAGCTAGATTTACATGTCAATCCCAGTTCCCACTCCCTCCCCTTCCCCCCTGCCCCCACTAACCCCCTATTCCCATCCATGTTCTGCTTCACAGGGAGGGTGAGGACTTCCATGGGGATCTTAAAGTCTGTAGTATCATTTGGAGCAGGGCATAGGCCTCCCACAGTGTGTCAAGGCTGAGAGAGTATCCTTCTATGTGGAATTGGCTCTCCTGAGCAAATTGGGAGCATGGCAGATGGAGAGAGAGCTAAGAGAAAGAGAAGGGGAGAAGAGGAGGGGAGAGAAAGACATGAGAGAGCAAAAAGGTTGAGTCAGGAGAAGAATAGAGGAGAGCAAGAAAAGAGATACCATGATAGAAGAAGCCATTATAGGTTTAAAGAGAAATTAGGTACTAGGGAAATGTTCAGAGATCTACAAGGATGACCCCAACTAACAATCTAAGCAATAGTGGAGAGGCTACCTTAAATGCCCTTCCCTGATAATGAGATTGGTGCTTACCTTATATGCCATTCTAGAGACTTCATCCAGTAGCTGATGGAAAGAGACATTTTTTTTACAATATGTTTTTGTAAAAGTTTAAGAGTTCAAAGAACCATATGGATATTCAAAGTGAAAAATTAATACCTCGCTTTTATGAAAGCAGAGATCATATTCTTGAATAGTGTATCCTATGCATTTCATATGTGCCACACAAATGCTCGAAGTATCCTGCAGTTAGCAAGACCAATGGCTTTTATGACTGCAAGTGTAAAGATGTAAAAGAAAAACATTAGTGAACCATATAGCAGAATTTATACATTTTTCTAAAAAAACATAGTAATGAGAAGTTATAGGTAAATATATAAAATGATTACTTTATACTCCAAGATACTTTATTCAGCCATACAAGGAATTTCTGCATCCCAAACTCTATTACTGTGGTGCATATTTGTTACTGTAATGTACCACCAAGTGGACTTAACAGCTAGTGTTGTAGCTCCTTGGAATGATATTACAAAACAGTGCTCAGTAATGACTTCATAAAGAGTCATCTTACTTAACTTCTTGTCTTTCCCCACCCCCATAGCTTGGCTCAAATTTTAAAGAAAACGTAAGGAACATAAGGACACTGCCTCTCCCACAAACTCAGAAAACATCTGGTGCACCATGTCACCTCATGTTTGACTTGGGGACAAGGTTTGGTATCACAACCAGCTTACAACTGCTCTGTCTCTGCCTTTTTTCAACAGATAATTATTACAGAATTGATGCTGGATTCATTCACTTACCACATACTAATGCCTACCTGAAAGTCTGCACCTGGAAAAATCTGACTAGATATGAAATTATCAACATAATGAGAAAACATCCACAGAGTAATCATCTGAGGAGCAATTATCAATTATTTAAGATATGTCTTTTAGTAAAGGAAAATCTTGAAAGGTACATCTGCAATGCAATAAAATATGCAGCAAAGCCAGAAGCAAATCCAAGGAAATCTACTGATCACTGTAACTAGTAAGAAACTGAGATGGGTTTTAAACAAAAAGTCAACATATGAAGGATCAAAAGCATCAAGCGACAGTATTGAAACTAACAAATAGACTTAAACAACACCCTAATAACTACATTCTGAGTACCCAGTGCTTGCCTGGTACTTGTCATTTTATCTACATCCAAGAAGGTATGGATAAATACCTAGGTATAAAATTAATAAAGCATGCCAACATATATCTTGAAAAGTGAAAGTATAGTATCTTTAGAGATTACAAGATTCAAGGTTAACTTAAACCGAGACATTTTAAAAGAATTTGTACAAACTTATCTTAAATAGAATCTAACTACACAATAAAACAATTGCAACAGAGTTTTATTAGAGTGAACATAAATAAAAACACATTCACAAAACAAAATATTCTGTGTTTGTATAAACCCTTGTTCACTGTCAATGTGATTTATATATCAGATACAGGAAGTGCATATGGTTTGGGGACAAATAACTTCATGGAAAAAATGTTAAGATTTTAGTTATGAATAATGATAATTTCTGAGTGGTTTAAAAGACTGTAAGAAGTAAATATTTAGGAGAAAACATAAGATAACAGTATTCATATCTAGCGTTTAACAAGGACAATCTCAAGGAAACAGAAAGTAAAGCCATAGAAGAATTCACTGATGAATTAGTTACATTAAAATTTAAACTTCTATGAGTCAAAAGGTACATGAGTTGATTTTTTATTCTTCTCAACATGATTTTATCCTTTAAATATACATATGGATTTACATATTATATGATTTTGGAAAAGTTAAATATTACATAAATAACATTTAGTAGCTTTTAAGCTTAAACTTACTGTCATAGCTTAATATGATAAATATAGTGTTAGTTCATATGGTAGTAATTTCTTTTTTTTTTTTTTCCTTTTTGAGACAGGGTTTCTCTGTGTAGCTTTGGAGCCTATCCTAGCACTCGCTCTGTAGACCAGGCTGGCCTCTGTAACATGGTTATACCATAACACATGAATATTCATGTTAGTAGAAATGAACGATATGCCTAATATTTTTTACTTATGAATGACATCACTATTTACATGGTGCCAATATTGTATCGACAAGACTTCTCAAAAGAGAAAGTAGTCAGAAAAATAACTTGAAGGTGAGAGATGGGACAAGAAGTGCGCACAGAATTCCATATAGAACATTAAGAATGATAGGATGGAGAAAGAAAGAGTGAAGCAAATGTGGTATGAAATTAATGTTGTCAGAAGTAGTGTGGAGAGCGAATGCAATGCACATGCTGCTGTGTTACAGGCTGAACCACCCTTGAAGCATCCTATTAATAGGGTTGCTTTCTTAATGTGTTCTCACTGGAGCTCATCCATATATGGTTATTCATATCCAGGGCACTGTCTCAGGACCTTGTAGACAATGAACTCATCGATTATTTGCAAGATGACTGGGCACTTTCCCTTCAGATGTAGTCTCTAAGTACAATGCAATGTATTTTATTTCTGTGTCTTATCTGATATTACATTTTCTTTCAGGATAGAGTTGGGCTGGATCCACTAAAACTTTTTCAACAGTTTGCTGAGTTATGTTTGAGAGCATTTAACTCACTGAGTTCAAATCATTAATTTGAAATATATAATCAGTTTGCATATATTCACAGTTTTGGATGTACTTTTGAGGTTTTTTTTCCCTCCTCTAAGGAGACTCCAAACATTTTCCATTTCTTTCTACATTCCTGTCACTCCAAGTCAACAAACCTAATGTACCTTTTTAGGTTTATCTTGCCTAGATATGTCACAAAAGCAAAATCATATAATATCTGATATTTTGTCTCTTGTTTCTTCTACTTAGCATGTTTTGACATTTACCAAACTTGTAGCATGTTGACACATCATCCTCTATTGTTCCCAAATAATACTGCATCAATGAACCTATGTCAAATTCATCCATTTACTAAATTGATAGATATTAATTTCATTCATGTTTGCTATTTGAATAACACTACCATTACCATGTGTGTATAATTTCTTATATGTTTAAAAATATTCTTTGCTGAATTCTTTCCTGCAAAGAATTTCTACATTATAATGGGAACATTTTATTATGTGTGCATGTTTAACATTTTATGGAACTCTCCAAGTGCATATCAAGGCTCTTGTACCATTTTATAGTCTCACAACCAATGTGTGGGTGTTCCTGCCCCTCCATATCATTGCCCGTACTTATTATGGTATTCCATATTAATCAAAGTTATTAAGTGGCAGTGAAGTGCTATCAAATATTATTTTGATTTCACTTTTCTGCAAGCAAAGGATATTGAGCCTCTTTCATGTAGTAGACTGCTGTGTACGTTTATTAGATACAAGTTTATTCTGATAATATATAATTGAGATATTAAGTGGTAATATTTATTTATTTATTTTAAATGCAACTCCATCACCAGATACTCATGTTGTGAATATTTCATCTCAATCTAAGTTTTCATTTAATTTTCTTGTGGGTTTTTTTGTGAAGCATATTTCAAAATTAAGTTCAACATATGTGTTCTGTGCTTATGGTATGTGTTTAAAATGCTTTGACTAACTCAATGCCATAAAGATGTATTCATGCATTATTTCTATTCTCATGTTCTGATTAGGTCAATAACCCATTTAAATAAGTTTTCGTATAGGGAAGTGAGTAGGGGCCCAAATAAATTCTTTGACATTTGACTATCTAGTTGTATGGGTATCATGTATTGGGAAAACTAGTCTTTACTTGTATCATTTTTGTTAAAAATCATTCTACTTTAAAAGGATGACTTTATTTCTGGAATCTGGTTTCTATTCCAGCGAACTAAATATCTAGTCTTAGGCAAGTCTCACCATGTTTCAATTACTGTAGCTTTGTCAAAGCTTCAATATCAGGTGTGAGATCCAAATTTTGTCATTTATAATATGTATATTGTATGTTTTATTCCATGTAATAATAAGCCATACTATGTATTACAGAATTACATATTGTATTTTGTATGTATGATATAGTATATTATTATTATTGAAATCTTAAGTATTAATTGCTTATTTCTAATATATAACCATTATACATTTCATGTTTACAATTTTTAAGTTTTATATATATTTACATATATACATATGTTATACACACACTTCCTTATTTCCAGCCTTCATCCTTCCTTCTTTCATTTATTCTTCTTCCACCAGAAATAATTGTACAATGAATTTTATGTTTCTTTTTAAATTTAAAAGCATACTTTAATAGTTTCATGTATGTTGTTTACTTAGTCATCTATTAAGTATATACTGATTGCCTAATATACACTAGTAATAAATATTAAGTTTAAGCAAAAATTTAGGAAAATTCCTTATTAGGGCTTTCATTCCACTAGAAAGGATGGCTAACATGATGTCAAATATAACTAACATATGGGAAACAACATTGGGATAAATGGTGATGAGGTGTGTTTTTGTATTTGTGAGAGGTATTGTTTTTGCAAGTTGGTCACTCAATGAGGCTATAAGGATGCATTTGGGAAGATACTAAAATAACACAAATAAGCAAGACTATCAGGAAAACTTAGAGAAAAAAGTATCTCATGAAGAACTTTCTCTTGTCTCTGTAGAATTGTCGCCAGCATGTTGGGTTATTGATTTTTGCTAATTCATTTCTGCTGAACCAACTTCAGTCAGTGACATGGTGATTGTTGCTTCTCTCCATTTCACTACTTGAATTCTTGCTAGTCTGTTTGTTGATGGCTGAGTCAAAGAAAATGGAAAGGACATATGTCTGAAATGCTTTTTCTCCATTTTCATTAAGGGACAATTAAAAGCCTCTCCGATTTTGTTACTGGCCTGTAAGTGGAATTTGCCACATTGTTAACAAAATATAAATCTTTGAGGACAATATAAATTACTTTAAAACTTGGGGCATGAGAATTGCACCTTGGCATATGCCTTAGCTAGTCTATGTGGTAACTGTTCTCTGCCTATCTTTTGGCATGCTATATTCCACTGGGTAAGTAATCAAACATTTACTCACAAATAATACAATTATATTAAAGGTTAAATTAATTTTTATTAATCATTGGAGTTAATGGGATTTCATTTTACTGAAAGTCAAAACATTCTAGTTACCTGATTTTTTTGGATAATTATCTCTCAGTACTAATTTGTTTTAATGTGATTACTATTAAACATAATAGATACTATCAAAAATTTAAAATTTTATGGAGATGTAATTTTTACTTTTCAATTTGACTTCATATTGCTTCCCCCATATGTTAGTAATTAAAGGCCACATCATTGATTTGGCTTAATAATGTTCTGGATTTCCTTTTCAACTACTTGCAATACAATCCACTATCAACTCTAATATCATAACTCAATAGTTTGTGTCTAAAAAGTTTCCCTAAATGCCACGTGCCTGTCGTATGTGGTTTCTACTTCATGATCTTTGAGAAGCCATTAGTTAATAGGGGCTATGAACTTGTCATGATTTAATCCATTGTTGGCTTCATAGTTGTCTAGTGAATAGTTTATTGAAGGTGATATAAATTTAGGAAGTGGAACTTGGTTAAGTGAGCAATTCCTTGGGGGTATCATTTGAGTTCACACCTTGTCCACAGCTCCCTTCGCATCAGTCTTCCTTATTGACTGCCATGAACTAAGTAGATTCCACCACTACAAGCTCCTACAGCCATTATTTTTGTCTTTTCACCACCAGAGTGATAGAAGTAGTCCATTATAGACTGAAGCCTTTGAATCCCTAAATTAAAAACAAATCTTTTTCCTTTATCATGGTTTTCTCGGTATTTTTATAACAATACCAACATTGAATAATGTATCACATGTTGGTTGTATTAAGAGATTTTACAAATGATACATGTTTATGTTTTACTTCATTAAGATACTATTTTTAAGCTGAATCTAATGTTATTTAAAGCCAGTATAACAGAGCATTTATCACCCTTTGAACTACTGACAGTTTAGTATATATTTGAATATATATACTAAATGGCATCCAGGGTAAAAGAATATATACAAGCAAGCAAACTGAATTATTTGTGAACTAAAAGGAAGATTATTTTTTCCTCCTGAAAGAATCTGATCATAGCAAGGAATCCTTGGTCTGTTTTTGGACCTGAAGATGGATGGAGCAGCCTAAGTACACAAGAGCGCCCCCTAAAGGTAACAGATGGTTAGTGGTCCACAGCAAAACCAAGACCTCAGACCTGAATATGGATTGTGCTGGCTTGTTGACCAAACCCAGAAGTAGGTTCTCCTACAGGGTACTCAGGTAAGTGTCAGCACTTTCATTTCAGCCTTGTGGAGGCAAGTCAGAGAACCACACAAACCCCTCATGTACCCAATAGGGCAACAATCAGTGGGTCCTCAGAGCCTGTTTATAGCAATTTGTTATTCAGAATATCATGCTGTCATTGAATACTGAATCAAGAGAAAATATAAAACTTCTTTTTCTAGATCATGAAGAACTTTGAAAATATTTAGTAGATGCTAAAAATCTACTTTAGTTGTTGTTTTTATTATTATTATTAAAGCCAATGCAAAGAATGCCTGGGAATGTAAGTCAGCACATGAGGTAGCTTTTTAAACTTAATATTCTTCAAAGTATATTTGCAGGCTCAGGTTTGGCTGAAGAGTGTTTGATAATATAGAGTCATGACAAGCAAGTTACTTTTGGCAGGGAATAAATTTTTCCCAGCACAAAAAATTAAACCTTGTAGAGGCAGCATGAACTATTTAAAAATCTTCCTCTTCCTTTAATACAACTTCAGTATTTTGAAAGAATTTGACTCATTTCACATGTGGGATCACCATGCTTCTGGCTTACTATAAATCAGTTGAGTAACTTATACAGTTGTACATTAAGGTTTCTGATATTTATATTTCTTAGGTTTAAGCTTTTAAAAAGAAGTATCTGAGAAATGGTATCCCAATATTTTATTTAAAGTATATAAATGAAAATGTCTTCCTTCATAGCTATTAAACATTTATATTCATATTATAAACACATCACACACTAACTACTGACTTTGGAGGAGTTTACACCATTTCAGAATCTTTGGCCTTGGCTAACACATTTGATTTATTGCCAGGTTATATTGTTCAGAAATTTATTCATTGACTGTCATGAAGCGCCTTGCCCTATGCTGAGATTGCACATACATACTGGATAACGTATGGTCTCTGCTCTTCAGGAACTGCATACAAACGGGTCAGAAACATAAAATGTGCTGTATTTTATAAATATTGTACCAAGATAAGAGAGAAGTTTGATTTACCAGGCAGAGGATTTTATAGATTAAGAAAGTTGTTATTAAAGGCATTTTATTTTTACTTTATTGGTTTAAGTGGTCACAGATGATAATTTCATAAAGTCCCTCTTCACTACAAACCTCAAAATGCAATGTGTAATTTAACTTTTAATAACCTACACTACAAACAGAAAACCAGAATGTTGTTGTTAATTTATCTTGCTGGTTTTCAATGTTTGAAACTGTGAAAATAAAAGGCTCAATTTATAGTATTGTAGAAACACTAAGAATTAATTTTTCCAGTGTGTTGACTGTATCATCATTTCCTTAGGCAGAATGCATAAAGGAATACATTTTGTATCAATAGATTTGTGACAATGGAAGGATGGAGGGAAAGAGTTCTTGGTTTGGTAGCATTTCTTCCAATTATTTTTAAATCCTTGATAATTGACTACACAGATTATGCTATAGCTACTATTTCTAATAATCAAGGGTCCAAAGAAAAGCAACCCATGAGTACAATACAATTTGTATGTGCATAGAAATTTCAGTCTACAGTAAGAGTAGTTCATTAGTAATGTTTAGTAGCCTTGGAATATTGCCTTGAAATTCTGTAATTGTAGGATTGGAGTGGAGACAGTCTTGGTCAATTGCTGAATCTAACTGATGCAAAATAGCTTTATATTTCATCTACTTACTTCTGCTTTGATTGAGGAACTTGAATCATATTAAGTTCCTGTTGCTTAAATGGCAGTGTTGAAACCTTCCTTTCTGGGCTGTTTTCCACTTTGGTATATCTTATATACCAAAGTAATAAAATTAACACCTATAGTTTCTTATATTAATGATAGTAACAAGAAAAAATTAGATACAAAAGACACTTGCTGTATCTCACTCCAGGACAATCTGGTAATAGTTACTATAAATTGCATATGGAAGGATGCTGAAGTCTAAGTAGGTAAAGACTTTATCCTTAGTTGTGATGCTACTGGGAGGTGGTGGAAACCTGAAGAGGTTAGACCTCGTAGGAGATTTTAGTTACTGGGAAGAGGGGTGTCTTAAAGGGGAAAGTGAGGCCTTTGTCTTTTCCTCATTCTTCTCTTTATTTTTTGACTGCACATGAGGTGAATATCTTGATTCAGCCGTGAGATCTTGCCAGGTTTGCTTTCACAGGACCAAGAACATAGGTGCCAGCTCACCATTTACTTAATGTCTAAAGCTCTGAGCCAAAGTAATTTTCCTCTGTGTACATTGATCATCTTGGGAGTGGTTGTATTAGTAGAGTGTAGTCTCACAGAACAGTCATTAGCCCAAGGGTTTTTATGCAGAAACTGAAAATGGTGTGAAGTCAATGGTATGGTTAAAAGTGTCCTGTAAAATCAATGTGCTTGAAACTGATCCATAATTCTGAGGTTTTTAAAGATAGGACATTTTGGGTAACCCTGTCCAGCCTTGATATAAGGGCTTTTGCCTTGTCTCATTGTGTCTTGTTTTGTCTTATTTGTCTTTTCCTCTTGGAGGTCTGCCCTTTCCTTAAGAGAAAATGGAGGGGAGAAGGGGGAGGTGAAGGGAGCTTGGAGGAGTGGAGGGATGGTCTACTATAGTTGGGATGTATTGTATGAGAGAAGAATCTCCTATCAAAAAAACTTTTTAAAAGGTATCAGATAGTTAGATGCCCCATGATGTAACACCTGAAATACCTGCATCATTTCAAATAATTAATGTAATTAGTTAACAGTTTAATTGCACCATTGTGCAATTCTATTCCTTATAAAAGGAAGAGTTTGGAGCTCATTTTCTCTCTCAACTTCCTTTTGGCTGATCTGCCTTCTAATTTTTTTTTAGGAAGATGTGGCAGGAAGTATCTTAGCAGGTGGTAGTCCTATCATTTTACATTCAGATCTATGAAGCAAACAAGAAACTTTGAGTATTTTGTTATATGAGTACAAAATGGACAAAGATAGACAATTGGTCCTGGATGCAGGAGTGTGTGGCTATATAAAAATATTTCAAGTGGCATGTATAGCTTTGGAATTAGATAATGGCAAAAGCTGAAGGCATTCCTAGGAACAGACAGAAAAACCTGGTATTGAAGTTCTGTTGGTGACAGTTCTGGTGAGGGTTCAAGAGAAGAATGAAAATGCATTTTCTTGGAAATTACTTCAGTGGCTATAATCACAATTTTGGAAGAAACATGGGTTAATAAAAAGCCAGTCAGATGGTGTCTCAGACAGAACTAAGAAATATTTATATTGGAAATTAGAATAATGGTCTTCCTTGTTGTCAAGTGGCACTGATTTTGGCTGAATTGAGTCAATGCCAAAGGAAATTATGAAAATTCGAATATATGAGTGATGATCTTAAAAGATCTGAAAGCACAAATTTCTAATGAATATAAGAATGAGCATGGCTTCTGTTAAAATGGGTGAAATGGAATAAACAACTTAAAGATAAAAATTTAAAGGAAAACCAAATGCAAACATTTAGAAAATCAAAGACTGACTGTATCACAAAATGAAAAGGTATGCAAGACTATGTCCAGGAACCTCTGTCAGAGGATCAGCATGAATGAAAGGGAGCCAATGTACTCATCAATACAATGGGAGCACAACCTCATATGCATTGTGGAGTCCTCAGTATGCTCCTTCCATCATAGACTCAGAGCTTTTTGATATGGGCATGGTTCTGGGATACAACATAAGATTATTTATAACATTGTCATCCTTTAGCTCAACACAGTACTTTTTAATCATATAAACTGTGGTTTAAGAAGCCCTAGGTATAGTTGCATCATCATTTCAGGTAGCACAATGATAGGTTTTATCAGCATCTTTCTGCTGTTTCCTTTAGAGACCTGAACGGTGCAGAACCTCTGGATCCCTGGCAGCCTTCACTTAAGTTCCAGTGTTTAGACACAACAGCCAATGATTGTTCAGGCTTGTTGTAGAAACAGAGGCACTGTAGAGAGTCTCCTCATGTACAACATTCAGTGGAAGAACTATGGGACAAGGCTTAGAGAACTATAGATATATCCGTGTGTAACATCTGCTTAACAGGCCTGAAGTTATGAGTCTCCCACCTCTGAGAGTTTGTGTGTGTGTGTGTGTGTGTGTGTGTGTGTGTGTGTGTGTGTGTGTGTGTGTGTGTGTGTGTGTGTTGGAGGAGTGGGGGGTTGAGGCAAGTGAAATCACAGAAGCTGGACCACCTTAGGCTATACACAGGGAAGATTCTTCATTTATAATATTGAATATCATTTTCCAGTTGAACTTTGGATGCCTCTAGGGCCAAGTGACCCTTTCTGATTTCCTAATATCGTGATTTAGAATGGAGATGTGTATCCTATGCCAAATCCCACTCACAACTGTAATTTGGAAGGGCTTGCTTTATTTTACAGGCTCACAGAAGAGGGGATTTTCCTCAGGATGAACTGTGCCTTCACTCTAATTACATGTGATTTAGAAGATACTTGAACTTTGAGTTAGATACTAGAATGAGTTATGACTCTGGGACTCAGATGGAGTGAATGTAATGAATTTGTTTGTGCAAATGACATGAATTTGTATATTGATATAGAATTATATGGTTTCAATATTTCTCACAAAATTTATATTGGAAACTTGAGCCCCAATGCAGAGGAAATGGACCAGAAGTATTATTGTTTAGGTCATGAGGGTTCAAAGGTCAGTCTCCATGAACAGGTTAGTACTATGATTGAGATAATATAAACAGGTGGAGGAAAATTAAGAGTTTGCCTACTAGGTAACTGAAGGCAGAATCAACCACAGAATTGTGGTGGCAAGTCATCTTGTGAGTATTAAAGCCTACAGTAAGGATGTCAGACCATTTGGGGCCAGCTAAGAACAAGAAGGCCCATTAGGCTGAATATCAACTTTCCTTTGCCTCATCAAATGACATGTCCTCATTAGCTGTACAGAAATTACTAGTTATCATTGTGAACTTGATGTCAAGTCCCAAAGTGAAGACTCTTTGAAAGGACAAAAGGGGTTGTAATTCCTATCCTTATTTTATTTGGCACTCCACAACTTGTCTACTTACATCATGAGTAATTCTCCTTTTCAGTAAAAGTTTTCCAGAAACTCCACAATGAGACATTCAGTTGAGAAACACGCATTTATACTTTGAATATGTGCCATTGCCTTGGAATAGCCTTGCTTCCCATTACTCTGCCTTGTGTCTGAATTCTCTTTAGTGATGACAAGAGCATAGATATACTGGATAAAGTTATCTGTCTAATCTGTAGTCTCCAGCTGTTTTTTGTTGTTGTTTTATGGAATAATCATCATGGAAGTGAGAGATTTGTAGAAAAAAGAATTTGCCACCCCCATCTTGACCTTAACTTGTCTTCACGAGATGGCACATTAAGAAGGCTTACCAAATGGGAAACTGCTACTGCAGAAACTTCTTAAATTTGTACAGATATAAAATAGTTTAAAATGGAGTTGCCCTATACTGAAGGGGGCAGTAACTTTCAGATAATACAGGCTGTTAAGCAAAAGCCCAGTACCAGGTATGGATTACCTATTTTTGATATTTTTTTTGGTGATTGAGATTACATAGATCTATCAAATATTATAGGCTATTGCTGTTGCTGTTGGTTACCCTTCAGAATTTGGTGATAAAGACCTATTGCTAAAAGCATCACATACCTAAGTCATAGGGCACAGAGAAATCAAGCTGAAACTGACCTGGTAACATCTTCCCTACTGTTTAGTTTTCATAGTATTATAAGGTACTTTTCACACTACCAGTGGAGAAAAGTAATCAAAGGTCTTTACAAGTTGTGGACCCTGAAAGCTATACTAAAAATTGGCAAGACAAGTTCATTGGTGCAATTGTTAAAGGAATGTTATGGGAATTAACAACCACAACTTGGTTTAAAAGCCAAAGATCCAGAGATCATAATTAAAGAGAGGATATAAATATTTAAGAGCTAAAAGTAGAGGACATCTGCAGGCTAACAGTATTTGGTCATGGAGACTAGAACACATGGATTCACAGAGTCTGTGACTATACACACAAGACCTTCACAAGATCATTCCCTCCAAATTCTGGTCACAGACTCATTAAGTTCCACTTCTAGCTGAGGATCTGTTGGCAATTATGTTTTTTTGCGGGGAGGGAGAAAGAGATTTCCTTAGGTCTGCAGAATCCGTGAGACTGCATGTGAAGACAATTCTACACATACACATATACACACATACACACACACACACATACACACACACACACACACACACTCATACACATACACATACACACACACATGCACATACACATACACAAATATACATACACATACACTCATGTACACATACACATACACACATACACACATACACATACACACATGTACACATACACATACACATACACACACACATACACACAGCTCTAAGTTGGTTCATCGTGTTTTGAAAAAAAAAGAGCACATGGAAGTTGAAAGGAAAAATTGGTGGGGCAGGTAGGGGAGAAATTGGAAGGGAGTGTATACTGGATTTGTTGATAAAAAACATTACATGCATGTTTGTAATTCTCAAATAATTGAACAGTTTTACACACAGAAGTTTTAGCAGGGAACTGGGCCTCCAGTTTTGAACTTGCTCCCCTCCAAGGTTCTTAGAAAAGAATTATCTGTTTATTACAAGTTACAGAGGCTCAGAAATTCTGTCCCAACAGCACAAGATTGGTAAGACTATCAATATAATAAAGGATAGGATGAAACCCATAATTTGTACTTCTGTGGATACACAGCACAATAAAGTCTGTGGTAAAATTAGTGAGAAACAATGTGGGAAGATAGCTCAGAAGCCATAGCCTTATTAACACAACACTTCTTTCTTTTCTACAATAAAAGAAGATTCAGTGAAAAAGATTTTGTTCAACTTTGTGTTAGACATGCTTAAAGTCTTTATGTACACTAGTACAGGGAGAACTTACACATATTTTAGATATATTTGATTGGGTGGTTGGCTGTTTGAATGATAATGTGTTCTTTGACAAAGCAATCAAATTACATTGTTAGCAGTTTTTGAGGAAGATAGGCAGGGTTAAACTCACAAGGGCTAGTTCTGTGTAAATGGTCAATCTGTTTCCAAGGTAACCAGCTGGCTGAGTAAACTATAAATTTATAGGTGTTGGTTTGTGACCTCTTATCTTAAAGAATCTGTAAGAGATTGTTTCTATAAATATAGTTTCTATCTCTAGGCTAAGTACAGGTCTGAAGATAAATTTGGGGTAGAGAGAGCTTTTGAATTATATAAATAACAGTTCAAATTGACACCCCTTTTCTTAATTTTTGTGCTATTTTTTATATTAAATATGGTTTTATTGTGGTTCCAGGTCTTTTAATTATAAGGAGGTACACTTTATCACATCTGTTTTCAAGGCATTCATTTTTATGATTTCCTTGGCCACAGGTGTGGATGTAGTTCTTAGTAATGCAGAAAGCTACGGCTGTTAATACAATCCATTACTGTCTTCTCAGCACTACCTCTATGGCCTATTTTAGCAGGCACAAAGAACATCTTAAAATATGATGTGGAGGAGATAATTTCACATCCCAACTCAGGCTTTAAAACTTCTTGGAATCTTAAATGAACATATTTGTATCTTCCCCCCCCTTAAAACAGTGGAGACTTTTATTTCTTATAAAATAAAATACGTTATTTTATTTGTAAATTGTAATTTATTCTTCTAAACTGTTTTCCCCCCAAACTAATGTCTAGAATTTAATTTATTTAAATTAATATCAGAGATCCTGTTATTTTCTCTTCACTCTGCAGGCGTTTTACAGAGTGTTTTCTTTCTATGATTTGATTGAGTTCAATGCACGGTGCATCTCTCCCTTCTTCCTAACCAGTCTCCTGATGAGCTGAAACGATTGACATTCCCATTGATATGAAGGGGAATTCCATAACCCTGACACTTTCTTGGCTGTGCACGTGTGTGTGCATATAGCTGAATGATAAAGTGCCTGAGAATTACTTCCACCGTGTGCAGGGGTGAGATTAGAATAATAAGTTCATCATTATCATTATTATTGCTATTAATATTTATATAGCACCTTTACTCTGAGAAGCCCAGGAAACTATGAATTTTAAATCATCCAATGGGCTCAGATCTTAACTGTACCCCTATGTACTGGGTAACACACAAAATTAATAATGGATCTGAGTAACATGTATTGCTAGAGAAATCTAATTCCATTGCTATTTCGCTCTAGTCTGTTAATGGAAAATGGCATTATATATTTTCCTGGGAAGTGAGATAATTGTTGGTATTTCAATACTGAGGTTCATTTGGTATTTATTTAAGATTAACTCCAGGTGACAGGTTAGTCAAAAGTAAAGAGGAAATAAACTGAACTGCAAGTACAAAGACAAATTCATTCTTTGCATTAACATTCTACACTAAGCTACGTTTGCAAACAAAAATTTTGACTACTGTTTTTCTATAAAGGCTCTTATATAAGGCACTTGCTTTATGTTCAGCCCTTAAATACAGATATATCAGACTGACTTTTCATGGCACTTTAGGGTGAATAAAACAAGGTCAACAGAATATAAAGATAACAGAGCTTTGAACCTAATGGAGCTATTCAAAGTATTAATTCTCTCAGCAATATTTCATTATCAATCTTCTTCAGTACTTAAAAATATTAATACTATTTGGTTTCAATATTGGCTTAGATATTTTCAGCCAAATTTAACGCATGTTTTCTAAGACTGATATTCTGTTATTCTTTTTTTTTTCAAGAAGTAGTAATTTTATAGTTTGAAAGTTTATTCCCATTTAGGTTATTTACAATGTGAGGATATTTAAAATAACAGAAAAATGTTGCCATGTAACTCTGGGCTTGTTTTAAAGTTACATTAAAAGTAATACTATTCTAATTACAGTTTAGCCTCCTAAAGGAAGTGGATTTGCAAGAGACAAGAGGAACAGAGGGAGTGGCTTGAATTGGGCATGGTGGAATAAATATCACCATGAATGTGGCTTCCCTCAAATACCTCAGATAATAGATGACTTCTAAAAATGTTCTACCTGACTATTTCTAATTAAAACAAAGTGGAAACTGGAGAAATACAAATAATTTCAACATAATCATAATGCTAGTATTTTGTAGAATAATATCTAATTGCTAAAAAGAAAATTTTAAGTTGAAACCCTTGGACTTTCCTTGTCAAGCAGATAGGCAGTGAGATGGATTTTGATAAAAGTATTTTGGCTTCTCAAAAACCCAAGTTTAGAAACACTAATACAGCATGCGATCTACCCACAACACTATTATTTCATGGTGTGAAGTTATTATTGTCTTCCACCTTTTCAAATGTCTTTCCTGTTATACATCACCCTCACAGTGGGATTTATTGCTCAATCATTTTGCATTTATAAAAACAGATGTGGTTTGCAGGAGTTTTCTATAGGAGCAGACTCAATTTCAAACACCCTAAGTGCCTCTGCAGCTCACTGAGTACTGAGGACTGGAGGAGGTCCCTGTTTCTTTCTAATCATAAGCATGGCAAACTGCAGCTCCTTTCTTATCTGTCACAGACATTGGTAGCTTCTTGGGTAGAATATAAGCCTCAAGACTACAACTTTAAAGCCTTTAGTATAGGTATCTATATCTGAGTTTTATATCAGGTTTTAATCCTTGTTGTTAAAAGTTTTAAGTATTGAAGAAATCATTAAGGCAGACACATGAGTTTTCAGTCAAGCACAAGTTAGACAGCAGTGGGGGGAAAATCTGGCTTCGGAGCCCATATGCAACTTGAAATTTACATACGTGTATCTACACATGTTGCAGAATTTGATAGTTTATTTCTTCCTCCTTTTAGGTTTTCAGTGCATTTATTAATATTTTTATTCAGGAAATAAAAATGGTTGCATTAGAAAATTTTCAAACATAAATGTAATTGCACTTTGCCCCTATTCTCCCACTACCACCAACTTATTCCACTTCCTCCTTCCTATTGGAACACTTCCTCCACACAAATACCCCTTATACTTCCATATATTTCTGAAATGTAATATGTATATAAAGATGCACACTCTGTTTATGTGAGAAAGTGTGATACTTTGTATTCCTTCCCTCATGACTCTCTTGTCTTCTCCTTCCCATTCTATTTAGAGCCCTATTTTCTTTATGTTATTCCATTTTTTACACCACACATACACATAAATGATAATAATAAAAATGAAAACTAAAAAATAACTCTATACTGATGTCAAAGGCACATTAGCCCTACAACATAGTTTGAACAATTTTGAAGATAATGTTTAATCTATTGTTTTAGAATTTCAGACATGATTCTAACAAAAAATACTAATACCCTTTCCCTAATTCACCTCTTCAACTTTGTCTTGAAATTCTGCCCACCATCAACATCCTAACTTCATTCCTCTTCTCCATTATAACCCACTTAGCATTGTTAGTGCTGTCCATATGTCTATAGGTGTGGGGACATCCACAGGAGCATGGACAACCTACTAGTCATCATATCTCCAATGAAGAATGATTCTCCCTTCCTCCACCAGCAACTATCAACTTACAACAGCATTTCATTTAAGGTTGGCCCATCTGTAGTGCCTCTCTCACCTATGGCTAGAATGTTTGCCAGCTTTGTCTTGTGCAAATCTTGTGTAGATGCTGTGGTTTTGTGGGTGTAAAATTTTATATTTTGTCCAGAGATGGAAATTCATAGATCTACTCCTCATGCACCAGCACTTATATTCTTCCTGCCTCCTTTACAGTGATGTTCCCCAAGATTTGGTGGGGGAGTTGAGTGTGATACAGATACTCCACTTAGGACTGCACCTTCATATTCACTTATTATCAGCTCTCTGACCCTTTATGAGTCTCTGAAGTGGCTGCTGTCCACCTGCACCAGTTTTATTCTCTGTATATCTAGAACTGATGTCATCTCAGCTTATAGGAGTTGGTCTGGATTAAACACCCTGTAACTGCAGCACCTGTTTCAGAAGAACTTAACCTGAGCCAGTCACCATAATACTGTATTGCACATGCTTGTTTCTGGCTCATTACTGTGACCACATAGATCAGAGTTCCCAAGCAATGTGGGAGCAGAAAGCATAATTAGAAGCACTGCTCCAGCCTACAATCCTCTGGACTGTCATTCCCTTCAATAGGCAGACATAACAATATTTTTTTTCAAAAATTTCCCATTAGTTTCTCATTTTAAAGTACTCCTTTACTGATCTTTCACTTCTCCAGTGAAAGAGAGGGGGAGCCAGTGGTGTGCATTAGATTCCTATTTCCATGAAACCAATAGTGGGATATGAAAATTATTAGAGTCACATGCCTTTGCATAGTCTTAAGAAAGCGGTAGGTTTTCATACATTCTTCAAACCTCCACACGAATACATAAAGACATCTTTAGATTAAGCTACTGAAATACAAGTATTCTTTTTTGATTTTAGTTTATGGGACATGAACTAAAATTTTACACTATTTATCCCCACCACAACAGAAGTCTTAATGGTTATTTGCCTAAAGAATCAGGTTAAGGGAGAATCTGCTTGATAGCCATAAAAATGTAATTGGATAATTTGAACTAAACTCATTTGAGTTGACATTTGTGTTTTGTTGTCATTTTTATCAACAGAATTTTGCCATAAAAGTGGAATGTGACATCTAAGGTATAATTGTAAGGGCTACAAAATAAATATTTCATGAAATTGAAGGTACTCTCTTTAAGAAGACACTCTGTAGGAAGGCTCTAAATATGTCATTAACCTTAGCCTACCATTTTGGATTCTTAGTGTCAAACTTGCAATTACTTGATAAAGGTGTCAGCAATGAGTTGAAAACACTGATGAAATTTTTTGTTTGGCTTTTGTAAAAATAGGGGATATGAGTGAAGAAACAATAAACTCACTGCCTTATTTACATTCACATGAGTAAATAACAAGGAGCCAATTCTGGGATGAGGCTGAGAGTTAATACCAGGTGTTTCCTTTAAATGATATGGGCATGCCAGTTAAGTGTTGTTAGGCATCAGGCAAATGCTCTGAACTAAGAGTCTGCCTTGCTGATTATTCCAATTAAGCAGGCCTGCTATTTAACAAAGTAATGAAGAAGTGGAACACTTTTAATTGGGGCACTTGGTTAATTTCTTAGTCCCTTAGTCCCTACTCAGCAAATTGTAGCATGAAAGTTTATTCTCTCTTTCCTTTACTATTCCAGTTTTGCCAGTATGGATTCTTGGACCTTGGTAATTACTTTTGTGGCAGTGATGTCTATTTGCCATGGTGCTGCCAAGGTCAATGCCAGTGGGAAGAACATGTAGTTGAGAGTTCCAAACAGAGACTCATTCTCAGTGTTCTTTACTATCATTCAATAAACCAGTATCTGGAAGCATGCTTCAAATGTCACTCCCTAGTCCTGTGTACAAAATTTTAATTGTGCTTAGGTTGGGAATCAGGATGAATGATGACTTTCATTTTCTTTCTACGAGCCTTTGTGTTTAAAACAGTGAACACATAGTGTTTCCTAGTAAGGAGAAAAACAAATATGATTTGAAAAATTCATCTTCTATAATTGGCATATTTAATGAAGGCAACAAAAGGGAGTTTAATGATTAGGCACTGAGAGAATAACTACTTAAAAAGCAGGCTTAGGGGATGAGGAGCAGAGTAACTAGATTTCCTTCTTCTGGATAAATTGTTTTGACATGGTTAGTACCGACATTTTGTTGTCTTTCACATTTCCACCGGCAAAAATGCCTGTTATCCATCTGGTTCTCTGACAATAAGCACAGACAATGAACACAGACACTGTTAAAGCTAAAAGATTCTACCTCTCCAGCTTTTAAAGACAATGCTTGAAGGAGCCTTTTTGCCTGTGTCCTGGTGGTAAAGTCCCTCTTGACTTTCAGGTAGTGCCTCATGGCCATTATGTGAAGTCAGAAACTCCAGGCTCAGCTGTGCTATTTTTGCAATAGGACATTATTCCTTAAACAACATCCATGCAATGCAACAATTCACGTCTTGTTTATAAAATTACGGACTTGTTATTAACCATCCCGAGGCCACATGCTGACCCTGGTAAAATATTGCAAAAACACTCCTTTAATGAGGCTTAGCTCCTGATGACTTTTCTTTTTCACTTAGAAGTATGAAAAATAGTTTATTTTTATCACCTGTAGTAAAATCATCATTTTTTCTCTCTCTGGCATCCCTGTAAGAAAAAGTATGACACTGAAGTATGAAATATGAGGCAGAAGATGGAGAGGTAATAGCAGAGTGAGTGAGAGGAATTGCTTGTCATTTCTCATGGTTTCTGTGCAGCTGTAGAGACTAGCTCCAACAGATGCAGCTGTAGAGGCAGTGTCTCCTTGTCATTTTTTTCCCAGAAGCATTTCCCTTAAAATGTGTCATTGACTGTTATGAACATCTGTCTTATGTTAAAATAGAGTGCTATTTAATTTGAACAAAGTTACTTTTCATAACTGTCTTCTCACAATAGTAAAATGAAGCACTCCTGGGGTGTTCAGACAACCATATCCTCAGCAGAAGTACTGGCTGTCCCTCAAATCTCACTGTCTTATTTTGGTATTAACCACAAATTCACTGACTTTTCATTGTATGAATCTATCAGAACGGAACTGCTCCTAGAGGCAAGATAGCTCTATGGTTCAGGTCTATTTATTTGGATATTTGGTCTCAAATGATGGAAGGTTCCTGAAAAGTCTATGTCCTGAAGCAAAGGACCTCCAGAATGTGTGAAGGAAGGCCTGTTCCAGCTTTCCCTGATGGCCCCTGATGCCAAGTTTGTGGACTTATTGTGGCCCTCACTGTGGGCTGAATTCAGCAGCTCTGAATGTGATCTCCAAACTGAATTTGGACAGAGGAGTCTCTGTGAGGTGAACAGAGCTTTCTTTAAGGCTTCTTAGACTGAGATTCTTGCCTGGCCATGTGTAAATAGTGAGGAAATATATGGGATAGGAAGGCCTGTGAGAGTCTCAGTCTTCTTCCTGAGAAGGCAATAGAAATGGTGGATTCTTCAAATCACCACAGTTTTGAAATTATCTAAAACTAGGGCAAGCTATTTTTAATGGTGACAATTTCTCATTTTATCTGATAATATCGAATGTTGTATATTAATCTCTCCTTTTATTTGATCTATCATCTATCTATCTATCATCTATCTATCTATCATCTATCTATCTATCTATCTATCTATCTATCTATCTATCTATCTATCTAATCTAGTTAAGAACATGATAAAAGCATTTAAGGTAAGAAACCAGAACAACAAACATTTTCTGTTCCTTGACTGACTGCCAGGTACAACAGTTGGTGCCAGTTGGCAACAATACCTTACATAGAACTCATCCCTGATATAAAGAGCTGGGTGCATTCTGATCACATACCACGTTGCTGCATAGTCGGAAGCTGATTTATTTCTCTTCTTCGGAACTGCAGGTGGTCAGGTCTCCCTTTCTTTGCTTTTGGGATCAATTCATTTCTGAGCTGATGGAACTAACTAGATTCACGTTTCAGGTACACCTGTCCCCATTGACTGAGAAGATTGCTGATTTACCATCAACATTCCATTTAAGGTCTTGTAGCAGATGGCTGTTTGTACTACCTGTCCAAGGTTAAAGTTCTGAGATAAAAGACATGAAACGTTCTTTTCATTATAATTTATATTAAAAAGTAATATTTGTATAAGAAGATATTACTTCTCATTAATGTCAGTTTACCTCATAGAAGATTTTATTTTATGACTGAATCCTAATATTTTCATGATTTAGGGGTGCAAAAAAGACATCAACATTTTACAATTTTATACTACTTAAACTTCTGTTAATGCATTTAAAATTTATAATGTGCTATCTACATACCCTACAGAACTTTGAATGTTTGTGACTATAAATATGCCTATACATACTTTTATACATAGGAGTAACATGTTAAGGCACATAAATTTATACATATGTTATATGTAATGTTTAAATATTACATGTTTACATACATAGGTTTGCATTTACATTAATTATTTAAGGAATGTTCATGACATATTATCAATATGTGTAATAACCGTTTTCATTGAAAAACAGCATAACTCTAATATTAGCTGTAATATTGAACCTGGAACTTTATTGGTGAGCATTCAAAGTTTGCATGCTTATGAGACAATGTGAATTCAAAAGGCAAATAACATCTCGGTATTACTTAAGCATACTTTGGAATTACAGTTATGATGAATTTTATAGTTTCCTTGAAGTTTCTGACTCACATTTTGAGAATTACCACTTGATTTGATATACTAATATTCTCGAGATCATAGGGTGTGTGTGTGTGTGTGTGTGTGTGTGTGTGTGTGTGTGGGCATGTACACGTGTGCATGCATGAGTGTTTGATAGATTCAGGTTTCTCCTTGGAGTGATTAAATGAGGATTTTCGGAGGAAATGAATTTTGAGTTAAAGGCTAATGATGAAGAGAGGTTCACCATGTGGCAGAGAGCACCTACTGATGCAGGGGGCAAAGGAACTGGCCTTAAGATGTAGCTCAGGTAATCAGGTAAACTCTTTGCAGAAATATATGTGTAGATTTCTATTGTAGATGGAGTCATGTCAGAAATGTAGCAGAGGGTTACAGAGCAGGAACTGTGACTTTCCTTTACAACAGATCATCTTTTTCTGCTTAAGGTTGGTTGAAAAGGCCTCACTCATATTTCTTTTCAATCAACCTGGAAGATTAAAATTTCGGCTTTATTATTTAGATGAGTTTATTCAGCCAAGTTTGATAAAAACACTTAATAAAGATATCCAGTGGTTAAGCAACCAACACTTTCTATTTATTACTAAAGTTCTGGAAATTTAGGAAAAGCATGGTTTTCAGGAATTAACTAAGTATTTAAATTTATTTATTTATTTAAAATATCTCTTTTTTAAAAGTATTTTTTATTTTCTGAGATTATAATTACAATATTTCCCCTTTTCTTCCTTCCCTCTTAACCTTCCCATATACCCTCTCTGCTTCCTTTCAAATTCATGCCCTCTTTTTTGTTTGTTGTTGCATGCATGCATATATATTCCTAAATATATAAATGCAACATTCTCAGTTTGTAAAATATAAGTCAAATATGTTCACTGAGCTAACCTTTTGTCTTTGGTAAACAATTGATCTGCTCTTCTGTAGGGAGGACAAATTCTCCCTTCCTGAGCATTCCTTAGTCCTCTTCTTTGTGTGGGATTGAGGCCTCATGGGTTTTCCCTTGTCAACTTTAGCATGTCTATTGATGTTGCCATTGTTCAGCTCATGTTTATGCAGTAATGTTGGGGAGACTTTATGGATGTAACTTCTGATATTAGTAGGAGACACAATCTCAAATTAAACTCCCTGAACTTATGGTTTCCACAATGTTCCCTGAGCCTTGGGTTCTGAGTTGTTCTGAGGATGTATCCATTGTGACTGGGGTCCATAACTTGGTATTTTGATAGCTTACTGTTGTCTGTAATAGTTTACATTATTTCAGAAAGAAGTTTCTTTGATGAGGGGTAAGAACTACATTTTGTCTGTGGGTATAAGGGCAGCTGTTTAAAATGTAGTTGGAAATAGTGCTGGTTTAATAAAGTGACAGTTGTAGTTTCTCCTCCAGGATTACAACTTCACTAGTCCTTAGTAGTTAACTATTTTCAGTACAAGGCATGCTTTCCCTCTTCTTGAGCAGTTATTAAATACAATTAGCAAGCTGTTGGTTACTGCCAAATTATATGTACTAGTACTGCACCATTAGGTCATGATTGTTGTAGTTCATAAGTTATCATTGCTGTGTAGGAATGTTGGTTGCTTCTCTTTGTTGGAAGTTTTTACTCTGCCTTCTGGTCCCATAAAAGCTAGTCCTCAGGGAGGAGGCTTTCAAGTCAGTTACAGCCCAAAGGTTTTGGAGCCCTGTGTCTGAAGTACATGTGTCTCCAGCAATAAGACTCACTTTTTACTTCTGGTGAGCAACTGCTGGCAATTCTAATAGCCTGTAGAATTTGGATATCAGCAACTCAAAAGAGGGCTTCTAACACCTTGTACTGAGGTTTTTGTTGGATAGTTCTTCTCTCTTGGAAGGAGCATTGTCAGCCCAGATGAGATATTTTCATTTAAGTTATGTATGTGTATTTATCCACAGAGATATGCATAATTTAGTTTTTAATAGATAATTAACAATATGATTTCTTATGACATTTTCTGATATCCTTACTATTGTTTTGCAATCCTCTGTCCTGATTTTATCTCTGTCTTCTCTAATTAAAGCATATTGTTTTCACAATATCCATGATCATATGATTTATGCTCTGCTATTCCCCTTTCTATTTCTGTTACTTCTCACCCAAGCAATGTTCCCTTTTTACTTGATTGGTTTCTAAAATTAGTTCAGAATGTGTACTCACAAATGAAGATTTGGAGGTGTGACTACCGGATGAAAGGAAACACAGGATACTTTTCATTCTGGGTCTAGGTTACCTCACTCAATATGACTTTTTGAAATTCCATTCATTTACCAGCAAAATTCATGGTTTCATTTTTCTTTACAACTGAATAATATTCCACAGTAAATGTGTGCCATATAATCTTTATCAATTGAAATATCTTTTTGTTATTTTTTAAAATAACAAAAAATTCCCCTATCTTCCCTTCTCCCACTACCATACCTTCCTCTTTTCCCAACTCCCATCCGCTCCTTATGAGGATAAGGGGAAAATGCCTTCCTTGGGGAGTCAATGAAAGTCTGGCATACCAAGTTGAGGCAGAACCAAACCCTTAGGCCCCACCCCTGTATTAAGACTGAGCAAGGTATCCCACTCTAGGGAATGAGCTCCAAAAAGCCAGTTCACTCACCTGGGAAAGGTCCTGGTGCCACTTCAAGGGGCACCCCAAAGAAATCAAGCTGCATAGCTGTCCTCCACTTTCAGAGGGCCTATTTGGTCCCATGCATGTTCTTCAACTGTCAGTCCAGAGTCTTTGAGCTCCCACTATCTCAGGTAAGCTGTCTTGTGGTTTTCCTCATCACACCTTTGAACCCCTTTGTTCATATGATTCCTCCTTCCTCTCTTCAACTGAACTCTAGGATTTCAGCCCAGTGTTCTGGCTCACTGCATCTGCTTCTATTTGTTATTGGAAATAGGTTGTATTATGGCAATTAGGGTAGTCACTAATCTGGTTACGGGGGAAGGCCATTTCAGGTAAACTCTCCACTGTTGCTAGAAGTCTTAGCTGGGTTCATCCTTGTGGATTTCTGAGAAATTCTCTAGTACCAGGTTTCTCCCTAACCCCATATCGTGATATAGATATGGCTCTATATATCAAGATATCTCTTTCATTGCTTTCCTCGTCCATCCCTCCATCAATTCAGTCTTCTTGATCCCTCATGTTCCTATCACCCATACCATCCTTTCTATCCCCTCCCAGTTTACCCATGACATATTAACTATTTTCCCTTCCTGGGGTCCTTGTATTGGGATTGTGGATTTTTCACTGGTTATTCTTGCTTTACATCTATCCACTTATGAGTGAGTACCTACCATGCTGGTCTTTCTTGGTCTAGGTTACTTTACTCAAGATGGTTTTTCATAGTTTTATCCGTCTTTACCAACCCTACATTTGACAGAGTTCTTGAAAATATATAAAGAGCTCAAGAAATGAGATATCAAATACCAAAACATCTAATTAAAAATGGGGTACATACAGATCTAAACAAAAAATTCTGAACAGAATAAACTCAAATGGCTGAAAGACATTTAAGGAATTATTTAATCCTTAGCCATCAGGGAAATGCAAATCAAAATGTCTCTGAGATACCATCTTTCACCTGGCATAATGGCTAAGATCAAAAATACTGATGACAACTTATGCTGGAGAGGATGTAGAGTAAGGGGAACACTCCTCCATTGCTGGTAGGAGTGTAACATGAACAGTCACTTTGAAAATCAATATGGTGGTTTCTCAGAAAATATGTAATAAATCTAATTCAAGATTCAGCAATACCACTCTTGGGCATATACCCAAAGGATGCACAATCATGCCACAAGGGAATTTACTCAGCTATGTTCATAGCAGCATTATTTGTAATGGAAACAACCTAGATGCCCCTCAACCAAAGAATGGATAAGGAAAAAAATATCTTGTTTACTTTATACTTACTCCTTTTTAAGATCTTAATTTCCTCTTATTTCCCCCTCTTCTTAGTCTTTGTCCTTACTTGCAATGGTTAATATGTCAGGCCAAAGGCTGATACTTGATAAGACAAGCACTTCACTCAGTGGTAATTCTCCATCCTCAAGTTGTCACAATGTGACATTGAATATGATTTTATAAATCAGAATCCACAAATCTCTTCTTATCTGCATACACCTAAGGAATGTATATTGAAAGTATAATATCTTTTATATTCATGAGCTAATAGAATTTGTTTCTTCTTTCACAAGCAGAATTCCAAATCTTGTAAAAAGGTTGCTTTGCTTATTTGTGATTCATATACAAGTCTATAAAGAACACACACACACACACACACACACACACACACACACACACACACACACATCCTCCTGGTCTCATGAAAGTTTAAATTTAATTCAAAACTACCTACATATGCCTAAAATATGACAGTTTATTCTATGAGGAATTATTTTAATCTCTTACACCACTAAACATTGTCTTTTGCCAATTTCATTTTATTTTATAGGATTTTCCTGTCTCAGTAGAGATACATCAACAGTACAAAGTACCTATGCCTTAATACTCTCTATGGAATCCTGCAAACCTTGAGCTCATGAGCCATCCATGGTATCTTATACTGCAAGGATGTGGTTAATTGTTTTCCTGCAAAGTTATAGCAGTGTCAGCTCTATCATGATATCTATGACAATTGGGGATACTGTCTACCACACAGGGCAGGAGTGTGAACCCAGCTGGAGTGTGATAGGAGCAGTATTCTGGATTTTATTTTCACTTTTGCCTCTGGTGATTTATTTTATAAGTTCTTTCAGATTCATTTAAAGATCCCACACTGGCTGAAATACCAGATCCCCTGGGACAGCTTTCTGAATCCTCTTTCATGATTTGCTTATACTGTTTTCAACAGTGAGATACCATTCTACCTATACATGCTGCTTTCAAAGTTTCCTCACTGCACTGTGTGTTGGCCTTTGTCATCATGCCAATCACACTCTTCTTAGTGTTATAGGTATAAGCTGTTCTATGTGAGTGATGTCTGGGCTGGAATCTGACTTTATTTTTTTTACCAATTTTTCTATCTTTCTGACTCAATTTTCTCATTTATAAAATAAAGTGAGTATATACATTTATCTAACTCACTCACACAGATACACACATACAATGACACAGATTTATTTGGTAGTTTTATGAGTTGTTTTTTTCTCTAAAACATGCAGAATATATTGAGAACTGTATAAAATTTTGCCAAATCTATCTTTTATTCCTTACCTGGGTTCATTTTTCTTGTTTTTTTCTCAAATGATCTTATAGGCATATCCATTATTTTCAGTTTTATAGGGAAAATAACCTCCCTTAGATTCTGCTTCTTTTCATTTTGCTAAATGCTATTTCCATTTCATTGGTTCCTAATCTCATATTGAGTTAAATGCATCAACATTTCTAGTGCATGTGCACTATGGATGAAGAAGATGGGGAACGGGGAAGGTCCTGGAAAAGGTCTCTATAGTCCTAGTTGAAGCAGGGTAACTGACAGTCTGTCTAGAGTAGTTACAATGAGAGGTGGTAGAAGGGGGCAGGGAGAAGAACTAGAGCATAAATGTCCTTTTCAGAAATCTAGAATTTCTCTGTTGTGAAGGAAAACTTAGTGTTCTCTAATGGTGTCCTACTGGATATATTAGCCACATTTCAGGGCATGCCCCATGGCCAACACAAAACAAGATCAATAGGATTTTTTAAGCTTTTTTTCCTATATTGCTTTTGCAGGAAATTTTGTTTTCCTTCTTTTTTTGTCTTTTTGTTTTTTAATTGTATTTTTTGGCTTCTCATTAGGTGTTTTATGTAGTTTGTGTGTGTGTGTGTGTGTGTGTGTGTGTGTGTGTGTGTATGTTTTAATTTCTGTTTTTGTTTGTTTCTTAGAGAGAGAGAGAGAGAGAGAGAGAGAGAGAATGGGGGCACGGTGTGGGTGACTAAGGAGGTAGTGTTGGGAGCCAAAGATCTCAGGACTTGGCATGAGATTCTAGGCCATGCTTGGCTTGCCACATAGTTAACCTTTACATAGCAGCTCCTTGGAACCTCCACTCAAGAAAAGAAACAACTTAACCCAGTCCTCCACCCACAGGCTCAGTCACCTAGGCAGTCCTTCCTGGACCTCTTACTTATGAACTCTTTACCCTGTCAAACATGCTGTGTGTGGCTTCCTAATATCCTGCCTACACTAACACCTGGTGCACAAACAACCCATTCTACCCCTCCCCATATCCTGCTCTACTGACTATATAAGCTAGCCTGTGAAAAATAAAGTTTGCCACTTGATCAGAATTCTGTCTTGTGGTCGTTCTTTCTGTGTGTCTTGTCCCTATTCCCTATCCCTGAATCTCTTGCCCAAGGTTGATGTCCTGAGAGTCGGTACAAGGTAGGAAGATCTCGGATGAGTTGGGTGAAGGAAAAAGCATTGTCATTATATATTATATGAAAACATTACGTTTTCAACTTAAAAAAATAAAAAAAGTATAGGGATTCTGACTTCTCACAGATGGGTGACTTCATCTGAGTTATACTATATGGAAAAGACAGCATAATAAGGGTTCCTGTCTTCAATAACCTTATTAGTTAAAAAGTGCAAAGGTTGTAGATGGTAAGAGGAACACTACTAACAAATCAGTATCGATATTGTGTCATCAGTATAGGACATCGTGTAAGTGTATGTACATATATACATGTGTTAATATATATGTGCATATAAGCATAAGGATATCTACCACAATGACTTCTCTCTGAATTTTGTTATTTTAATAAATATTTAATTTGTTTAACTGTACATTTTCTCACATCATAATTAGTTATATATATATTATATTATATATATATATATATATATATATATGACAATAAATTCTTGTAAAATTTTATAATCTAACAAACGATGTTATTTTGCTACTGAATATATTAATCTAATAGAATTTTGACAACTACATAGAACTTATATTTAGATGTATGGTATTTGTATATTGTTTTTGTTGTGTAGTTATTCTTATTTTCAGATGTTTGTTCTTCTTTTTCAATTAGATTACATGTTTTGTTTTTCTTTTCCCCTTTACATCCTAAACTACAGTGTTCTCTTGGGTCACAGTGTACATTTTATTTTGGTTACATTTTCTTTTTTTTAGGACAAATTTTACTGTCTGATTAATATGATAAGGGTCTTACAGATAAATGGACTTCTCTGTCCCAGTGTCAATGTCTATACTCTTCTCAACCTCAAATATATACTTAATTTGTACTGTGTGTGTTTTTAATTTATTGTTTTACTGTGCTTATGATTGACTCAGGGCCTCATGAATGATAAGCAAGCACTCTGCTATTGGATCATGGCCGAGCTCATCTGTGATTTCATATCTGCTTTCGGGATAATCTTACGTAGAAAATGAAAATTTGTAATTGTAGCATGTACTCCCACAAGTATGTGTGATATAAAACATGATAACCAGAGTGTTAGGATGAAACAATCCATAGCCTGGCAGATATTTCAAGGAACTTTGTTGGACTCAGACTCTGAATCTATAAGTAGGTTTCAGGGCTTGGAGAGTGAGATACTATTTTCTTGTGGAAATGTGTTGAGACTGAGAATTATATGGTAAGCAACAGGAAAATTTATCAGTAACTTTTGAGATGCTGGGTAAAATTAAGAGCCTTTCATATGGAGAAGGGACAAGCAGTTTCCACTGAGGACTAGTCACCATCATGTTTGTTTTATTACCACATATTTTAGACCTTACCCTTATGTTTCTTATATAGTAGAGTTGGATAAACCCTGGGCATAGCTAATTTAACTGTCCTTGTAAATGATTTTCAAGCTTCTCCACTTATATGAGGAAATTTATTTGTCATGTATCAAGCATTGACCTAAGCACTATCACCC
The DNA here is from genome assembly GCF_003668045.3 of Cricetulus griseus. Classification (NCBI taxonomy): domain Eukaryota; kingdom Metazoa; phylum Chordata; class Mammalia; order Rodentia; family Cricetidae; genus Cricetulus; species Cricetulus griseus. Next base: position 137,052,952 of record NC_048595.1, on the reverse strand, counting down.
TATATTTAATGACATTATTAACATTGCTTTTGATTTCACAAGTGGACAAACTGGTGTATTAATTTCCCCTACTTAATAAGTAATGGAGCTAGCCTTCACAATCAGGCAGGTTAATTTGCAGCTGAAGACTTTTAATTGCTATTAGATGAGTCCTTTAAAGCTCCTCTCATTATCCATTGGTCTATTGAACTTTTTCTCCTAGCACCCTGGCAGATATGATCTGAGTATTATGATTTCCCACAAGAAAGACTGCTGTGAAAATTGTTATGGGGAATGGATGAGAGATGGACTTGGCAGAATATGATTAGAGAAATAATTTCTGTTCTGGCCCAAGTAGCTTTAGGGGCTTTAAAGAGTAAGATGCTGTTTTCTCATGTGCTGAGA